>NC_050071.1:12500-624647 GCF_009764565.3 Dermochelys coriacea | reverse complement strand
GCAGTTTGTTTGCGCACACAGGGATGTCCCTTGAATCCTCCTGAGAAATCTCAATGACACGTCCATGGAGACACACTGCAATCCTCTCCCAAAGGTTTCTAGGGATGGCAGCCTAATTTCTGCCTCTGTGGTAGGACACTTTCCCATGATGGGGGGGAGGGAGAGCTCAGTGGTTTGAGCATTGGTCTGCTAAACCCAGGGTTATGAGCTCAGTCCTTGAGGGGCCACTTAGGGATTTGGTCCTGCTTTGAGCAGGGGGTGGGACTAGATGACCTCCTGAGGTCCCTTCCAACCCTGATATTCTATGACAGTGGCGATAACTTTGGCAGGCACCATAGCCGTAAACTGGCTAGCAGCATATTGGCCTGGATGACTTTGGGACACCACCAGAAGCAGCAGCTGTTCTCCCTGTGTCTTTGTTACCCTCAGGAGTGAGAGATCAGCTTAAATCACCAGCACCGACTGCGGAAAAAGGTGCCAGTGTTCAATGCCATTGTCCTAGGCTCATAGTTTCATGCAACTGAGCAATTCCCTCATCAAGGACCTAAGGTCATACTCACCATGGTTGAGGCTCTGAGTGCGCTGTGCACAAGCACACTGAAGCAGAAGTGTCAATAAGCATGACTTGGTTAATACTTAAGGGGAGCAAGGGAAGGGGGCAGTTCTGAATCTTCAGTTTCACTTGCCATTTCTACTATATTGGCAAACCTGTGTGTATTTTATCTGCAGCTGCAGCTGTTGCAGCCTTGAGGGGTTCCCCCTCCACACGAGTGGAACAACTGATCCAGAAAAGGAGGAGGAAAAGGAGAATGTGGGAGGACATGTTCTGTGAGATCCTGCAAGCCAGTGCTGCTCCAGACCTTGAAGAGCGGTCATAGAGGCTGAACACTGCAGACTGTATGGAGAAGGAAAGTGTGGTCAGGAGAAAGGCACTGGAAAAGGAGAAGGAGATGCACCAGGACATAATGGAGCTTCTTCATCGGCAAATGCAGATGCTGCAGACTCTTGTGGGCCTCCAGGTACAACAGTCCCAAGCTCAACTCCCATTGCAGTCAGTGGAGAACTGCAGGATAGCACCTCCCTACATGCCCCCCTCAGCATTCCTCATGGTCAGCACGCCTGCCCTTACCACTCCACACTGGGGGAAAACATGGACACCTACAGCTGCACATACACTGATCTTTGAGAGCCCCAGATGATGTAGCTACAATGTGTAGCTACAATGCAGATCAATGTTCCTTCCTCTGGTTGTTCATTAAGATTCCCTAATTTTAAGTTAAAATGTATTTACTGTTCTTTAGATTGGGTGTTGGGAGCTATTTTTGTATGTGAATAAAACTCTCTTGTTTTGAAAGTGATAACTGATTTACCACACATGATGTAGAATGCCTGCTGGCAGGGATAGTGATGCTCCTGTGCACTCACAACCCAGTGGATCAGCGCCAAACCCTGCAGTCATCCTAAATGTACAGCAAGTGCCACAACATTAATAGCTGCACTGGCAGTGATATGTGCACAGAGTTGCAGCAAGCACCACACAGGCCCACAAACTGCAGCGCCAGGTTGAGCCCAGTCCACCACAGCACATTACCATGGTTCACTCTCACAGTGCTCTTTTAAAGCCTCCCTTAGCTATACAGAGCCTCGCTGAGCTCATCTGATAGCCATTGTATCTGGCTGTTCAAATTCAACAGACAACCCCTCCTTCTCCACCTCTGCAGCAACATTTCCCCCTTTGCCTCACAGTTATTATGCAGGACACAACAGGAAGCTATAAGCATTGGGATATTTCACACTGAGATCCAATCCGGTGAGTAAACACCGCCAGCGCCCTTTCAATCTACCAAAGCACATTCAACTGACATTCTGCATCTGCTGTGCAGGTGGTTGAATCTCTCCGTGGTGCTGGCAGTGTGGCCGGTGTATGG
Organism: Dermochelys coriacea; assembly: GCF_009764565.3. Classification (NCBI taxonomy): domain Eukaryota; kingdom Metazoa; phylum Chordata; order Testudines; family Dermochelyidae; genus Dermochelys; species Dermochelys coriacea. Next base: position 622,719 of record NC_050071.1, on the reverse strand, counting down.
CTTCATGAGCCAGAGGAGCAGGGCATAGGCTGGATCCCCCAGGATCACTGCTGGCATTTCAACATCACCAATGGTAATTTGTTGCTCAGGAAAAAAGGTCCCTGCTTGTAGTTTTTTGAACAGTCCTGTGTTCTTAACTATGTGAAAATCATGCATCTTCCCTGACCAGCCAACACTGATATAGATGAAGAGTCCCCGCTGATTCATCAGTGCTTGCATAACCATGGAAAAATAGCCGTTTCTGTACTCTGTGACAAGGTACTCTGAGGGTAAAATAGGGATGTGCGTGCTGTTTGTTGCTCTGCCACACTTCAGGAACCCTGTAACTGCAGATTCATCCACTGTGCCCTGCACATTGCTGAGAGTCACAGTCCTGCATAGCAGGAGATGATTAATGGCCTGGCACACTTGCATGACAATGGACACCACAATGGATTTTCACACTCCAGAATGACTTCCCATTGACTGGCAGCAATCCATCTTTGAAAGTTTCCACTATATAATTGCCACTCACTTCGCCACTGTCAATGCAGCTTTTGTTGTCCCTGCGCTAGAGGAATGGGGTGAGCTCGGCAAACAGATCCACAAATGTGGCCTTGTGCATCTGAAAGTTCCGCAGCCATTTCTCATCATCCCAACCTTGCATTACAATGCAATCTCACCAGTCGGTGAGCTTTAAGTGGCACTCCATCATCTTCAGCTACTCCACGAATTCCACTAACAACCTTGAGTTATTTCTTGCTATGTCCCACAGCAATCTGACCTCCAGGAAATAGTCATGTTTGTCATGGTTCTTCCTGCACCTCTACAAAGAACAATGGATCATGTGTCCTGTGCTTGCAACTTTCATGCCAATAGTGCAGAGATGTGCAGGCTCCATGCTTCTATGAGAGATGGCAGACAGCGACAAATCCCTTGCTTGTTTCTTGGGAAATTGAAAATAGGTGCAAAAATTATGGGATAGAGATGATATTATGGGATGGAGAACATCACAGTAGGGGAAGTTGACCCCTTGCTCCCAATCATCCCTGTGAGATTTGTTTCTGCCTCACCATGCATTGCCAAAGCTACCCAAAAGACAGTGCTCTGGATGGTAGCGTGTGGCACACTGGGATACCTACCCATGTTGCACTGCACTGTGCATTGACACAAATGCCACTGGTGAGTACATGCACTGCCAACCAAGGATCGTAATATGCATGTGCACAAGAGATGTACTAACTGTGGCAGCTGTATACCAGCGTAACTCATATTGGCAAAACTTTGTAGTGGAGACATGCCTCAGCATTTCAGTCCTCGGGGGTCACCCGGAGAACTCCTCTCCTGCATAGGTGCTCTCCAGGTACATACAGATTTGCAGTTATCCATCCCCACCCCTTAGCCCCAGATACCCAGACACATCAGTACGCACACAAGGCCAGGTGCCCAGCTGGTGTAAATCAGGGTCACTGCATTGGAATCAATGGGGCCTGTCATGAACACACAGCTAAGGGTAGCATAAAATCCCTCCTTTACCTGTAAAGGGTTAAGAAGCTCAGATAACCTAGCTGGCACCTGACCAAGAGGACTAATAAGGGGAGAAGATACTTTCTAATCTGTGGGGGAAGGTTTTTGTTTTGTGTTCCTTTGTTCTCTCCAGGTCAGCGAGGAACCAGGGCAGGGAAAATACATCTTCCTAAGCCATATATGAACTAAACATCTAATATTACAGAAATAGTAAGTAATAGCAAGGAAATGTGTTAGATTACCTTTTGTTTTTCAACTTGTGAATTTTCCCTTTGCTAGAGGGAGGTTTATCCTTGTGTTTTTTCTCTCTGTAACTTTGAAACTAAAGCTAGAGGGAGTTCTTCTGTTTTTTTAATCTTTTGTTATTCTGTAAAGTATTTACCATCCTGATTTTACAGAAGTGATTTTTTTACCTTTTCTTTAAATAAAATTCTTCTTTTAAGAACCTAATTGATTTTTTCATTGTTCTTAAGATCCAAGGATTTGGGTCTGTGTTCATCTGTACCAATTGGTGAGGATATTATTCTCAAGCCTTCCCCAGGAAAGGGGGTGTAGGGGCTTGGGGGGAATAGGACTCCAAATGGTCCTTTCCCTGATTCTTTGTCTAAATCACTTGGTGGTGGCAGCATACTGTTCAAGGACAAGGTGGAACTTGTCCCTTGGGAAAGTTTTTAACCTAAGCTGGTAAAAATAAGCTTAGAGGGGTCTTTCATGTGGGTCCCCACATCTATACCCCAGAGTTCAGAGTGGAGAAGGAACCCTGACAGGGCCAGATCCCCGACTGGTGTCAATCAGGATTTCTCCATTAGAGTCAATGGGGCTGTGCTGATTTGCACCAGCAGAAGATGTGGCTCATAGCTTAGAGAAGCAGCTGTAAAATTAGATGCTATTACCTCACAGCCTTCCTCTGAGGGCTTTCACTGGGCTCAGACATCCACAAGGGGTAGCTCTTCCAAGCTGTCCTGGCACCTTGGCTGATCCATGAAAATGAGACCAGTTAATGAGCTGAGTCTAGTCCTCAGTCCCAGGGGCAGGTCACTGGATTCTGCAGCTAATGGTGCTGCCCGGAAAGTTCCAAGTAGCAATGGCCTGACAGTGATCCACGTCACTCAATACCATTTGTGAGGGCAAAAGGTCCGGGCACTGCTCAGTCCAAATGGATCCAGCAACAAAAATATTACAAAAGTATTAACAAAAATAAATCTGCAACTAGGGTTTTTGATTTCAAAAGGGCTGACTTTCAAAAATTAAGGCAATTAGTTAGGGAAGTGGATTGGACTGAAGAACTTATGGATCTAAAGGTAGTTGAGGCCTGGGATTACTTTAAATCAAAACTGCAGAAGCTATCGGAAGCCTGTATCCCAAGAAAGGGGAAAAAATTCATAGGAAGGAGTTGTAGACCAAGCTGGATGAGCAAGCATCTTAGAGAGGTGATTATGAAGAAGCAGAAAGCATACAGGGAGTGGAAGATGGGAGGGATCAGCAAGGAAAGCTACCTAATTGAGGTCAGAAGATGTAGGGATAAAGTCAGAGAGGCTAAAAGTCGAGTAGAGTTGGACCTTGCAAACGGAATTAAAACCAATAGTAAAAGGTTCTATAGCCATATAAATAAGAAGAAAACTAAGACGGAAGAAGTGGGGCCGCTTAACACGGAGGATGGAGCAGAGGTTAAAGATAATCTAGGCATGGCCCAATATCTAAACAAATACTTTGCCTCAGTCTTTAATAAGGCTAAAGAGGATCTTGGGGATAATGGTAGCATGACAAATGGGAAGGAGGATATAGAGGTAGATATTACCATATCAGAGGTAGAAGCGAAACTGGAACAGCTTAATGGGACTAAATCGGGGGGCCCAGATAATCTTCATCCAAGAATATTAAAGGAATTGGCACCTGAAATTGCAAGCCCATTAGCAAGAATTTTTAATGAATCTGTAAACTCAGGAATAGTACCGAATGATTGGAGAATTGCTAATATAGTTCCTATTTTTAAGAAAGGAAAAAAAAGTGATCCAGGTAACTACAGGCCAGTTAGTTTGACATCTGTAGTATGCAAGGTCCTGGAAAAAATTTTGAAGGAGAAATTAGTTAAGGACATTGAAGTCAATGGTAAATGGGACAAAATACAACATGGTTTTACAAAAGGTAGATCGTGCCAAACCAACCTAATCTCCTTTTTTGAAAAAGTAACAGATTTTTTAGATAAAGGAAATGCAGTGGATCTAATTTACCTAGATTTCAGTAAGGCATTTGATACCGTGCCACATGGGGAATTATTAGTTAAATTGGAGAAGATGGGGATCAATATGAACATCAGAAGGTGGATAAGGAATTGGTTAAAGGGGAGACTGCAACGGGTCCTACTGAAAGGCGAACTGTCAGGTTGGAGGGAGGTTACCAGTGGAGTTCCTCAGGGATCGGTTTTGGGACCAATCTTATTTAATCTTTTTGTTACTGATCTTGGCACAAAAAGTGGGAGTGTGCTAATAAAGTTTGCAGATGATACAAAGCTGGGAGGTATTGCCAATTCGGAGAAGGATCGGGATATTATACAGGAGGATCTGGATGACCTTGTAAACTGGAGTAATAGTAATAGGATGAAATTTAATAGTGAGAAGTGTAAGGTTATGCATTTAGGGATTAATAACAAGAATTTTAGTTATAAATTGGGGATGCATCAATTAGAAGTAACGGAAGAGGAGAAGGACCTTAGAGTATTGGTTGATCATAGGATGACTATGAGCTGCCAATGTGATATGGCTGTGAAAAAAGCTAATGCGGTTTTGGGATGCATCAGGAGAGGCATTTCCAGTAGGGATAAGGAGGTTTTAGTACCGTTATACAAGGCACTGGTGAGACCTCACCTAGAATACTGTGTGCAGTTCTGGTCTCCCATGTTTAAAAAGGATGAATTCAAACTGGAGCAGGTACAGAGAAGGGCTACTAGGATGATCCGAGGAATGGAAAACTTGTCTTATGAAAGGAGACTTAAGGAGCTTGGCTTGTTTAGCCTAACTAAAAGAGGTTGAGGGGAGATATGATTGCTCTCTATAAATATATCAGAGGGATAAATATAGGAGAGGGAGAGGAATTATTTAAGCTCAGCACCAATGTGGACACAAGAACAAATGGGTATAAACTGGCCACCAGGAAGTTTAGACTTGAAATCAGACGAAGGTTTTTAACCATCAGAGGAGTGAAGTTTTGGAATAACCTTCCAAGGGAAGCAGTGGGGGCAAAAGATCTATCTGGTTTTAAGATTCTACTCGATAAGTTTATGGAGGAGATGGTATGATGGGATAATGGGATTTTGGTAAGTAATTGATCTTTAAATATTCAGGGTAAATAGGCCAAATCCCCTGAGATGGGATATTAGATGAATGGGATCTGATTTACTATAGAAAACTCTTTCCTGGGTATCTGGCTGGTGAATCTTGCCCATGTGCTCAGGGTTTGGCTGATTGCCATGTTTGGGGTCGGAGGGAGTTTTCCTCCAGGGCAGATTGGAGAGGCCCTGGAGGTTTTTTTGCCTTCCTCTGTAGCATGGGGCATGGTTGACTGGAGGGAGGCTTCTCTGCTCCTTGAAGTTTTGAACCATGATTTGAGGACTTCAATAGCTCAGACATGGGTGAGGTTTTTCATAGGAGTGGGTGGGTGACATTCTGTGGCCTGCGCTGTGCAGGAGGTCGGACTAGATGATCAGAGTGGTCCCTTCTGACCTTAGTATCTATGAATCTATGAAAAACACCATCATAGAGTGCTGAGACAGCACCACCTACCTCATCCTGGTATCTGCACAGCTCAGGAGACCCCAAAGGGCACCTGCATCAAGGGCTTTCAGCCAGTCAAGGCTATGTCCACTTACTCTTATCTATCTATCTATCTATCTATCTATCTGTAAGCAGGGTCTGTGTGAATGCTTCCCTGACAGCTAGCTGTGAGGGGGAGAGACTTGGGTGTGTTTATGTAAAGACAGTTTGCTCCTACTTTGCTTACATATTTAGCAGATGCAGAGGTGTCAAAGTGATCATCTCTGGCTGGTGTTGGGTACCAATCACCTTAGTACTGAATATAGGGGTAATGAAATATGGTTACCAATGCTGTAATTATTGTGAGAATACAGAAAAGCAGGACTGTGCTTAACCTGTCCCAAAGGAGAGGGGTCACCCTCAGTTGAAACAGGTAAGCCAAAAGCTTGAATGTCAGAGCCCTGTGAAAGTGTGTGTGTGGTATGCATGCATGGTGTTAATAAGGGGGCCTTTCTAGCCTGCTTCAACCTGTTTCTCTTCACTGTTCAAATAATAGAGCTAAATAGACTTTATTGGGAGCCTCTTTTGTTATTTTAAATTGCTTAATCAGAGCTGAAACCAGTTGTTGTAGGGGTGTGTTTCTGCCCTGCTGGCCCAGAGCTGGAAATTACTGAGAACTGAAATCACTTGTGGCAGGGCTGTGTTTCTGCCCACTGTACACAGAGCTAAAATCACTTGGGGCAGCTGGTGGTAGCAGTGAGTGGGTGGGATTGGCCAGCAGGAGCAGCAAGCAGATGACCTGTAAGGGTGATTGGAGGGAGCTTGGATAGCAAAGCGAGCATGGTGGTGTTTACCCCTACACACACAGTCACGATGAGAGGAGAATTCACACAGATGTACCTATGAGCTCTGGGTCTGCCCTGACTAGGCACAACAAGGGTGGGGTGGGGCACACTGCAAGACTCAAGAACCTGAGGCAAAGTACGCTGCCCAGCATTCTCTCTGCGGAGGGCATCTTGCTCATTCTTTTATGTTTATGAATACCACTTGTGCTGTTTTCTTAAATTACTGCAAGGTTACTTTTATTAAAGAAACTCTACCTCAGACTCTGTGCTTGTGAGAGGGGAAGAATTGCCTCTTAGAGGTGCCCAGTGGGTAGAGTGAAATTTTCCCAGGTTACTGGGTGTGGGCTCAAGTCGGTTTTGGTTATACTGTTGAAAAGGAGCCTCTTAGATATTGAACCTGCCCTTCTTGCTGCCCACTCTAACTGGCAGAAGGGTTTCATATCTATCTATCTATCTATCTATCTATCTATCTATCTATCTATCTATCTATCTATCTATCCACTCCATACACTTCTTTCTTTCTATCTATCTTTCTATCCCTTCCTTCCTTCCTCTGGAGCATGTGGCTAGATAGAAAAGGAGTACTTGTGGCACCTTAGAGACTAACAAATTTATTAGAGCATAAGCTTTCGTGAGCTACAGCGAGCTGTAGCTCACGAAAGCTTATGCTCTAATAAATTTGTTAGTCTCTAAGGTGCCACAAGTACTCCTTTTCTTTTTGCGAATACAGACTAACACGGCTGCTACTCTGAAACCTGTGGCTAGATAGATACCAAAGTGAAAGGTGCTTTAGAAATACCAAAGATAAAGAGCCAGACCTCTGGTTTATGAAGGCTGTTAGGGGGTTCATGCATTAAAGGATTGTGATGTCTGAGAAGGGGAGAGCCCTTACCTGCTCAAGGTGTTATTTTCATCCTGAACCAGACAAAAGAGAGAGAAAAAAAGAGAGTCAGGTTACATTGTAGGTTTTCTTTTTCACATGTTGAGTAAAATCCTTCCCTTCCATCTGGCTCTGCCTTTCTAATGGCTTCCAATGCTCTGGGGGCAGCCTGGCCGTGAGGAGAGAGAGCCCCTCCCCCCCCCTGGACCACAGGCTCCCTAGTTCTGCACTGGGGCATTGGGGACAGCCCTGACTGCCAGCAGAGAGCCCCCCTGCTAAGCCCCCTCCCTGCACCACAGTGCCCCACAGCACTTCAATGGGCCATTGGGGCCAGCACTGGCTGCAAAGGCCCCTTGCTGAACCATCCCTGTCCCCAAATTGCATTTAGAATCCAGAGGACGATTCTGAACAGAGGTTGGCTGCCCTAGGGTGAGCTGAGGTCTCCCCTTGTCCCTTAGAACTGGGCTGTGACTCTGTTGCCATCTCACCTCCTGCTCTGGGTCGGGCTCCTCTTCCCTCTCTTCCCCCTCCTCCCTTGTGCCATTTCCCCCCTCCATCTCCTGCAGCTTCTGGAGGATCATCTGCTGCCCATCGGGCAGGAAGTGGAGCAGGTGCTGCAGGGCAGACAGCGGGTGGTCAGAGGCGCCCGCTTGGGGATCGCAGTGCTGCATTGAGGACACAGCTCTAGAGAGGTCCTGGGACAAGGCTGAATAACTACGGTGTTACCAGAGCTGCCCAACCTGCTTAAAACGGGGAGTTCAGGTGCCCAAGGGCTACAGGAGAAGACCCTGAAAAGGGTCTGGGGGAGGGGTTGATGGACAAGCAACCAATGTGAGCTCCCAGGGCGATGCTGTGGAGCAAAGGGCCAACATGATCCTAGGATGTATCAACAGGGCATAGTGAGAAGAAATAGGGAGGTGATTTTACCTCTGCATCCATATTGCAAAATGACAGGGCTTAGGTCCCACAATGGGACCAGGGATCTGACCCACCCCCAGCAGGGTGCTAGAACCCAGGCCCTGCGTGCTGGCTGACCCGAGTCAGAGTGATTGGTGTGTGGGCAGACGGGGGGCTTGCACTCAGCCCTGGAGCAGGGGCCGGGCTCAGTGTGCAATGTAGACATGTCCCCACAGTGCCACACGCCTAACCCAGACAGAGATTGACCTGTGGGCCTGGGGGTGGGCTGTTCAGCCCAGGGGTGTGCAGGGCTGCTGCCACAAAAGTCATGGAGGTGGGATGATAGGGTCACCTGTCTCTCGCATCTTTCCGTCACATGGGAGGCTCAGCACAATCTCCAGGTCCCTCTTTAGAGTCTCCAGACACAGCCTGAAACTCTCCTGGGGGGAGGGAGGTCTAGTTAGTGAACAGGTCGATCCCACTGAGCATTGGAGGCACAGAGAGTCCCTGGGGTATCCAGGGGGAGGGGGGAATTATGCAAAGGACATTAGGAATGGATTAGGGAATAGCATCTTCCCCATCCTGTCCCCTCCCAGTTCCAATCATGCAGCCATAGTGTTAGACATCTCCAGCCCTACTGAACTCACTGCCAGCAGGTTTCCTTTCCTATGCAGCCTAAAAGGACCCTCAGAGGAAGGGAGACCCAGTGCTGGGACTCAGAAGGTCTGGGTTTTGTTCCCAGATCTGGCAGAGATCCCTGGCTGACCCTTGGGTCAGGTTTTCACAAGAGATCAGCTCCCATTTGGTGAAGGCCAGATTTTCAAACGTGCTCAGTGCTCAACTTGCTGAGCTCTGTGGCAACTCTGGCCATTGACAAAAAACCTCTGCAAGCTTCACTTATTCAGCTGTAAAATGGGGATAATTATTAGTTCAGACTCAGGGCAGAGAATGTCCCTCTCTGGGCAACGCCTGGCACAACGGGCCCTGATCTCAGCTGGGGCAGGGACTGTCTTTCCCTGTGTGTCTGGGCAGCGCCCGGCACAACTGGCCCTGATCTCAGCTGGGGCAGGGACTGTCTTTCCCTGTGTATCTGGACAGCACCTGGCACAATGGGGTGCTGATTTCAGATGAGGCTTTATGTGCTACCAGAACACACATAACAATAACAATAAACTCTCCCTTTGTTAATTTCATCCCATGCCTTCTAGTTTATTTCCACCCTTCAACCCTTCACATCTTAATAACACCTCCCCCTCCTTGGTCTTTGCACCTCTCACATCCTCACCCCATCAGCTGGCACAGATTTTTCCTCATTTACTCTTTCCTTATTACAATCCACTCCCTGCCACACTCTGGATTTCACAGCACTAACATCTCATGCTGCAACCCTTTTATATGCACCTGCACCCCAGGATCCCATCTGTCCTATAGTGAGGAGGCCCCAAAGGGAAAGCTGCAAGTGTAATGCAATTTGGGATAGTCCTGTAGGGTATGTGTACGCTGCAATTAGACACCCACAGCTGGCCCGTGCTAGAAGTCTTGGGGTCATAGGGCTTGGACTAAGGGGTGGTTTAATTACAGGTCAGGCTGCAGCCCCAACTCTGGGACCCCCCCATACACACACACACACATTGCAGGGTCCTAGATCCTGGGCTCCAGCCTGAGCCCGAACATCTACACTGCAATTAAACAACCCCTTAGCCCAAGTCAGCTGCCAAGGGCCAGCAGTGGGTTTTGATTGCAGTGGATACATACTCTCCGAGCTGGCCTACACAAGAAAATTAGATTGGCCAGGCTACGTCTCTCAGGGGTGTGAAAAATCCACACCCCTGAGAGACATAGTTACGTTGACCTAAGTCACCATGTAGACAGCACTAGGACAATGGAACAGTTCTTCTGTTGACCTAGCTACTGCTTCTCGGGGAGGTGAATTACCTATGCAGATGGGAGAACACTTCCCAGCAGCGTCGGCAGAGTCTACATTGACACACTACAGTGGCGAAGTGGCAGTTGTGCAGCTGCAGTGTTTCAAGCATAGACAAGCCCTTAGACAGGCCTGAGTGGCAGCAGGATTCTGCATGTTTTCTCTGCAGCCTTGTGTAGACACACGAGCTCTGCTGGTTTAATTTGAAATCTGGTTTTAAACTAGTTGAGTTTAAAACCCGTGTGGACTCTTACTTTGATTTAGCTTAAATCAAAAACTTTAATTGCTAAACCAGAATAAGAGTGTCCACACAGGGCTTGGTTGAGCTAGAAAAATCCCACCTCTGTCTACACTACGGAGCGTATAACAGTCTAGCTCTGTTGGCTTAGCTGTGCTGGCATGCCCCTGTAGTATAGTGGGGTGGGGGTGGGTGCAGGGCTTGGGGTAGAGTGGGGAGTTGAGCACCCCGCTGGACCCAGAGAAATTCAGTGCCTATAAGTGCAAGAGAACCTTGAAAAAGCCAGGAGACTCAGAAAGTTTGGTGTGATTGGCATAGTGAAGAAAGATCTTTGATATTGGTGATTTGGTGTTAGTGCTGAAACAAAATGCAGGATTATTGGGAAGGACCTTTTAAGATAATAGAGTGAATGAAGTTGCATGTGATGTAAGCAAGCCCTATGGCAGGGGAGCCGTGAAGACAGTGCATGTCAATAGAGTAAAACCTTATCATGAAAGGGAGATGGCCGTGAATATGATTTGTTGGGCTGACGAGGGTTTTTTTTACTGCTTAATTGATTTGGTCAGAGAGAGCATGGAAGAGACTCCCCTGGGCATCCTTGAGTTTGGGGAGGGTTTAACTCAGAGGGAGGCAGACTACAGCCTGCAGGCCACATCTGGCCCATCAGTCTGGCCTCCGAGCTCCTGCAAGGGAGAGGGGTCAGGACAGCTTTGCCAGGAGGAGCCAGCCCAACTCCTGGGCACTGCCATGAGTAGGGGCAGCTGGTGATCCAGCCGCCTGGGGAAGCCAGCCCCCAACCCCTCCCCTTCTGTCCCCACTAGGGTTGCCAACCCTCCTGGATGGGCCTGGAGTCTCCTGGAATCGGCATTGAGCTCCCAGTGACTATCGAGAGCAATCCAGGAGATTTCAATAGGATATTTTAAGAAAATGACATGACATCATGCTGGAGAGTGGGGTGGAGGAAATCTCCCAGATCTTCAATCATAGTTGGTAACCCTAGTCCCCCGTCCCTCGCAGCCTCAGCTCCCCCAGCACCTGGGCAGGGCAGTCGGGGGCAGAGAACGGGGGGGGTCAGATGGGGGGTGGGAGTCCAAGGGGAGCAGTCAGGGGGTGGGAAACAGGGAGGGTCAGATAGGGGTCTGGGGACAGGCTACGCGTAGCTGTTTGGGGGGACACAGCCACACCTGGCTGTTTGCGGAGACACGGCATCCCCTAGCCTTCCCTACCCAGCCCTCCATACAATTTCTGTACCCCAACGTGGCCCTCAGGCCAAAAAGTTTGCCCACCTCTGGTTTAAGTCCAACCCAAAAGCAGGAAATGCTGGCCCTTTTAAAGCACCACAAACAGGTATTTTCCAGACAGCCAGATTTAGCTGACAAGACTGTACACTACACTGAAACCTCAGGCCTTGCCCTGCTCCTAGCAGAGCCTACCAGTCTACAGGGGAAATGCAGAGACAAATCTAGGAGCAGGTGGAAAGCGTGCTTGAAATGGGGGTAATCACTGAGTCAAAAAGCCCCATTTTTCTGACAATCTGCCCTGAGGCAGGCACTCATGGTACCAGGCAGAATGATACCTGCCACCCTGGATCTGACCCATGGGGCCATCTAGCCACAGGTGCTGGAACTATGGTTGTGGGGGTGCTGCCCCCCCTCCCAGCCCGGCTTGAAGTGGTTTCCATCATCTACCATGTTTACAGTTTGGTTCAATGGCTCTCAGCACCCCCACTGTACACATTGTTCCAGCCCCTCTGCATCTAACCACCCTGCATCCCACCACCCTGGATTATACCCCTGGGCCTATCTAGCCCAGGATGTTCCCCCCTTCCCTACACACACATACTCCCTGCCATGTGAGATCAGCGCAATGGGTCCCCGGGTATCCCTCCTCCCCGCCACCCTGGATCAGACCCATGAGCCCATCCCGCCTGTTGTCCTGTCTCTGTGAGTGGCCAGTGCAGAGCATTTCAGAGGAAGGAGCAAGAAACATCACAACGGTTTATCCATCTTTCATCCATGCCCTCTGTTAGTCTGTCCAATCCCAACATCTCCCCATAGCCCTCTAGCTCGCCGACCTCGATACAGCTCCATCTAGCTAGCCAGTCTCCATGTACAGCCCTCTGCCCGCCTCCCTCATCTCCGCACAAACCCCTCTGTCTGTGTGGTCACCCACCTCCCCGCCTGTGGTTCTGGACCACTGCCCTCCCCCAGCTAATGCAAGTTCCGCGCTAACCAGCTGTGAAACTCTGCACAGACTCTCCTTTCCCAGCCCCAACTCTGAAGTTGTGGAAAACTCCCTGAATCTTGTGAAATCAGCCCAACATGGAATGTGAAAGGTAGCAACCCTGTCCCATCCGCCCAGTGCCTGGCAGGGTGGGAAGCGCCCAATGGCTGCCCCATTACAAGTGGGGTTGGGGATGGAGTCATGGTGTGGGGCTGCAGGGGGCCCTATGTCAGGGTACCTTGGGTACCAGGATCACCTTAATCCAGCCCTGCCTAGTGGTGCTCCTGCCCCTCAGCCATGCCCAGCTGCAAGGCTATCTAGGCCCTCCAAGTTCCGGTAAGACCCCTCCCAATTGCCTCTGGGTCTCCCCCCCCCCACCAAGACTCAGCCTGCCCTGGCGATCTCAGGGCACAGAACCACACCTCCCAGCCTCGGGGGCGTTCCCGGCCTCCCCTACACCCTCCTGCTGCACTGAGCTCTTGCTGTTTTACCTGCTGCCCCCTGGGCTCCACCCCACCCAGCGTGCTGGATCTGGAGCGCACATCCTGAGCCTTGTCCTGGGAGGGGAACCTCTTTGCGATCACCATCACTTTGGCTAGCAGCTTGTTCGGGCGGAAGCTGCGCTGGCGGAAGGACCGGCGGCCCTGGGGGCACTGCTTCAGATCTTCCTCCTCCTCCTCCACCCTGTCCCAGTACCAGAGGATGCAGGCTTGGCAGTAGTTGTGCCTGCAGTCCAGCATCACTGGCACCTCCATGTACTGGGTGCAGATAGGGCAGGTAACTGCCAGCTGCAGCTCCTGCACCAGGTTGGACTTTGCCTTGGTGGGAGGCTCACAAGGGGCGGCTGCATTGCTGGGATCTCTGCACAGCTTAGTTCAGTTTCCTGGTAGCCAGCTCCCTGCCCCACTGGGGTCCCTTCAGTTCAGCATACTAGTGTGGCTGCTGAGTCTATGCTGACAGGAAGCGGGAGGTCAATGCACTAAGCTAGTGAACAAAACTGCATGACAAAGCCCTGGCTGGGATGATTTAGTTGTGGATTGGTCCTGCTTTGAGCAGGGGGTTAGACTAGAGGACCTCCTGAGGTCCCTTCCAATCCTGATATTCTATGAAAAATGAGTGTGGGGGGGGCATGTTTTGTGGCTTGGCAGCCCTGAGCCAATCCCTTAGCCCCGAGGGCAGCAGCGCTGGCAGGGCAGGAACAGGGCCCTCCTCCCCCGCAAGCCTCCATCTTCCTCCAGTGCCCTGCCAGGGCAGCCCCATACAGGGAAGCCCAGTCTCGGGGGTCCATCTCCCCTCTGCTGAAGGACCCTCTCAATGCCCACGCACCATAGAATCACAGGGCTGGGAGGCACCTTGAGAGGTCATCAAGTCTAGTCCCCTGCATTCATGGCAGGACCAAGCACCATCTAGAACATCCCTGACAAGTGTTTGTCTAACCTGCTCTTAAAAATCTCCAATGATGGAGATTCCACAACCTCCCTAGGCAATTTATTCCAGTGCTTAACCACCCTGATGGTTAGGAATTTTTTCCTAATGTCCAACCTAAGCCTCCCTTGCTGCAATTTAAGACCATTGCTTCTTGTCCTATACTCAGAGGTTAAGAAGAATTATTTTTCTCCCACCTTGTAACCACCTCTGAGGTACTTGAAAACTGTTACCATGTCCCCTCTCAGTATTCTCTTTTCCAGACTAAACAAACCCAATTCTTTCAATCTTCCCTCATAGCTCATGCTTTCTAGACCTTTCATAATTTTTGTTGCTCTTCTCTGGACTTTCTCCAATTTGTCCACATCTTTCTTGAAATGTGGCACCCAGAACTGGACACAATACTCCGGTTGAGGCCTAATCGGTAGGAATAGAGTGGAAGAATTACTTCTTGTGTCTTGCTTTCAACACTCCTGCTGATACGTCCCAGAAGGATGTTTGCTTTTTTTGCAACGGTATTACGCTGTTGACTCATATTTAGCTTGTGGTCCACTATGACCCCTAGATCCCTTTCCACAGTACTCCTTCCTAGGCAGCCACTTCCCAGTCTGTATCTGTGCATCTGCTTGTTCCTTCCTAAGTGAAGTCCTTTGCATTTGTCCTTATTGAATTTCATCCTATTTACCTCAGACCTTTTCTCCAATTTGTCCAGATCCTTTTGAATCTTCATCCTATCCTCCAAAGCACTTGCAACACCTTCCAGCTTGGTATCATCGACAAACTTTAAAAGTGTACTCTCTATCCCATGATCTAAATTGTTGATGAAGACATTGAAGAGAACCGGATCCAGAACTGATGCCTGTGGAACCTCACTTGTTATGCCCCTCCAGCCTGACTGTGAACCATTGATAACTACTCTCTGAGAACAGTTATCCAACTATTTATGCACCCACCTTATAGTAGCTCCATCTAGGTTGTATTTCCCTAGTTTGTTAATGAGAAGGTCATGCGAGACTGTAGCAAAAGCCTTAATAAAGCCTAGATATACCACATCTACCACTCCCCCCCATCCACAAGGCTTGCTATCCTGTCAAAGAAAGTTATCAGGTTCATTTGACATGATTTGTTCTTGACAAATCCATGCTGACTATTACTTATCACCTTATTATCTTCTAGATGTTTGCAAATTGATTCCTTAATTATTTGCTCCATTATCTTACCTGGTACAGAAGTTAAGCTGACTGGCCTGTAATTGCCTGGGTTTCCCTTATTTCCCTTTTTATAGATAGGCACTATATGTGCTCTTTTCCAATCTTCCGGAATCGCCCATCTTCCATGACTTTTCAAAGATAATAACTAATGGCTCAGATGTCTCCTCAGTCAGTTCCTTGAGTATTCTAGGATATATTTCATCAGGCCCTGGTGACTTGAAGATATCTAACTTGTCCAAGTAATTTTTAACTTGTTCTTTCCCTATTTTAGCATCAGAACCTACCCAATTTCAATGGGATGTTGTATTATAATCATATAACATCACAATGACTGATACAAACAAATCAAAATCAAGAGCTTTTACTTAAAGTTTCACTTTATTTGTCTTCAGCACTCTCAAAGTCTTTGCCTTTTCTCAAAGTCTCTGCTTTATGTAGTCTCAAGCACATACAAACACAATAGGTTATCAAGTACCTCCAAACAATAGTTACCCCGGTCTGGAGGGGTGTTGAGTGGTCAAACGACAAGCTTCAAATGGCCGGCTATCCGCCTGTTGCTGGGGATTCCAAGAGACGTCCAGAAGATCAAATACAAATTCCTCAGACCTGTCTATTCCCTTTATGTTAGTAACTGCTACACTTACTTCAACAGCATATCAATCAAAAACAAAACAAAACAAACCCCATTAAGCAAGCACTTTTTAAGCAGTTAGTGGTATAGATGTTTTTGCAGAGTCTGCAGTGTCATGGGCCCCGACACTCACACCAGAAGTCAAATATAGATAGACTTCCTCTTTTTCACAGATGCTTACTCCAGCATATCAGGGAAAACCTCGTGATTGTTCCTCCCTCCTGGCTTTGCCTTAGTGATGCTATGGCTGGTACCAAGGCCCTACAGGTGCTACTCTTGGCAATAATCAAAACAATTGATATTCCATCCCAATAATTGGCAGTGGATTGAGCATCTGGCTGGTTGCTAAAAATGCCCGTCATCAGGTCAGGCCAAGTGTAGCAAACCAGCTGGCTTTTGTTCTGGTGCCCCTTGCCGACGGTCACTCCATCACTGCAGTGGTCTCTCTTGCAGTAACTTGACTGTCCAGCCAGGTCGCAAGTTAGTTCTCTGTTTCTGGGCTAACAACAACCTTACATAAAGTGGTCCAGTGTCCTCACAAGAAGGTCTTTGGCCAAACTCCAGGCTCATGCACCTTGCCAATGGCTTGTAGGGGAACCCTCCCATTACACTGGGTTCCAGTCCAGGGACCGTACAACTGGCAGCCAAGCTCTGTGCAGTCTCTGGACTCCTTCCTACCCAGGCTCCCCCAGGCCTTCTTCCCTTCAACTTCTTGAGATAAACTGACCCTTCCTTCAGGGCTGGGCATCTTAAGAGCCCTCCCCAGCTTCCTCCTCCCAACCTCCAGCTTTCCAGAGAGTGACTGCCGACCCTCTGCCCTGGCAGCCCCTTCTGCTCTCCACTTCCTCGCTTTAGAATCACCACCCAGCCCTTTCATCATCAATTAATCCTGCCTTTCTCTCTCTAGGTGCATCCGGACAACATGATTGGCCTCTCAGGCCCATATTAACCCATTCAGGGCCTGCCTGGGGTATACACCCCATCACATCCATCTTTAAAAGTCCCACCTGGTTTTGAAATTCCTTTTCTGATTGCCCGCCTTGGTGAGCATGGCTAGCAGCTCTCCATTGTTGTGCACACTGCCCAGCTGACCAGGCCGGCTGCACAAACTAGACACGCTCCTGGCTGGAGAACACAAGAGGTATTGGATCATATAAGGGTGCATGGCTGTCTCTGCTTGTCAATCTCTGAGGGAAGCCTCTTTGCAGACCCGTCCTGGTCGCGGCACTCACTCAGAGGGGAATTAGCTGTCTTTAAAGCCGAGGCCACCTGAGCTGGGCCGAGCAGTAACGAGTCTAGGAACCCGGGCCCTTAGCCAGGACAGGGCACCATCCAGTTGGGGGCTCTGGCTGGCAGTCAAGGCAGGGCAGCAAAGTCTATGATTCCAGGCCCTCAGACAGGGTGGAGCAGCAAACAGTCAGGGGTCCTGGCTTTGGTGGATGGCTGACAAACGCAGGCCTCATGTCCTAGAGTGGGGAAGCAGGGGGTAGGGGAACCTGGGCCCATCCTACTCCACCAAGTCCCAGCCCAGGGCCCTGACAGTGGCAGAGTGGATTCACCTGCAATACACTGACCTAGTCTCTGGCCAAAGCCCAACCAGACTGTCATCTCATTCCCCTGGGCTGCTTCCTACTTTCCTCATGATGGGTACCTCCCTTCCTTGGGTGTCCTCTGTCTCCCCATGGTAGGTGGCCAGTGGCAGCCCCAGCAACTCTGTGGCGTCTTGGTCAATCAGCAGCTCTGGAAAGTCCTCAGTATGGCTGGGGTCCTCTTCGGACTCCAGCAGCAAGTGCGATATGTCTGTCTCCCAGAGCGGCTCTACCCCAAGTGTGCTACAGGGCATGGGTGGCGGGTGACCCCCACTTTGGGGAGGCTAGTCTGCTGGCCCCACCCCTTCCACCCAAGGCCCAGCCCCACCAGAGCCCTGAGCCACCCCCTCTCCCCGCCAGAGCCCTGAGCTTCACGCCCTGCAGCCATGGGTCGGGCCTGTGGCCCGGGGTGACTTGGCCCAACCCTCGAGCACCGGCTGGCTGAAGAACTGGGCTGCTGGCCGGCCCAAGGCCACTGGCCCGAACCCTGGACTGGCCTGGGCCACCCCACATTGCTGGCCTGAACTTTGGGATGGCCTGAACTGCGTCTGCCGCTCCATCCCCTGGTCACTGTTGGGCCCAAGCCCTGAGCTCCAGTGAGTAAGGGCCGGGCCTCTGGGCAGAGCATGGGTGAGGCCACATGGGTTTGCCTCCCCTGGCCTACTCTACCTCCTACCCATGTTGCCGGGCCTGCCTTTTATACTTCCACTCCCTGTGCTACCCCTCAGTTTCTGGCAGGGCAGGCCTGACCTTTCTGGCTCTGAAACCCCAGCGGTGGCTTATAGTCCTCCTTGAACAAAGGACCTGAGGGACAACATGGCAGGCGGCCTGGAGAAAGAAAGAGCAGACAGGGGAAAGGTCCAGGAATCCCAGCAGGAAAAGGAGAGGAAGAAGCACCAGGACATAATAGGTCCTCCCAGGCAGCAAACACAAATGCTGCTGACGCTGGTTGACCTATAGATCCAAAATTCCTGGATTCCCCACCCTTTGCAGTCCTTGGAGAATGGCCTGGTAGCAGCTCCCTAGATCCCCAACAGCTCATGTGGCATCACAGGCTGCATCCCAACCCCCACCTCTCCACGCTGGGGGACAGCAAGAAAAACCAGAGCTTCAGATACACTGACCTGGGGGATCCATGGCTGGTGTATGTATAGCCTCAACGAACTACATTTGTGCACTGAAACAGGCAGAAATATTTGCTGCCTGTCTAATTTTAAAGTCCCAGATTGCTCATTGAGGTTAAAACTTTGGATTGCATTACCTACTGTGTTTTGCACATTGTTTCCCTCCTCCCTGCCCCATGTCGCCTGCCATGTTGTCCCTCCAGGCCCTGTCCTCTGTTTTTGGGACTCAATAAATTTCTAGTTTTGAAGAATAACATTATATGTCAGTTCAACACATGTTGCAGACTCATAGCCCGACTGAAAGCAAATGTCACTTGTCAATGCACAACAGGTGCCACATAAACCCTACGCTACAGGAAACACAGTCATATTTATAAATGGTCAGATTACTGTGGATGCCTCTTTTAAAGCCACCTCCACCCCTGCAGCAACTCCCCCAACCCCCTGACCTCACAGCTACCATGCAGGACACAACAGGCAGCTATAACCAATGGGATGTTTTTCTCACTGAGATCTGCCCTAATGAGTAAAAACTCCCAGTGTCCCACACAACTCTCACTTTGCATCCACTGAGCTGGTAGTTTAATCTCTCCTTGGTGCTGTCGAGGTGGCCCGTGTACGGCTTCATGAGCCAGGGGAAACAGGGGTAGGCTGGGTCCCCCAGGATCACTACTGGCATTTCAACACTACCAATGGTAATCTGCCAGTTGGGAAAGAAAGTCTCTGCTTGTAGCTTCCTGAACCATCCTATGTTCTTAAAGATGCGAGTGTCATGTACTTTCCCTGACCAGTCCGCAACAGATCAGTGAAGCAGCCCCAGTGATTCCCCAGCACTCA
This sequence comes from Dermochelys coriacea, assembly GCF_009764565.3. Taxonomy (NCBI): domain Eukaryota; kingdom Metazoa; phylum Chordata; order Testudines; family Dermochelyidae; genus Dermochelys; species Dermochelys coriacea. The sequence continues at coordinate 603,640 of NC_050071.1, read as the reverse complement.
CGTAACCAAAGAAAATTGCCCTTTCTGTTGCTGTAACCTGCGGCACAATGGGCTGGGGACAAAACATGTGTCTGCCATCTGTCACCTCCCTGCAGTTCGAGAACCCTTGTGCTGCAGATCCATCCACTGTGTTCTGCACATTGCCGAGAGTCACCGTCCTGCACAGCAGAAGACAGTTAATGGCCCTGCACACATGCATGACAGGAGCCTGCACTGTGGATTTTCCAGCTCCCAAATGATTTCCCACCAACCGATAGCAATCCGGGATTGGAAGTGTCCTGCGTAGTATGATGGCCACTTGCTTCTTCACTGCTGGTGCAGATCTCGTTCTGGTGTCCCTGTGGGGGAGGGCTGGGGTGAGCTTGGCCAGGAATGTGGCCTTTTGTTCTGCAGCCACTGCTTGTTCTTAGCAGGGCACCCCAGCCACCTCTAGAACGGCAGGTTATTAAAAGAGCACCCCAGCCCCTTTGGGAACAGCAGGTTCTCAGCAGGTGAGAGGCCCAGCCTTCCCTGGGACACGTCTGGCTCTCAGCGGGGTCAGGTAAGCAGCCTGCCCCCTCCCAGGGATGCTGAGTTCTCAGTGGGGGCAGGCATGCGCTCTGTCCCGCCCCCCGAGGACGACGGGTTCTCAGCAGGTGGGTGCCCTGGCTCCCCCGGGAATGCTGGGATTTCATCTGGGGCAATTGCAGTCACCTGCCCCCACCCAGAGATGCCAGGATCTCAGCAGTTGAATTTGGTTGAAGTGGGCCTCGAGCTCAAAGTAGGGCTTGCTCTTGAGGGATTTCTGTAGGCCCTGCACCTTGGCCTCAGCCTGCTGGCAGAGCCAGGTGACGCGCTGATGCTCCCACTCACTCCCACAGAGTCCCCATGTCTGACTTTCCAGATGACATGGTTCCCCCCACCCACGTGGTTGGTACAGCCCCCTCCCCCCATGTCTCACCTTGCAGGTGGCGTGGTTCCCCCCTACATGGGTTGTACAACCTCCGGCCCCGCCCCCACATCTCACCTTGCAGGTGGCATGGTTGAGCGTCTCCTGCCAAGTGGGGTCCAGCCAATTCTTGTCGGCCATGACGTCCTGCTCTGCCACAAAGACCATCTCACAAGTGGCGTTGTGCATGCTGACCTCGCGCTCGTACAGCAGCACCATCTTCTACATCTCCTGCTGGGCCTGCATGGTGGGGAGGGGAAGTCACACGGAGAGAGGGCAGGGCAAGGGACTCCTGCCCCCACTCCCCTCCCACAGCCAGGATAGAACCCAGGTGCCCCGACTCCCAGCCCCCCTGCGCTAACCCACTAGACCCCACTCACTCCCCAGGCCAGGACAGAACCCAGGAGTCTGATTTTGGCGGGCAATGAATGTCCCGAGGGTGAGGGCTACTCCAGGCATGGGGCAGGGTGGAGGGGAGCATTCACACCTCCTTGGCCAGGAGACAGGCCTCGTAGTAGGGCTGCACTTTCTCGATGCAGTTCCCCAGCTGGGAGCCCTGGGTGTTGAGCTTCCTGGCAGACTTAGAGAGGATCCTGCGGTATGTGGTCCTGGCTTCCTGCAGCGGGGAGGAGAAAAGCAGCATTGGGGCCAGCCCTGACTGCCAGGGGAGAGCCCCCTGCTGCCCCCCACCCCGGAGCACAGCGCCCCCTAGTGCCGCACTGGGGCCAGCACTGACTGCCAGAGAGCATCCCTGTCCCCTCACGTGCTAATCCAGCCAACCCTCCTTAGCTTTGCAGGGCAGTGCGGAGGACTATGGAAGCAGCTCCAAGGGTCACTGAACGCCCAGTAAGGACTGTGACCAGAAAGGAACAGTCTTACTGGCCAAGCACACAGACAATCGGAGGTAGCTGCAGGGAATCTCTGGGGCTTGGATGGGGCTGTAACAAGAGGCTGGTCGTGGCAGGGGTCGTGCTCAGTCCGATGAGGTGGCCCCCATACAGAGCCCAGCACTCGCTCACATCCAGCTGCAGCTCCACCCGGTTGATCTCCTCGTTGACCTGAGATGCTCCAGCTCCTCCTGCAGGGGGGCAATGCAGAGCATGAGGCTCCAGGACCCAGCCCAATGCCGCACCCAGCTCAGCCGGACAGCACAATGCTGACAAGTGCCCCCCACCAGCGAGAGCCTGCCTATGCCCTGCCCAGGGCTCAAGACGTGATCCAGTCAAGTTAGGCATCCCACCCTTTCCCTACTGACGTCTTGGGGTGTAAATCACCTACCCCTACCCTCCATGGGGATTAGGAAGAAACCTGGTCAATGTAACTATCTGCCCTTACTCACGGGGCTCATGGCTCTGTGGGTCTGCGGGACATTTTCCCAGTGAAAGAGCCTTACACAGCTGTGCTCTAAACATCTAATTATTAGCCACACACAGAACACATATGCCAAGCAAATTTCTTATGCTCACCGGTCCCAATTTACAAATATCACCAGATGGCCAGCCAGGATGCACTGGTCTGGGGGTTCCCAGCTCCCGTACAAATCACAGTCGTATCCCGGGGATACAATGTTTTGCAGCTTGTTATTGTACTGAAGTCCGGAGTTGATTCCCAAAGAGCATTGTTTTAGATTTACATTATATAGCTAGAACTAGTTACCTCCTTCAGATTTACTAAACCTATCACATTATCCCATACTCCTAAATAACAAACAAATTAACCACAAAAATTAACCAATTACTCATTGGCATCTATGTGTCCTCCTTCCTGCATAATTTTTTTACATTTTATCTTTCATGCCCAAATTATAACATATTTGTGACCTTCTGTTTTGTGTAGATGGTAATCTCTGTACCCTCCCTAAAATTTTCCTGGTGCCAGGGTATCTCTACTTTACAGCCTTGGTGATTATAACTCTCATTAGGGACATTTGTGGGGCAGAGGTTTATCAGCAGCAGAATACTATTATTTTTCAATTTTAGTGGTGAGCTCCCTGAGTTTCACCCAAGCTGGTTTAATCTGGGGAATGGGGTTGATGAGGTCCCAAGTCAACACCCTGGTCTGTGTCCCTGTGCCCCGGGGTATGCTGCCCAGGGCAGGTGCAGGGTTCAGGGCTCCCCACAGCAGCCCAGCTCCAGCTTCTGACCTGGCCTGGGGACGGGACCTCGGGGAGGCCAGGGGGGCAGGAAGGAGGATGGGACGGGGCCTTGTGGTGAGTCCCACCTCATCCCCCTGCCACCCCCGGGAACAGGCTGTTCCACCCCTGAGCCTCGGGCAGGCACAGAGCAGTGCAATGGGGAATTCAAGACAAATGCTGTCCCGGAGTCATTCAGCCCAGGACTGGGACTTGAACTCTGCATTTCGGGACTCTCCCATCCAATTCAGGATGTGTGGTCACCCTGCTTTATTAGTCAGTGCCGTCTGAATGGCACTGCAAATGGTTGGTGAGGTGCCTTAATCCCTGAAGCATGGACAGGTCTCCATCAGGAGTCTGTGTGTTTGCGTCAGGGAAGCCTGGCTGTTTGAAAATAGCCAGAGCCTCGCGAACCAGCTGAGCGGCAGCGAACCAGCGGAGCAGCGGGGACAGCAGAGCAGCTCACAGCAGGAGTTTGCCTGGGACTGGTAAGTATCCGAGTGTGTGTGTTTGCTTGCTGAGGAAGTATCCGAGCGTGTGTTTGCTGGGAGGGAGCCTGAGTGAGTGTCTGATTGGCTGCTAGCCTGCAGGGGGCGGGCATTAGGGTGTCTGTGTGTTTGCGTCAGGGAAGCCTGGCTGTTTAAAAATAGCCAGAGCCTCGCGAACCAGCTGAGCAGCGGGGACAGCAGAGCAGCTCACAGCAGGAGTTTGCCTGGGAGTTCGCCTGGAGTGAGCCCAGTGAGGCTTATATCTTGCCAACGTCTCTGAGGAAGCTCATAGTAGGTAGGTGATATGGAAGGGTGGGATTCAGCTGTTGTGACCTGCACTGGGTGTGCCATGTTTGTCTTTCTTCCACAGGACAGAAGCGACTTTGTCTGTACAAAGTGCAAGCTGGTCTCCATATTGGAAGAGAAGATTGAAGGTCTGGAGCAACAGGTAACGACCCTGTGTTGTATACGAGAGACTGAGGATTTTCTGGACCAAACTCAGGATAGCCTTCTAGGGGCACAAAGCTCTAAAGATATAGAGCAGGTTGCACAGAGGAGCCAAGAGGCCAGTGAAGAAGCTTGGCAACATGTGACCTCCAGAAGAGGTAAGCGGAATGTCCGGGTTCCAGTAACACAGACACAGGTAACTAACCGCTTTCATGTTCTCTCCACAGGTACCATTGCGGAGAGTGGACCAGATGATATGTCTGGGGGGAGAAAGCAGAAGGAGACTCCGCTGGTTGGGAGACATGAGATGCGATGTCCTGAGGTTGGGGGTTCCACGACCACCACTCCCAAGAGGAGAAGGCGGGTGGTGGTGGTCGGGGACTCTCTCCTCCGGGGGACTGAGTCATCTATCTGCCGCCCTGACCGGGAAAACCGAGAAGTCTGCTGCTTGCCAGGGGCTAAGATTCGTGATGTGACGGAGAGACTGCCGAGACTCATCAAGCCCTCGGATCGCTACCCCTTCCTGCTTCTCCACGTGGGCACCAATGATACTGCCAAGAATGACCTTGAGCGGATCACTGCGGACTACGTGGCTCTGGGAAGAAGGATAAAGGAGTTGGAGGCGCAAGTGGTGTTCTCGTCCATCCTCCCCGTGGAAGGAAAAGGCCTGGGTAGGGACCGTCGAATCGTGGAGGTCAACGAATGGCTACGCAGGTGGTGTCGGAGAGAAGGCTTTGGATTCTTTGACCATGGGATGGTGTTCCATGAAGGAGGAGTGCTGGGCAGAGACGGGCTCCATCTTACGAAGAGAGGGAAGAACATCTTTGCCAGCAGGCTGGCTAACCTAGTGAGGAGGGCTTTAAACTAGGTTCACCGGGGGAAGGAGACCAAAGCCCTGAGGTAAGTGGGAAAGCGGGATACCGGGAGGAAGCACAGGCAGGAAGGTCTGTGAGGGGAGGGCTCCTGCCTCATACTGGGAATGAGGGGCGATCAACAGGTTATCTCAAGTGCTTATATACAAATGCACAAAGCCTTGGAAACAAGCAGGGAGAACTGGAGGTCCTGGTGATGTCAAGGAATTATGCCGTGATTGGAATAACAGAGACTTGGTGGGATAACTCACATGACTGGAGTACAGTCATGGATGGTTATAAACTGTTCAGGAAGGACAGGCAGGGCAGAAAAGGTGGGGGAGTAGCACTGTATGTAAGGGAGCAGTATGACTGCTCAGAGCTCCGGTACGAAACTGTGGAAAAACCTGAGTGTCTCTGGATTAAGTTTAGAAGTGTGTGCAACAAGAGTGATGTCATGGTGGGAGTCTGCTATAGACCACCGGACCAGGGGGATGAGGTGGATGAGGCTTTCTTCCGGCAACTCACGGAAGCTACTAGATCGCATGCCCTGATTCTCATGGGTGACTTTAATTTTCCTGATATCTGCTGGGAGAGCAATACAGCGGTGCATAGACAATCCAGGAAGTTTTTGGAAAGCGTAGGGGACAATTTCCTGGTGCAAGTGCTAGGGGAGCCAACTAGGGGGAGCGCTTTTCTTGACCTGCTGCTCACAAACCGGGTAGAATTAGTGGGGGAAGCAAAAGTGGATGGGAATCTGGGAGGCAGTGACCATGAGTTGGTTGAGTTCAGGATCCTGACGCAGGGAAGAAAGGTAAGCAGCAGGATACGGACCCTGGACTTCAGGAAAGCAGACTTTGACTCCCTCAGGGAACAGATGGCCAGGATCCCCTGGGGGACTAACATGAAAGGGAAGGGAGTCCAGGAGAGCTGGCTGTATTTCAAGGAATCCCTGTTGAGGTTACAGGGACAAACCATCCCGATGAGTCGAAAGAATAGTAAATATGGCAGGCGACCAGCTTGGCTTAATGGTGAAATCCTAGCGGATCTTAAACATAAAAAAGAAGCTTACAAGAAGTGGAAGGTTGGACATATGACCAGGGAAGAGTATAAAAATATTGCTCGGGCATGTAGGAAAGATATCAGGAGGGCCAAATCGCACCTGGAGCTGCAGCTAGCAAGAGATGTCAAGAGTAACAAGAAGGGTTTCTTCAGGTATGTTGGCAACAAGAAGAAAGCCAAGGAAAGTGTGGGCCCCTTACTGAATGAGGGAGGCAAGCTAGTGACAGAGGATGTGGAAAAAGCTAATGTACTCAATGCTTTTTTTGCCTCTGTTTTCACTAACAAGGTCAGCTCCCAGACTGCTGTGCTGGGCAACACAAAATGGGGAAGAGATGGCCAGCCCTCTGTAGAGATAGAGGTGGTTAGGGACTATTTAGAAAAGCTGGACGTGCACAAGTCCATGGGGCCGGACGAATTGCATCCGAGAGTGCTGAGGGAATTGGCGGCTGTGATTGCAGAGCCCTTGGCCATTATCTTTGAAAACTCGTGGCGAACGGGGGAAGTCCCGGATGACTGGAAAAAGGCTAATGTAGTGCCCATCTTTAAAAAAGGGAAGAAGGAGGATCCTGGGAACTACAGGCCGGTCAGCCTCACCTCAGTCCCTGGAAAAATCATGGAGCAGGTCCTCAAAGAATCAATCCTGAAGCACTTAGAGGAGAGGAAAGTGATCAGGAACAGTCAGCATGGATTCACCAAGGGAAGGTCATGCCTGACTAATCTAATCGCCTTTTATGATGAGATTACTGGTTCTGTGGATGAAGGGAAAGCAGTGGATGTATTGTTTCTTGACTTTAGCAAAGCTTTTGACACGGTCTCCCACAGCATTCTTGTCAGCAAGTTAAGGAAGTATGGGCTGGATGAATGCACTATAAGGTGGGTAGAAAGCTGGCTAGATTGTCGGGCTCAATGGGTAGTGATCAATGGCTCCATGTCTAGTTGGCAGCCGGTGTCAAGTGGAGTGCCCCAGGGGTCGGTCCTGGGGCCCGTTTTGTTCAATATCTTCATAAATGATCTGGAGGATGGTGTGGATTGCACTCTCAGCAAATTTGCGGATGATACTAAACTGGGAGGAGTGGTAGATACGCTGGAGGGGAGGGATAGGATACAGAAGGACCTAGACAAATTGGAGGATTGGGCCAAAAGAAATCTAATGAGGTTCAATAAGGATAAGTGCAGGGTCCTGCACTTAGGATGGAAGAATCCAATGCACCGCTACAGACTAGGGACCGAATGGCTCAGCAGCAGTTCTGCGGAAAAGGACCTAGGGGTGACAGTGGACGAGAAGCTGGATATGAGTCAGCAGTGTGCCCTTGTTGCCTAGAAGGCCAATGGCATTTTGGGATGTATAAGTAGGGGCATAGCGAGCAGATCGAGGGACGTGATCGTTCCCCTCTATTCGACACTGGTGAGGCCTCATCTGGAGTACTGTGTCCAGTTTTGGGCCCCACACTACAGGAAGGATGTGGATAAATTGGAAAGAGTACAACGAAGGGCAACAAAAATGATTAGGGGTCTAGAGCACATGACTTATGAGGAGAGGCTGAGGGAGCTGGGATTGTTTAGTCTGCAGAAGAGAAGAATGAGGGGGGATTTGATAGCTGCTTTCAACTACCTGAAAGGGGGTTTCAAAGAGGATGGCTCTAGACTGTTCTCAATGGTAGCAGATGACAGAACGAGGAGTAATGGTCTCAAGTTGCAATGGGGGAGGTTTAGATTGGATATTAGGAAAAACTTTTTCACTAAGAGGGTGGTGAAACACTGGAATGCGTTACCTAGGGAGGTGGTAGAATCTCCTTCCTTAGAGGTTTTTAAGGTCAGGCTTGACAAAGCCCTGGCTGGGATGATTTAACTGGGACTTGGTCCTGCTTTGAGCAGGGGGTTGGACTAGATGACCTTCTGGGGTCCCTTCCAACCCTGATATTCTATGATTCTATCTCCCCTGGATTTGCTGAACAGGGCTCCAGGTGTGAAGCCGGAGTAATGAGGGCCCAGAGGTCCAGATACAGGAGGCAGTGAAGCCGCATGTCTTACCCTGGAGGAAGAGTAAGACCTCTAGGGGGTCTGGTGCATCAAAGCTAAAACGTAGCACCAATCCTATGGATCCATGACAATAGGCAAGGGGACATCAGGGCAGATCTGTGCAGTGACCCCTGCTTGGGGCAACAGGAGGGGCTCTTGGGGTCTGTCCATATAGCCCCAGCCCTGGGCTGGCCACTTTGGCTCCTCTCCCTCCCAAGGAGCCACTGAGATGGGTTTCTGCCATAGCTGCTCGAGACTGGAGAGGGGGCAAAGGGTCATTGCCCCCCACTTTTGAGAGGGGAGCAAGGGAGGCTCTTTGGGGAGCCCAGTCTCCTGGGCAGGCTGGCTGAGTCGTGGGATACTGCTGTTGGGGACACCGGGCATGGCCACTAGGTAACTCAAAGGGATGGAAGAACATGAGTATCGATGAAGCCCCCTCGCTCTAGGCCCAGATGGCCTCCCCTTCCCTTTTCTGCCCGGAGATACTCACAGCAGTCACGCTGAGGAGTTTGCAACAGTGTATTGCAGGCGCAAACTGTCTGAAGCAAGATTAGGCCAAACAGGACAGGAATGTTAGATAGTGCTGAACAAACAACTCCATATATGGGGGAATAGATGATAAGAGGAAAAAGGGGAACTGGCTGGTATACCGGATTGGCTATATGGATACTTAGGACAGCTTGCTATTGAATAAGCATGCTAAAGAATGAATGTATAAAATATATGTAACTGCTTGCACTGGTGTGCAGGATTTGAGATTATTGTCTCCCTGTACCGCTTGAAGCTTCAAATAAACTTTTCTACTTTTCCACCCCGTTGTGATTATTGGGCGACGCACACCAGGCAACGAATCCAGCTGTTGCCTGCCTCGGGCTTTTGTGCCAGCAACACTGCTGCTGAGGGAGATGAGGTGGGAGTTGAAATAAGTGGTGTCCCCAGGCAACTCTGACACCTCCCCTAGAAGAAAACATGCAAGACCAGTTCTGTTATTTACTACTAGCCTTTCCTTAGAGTGAAATACCAATAAAATATCCCTCCAAAATGCTCTGGATGCGTGAACAATTCATTAGGGTCACAACAGCAAGTGACATCCACCCAGCAGGAAAACATCATCTCACAGAAATGATGAATGAACTCAGCCTGCCAAGAAATCAAAGGAGCCCCGTTAGTCCCCCAGGAACAATCCTCACCCTTCCCCCCATAACTCTATCAAATAAAGAAAGGTCCATTAGGCTCAACTGAAGGGGTTGGTCCCATGTCAGGTACCCTGGAGCCAGACAGGGCCTTTCTGATTAGAAGCCAGGGCTGGGAGCTCTGGGGGTACGAGGATATTGGCTGGGTTAGAGCACATGCAGGGGGAGCTTGCCAGCTGCTGCACCCCTTCGTAGGGCTGCCCTGCGCTGCCCTAGTCCTGCTGACACAAGGTGGGGAGGGATTTTATGTAGGCCATGCAAGGAGGGAGGGAAAGCCTGTCTCTGCCCTCTGAGCTCACACTAACCACCTGTGTGAAGGACAGGCAGAATATGGCTCTTGGGTTTATTGTTCCATTGTGGAAGGAGAATGTAGTCTGTCTCCCAGAGAGTTTATTGTATTTTGCACCAGAAAACTTGTGAATTACCTGAAACCGCAGGGAGGCCTTTCCTGTCTTGGCCAAGGACTAATACTGAGGTTGGATTAGTTCTGCACCCTGGCACACTGCTTCAGTCAGAAAAGTGTAGTGCTCGTGGGGGCAGAAAGCCTTGGCGTGTGTGTACAACGGAAATACAATTGATTGTTGTGACAGTGACTCTGAGCGAGCAGGAAAATGCCTTAAAAACTAAACCTGTCACCTCCCTAGGACTAAATGCATCCGATGAAGTGAGCTGTAGCTCACGCAAGCTTATGTTCTAATAAATTTGTTAGTCTCTAAGGTGCCACAAGTACTGCTTTTCTTTTTGCGAATACAGACTAACACGGCTGGTACTCTGAAACCTCCCTAGGACTGTGTGTGTGTTTCTTTAAGTCTTTTATCTCTGTGCACCATAAATGAGATTCCTGTAACTTACCAGCGATGGTTTCACTTTCAGTTGGAAGCTGCTGGATGCACGGAGAATGTTTCTGTTCAGATAAAATTGCTGTAAGTTAACCAGCAATAGCTGTCTGAACAGACTGGAGTTAGACGTGCAATGCTTCTGTAAATACTGAGACATTCACTTGCAATGCAGACCTGGCAGTTCTGAAGCTGGGAGCCCTTCCTCTGCCACCAGTGCCAGCCTCTGCCCTTCCCTGTAGGATCCAGCAGGCAGGTGAGTGTCAGCTCTCGATTGCTCTGGGTGAGGCTCTGTTATTCTTCATGGGAGCTGTTCCTATGGATGGGAGTCTGTCTGGGCCTCTCGCTTTCCTACTTTAAATATTGCTGCAGAAACGTCGAAGATGCTCAGAGATCTTGGTGGTCCCTTTTCCATTACCTTGTAACACAGACTGAAATAGTGTCTGTTTATTCGCTCTTCTGCATTATTTCCTGGCATTAGATTTACACTCCAGCACTCCTGCTCTGGTGACTTTCCTGTGAGCTGTCATCAGAGGAGGGTGTGCTCTCTCCTTCTCCTTCGCTGTTGACTGTGTGTATTTGCCGTCAGCTCACTCTAGCGAAGTTCTGCTTTAAGAGACTAAAATAAAGGAAATGGCATGGGCCAGATTCAACAAGGCTGCTGCAGAGAGGGGTTAATTTGGGCACGCTGGGCAATGAGGACCTTTCTATGCCAGGGAAAGGGGGGAGTTACCCAGACACAGGACTGATGATGTTACTTCTGCTGTTCTCCAAAGGGTTCTCCCAGGAGAGGGTTCAGCTTTAACACCTGCTAGAGCCCCATCAGCCAGGGTCACTGAGCACAGGGGCTGAGCCACTGCGTTCCCTGGCAGCCCTGGTCGTACCCACTTCCCTGAGCTGCACTGACCCTCAATGGCTGCCTGAGCGTAGGGGAGATTAGAGGTACTCGGTGCTGGGGTGTACTGAGAGTCTGACTGTTGGAATTGCCAGCTATCGCTTTAAGGGGGTGGGGTGGGGAGGGAGGAATTCCCTGGTCCTACTTGCAGGCTAGAGGGCTCTGTAGATAAGTGTGTGACTGTGCCAGCAGTCAGTTTGCAGACAGCCAACTTAAATTAAGGTGGGGAGAGTTGTGCCTCTCTGTTTTAGGGAGCAGCCTGCTTTATCTCTCTTTTTAGTGTTGGGTTCTTGTGTGTTCTGAATTCTAAGAAAAAAAGTTATGTTGTTATTTAACTTCTCTCTGTGTGTGCTGTGAACACAAGAAGCGCCACCGTAACCTGGATTCCTGGTAAACCCTCCACCATCGGAAACTTTTGCCAGGGTATCGGCTGGCATAAATCAGCGTGAGCCCTGGAGGAGAGCTGGAGACATAGGCAGTAGCATCTCCAGAGTTAAGTCTGTGACTAAGTTTTTGTTTAAAAACAACTTTTTTAATCCTCTCTAAATTCCAAGATACAAGTCAGCTCAGCCTGATTGTCAGGGTGAGATCAAGTTATTGGGGAAACCTGGAGTTATTTGAACAAAGCATTGCTGAGCTAGGGCACCTTGATTGTGAGCTGATTTTTTTTACCTACATTGAATGAAAAACAGTCATCCTCTAGTGGGACTCCTCTGATCCCCAAGGGAGGGAGAGCCCTTTATTTCTCCTGCCTCAGGGACTCAGAGACTCAGCCTAGGACCAATGAGCCCTGAGATCTTTGCACGTGTATCTCCCTCTGGTGTCTGGAGGCATGCTGGCTAATATTGTCTCATGTTTCCTAGTGCTCCCCCATTGGTTTACTCTGGCAAATGCGTGACACAGTGAAGGACAGGAGACACACAAACTCACAACAATGGACTTCCATTGCTGAGATCTTCTGTGTGGGACCTGAACCAAGGGCCAGAATTGAAAATATGAAGCTATTATAGCTCATTTCCTGAACCACAGAATGAGAAGGCCCAACACTAATACTAAATTCTGCAGAACCTCAGCTTTCCCCCCACAACAATTATGTTTAAACCTGAGCATTAACTATTTCACTGCTGTCCATTTTAGTAGCTGCTCCTGCTCACCCAGCGCTGTCTGCCTTTAATCTGCAAACATTCCATGCAAACAACTGCTGAAGGCTGGAGAGAGCAGGGAGAATTGGTAGCTGCAGGGTGATGAGTTCCGAGTTCCATGCGGCCTCCGACTGCCCCCCCCACCTGCTTTGGCATGTGACTCCACAAATAAAGATGCCGCACAAAGCAGAGTGTGGCCAGTACCCAAGTACCCAGGGATGGCACAGAAAGAGTCTGACTGGCTCAATTCCCAGTGAAATACCAACGAACAACTTGCCCTAAATTCTCAATTACTGAGGGACAATTTTCACTCATTGATATGTTTCAGAGTAGCAGCCGTGTTAGCCTGTATTCGCAAAAAAGAAAAGGAGTACTTAGTCTCTAAGGTGCCACAAGTACTCATTGATATATTTGCTTTCCCAACCAACTCCCTGTACAGCTTTTCATGAGTGATGTATTCGGATTTTAATATCTAAACTATATTGTTAAATTTAACCCCCTAAATTTGGGTTATTGCTGTTTATGTATTTCATGTATTTTTGACTTTTAAAGCAAACTTTGTCTTTATGGATAATCTAAGCACTATACTTAGATGTACAGACACTCTTTTCTTAGCCTGTGTAAATATTATATAATTTCTTTAACATTTAGCTTTATTAAGCAAAAGCTGGAAATCCAGGGCTAAGGGTCCTTCCAGCCTCTCCCCTTCCCAGGCTCACCCCATACAGGAGGAACCCCAGGCTTCCTGCAGTGCCGCTGGTAAAATCCCCTCCCGCCCCACAGAACAATGTTTTGTTAGCTTTCTTGGCCTGCAGCTGCTCATTGAGGAGAGGTCTCCATTGAGCAGACTGCTGTGATGACCAGGTCCTTCCCTGAGTTGGTACAGTCCATTTGGATGAGGAGTTCAGACTTTCCCCTCTTGTGTACAGTACTTTGCATTTATCAACACTGGATTTCATTTGCTCTCCTGTTGTCCATTCCCCGGGTTGTTCAAGTCTCTCTGAAGTTCCTCACAGCCCTCTCACGGCCTGACTAACCTCAATATCTTTGTGTCACCATCATCTGTCACTACCTCCCCACCCATCCCACCCCCATTCCAGCTCATGAATAAGTCTGTGAAAGAACACAGGACCTAGTCAGAACCTTGAGGCCCCGCTGTTAACCTTTGGCTTAAGTCTAACGTCAGTACTGGGCAAATCAGTTGAAACAATAGTAAAGAATAAAATTGTCAGACACATAGAAGAACATTAATTGTTGGGCAAAAGTCAACATGGTTTCTGTAAAGGGAGATCTTACTATGTCTTACTAATCTATTAGAGTTCTTTGAGGGGGTCAACAAAACATGTGGATAAGGGGGATCCAGTGGACATAGTGTACTTAGATTTCCAGAAAGCCTTTGACAAAGGCTCACCAAAGGCTCTTACGTAAATTAAGTAGTCATTGGATAAGAGGGAAGATCCTCTTATGGACTGAGAACTGGTTAAAAGACAGGGAACAAAGGGTAGGAATAAATGGAAAATTTTCAGAATGGAGAGGGGTAACTAGTGGTATTCCCCAAGGGTCAGTTCTAGGACCAATCCTATTCAATTTATTCATAAATGATCTGGAGAAAGAGGTAAACAGTGAGGTGGCAAAGTTTGCAGATGATACTAAACTGCTTAAGATAGTTAAGACCAAAGCAGACTGTGAAGAACTTCAAAAAGATCTCACAAAACTAAGTGATTGGGCAATAAAATGGCAAATGAAATAGCGTGTGGATAAATGTAAAGTAATGCACATTGGAAAAAATAACCTCAGCTATACATACAATATGATGGGGGCTAATTTAGCTACAACTAATCAGGAAAAAGATCTTGGAGTCATCGTGGATAGTTCTCTGAAGAAGACCATGCAATATGCAGCGTCAATCAAAAAAGCAAACGGGATGTTAGGAATCATTAAAAAAGGGATAGAGAATAAGATGGAGAATATCTTATTGCCCTTATATAAATCCATGGTACGCCCACATCTTGAATAGTGCATACAGATGTGGTCCCCTCATCTCAAAATTCTTCATTCGGCTGCCTTGAGTGTTGTCGCTTTCTCCTTTGCCTTGTTGTCCTCTCATCTCAAAAAAGATTTACTGGCATTAGAAAAGGTTCAGAAAAGGGCAACTAAAATGATTAGGGGTTTGGAACAGGTCCCATATGAGGAGAGATTAAAGAGGCTAGGACTTTTTGGCTTGGAAAAGAGGAGACTAAGGGGGGATAGGATAGAGGTCTATAAAATCATGAGTAGTGTGGAGACAATGAAGAAGGAAAAGTTATTTACTTGTTCCCATAATATAAGAACTGGGGGCCACCAAATGAAATTAATGGGCAGCAGGTTTAAAACAAATAAAAGGAAGTTTTTCTTCACTCAGTGCACAGTCAACCTGTGGAACTCCTTGCCTGAGGAGGTTGTGAAGGTTAGGACTATAACAGGGTTTAAAAGAGAACTGGATAAATTCATGGAGGCTAAGTCCATTAATGGCTATTAGCCAGGATGGGTAAGGAATGGTGTCACTGGCCTCTGTTTGTCAGAGAGTGGAGATGAATGACAGGAGAGAGATCACTTGATCGTTACCTGTTAGGTTCACTCCCTCTGGGGCACCTGGCATTGGCCACTGTCGGTAGACAGGATATTGGGCTAGATGGACCTTTGGTCTGACCCAGTATGGCCACTCTTATGTTCTTATGGCCATGATGAAAACTAACCATTTATTCCCACTGTCGCCAAGCCAGTTTCTGATCCATGGGAATATTTTGCCTCTCACCCATGACTTGAGTTCTTTAGTAGCCCCTTGAGAGGGACTGTGCCACAGGCCTTTTGAAAATCCAAGTAAATTATATCTACTATCCCTTTTGGCACGTTCAAAGAATTCTAACAGATTAATGAGGTATGAATTTTCTTTGCAGAAGCCAAGACTCAGTTTCCCTAGTTGACTGATGTTGCTGATGCCCCTGTGTATAATCCTTTGAGAGGTGCAGCTGTGCTCTGTTCTATTACTGAGCTGCACACAGAGATAATTCCGCAGGCCTCTGTTAGGTTGTTTGATCTTGTTGGTGCCAGAAGGCTGATTACCCACAGAAGACTTTCTCTGCCTGAGGCTTTTGCTGAGTCCTGTGGGATCACAGTCCTGCTTCAGGGTGCTGCCTGAGGTCCTCAGCCAGCAGTACAGCCAGCATGCACTGACTCCAGCTGGGCCCACCCTGGAATGCCACCCTTATAGGCTGGATAGTGACAATCCAGGGCCCCCGTTATATGGCACTCCCTGGGCCCTGCCCCCCCCCCACATTTTCAGTGGCTGCATCAGAGACAACCCACACAATAACTGTGTGCTGGACTGGCAAGGGCTGTGAAGACTCCCCTTTGGGCAGGCTGGAGTCTCCTTCCCAGATGGGCAGGGATGGAGCATGGGAGACCTCCTTCTCCCCCTATAAGCTGCAGCTGGGTGGCAGCAGGGCCCCCTGCCATAAGGAGTGACAGAGGGGGCTGCCCTGTGTGTGGTTTAAGAACGACCCCCCCACCCAGCCCTCTTTGTAGCACAGGACTGCAGTTTCAAACCAGCACAGAGTTCCTTGGGCTGAGGGCACGTGCAGGCCGGGGGTCAGGAGCTTTCAGCCAGTAGTTCTGGAACTTGTTTAGAAATCTTTCCTTTAAGGGTGGATTTATTCCTGTGCCAGTGCTGGAGCTGGCCTGGGTTTGGGCCAGACTGTCAGCAAAAGTCAGCACTTTCTGTGCACCGAACGCGCTGAGCCCTTTGGAAAATCTGGCCTCAGCTGCAGGTGCTGGGCAGGGGACCTCTGACAGGTCTGGCCTGAAGGTGGGCTTGTCGCACTCCAGGGCCTAGTGGAGTCAACGTAGTTGCACCAGCTCTGCCTATTTACCACTCTCATGTCCTGGATTGCAGGGTCACACTCACTGACTCGCTCACCCAGGGCTTGTGTGGTTGCCTGGACATCAGGGAGATGGAGGATTCCTGGCTCCGTGAGGTCACTGCCGCTGCTTGGCTTCGCCATTTTCCTCATTTCTCTCCACGTTCACCGGCTGGACTCAGGTAGGGTTCCTGAGACTTTAGGGTCCTGTCTCTCTCCCACAGAAGCCAGCGGCTCTGCTGGGGAAGGCTGGGCCCCCAGCCTGAGCTCTGTCTGAGGGGACTCAGGGATTATGAGCAGAGCAGCAAAGGTAGCAGCTGTTGGGCAGAGGAGTCAGGGAGCGCTGGGCAATAAATGTGTCTTGTGGCCTACAAGAGGCCCCACAGCAAGTCCCAGCTGGCAGCATGTGGCTGCTGTGCCCAAAAATGTCCCCCTGAGGCTGATTGATTTCTGGTTCAGCAGGATGTGACATGTAGCTGGGTCCTGCTTGCAGGGACAGTCAGTTCTGTAGAATGGCCCCCAACAACTAGAAACTACCCCTAGCCTGCTCCTGCCCTTAGCAACTAGAAACCCAATGGAGAGTTTCGGGAGCTGGAGATGCGTCTGAGTGTTCACCACGTGAGGGAGAGCTGGGGAGTGGAGCTACTGGGTGAGACCTGGCAATAATCCTTCCACTGGCGCCAGTGGGGTCAGGGTTTCACCTCTGGTGCTGAGAAGAAAAGGGCAGACTGGCTGGAGGGAGCATGGGGGTTAGGTGGGGAGTGTGGAAAAACAAGGAGTAGCAGGCACAGCAGGGCTTTGATCACACTCTTCCAAACTTTCGGAGAATTTACGTAAAGTTACAAAGATGATTTTCAAACAGCAAAAATTAAAAAAGAGGAAACCTGGCTGAATCAGGTTTGAGTAGAACTGGTTTGAAAATGCCAGTTATTGCTAGTGGGGAATTTTTTTTAAACTGTTCTTCAAAATTTCCTACCAATTGTTTTTAGTTTGTTTGTTTTGTCCAACACCTGGGAAGTAAACCAAAAGTACTTACTGAGAATGTATTTTTTATTGAACATTTTTCAGTTTTCCAGACAAAATGTTTTATGTATGGTTTTTCAACAAGAAGGGAATTTTTTTGACTGAAATTGAAAATTTTTCATTTTGTTCAAAAAGCCACATTTGGTCAAAAAATGTTTTGATGAAAAAATTTCAACCAGCAGTAATTTTGATAAAGTGATCAGTTACAGTTCCTGTGAGTGTTTTGCCTAACTCTGAGACATGGCTGAAAGCAGGTGGAATGTAAAGCACAATAATGATATATACTTTATACGTTATAGGAAGCCGGAAAAAAATGATGAGAAAAGAGGGGTTGATTTCTAGGAGAAGGAGCATTTTAAAATGTTTCCCTAAGAGTGTAGTAAAGGTTTCAGTAAGAAGATCACCTAGGAGATGTAATTAGCCCTTAAGGCAATATTGTGCCAAATCTAAAGATGAAATTCTGTCTCTCAGGAGGTGCAGCCCAAGATAGAGCCTGGCTTCTAGCCACCTTTGCATCTCCTGGATCCTGGGCTGTTCCAGGGACTGCAAAAGCCCCCAGTGTCAATTAGAGCACCCCTAGGGTTGCTCCAACTTGCAGCAGCCTCCAAAGCTGCTCTGCAGCCCTGGTATTTGCAGAACGCCAAGTGCTCCAGCCACACCATATGACACACTTTGGTGCTCTGAGGATACGGTCAAGTACGGTCAAGTACGCCAGCCCTGAGCCACTCCTGTGGGGGGAGGGGGGAGTTGTCCCAGGAATTGGCCAACCCCCTTTACTCTGCCAGAGAAATGTGAAAAGGCCAGAATCCATCTGTATATGACAGGCCAAGGCCACGCAGAGTCAGCGGCAGAGCTGGGAACAAGATGCAGATGTTTGTGGCTTCTAGTCCCACACTCAATCCCCCAGCCTCTCAGGGCTCACAGCACCACACTGCTTCCATTTATATGACTGGTTTCAGAGTAGCAGCCGTGTTAGTCTGTATTCGCAAAAAGAAAAAAGGAGTACTTGTGGCACCTTAGAGACTAACAAATTTATTAGAGCATAAGCTTTCGTGAGCTACAGCTCACTTCATCAGATGCATTTGCAAATGCATCCGATGAAGTGAGCTGTAGCTCACGAAAGCTTATGCTCTAATAAATTTGTTAGTCTCTAAGGTGCCACAAGTACTCCTTTTCTATTTATATGACTGTCACTATGACTGTGCTCTGCCCTGCCTTTAAAAAGTCCCTTGGGAGGAACCCCTTCTGCATGACAGAGCCTCAAGGGGTCACATTTTCCAAGAGGGTAGATCACCTGGCCTCAATGCCTCTGAGACCGGCCTCTGGGCTCTAGCTCTCCTGTTTCTCATGGTGAGCTCTGCCCAGGGACTACAGGATAGGGTGTATTACTCAACTGGAATACAGTGTTGGGAAATCCTTAGGTTAGCACAGAGGGGCAGAGGTTAAAACAAGGCTCATAGTGGCTGAAGCCAGGACTCCACTGAGCCAAGCTGCTGTAGGATCCATCGGGGCTCTCTTTCTCTATCCCTTTGCCTCTGAGTCCTGAATGAAAGGCCCTCTGTGTCTGTGAATGCTGTTTTAAACACAGGCTCCCTGACACCCCTCATCCCCTGTTCTCCTGCTGCCAAATGATGCTGAGTTCATATGTCCAATCTGCATTGGCTCCCCAGCCATTACGTGATAATGTCCCAGTCCCGGTTCTTCCTTTTTCTCTTTGTCATAACCACAAGGGTAGCCGAAAATTCCTCCTTACCTGTAAGGGGTTAAGAAGCTCAAATAACCTGGTTGGCACCTAACCAAAGGAACCAATGGGGAGAAAAGATACTTTCAAATCTGCGGGGAGTGGTGGGGGGGAGGTTTTGTTTTAGGTTCTTTGTTTCTGTGTTCGTTCACTCTTGGAACTAAGTGGGACCGGACATCAATCCATGTCCTCCAAACCCTTCTGAACCAGTCTCTCATATTACACAAATTGTAAGTACAGCCAGCCAAGGTGTATTAGTTTATCTTTGTTTTCTCAACTTGTGAATTTTCCCTTTGCTGGAGGGAGGTTTATCCCTGTTTTGTTGTAACTTTGAAACTAAGGTGAGAGGGGGTTCCTCTGTGTTTTGTGCATCTTTTGTTACCCTGAAAAGTTATCTTCCAACCTGATTTTACAGAGGGGATTTTTACCTTTTCTTTTTTTTATATATAAAATTCTTCTTTTAAGAACTGATTGATATTTCTTCAGTGTCCAAAGATCCAGGGATTTGGGTCTGTGTTAACTTTGTAACCAAGTGGAGAGGATATTATTATTCTCATCTCATTATTCCATCTCCCCAAGAAAGGGGGTGTAACGGTTTGGGGGGATATTTTAGGGAAACAGGTTTCAGAGTAGCAGCCGTGTTAGTCTGTATTCGCAAAAAGAAAAGGAGTACCGGTGGCACCTTAGAGACTAACAAATTTATTAGAGCATAAACTTTCGTGAGCTACAGCTCACTTCATCGGATGCATTTGAAGTGAGCTGTAGCTCACGAAAGCTTATGCTCTAATAAATTTGTTAGTCTCTAAGGTGCCACCGGTACTCCTTTTCTTTTTAGGGAAACAGGAACTCCAACTGGTCCTTTCCCTGATCTTTTGTCTAAATCACTTGGTGGTGGCAGCATACTGTTCAACGACAAGGTTGAATTTGTGCCTTGAGAAAGTTTTTAACTTAAACTGGTAAAAATAAGCTTAGGGGGTCTTGCATGCGGGTCCCCACATCTGTACCCCAGAGTTCAGAGTGGGGAAGGAACCTTGATATGATGGCAGAGAGGTGGGATCATTTTGAACCAAAAGCACAGTAGGATTTTAAAAGGACATTTTTTTTTCCTTTTGGCTGCCTGGAAGCAGGTATTTTAGCTGAGAGCAGCTGGAGTTTTTTTTCTCTGCCTCAGGGCAGAGGAGTTAAGTTACAGCACCAAGGGAATTCACAAGCTGGGTTGTTTTTTTTTTCTTTCTAGCTCTCGGATTAGGAGGTTAAGCACAGGAAGGCTAGGATGACGGATAGTGAAGTCCAAAAGAAATTAGAATTAGCCAGATTCGAAGCTGAAGAGAGACATAAAGAACGTGATAGACAGATGGCCTTAAGGCACTTGGAGATGGAGGCAGAAAAAGCCAACGTGGAGGCAGAAGAAGCTGCCCACAAGAGAGCTATGAAGGCAGAGAAAGCCAAAGAGGCTGCCCACAAGAGAGCTATGGAGGAGAAGGAAAAAGAGAGGCAGCATGAACTGGAGTTAGAGAGGGCAAGGGCTAAGCAGAATATACCAACAAACGCTAGCAATCCTTCTCCAGGTACCACTTCCCATCCCAGAAAGTTCCCCACCTACAAGGCAGGCAATGATATTGAGGCCTTCTTAGAAAACTTTGGAAGGGCATGTCTTGGGTACAGCATCTCTACAGACCAATACATGGTAAAGCTAAGGCCGCAGCTCAGTGGACCCTTAGCTGAGGTCGCGGCTGAAATGCCTAAGGAATGCATGAACCAGTATGAACTGTTTAAAACCAAGGCAAGAGTCAGAATGGGGCTAACACCCGAGCATGCCCGTCGGTGGTTCAGAGCCCTAAAGTGGAAACCAGATGTGGCAGCGAGCAGATCGAGGGACGTGATCGTTCCCCTCTATTCGACAGTGGTGAGGCCTCATCTGGAGTACTGTGTCCAGTTTTGGGCCCCACACTACAAGAAGGATGTGGATAAATTGGAAAGAGTACAGCGAAGGGCAACAAAAATGATTAGGGGTCTAGAGCACATGACTTATGAGGAGAGGCTGAGGGAGCTGGGATTGTTTAGTCTGCAGAAGAGAAGAATGAGGGGGGATTTGATAGCTGCTTTCAACTACCTGAAAGGGGGTTTCAAAGAGGATGGCTCTAGACTGTTCTCAATGGTAGCAGATGACAGAACGAGGAGTAATGGTCTCAAGTTGCAATGGGGGAGGTTTAGATTGGATATTAGGAAAAACTTTTTCACTAAGAGGGTGGTGAAACACTGGAATGCGTTACCTAGGGAGGTGGTAGAATCTCCTTCCTTAGAGGTTTTTAAGGTCAGGCTTGACAAAGCCCTGGCTAGGATGATTTAACTGGGACTTGGTCCTGCTTTGAGCAGGGGGTTGGACTAGATGACCTTCTGGGGTCCCTTCCAACCCTGATATTCTATGATTCTATGATTCTATGATTTTCCCGACACACCTACCACATTGTAAAAAATAGGGATGCCTGGATATCAGGAGCAAGTGTTAAATCTCTGGAAGATCTGTCTTTTCTAATGCAAATGGAGCAATTCTTAGAGAGTGTTCCTGAGGAAATAGAAAGGTACATCCTAGATGGGAAGCCAAAAACTGTAATTGAGGCAGGGGAGATTGGAGCCAAATGGGTGGAGATGGCAGAAAAGAAAAAAACTAGTAGAAGTTGGAGCGAATACCAGAAGGGGCAGCCCAAGGCCCCACCTACATCCCAAGGAAAACCCCAAACACCTTATCGTCCCACCACACCCATCTCCAGCAACCCACCTCACCCCAGTGACCAGTCGGCTGGGCGATGTTTTAAATGTAATGAGCTGGGGCATGTGAAGGCCAACTGCCCCAAGAACCCCAACAGATAGCAGTTCATTACACCGGAGTCACACCAAAGGTCCTCAGGCCCAGATGACTCCCAGGTACCCTCAGAGCAAAGGGAAACCGTGAGTATGGGTGGGAAGAAGGTTATCGCGTGGAAGGACACTGGAGCACAGGTGTCAGCTAACCACCAATCCTTAGTGGACCCCAAATTCATCAACCCAGAGGCCCAAGTGAAGATTCAACAATTCATGTCAAAATCTTTAAACTTACCTACAGCTGAGTTGCCTGTCCAGTAAAAGGGCTGGTCAGGAATGTGGACTTTTGCAGTCTATGATGATTATCCCATTCCCATGCTGGTGGGAGAAGACTTGGCCAACCATGTGAAGCTAGCCAAGAGAGTGGGACTGGTCATCCGCAGCCAGTCTAAACAAGCTTCCACACCTATACCTGTTCCTGAGCTCTCCAAGAGGGCCCTGTCTGTGTTACCAGAGACCCCAGTGGAGGTGATGGAACCGGATTCCCTGCCAACGACTGCAACAGCCGTAATGGATCCAGTCCCAGAACCGGAACTGGCGAATCAACCAACACCAGAGGCACCACCGAGCCTGCACTGGCAGCAGCAGCTAAACTGACACAAGAGACTCACCCAGAGCCTGAAATACAACATAGTGCACCAGCCAACAGCCACATGGTCCACAGCCAACAGAAACAGCCCCATCCCCTACATCGCTTCCAGAGGGACCAAGCCCAGGTCCACAATCCAATGAGGAACTGATGTCTCCAGCATGAAGGGAACAGATCCAGGGCGAACAGGAAGCAGATGAAAGCCTCCAGAGAGCTTGGACGGTGGCACGGAGCAACCCACCGCCTCTCAGCGCTTCTAACCGATCCTGGTTTGTTGTAGAAAAAGGACTTTTATACAAGGAAACTCTTTCTGGTGGGCACCAAGAAGACTGGCATCCTCAGAGACAGTTGGTAGTTCCAACTAAGTACCGGGTAAAGCTCCTGAACTTAGCCCACAATCATCCTAGTGGCCATGCTGGCGTGAACAGGACCAAGGACCGTTTGGGGAAGTCCTTCCACTGGGAGGGAATGGGCAAGGACGTTTCTACCTATGTCTGGTCTTGTGAGGTGTGCCAAAGAGTGGGAAAACCCCAAGACCAGGTCAAAGCCCCGCTCCAGCCACTCCCCATATTTGAAGTTCCCTTTCAGTGAATAGCTGTGGATATTCTGGGTCCTTTTCCAGAAAAGATACCCAGAGGAAAATAATACATACTGACTTTCATGGATTTTGCCACCCGATGGCAGAAGCAGTAGCTCTAAGCAACACCAGGGCTAAAAGTGTGTGCCAAGCATTAACAGACATTTTTGCCAGGGTAGGTTGGCCCTCCAACATCCTTATGGATTCGGGAACTAATCTCCTGGCAGGGACCATGAAAAGCCTGTAAAGCTCATGGGGTAAATCAATTGGTTGCCACTCCTTACCACCATCAAACAAATGGCCTGGTGGAGAAGTTTATTGGAACTTTGGGGGCCATGATATGTAAATTTGTAAATGAGCACTCCAATGATTGGAACCTAGTGTTACAGCAGTTGCTGTTTGCCTACAGAACTGTACCACATCCCAGTTTAGGGTTTTCACCATTTGAACTTGTGTATGGCCGCGGGGTTAAGGGGCCATTACAGTTGGTGAAGCAGCAATGGGATGGGTTTATGCCTTCTCCAGGAACTAACATTCTGGACTTTCAGAGTAGCAGCCGTGTTAGTCTGTATTCGCAAAAAGAAAAGGAGTACGTGTGGCACCTTAGAGACTAACAAATTTATTAGAGCATAAGCTTTCGTGAGCTACAGCTCACTTCATCGGATGCATCACACTGTAGCTCACGAAAGCTTATGCTCTAATAAATTTGTTAGTCTCTAAGGTGCCACACGTACTCCTTTTCATTCTGGACTTTGTAACCAACCTACAAAACATCCTCCAAAACTCTTTAGCCCTTGCTAGAGAAAACTTAAAAGATGCTCAGGAAGAGCAAAAAGTGTGGTATGATAAATATGCAAGAGAGCGTTCCTTCAAAGTAGGGGACCACGTCATGGTCTTGAAGGCGCTCCAGGCCCATAAGATGGAAGCATCATGGGAAGGGCCATTCACAGTTCAAGAGCACCTGGGAGCTGTTAACTATCTCATAGCATCCTCCACCTCAAATCAAAAGCCTAAGGTATACCATGTTAACTTTCTAAAGCCCTTTTATTCCAGAGAATTAAAGGTTTGTCAGTTTACAGCCCAGGGAGGAGATGAAGCTGAGTGGCCTGAAGGTGTCTACTATGAAAGGAAAAGTGCTGGTGGCGTGGAAGAGGTGAACCTCTTCATGACCCTTGGGCATATGCAGCGACAGCAGATCCAGGAGCTGTGTGCTAGCTTCGCGCCAATGTTCTCAGCCACCCCAGGACTGACTGAACGGGCATACCACTCCATTGACACAGGTAATGCTCACCCAATTAGAGCCCAACCTTACCAGGTGTCTCCTCGAGTTAAAACTGCTCTAGAATGGGAGATCCAGGATATGTTACAGATGGGTGTAATCCGCCCCTCTGGCAGTGCATGGGCATCTCCAGTGGTTCTAGTTCCCAAACCAGATGGAGAGATACGTTTTTGCGTGGACTACCATAAGTTAAATGCTGTAACTCACCCAGACAACTTTCCAATGCCACGCACAGATGAACTATTAGAGAAACTGGGACGGGCCCAGTTCATCTCTACCTTGCACTTAACCAAGGGGTACTGGCAGGTACAGCTAGATGAAGCCAAGGAAAAGTCAGCCTTCACCACACATGCAGGGATGTATGAATTTAATGTGCTCCCTTTCGGGCTGTGAAATATACCCGCCACCTTCCAGAAACTTGTAGATGGTCTCCTATTCGGATTGGGAGAATCTGCAGTCACCTACCTTGACGATGTGACCATTTTTTCTGATTCATGGGCAGAACACCTGGAGCATCTGCAAAAAGTCTTTGAGCGCATAAGGGAGGCAGGACTAACTGTTAAGGCTAAGAAGTGTCAAATAGGCCTAAACAGAGTGACTTGCCTTGGACACCAGGTGGGTCAAGGAACTATCAAGCCCCTACAGGCCAAAGTGGATGCTATCCAAAAGTGGCCTGTCCCAAAGTCAAAGACACAGGTCCAATCCTTCTTAGGCTTGGCCGGATATTACAGGCAATTTGTACCACAATACAGCCAAATCGCTGCCCCACTGACAGACCTAACCAAAAAGAATCAGCCAAATGCCGTTCAGTGAATTGAAGAGTGTCAGAAGGCCTTTAACCAGCTTAAAGCGACACTCATGTCTGACCCAAGGGCCCCAGACTTTGACAGATAGTTCCTAGTAATCACAGATGCGTCCGAGCATGGTGTGGGAGCAGTTTTAATGAAGGAAGGACCGGATCAAGAATTCCATCCTGTCATGTTTCTCAGCAAAAAACTCTGAGAGGGAAAGCCACTGGTCAATCACCAAAAAGGAATGTTACGTCATTGTGTACGCTCTGGAAAAGCTACGCCCATACGTTTGGGGACGGCGTTTCCACCTGCCAACCCACCATGCTGTGCTGAAGTGGCTTCATACCATCAAGGACAATAACAAATAACTTCTTCGTTGGAGTTTAGCTCTCCAAGATTTTGATTTTGAAATACAACACATTTCAGGAGCTTCTAACAAAGTGGCTGATGCACTCTCCCGTCAAAGTTTCCCAGAATCAACTAGTTAAATCGTTCTTGAAATGTGGGACATATTGTTAGTTTTTATATAATTTGTAGTATGTCTAGAAACTGTAGGTGTCTTATTAACTCTGTTTTCCCCTAGAGCTCCTGGAAAAAATCATAGCCAGTGTGGTACAGGCTGTCCGACACCATCTGTGATTTGGGGGACATGTCATAAACATAAGGGTAGCCTAAAATTGCTCCTTACCTGTAAGGGGTTAAGAAGCTCAAATAACCTGGTTGGCAGGAACCAAATGGGGACCAATGGGGTCAAAAGATACTTTCAAATCTGCGGAGAGTGGGCGGGGGGGAGGTTTTGTTTTGGGTTCTTTGTTTCTGTGTTCATTTGCTCTTGGGACTAAGCGGGACTGGACATCAATCCATGTCCTCCAAACCCTTCTGAACCAGTCTCTCATATTACACAAATTGTAAGTACAGCCAGGCAAGGTGTATTAGTTTATCTTTGTTTTCTCAACTTGTGAATTTTCCCTTTGCTGGAGGGAGGTTTATCCCCGTTTTGTTGTAACTTTGAAACTAAGGCTAGAGGGGGTTCCTCTGTGTTTTGTGCATCTTTTGTTACCCTGTAAAAGTATCTTCCAACTTGATTTTACAGAGGGGATTTTTACCTTTTCTCTTTTTTTTTAATACAATTCTTTTAAGAACTGATTGATTTTTTTTTCAGTGTCCAAAGATCCAGGGATTTGGGTCTGTGTTCGCTTTGTAACCAATTGGTGAGGATAGTATTCTCAAGCCTCCCCAGGAAAGGGGGTGTAAGGGCTTGGGGGGATATTTTGGGGGAACAGGAACTCCACATGGTCCTTTCCCTGATTCTTTGTCTAAATCACTTGGTGGTGGCAGCGTACTGTTCAAGGAGAAGGTGGGATTTGTGCCTTGAGAAAGTTTTTAACCTAAGCTGGTAAAAATAAGCGTAGGGGGTCTTGCATGCGGGTCCCCACATCTGTACCCCAGAGTTCAGAGTGGGGAAGGAACCCTGACACTCTTCCAGACTGGATCCTGCATTCACAGGTGCAGGTTCTATTCAGTTCATTTTAATTATTCTGTTCTGAAAGCAGGAGGCAACATATTTCAGACACCTCATGTCTTCCATCTATCTGGATAGACATTTTAACCCTTGTGCTTTCAGGGGATAACAATACAGAGTCTGATGGGGAGACACACTTTGCTCATAAAAATATTACAGGAAGTTCCCATTTCCATTGCCATGACATATTCCTAGTTCCACTTTAGCTACAGTTTAATTTGTCCTGGTTCCTTCTACAGAGAGTTTCAAGGTGATTGGACCCGATCACCCCATCAGGGCCCTTGTGGGAGAAGACGCTCTGTTACCCTGTCACCTCTCCCCCAGGATGAGCGCTGAGAGCATGGAGGTGCGCTGGTTCCGATCCACGATCTCTGCAGTTGTCCATCTCTATCAGGATGGGAGAGATCAGGTTGGCCAACAGGTCGAACCGTATCGAAGCAGGACGAAGTTACTGAAGGACGGTATTGCTAATGGGACTGTCTCCTTGAGGATACACAATATCACTCCCTCTGATGAAGGGACATACGTCTGCCTCTTCCAATCACCCACCTTTTACGAAGAAGCTGTGTTGGAACTGCAGGTGGCTGGTCAGTAGCACGGGCTGTTGTTTGCCCTTCTCAGCACCAGTGAGCACCGGTCAATGGTGTGTCTCACCCCCACCCCCACCTTTCTGGTCTGTTCAGACTAGTCACCTCTCACAGGAAGAGCACTGGAGAGCTAGGAAATGAGGGTGGCTGTTAATGGGATTGATCCACCCACCTGATGACTCCTCACATCCCCTGGAATAACCAACTCCATGTCCAGCTCCTCCACCCCTAAGATGCTGGGGCATCTATCTGAGCAAGGGTCAGGCCCCAACGGTTTCCCCGACCTCCACTCTGGGGACATGCCTCAGATGCAGCTCTTATCCCATGGAGTCTGACCCCTTCTCCCACAATTTCCTTGGGCACTGAGAAAGTTTGTGGAAATCTCCCAGAAGCCTTTGCTTCCAGGATCTGATTCATAGATACTAAGGTCAGAAGGGACCATTATTATCATCTAGTCCGACCTCCTGCACAACGCAGGCCACAGAATCTCACGCACCCACTCCTACGAAAAACCTCACCTATGTCTGTGCTATTGAAGTCCTCAAATCGTGGTTTAAAGACTTCAAGGAGCAGAGAATCCTCCCTCAAGTGACCCGTGCCCCATGCTACAGAGGAAGGCGAAAAACCTCCAGGGCCTCTTCCAATCTGCCCTAGAGGAAATTCCTTTCCGACCCCAAATATGGCGATCAGCTAAATCCTGAGCGTATGGGCAAGATTCACCAGCCAGATACTACAGAAAATTCTTTCCTGGGTAACTCAGATCCCATCCATCTAATATCCCATCTCAAGGGATTAGGCCTATTTACCCTGAATATTTAAAGATCCATTAATTACCAAAATCACATTATCCCATCATACCATCTCCTCCATAAACTTATCGAGTAGAATCTTAAAGCCATATAGATCTTTTGCCCCCACTGCTTCCCTTGGAAGGCTATTCCAAAACTTCTGCCCTCTGATGGTTAGAAACCTGATAGAAGACCTCTAGATAGCGCAGTGTGTCTATGAACTGTGAGGTCCATGTAACCACAGGGGGTGACTGGAGCTTTGTGTGCGATCTACCCGTCATGTCGTATGTGTAACATCATGGCGAGTGAGAACAATGCTACACCGCTGGGGCTCACTCTGCCACAGTCCCACCACGCCAGTCTGTACCAGTGCAGTTCTCTGGTGGTTTTGGCCCCAGGGTATAGAAGTGACACAGGTTCACTCCATTCCCTTCCAGGTCTGGGTTCCACGCCTCACCTTTCTGTCGATGGCTATCAGGCTGGAGGGATCCATGTGGTGTGTGAATCAGCTGGATGGTATCCGGAGCCCAAATTGCTGTGGAGAGACCTCAGTGGGCAGCGACTAGCACCAGTGAGGGAGAAAATATCCCAGCAGGCTGACGGGCTGTTTGATACTCACATTGCTGCTATTATAACAGACACTTCGAACCAGAACCTGTCCTGCTCTGTCCTCAACCCCCGTCTCGGCCAAGAGAAAACAGTGAAGATGCACATAGCAGGTACAGGGCCGGCCTTCGGGAAAATGGCACCCTGACCCCTATGGATGCAGTGTCCCCCTATTGCCCCAACCCCTGTGGGTGCCCTCCCATTGCCCCTGGCCTCCATGGACTCCACCGGCTCCCCACAGCCCCAGGGTCCCATTGCTTCTTCCCAAGAATAGGGTAAGGGAAGGAGAGAACCAGGCAGACAGAGGGGAGATGGACCCATCTTGTGCTAGTGCAGAGAAGCTGAGAGGCGGTACTCACTGATAAAACGGAGAGGGATTTCACACTTCTAATCTGAGACGTATGTGTGAAACTATTTGTAAAATACACAATAACATTAAAATGAAAAACCACTTCTCCCCTAACGCCTCCTGCTTCCCCTTCTCCCCAGCCCCCTGTGCCTTCTCCCCTAAACACAGTGCCTCTGGGAGTTTGCTGCGCTCCCGTGCCAACTGGCAGCGAGCTCCTCTGACAGTGCCCTGGGCAGTCTCCCAGGTGGCCCACACCTAAGGCCAGACATGAGCTGGTCAGGCCAGAGTGCTCGGCACCAGCAGAACAAAAGCGCTCACAACAGACGGCCTATCTGCAATGTAGTCAGGGCCTAGCCAAGTTCAGTGACCAGGTGAAAGCTTTGGCTCCTGTCAGCCTCATGGGAGGAGCCACTTCTCATCTCTCAAAAGCCAGTCCAAATATGCCCGTGAGATCTTCCCAGGCCACTCCAGGATGCTGCAGGCTCCCCTCACTCCTGCTGCTGCCACATTGATTCTGTCTGGGTTCAAATCAATGCAACTTTGCCTTGCAGATGTGTTCCTTCCAAGGACCTCTCCCTACCAGGTGGCTCTGTCAGTGACCCTGGCTGGTGTGGTTTTTTTCATCCTCTTGGCCAGTTACTGCTTCTGGAAGCAGCACAGAGCAAAAGGTAGGGTGACAGAGGGGAAGGAATGCTGTGGGACTGGAGAGAGGGTCTCCTGACTTCAGAGATGGTTGTCAGGGGGCTTTGGGCCCATGCCATGAAGAGAGGTTTGAGTGAAGTCAGTGAGAGGGCCAGAGGGAGAGGAAATGAGCAATGGAAGAGAGGAGTTGAACTCTGGAGTAGAGGGGTGTCCTAGATTCATAGATTCATAGATACTAAGGTCAGAAGGGACCACTCTGATCATCTAGTCCGACCTCCTGCACAGCGCAGGCCACAGAATGTCACCCACCCACTCCTATGAAAAACCTCACCCATGTCTGAGCTATTGAAGTCCTCAAATCATGGTTCAAAACTTTGAGGGAGCAGAGAAGCCTCCCTCCAGTCAACCATGCCCCATGCTACAAAGGAAGGCAAAAAAACCTCCAGGGCCTCTCCAATCTGCCCTGGAGGAAAACTCCCTCCCGACCCCAAACATGGCAATCAGCCAAACCCTGAGCACATGGGCAAGATTCACCAGCCAGATACCCAGGAAAGAGTTTTCTATAGTCCAGGATGAGCCACGACTCTGTGTGTGAACTGAGAGGCACCAGATGTAGAGTCACCCCTTTGGGTCTCACTGTAGAATAGAATGTACCTGTCCCTAAGTGCTCAGTGCGTCTCGGGGTCACTCAGACTGAAGCAGGAATGAGACCCGGAAAACTGGGCATGGATCTGTATTGTCACTTGTATCACACTAGCACCTGTGAGCACCACACATGCCTATTGGGAGACAGTCTTGGCCCCAATGAGTTTATAATCTAATTAGGGCAGGCACATGAAGGGCAGGAGGGGAAACTGAGGTACAAAGCAGGGAAAGGACTTACCCGAGGATACCCCGCAAGTCAATGGCAGAGCTGGGAATAGAGCCCAAGTCTCCTGAGACCCAACTCAGCACCCCATCCACTGCCCAAACTACCTGCTAACTTCGGTGTATTGAACAGGCCTGTTTGCAGGCAACAAGGAGCAGGAGCTATTCACCAAGGTCCCTCCCACATCCAGCAAGACTTATGGGGCTCCCTGGTGATTGGTGAGGTTAGTTAGACCGAAAGGGCACTGACAGCATGTAGGGCTATAGGGGATGGGACCGTCCACCCCATTAATCTTTAGTCCTTGTCTACATCCAAACACTGTCTTGCTGTAACCCTACAGTGTATGCAGTTATATCGGGATGATATATACAGTGGATGCAGTTATATCGGGATGAAGGTACTTATCCCAGTAAAGCTATTGCCATTGGGGAAGCTTTAATGCTGAGACACCTTTGTCCTAGTGTAATTGCATCCATACTAGGGACTTGTACCACTATAACTATTTGCGTAAAACATCACACCCCTAACCGCCATAGCTACAAATGCTATCTGTGCACCGGGCCTTAGTAATTACAGCCCAATGACATTCATTAACAGGAGTGATATCACTGTAAATGTGACACCTGCAATCTTACATGTCACTTTCTCCCCCTCTAGACACTCAGCAAGCTGAACTGAAGAAAAAGATACGTGAGTGTCTATTATTACTACTACTATTGTTATTAATAATAATAAATTAAAAAACAGACTTGTGGATGTGACCCACTGGTGAGTGTGTGTTACAGGCCCCCCTGTGAGCCAAGTCACAGAGCCAGGCTCTCTAGCTGGGGCTGTAACAGCTCCTCTCCTCTGTGGAATGGGACAGGGGAAACCTGTGACCCATGCACCAGTAGATTATGTACTTTCTCTGTTCCAATCAATATGAACACTGGATAAGCCCCCATGAATGTGATAACTGCCCTTTTGGCCAACACACTGGGGACTGAACTGGGAACTTCCGTGTCTGAGTTCCTGCTGATGAGTGTTTTGCTCCCAGGACATGCACAGAGATGTTAGATGGAAGCTTCCAGCAAGTGCATGTATGCTTTTTAACGTAACACGACATAATTGCCTGGAATCCAGAACCCAAACACTATTGTAGTTATTTAGATGGAATAAATAGTTAAAGATGACAACACAACCATGTCACGGTCCAACATTAAACAGAATTAAACCGCTTTGGGGTTTGGTATCCAGAGACCTCAGCCTGCTTTGTATCATGGCAAACACATTATTAAAAATCTTGTAACCTTTAATTAAAAATATAGAAAAGAAGGAAAAACAGGTAAAGCATTTGAAATGTAAAGTATTACATAAGACTTTTGTTTTAATGACATCCCCTGTTCCCTTTGCCTTTAGTGAAAGACTTTAGAAGGAACACCACCCCCACCCCCACCATGGCTGAGTCTCTTAGATGGTGTTAAAGATGGGAATAAGTGTCCTTTTTGGAGAAAAGAGAAGAAGTTAGTAGAGACAAGCTTGAACTGTGCAATGACCCATGTCTTGGCTAGGCTATGCCTACCCTGAGGAGAGGCGGAGGCAAACCATCACCATGGAGTTAACCTTACATTTTAAACTTAATAAAGGAAAACTCCCAGAAATTTGGCAGGAACAATACTATATTAGAAAGTATGGAATAATGATAGAATAGAAAGTAACATCAAATACTCACTTAGGAATATATTAACCTGTAAATCATCATTCACAATAAAAGAAGTTTTTCGACAATATGCTGTGTGACCCCGGGAGGGAGTCTGTTCCTCCTCTCCCTGGCTGCAGAGTCGAGAGTCACCCCAGTTGTCCCACCTTTGCCTCTGTCCAGCATGTGATGCTCCTTTCCTTTGATGCCGACACCTCTTTCCAACAGAAAGAGAGAAAAATAGCAAAGAGAGAAAATGCAGCTTCTCTTCAGGTGCTGCCTCTCGCAGGCAGCCTCACTGCGGAGAAACACAACCCAGCCCATATTCTGATTGGCCACTCTGGAAAAATCACACCAGCATTGGGCTGTTTGGGGCATAGCTTTTGT
Organism: Dermochelys coriacea; assembly: GCF_009764565.3. Lineage (NCBI taxonomy): Eukaryota > Metazoa > Chordata > Testudines > Dermochelyidae > Dermochelys > Dermochelys coriacea. Next base: position 571,463 of record NC_050071.1, on the reverse strand, counting down.
CTGCCTCTCTGGTCACAGGATCACAGCAGTGCTGCAAAATATGCATTCTTGGCCAGCTAAGCCAGAGTCTTATTAGACAGAAAGAAAAAGGAGAGAGACAGGAGAGAATAAATAATATAGAGCAGGAAAAGGACACATTGGTGGGGACAGATTTCAGATTGCAGGTGGTGTTCAGGAGTCAGCCAGAGCTGGTGGACGTTGCATTGCCTTCTGGGTCCCTCTCTCTGGCCTGGTCTGGTCAGGACATCTCAGGATTAGGATGAAGAAGGCCTGAGGTTCCAGGGGAGGGAGGAGTGGCAGCCATGATGGCGAAGCTCACTCCTTCCCCTTCTGTCAAGGTTCCTTCCCCACTCTGAATTCTAGGGTACAGATGTGGGGACCTGCATGAAAAACCGCCTAAACTTATTTTTACCAGCTTAGGTTAAAACTTCCCCAAGGTACAAACTATTTTACCTTATGTCCCTGGACTTTATTGCTGCCACCACCAAGCGTCGAAGAAATATAACAGGGAAAGAGCCCGCTTGGAAACGTCTTTCCCCCCCATATCCCCCCAAGACCTACACCCCCTTTCCTGGGGAAGGCTTGATAAAAATCCTCACCAATTTACATAGGTGAACACAGACCCAAACCCTTGGATCTTAAGAACAATGAAAAAATCAGTCAGGTTCTTACAAGAAGAATTTTAATAGAAGAAAAAGTAAAAGAATCACCCCTGTAAAATCAGGATGGTAAATACCTTACAGGGTAGTTAAAAACAGGAATATCCATTCCATTCAGCACAGCTTCTTTTCTCAACCATTTAAAGAAATCATAATCTATAGCATATCTAGCTAGATTACTTACTAAGTTCTACGACTCCATTCCTGTTCTGTCCCCGGCAAAAGCATCACACAGACAGACAGAACCTTTGTTTCTCCCTCCCTCCAGCTTTGAAAGTATCTTGTCTACTCATTGGTTATTGTGGTCAGGTGCCAGCGAGGTGATCCTAGCTTCTTAACCCTTTACAGGTGAAAGGATTTTTCCTTTGGCCAGGAGGGATTTTAAAGGTGTTTACCCTTCCCTTTATATTTATGACACCTTCTTTCAGTCTGTCAGAATAGCAGTACCCTGCATCTGTTCAAATGTAGTCCCAACACAATCATTTTTTAAGAATCCCAAAATGGAGTGAGGGGTGGAATAGCCCATCTGCTCATTATTTTGTCCACCAATTAGGCCTAATTTCTGACAAATTTTGTTTCACTGATTTCTGATCCCACACTTCTCTTGTTTACCAGGCATGATCTTAACACAGTCTTTGAGTAATACCAGGAGGCATTTTTGTTTGGACTAATTCAGTCTGTCTCACTCCCCTTTGCACCTTTCCCCCTCTACATTCATTGTTATAGGTTATTGTGATATTTGTTGTGCTTTCACTCCTGTCTCACAGTTGAGCTCATAATTAGCGTAAATTTGCAGGCACAACTACAACAACAACACCCAAAAACCAAAAACAGAGAGACCCAAAGCTGGCTCAGGGTCTAACTGATCACCATATTTGGGGTCAGGAAGGACTTTTCCCCAGGTCAGATTGGCAGAGATCCTGGGTTTTTTTTTTGTTTTTTGCTTTCCTCTGCAGCATGGGTCATGGATCCCTGGCAGGTTTAAACTAGTGTAAATGGTGGAGTCTATGTGACCTGAAATCTTTAAAATCATGATTTGAGGACTTCAGTAACTCAGCCAGAGTTTCTGGATCTATTACAGGAGTGGGTGGGTGAGGTTCTGTGGCTTGCAATGTGCCGGAGGTCAGATTAGATGGTCATGATGGTCTCTTCTGGCCTTAAAGTCTGTGAGTTTAAGGCAGAGCAGCACAACTCTTCCCCTCCTTGTTTAGGTTGGCTCTTTGCACACCGGCTGCTGGAGACGTGGTAAACAGTGAAGTGACAAAGTTTGCAGATGATACAAAATTACTCAAGAGAGTTAAGTCCAAAGCTCGTTGCAAAGAACTACAAAGAGATCTCACAAAATGGGCTGACTTGGCAACAAAATGTCAGATGAAATTCAGTGTTGATAAATGCAAAGTAATGCACATGGGAAAGTATAATCGTAACTACATACAAAATGATGGCGTTTGTATTAGCTGTTACCACTCAAGAAAGAGATCTTGAAGTCATAGTGGATAGTTCTCTGAAAACATCCTCTCAATGTGCAGAAGCACTCAAAAAAGCTAACAGACTGCTAGGAACCATTAGGTAATAAGACAGAAAATATTATACTGCCAGTATATAAATCTCTGGTATGCCCGCATCTTGAATACTGTGTGCAGTTCCAGTCATTCCATCTCAAAAAATATATTAGATTGGACAAAGTACAGAAAAGGACAACAAAATGATTAAGGGTATGGATCAGCTTTCATATGAGGAGAGATTAATAAGGCTGGGATTGTTCAGTTAGAGAAGAGATGAGGAAGGGGGGAGGGGATAGAATTCCATAAAATCATGAGTGGTTTAGAGAAAGCGATTAAGGAAGTGTTATTTACCCTTTCACACAACACAAGAACCAGGGGTTACCGAGTAAAATTATTAGGCAGCAGGTTTAACCCAAACAAAAGGAAGTACTTCTTCGAACAATATAGAGTCAACCCTGTGGAATTTGTTGCCATGGGATGTTGTGAAGGCCAAAAATAGAACTGGGTTCAAAAAAGAATTAGATAAGTTCCTGGAGGACAGGTTCATCAATGGCCAAGATGGTCAGGGATTCAACCCCATGCTCTGGGTGTCCCTAAACCTCTGACTACCAGAACCTGGGACTTGACAGGGATGGATCACTTGATAATTGACCTGTTCTGTTCATTCCCTCTAAAGCCTCTGACACTGACCACTGTTGCAAGACAGGACAATGGACTAGCTAGACCACTGATCTGGCCATTCCTATGTTTTCAGGCCCCAGATCACACACTGACACTTCCCTACAGAGCCCCCTAGCCTTCAAGCAGGATCAGGAGCCCCCTCACACTTAAGACAATAGCTTGACATCTTAACACAGTCTCCAGCACCCCACAGTCAGCACTGCGTGACATAAGCCTATGTGTGACAACAACTGGTTCCAACTGACTCAGGCCAGATCCTCTGAAAGGTGCAGTTCACCACTGCTAGGGGCTGTAACATCTTGTATTCTCTGTGAATTGACTCACAGGGGGACTTTTAACTAACATCGCCAGTGGGTTATACATCTAGTTGCACAGAATCAAATCTAGTTCAACATGTTCTTGACTCTGATTTACTGTCAGCAGGAAGAAAGGTCTCTGCACCTCTCCGTATTTTCTAATCTCTCCGGTTTGCCCTTTCGTGAGTTGAGCAGAATTACATCATTATTATTATTATTATTGGTGATGTTACAATAGAACTGGAGGCCCCGTTGTGCTAGACCGTGCACAGACACATGACACAAGGCCTGAAGAGCTAAATCGATAAGACAAAGGGTGGGAGGAAGGAAGTATCATTCTTCTTCGAGTAGTGTCCTGTGGGTACTTCACTGAAGGTGTATTTGTGCCCCCCATGCCACAGATCGGAGATTTTAGGTAGCAGTGTCTATTCAGCCCCCACAGATGCTGTCCCTGTCTTATGCCCTGCATTAGGGCTATAGAGCATTGCACAGGCAAACTGCCCTCAGCTCCCTCTCAACCGCCTTGACCTGAGACAGAACCTCAGCAGCCTCCTATTTGAGAATACCTCATCTATATTTGACTTTCTGTTTTGAGTTATTAGTGTTCATTCATTGCATTTCAGTCAGTTAGTGTTCATACTCCCCTTCCGTTTCCTTTTTTTTATTTTCAAAAAAAAAAAGAACAATAAAGTAATCCCCCCTCTTTATTTTGTTATAAGACTAGCGAACTCCCTGTCCTTAGTTCTTTCTTGCCTCCTCCCTCTGGGGAAGTGAAACCTGGACAGGGTATGCCTGGCTCTTCCAGGTTTAAGTGTTGTTTCTCCTGCCGTGAACCAATTCCAGTCAGTGATGTACATTCCCATTGCATTTGCTGTCTTAGAGAGTCACACGTGCCTTAAGAGTGTACTTTCTGCCTGAAATTAAAAGCTAGGAATAACCTTTAACTAAAACTATGACTACTAATAATGGAAAGTTCACTGGGATTGGCCTCTGACCCTGGCGCTGGGACAACCCTCCCCCCCACCCCTGTACAACAGTCTCCAAAATGGCCGATTCCATCTACTTCCTCGGCTCAACACTCTGTGGCAGCTTGGAAGAGGAAATGTTTGGATTCCTCTCAAAAAGCCACAAAAAAGCAGGCTACAAGTCATTGGGTAGAGAATTTACCACAAAGAAATGATTCCTAACAAGATCAACCACCTTGGTACTGACTGATCTACAACTGGATACCCATGAGACGACTGGCTTCTCAGCTACTGGTACCACCAGTAAGCCTAAAAACCCAAAGAGCACAGGCTATGGAGTTTGGTGCCACTTGGGGGAAAGGGATGGTAGAGAGAGAACCAGCTCCTCTAGCTCATCTCCGATAGAGTGCTTTAGGGCCTCAATACCAAGTACTTCGGCTCTTCAGAAGACCAGAACAACACTACTGGCCATTTATCAGAGTGCAAAAGACTCCCGCTACTGTCAGCTCCTTTTACATGAGCCACTGAGCTTACCTCAGTGATGCCACCTGCTATTTTGGTATCACAGGAATTTCATTTTCCTAAAGACTTGCTGGTTTCAGAGATGCCTGAGTCGTCCCGGTTCAGCACTGACACATTCTTGGTACTGACCACATCTCAGTGCCCAGACATATATGCAGTATCAATGGAGTCTCCCACAGAATCCATGACAGCTCCACCTCTTCCAAGTGACGATGAGGAGGAGGATGACAAATTCTCCTCAGTCTCCTTGGAAGGCTCTCTGTCCCACTACCAGGGAGCGAATCACCCAGAAACCTCTGCAGAACCAGCTTACCACTATGAGAGACATGACCACACAGTTGGTATGAACATCCTTGGGTGCACCCATGAATGCCCTTTGCACCACCTCAGTGGCCCTACTGGCCTATAGACTCCAATTCTTGAGGGCCACTACTGTTGCTCATCAGGATAGGAGAAGGCAATCTCCTACTGCTTCTCTGTCTAGATCTCCTGATCCACAGGAGAAGAACAGGCAGTGAGATTAGACAAAGGGATTACTCCAGTGACTAACATCTCTTCATCCTCTCCGGATGAAGCTATTATGCCTCCACCACCAACTTTGGCAAATGACTTCAAACCATTTGAAGACTTCATCAAGAGAGGAAGTGGATTCTCTACAAATTCCACTGGAAGAAGTCAAGGTGTTGCAACACAAGCTGCTCGACATCCTACACACTTCATCATCCTCCTGTATTGCACTCACTATTAACAGGGTATTGCTGGACCCAGCAAAGACTAGGTGGCACAGTAGATCCCACATGCAAGAGAGCGGATACAAATATTATGTTCCCTCTGAAGACTCAGATTTTTTATTTTCCCACCCATTCCCAAACTCCCTTGTAATCGATGCTGTAAATGAACGTGGCAAACAGCACCATGCTAAATCTACACCCTATGACAGAACTTAAAACAACTTGAAAATCATATTCTTAGGTGACCCTGCAATTTAAGATTGCTAATTACCAAGCTCTTATGGCAAAATACAACCATATCAATTATTCTACATTAAACGCCTTCATTGACCATCTCCCATTAGTTTCAGGTGATCACTACTGAGGGTCCGCTTCTTGCAAGGACATTGTTGCAGGCCCCTCTCTAAACACCGCTGACACAGCTGCCTGCTTCATCTCAACAGCAGTGGGCATGCGGAGCTTCCTGGCTTCACCTTTCTGGCTTTCCAAGGAAAGTCCAGTCTACTGTGGAGGACCTTCCATTTGAAGGATCCAAACTATTTGAAGAGAAAATGGATGAATCCCTCCACATACTAAAAGACTCTAGAGCCACTTTGCATTCACTGGGAATTTATGCACCTGCACAAAAAGGAAGATATAATAAATCACAGATGACACAGAGATCCTGGCCTGATCAATTTTCTCCTCCCCACAGGCATTATGAACCCCAACAGAAAACACAATGAATACAAAAGCGAAGATCAACTGCCCCACAGTCATCAACATCACAGCCATCTACATCTATGCACAATTTTTGATGTGTTGTTTGATGCCCCGAGTTACCGCCCCCATTTTAATTTGCTACAAAAACACAAACATCACCACTACTTTGGCAACTGCCTTACTCTTTTTCATGAAAACTGGGACCAAGTGGGTTTTGGAGATTATCTCCACAAGATATTCAATCCATTTTACCTCCCTCACTCCTGCCTACCGCTTCCCCACCTCCGACCCTCCTCAGGAACCCTTCTTATGAGCAGCTTTTACATCAGGAAACAAGCTATCTTCTGAACCTAGGTGCTGTAGAATCAGTTCCTACTCAACACAGAGGGAAGGGCTTCAACTCCAAGTACTTCCAGATACTGAAAAAGAATGGTGATTGGAGACACATTCTGGATCTAAGATCATTCAACGATTTGTAAAGATACAACGCTTCAAGAAGGTTACTTTGGCAGCAATAATCTCATCTCTGGACCATGGGGACTGGTTCTCGACCCCTGACCTACAAGATGCTTACTTCCATATCGCGATCCACAGAAGGTTTCTAGTATTCACTCTGGGACAAGACCACTTTCATTGTCTGCACCCAGAGTGCAGCTCCGGAGCAGAACTGGGAGCACTTCTTCTTTCTGGCTGTGGTGAATAAGTCTATCTCTGGGACTCCCCAATGTAGAAATATGCTGTGAAAAATGGAAACGTCTATTTCTCATTTGTGATCCTGGGAAAAGCTCCTGCTGAGAGTGTCTGCAGGAGTGTTCTGTGTGCCCAAGTGGTGAACTGCTGAGATGTTGGTGTGAACATAAGAGCATAAGAACGGTCGTACTGGGTCAGACCAAAGGTCCATCAAGCCCAGTATCCTGTCCTCTGACAGTGGCCAATGGCAGGTGCCCCAAAGGGAATGAACAGACAGGTTATCCTCAAGTGATCCATGCCCTGTCATCCAATCCCAGCTTCTAGCAAACAGAGGCTAGGGACACCATTCCTGCCCATCCTGGCTAATAGCTATTGATGACTGGAATACAGGTATTGAAGGGTATGTGCTGTTTAGGAAAGACAGAATTTCCTAGATGCGATAGCTGATGGATTCCTTCATCAAGTAGTTGCTGAACCGACAAGAGGGGATGCCATTTTAGATTTAATTTTGGTGAGTAGCGAGGACCTCATAGAAGAAATGGTTGTAGGGGACAATCTTGGCTCAAGTGATCATGAGCTAATTCAGTTCAAACTAAATGGAAGGATTAACAAAAATAAATCTGCAACTAGAGTTTTTGATTTCAAAAGGGCTGACTTTCAAAAATTAAGGAAATTAGTTAGGGAAGTGGATTGGCCTGAAGAACTTATGGATCTAAAGGTAGAGGAGGCCTGGGATTACTTTAAATCAAAGCTGCAGAAGCTATCGGAAGCCTGTATCCCAAGAAAGGGGAAAAAATTCATAGGCAGGAGTTGTAGACCAAGCTGGATGAGCAAGCATCTTAGAGAGGTGATTAAGAAGAAGCAGAAAGCATACAGGGAGTGGAAGATGGGAGGGATCAGCAAGGAAAGCTACCTTATTGAGGTCAGAACATGTAGGGATAAAGTGAGACAGGCTAAAAGTTGAGTAGAGTTGGACCTTGCAAAGGGAATTAAAACCAATAGTAAAAGGTTCTATAGCCATATAAATAAGAAGAAAACTAAGAAAGAAGAAGTGGGGCCGCTTAACATTGAGGATGGAGTGGAGGTTAAGGATAATCTAGGCATGGCCCAATATCTAAACAAATACTTTGCCTCAGTCTTTAATAAGGCTAAAGAGGATCTTAGGGATAATGGTAGCATGACAAATGGGAATGAGGATATGGAGGTAGATATTACCATATCTGAGGTAGAAGCGAAACTAAAACAGCTTAATGGGACTAAATCGAGGGGCCCAGATAATCTTCATTCAAGAATATTAATGGAATTGGCACCTGAAATTGCAAGCCCATTAGCAAGAATTTTTAATGAATCTGTAAACTCAGGAATAGTACCGAATGATTGGAGAATTGCTAATATAGTTCCTATTTTTAAGAAAGGAAAAAAAAGTGATCCAGCTAACTACAGGCCAGTTAGTTTGACATCTTTAGTATGCAAGGTCCTGGAAAAAATTTTGAAAGAGAAATTAGTTAAGGACATTGAAGTCAATGGTAAATGGGACAAAATACAACATGGTTTTACAAAAGGTAGATCGTGCCAAACCAACCTAATCTCCTTTTTTGAAAAAGTAACAGATTTTTTAGATAAAGGAAATGCAGTGGATCTAATTTACCTAGATTTCAGTAAGGCATTTGATACCGTGCCACATGGTGCATTATTAGTTAAATTGGAGAAGATGGGGATCAATATGAACATCAAAAGTTGGATAAGGAATTGGTTAAAGGGGAGACTGCAACGGGTCCTACTGAAAGGCGAACTGTCAGGTTGGAGGGAGGTTAACAGTGGAATTCCTCAGGGATCAGTTTTGGGACCAATCTTATTTAATCTTTTTATTACTGACCTTGGCACAAAAAGTGGGAGTATGTTAATAAAGTTTGCAGATGATACAAAGCTGGGAGGTATTGCCAATTCAGAGAAGGATCGGGATATTATACAGAAGGATCTGGATGACCTTGTAAACTGGAGTAATAGTAATAGGATGAAATTTAATAGTGAGAAGTATAAGGTTATGCATTTAGGGATTAATAACAAGAATTTTAGTTATAAATTGGGGACGCATCAATTAGAAGTAACACAAGAGGAGAAGGACCTTGGAGTATTGGTTGATCATAGGATGACTATGAGCTGCCAATGTGATATGGCTGTGAAAAAAGCTAATGCGGTTTTGGGATGCATCAGGAGAGGTATTTCCAGTAGGGATAAGGAAGTTTTAGTACCATTATACAAGGCACTGGTGAGACCTCACTTGGAATACTGTGTGCAGTTCTGGTCTCCCATGTTTAAAAAGGATGAATTCAAACTGGAGCAGGTACAGAGAAGGTCTACTAGGATGATCCGAGGAATGGAAAACTTGTCTTATGAAAGGAGACTTAAGGAGCTTGGCTTGTTTAGCCTAACTAAAAGAAGGTTGAGGGGAGATATGATTGCTCTCTATAAATATATCAGAGGGATAAATATAGGAGAGGGAGAGGAATTATTTGAGCTCAGCACCAATGTGGTCACAAGAACAAATGGGTATAAACTGGCCACCAGGAAGTTTAGACTTGAAATCAGACGAAGGTTTTTAACCATCAGAGGAGTGAAGTTTTGGAATAACCTTCCAAGGGAAGCAGTGGGGGCAAAAGATCTATCTGGTTTTAAGATTCTACTTGATAAGTTTATGGAGGAGATGGTATGATGGGATAATGGGATTTTGGTAAGTAATTGATCTTTAAATATTCAGGGTAAATAGAACTAATCCCCTGAGATGGGATATTAGATGAATGGGATCTGAGTTACCCAGGAAAGAATTTTCTGTAGTATCTGACTGGTGAATCTTGCCCATATGTTCAGGGTTTAGCTGATCGCCATAGTTGGGGTCAGGAAGGAAATTTCCTCCAGGGCAGATTGGAGAGGCCCTGGAGGTTTTTCGCCTTCCTCTGTAGCATGGGGCATGGGTGACTTGAGGGAGGCTTCTCTGCTCCTTGAAGTCTTTAAACCATGATTTGAGGACTTCAATAGCTCAGACATAGGTGAGGTTTTTCGTAGGAGTGGGTGGGTGAGATTCTGTGGCCTGTGCTGTGCAGGAGGTCGGACTAGATGATCAGAATGGTCCCTTCTGACCTTAGTATCTATGAATCTGTTGATGGATCTAGCCGCTATGAATCTATCTAGCTCCCTTTTGAACCCCGTTATAGTCTTGGCCTTCACAACACCCTCTGGTAAGGAGTTTCAGAGGTTGACAGTGCGTTGCGTGAAAAAATACTTTCTTGTGTTTGTTTTAAACCTGCTACCTATTAATTTCATTTGGTGGCTCCTTGTTCTTGTATTATGAGAAGGAGTAAATAACACTTCCTTATTTACTTTCTCTATACCACTCATGATTTTATAGACCTCTATCATATTCCCCCTTAGTCACCTCATTTCCAAGATGAAAAGTCCCAGTCTTATTAATCTCTCCTCATACGGAAGCAGTTCCGTACCCCTAACCATTTTTGTTGCCCTTTTCTGAACCTTTTCCAATTCCAAGATATCTTTTTTTGAGATGGGGCAACCACATCTGCACACAGTATTCAAGGTGTGGGTGTACTAGGGATTTATATAGAGGCATTATGATATTTTCTGTCTGATTATCTATCCCCTTCTTGATGATTCCCAGCATTCTTTTTGGTTTTTTGATTGCTGCTGGATGATTTCAGAAAACTATCCACAATGACTCCAAGATCTCTTTCTTGAGTGGCAACAGCTAATTTAGACCCCATCATTGTACATGTATAGTTAGGATTATGTTTTCCAATGTGCATTACTTTGCATTTATCAACATTAAATTTAATCTGCCATTTTGTTGCCCAGTCACCCAGTTTTGTGAGATCCTTTTGTAGCTCTTTGCAGTCTTCGCAATCAGATGTTCTACACTGTCATGGGACCTCAACCACGTCCTTCAGTTTCTTACAAGACTTCCCTTCGAACCCATGGCCTCCTGCTCTCTTCTACACCTCTCTATGAAAACTACAATCCTAGTGGTCATTATGTCTGCATGGCGAGTGGGAGAGATAGGGGTTCTATTGGTATACCCCCTGTTTACAATTGTTTTCGAAGATAAGGTTACATTATGACTGTACCCCACATTCCTACTGAAAATATCTTCACACTTCCGCATAAACCAGTTTATCCATCTCCGCACTTTCTTTCCAAAACCACACTAGGACAAAAGGGAGGTGACACTACATACTCTCAATGTCAGGAGAGTCCTTTTATTTGGTGAGGATTAAGCCCTTCAGGAAATCTCGCAGACTACTTCTCTCCATTGCAGACAGATCTAAGGGATCCTCAATCTCTAAACAAAGACTGTCTAGATGGATATCTGACTGCATTATCCATTGCTATCACACTTATGGCATTCAACCTTCCTATATGGTTCAAACTCACTCCAGGAGAACTCTCTCCACTTACACAGCCTTACTCAAGAATGTTCCAATCACACACATGTGCAGAGCAGAAACGTGGACATCTGCTCACACATTTGCTGAACATCATGCAGTCACCCCCAACTCAGCAGAAGCACTTTAAAAGTGTGTAATGGGCCCACAGGCACCTGAACTGTGACTGCACCCCACGTGCCATGCCCCACCTGAGGCCCCGCCCCTGCCCTTTCTTCCTGTGCTCACGCCACCCATTGCCCCCAAAGCCCTGTCCTCACACTACCTCTTCTCCCCAAGCCCCTGACCTTGCACCAACCCTTCCCCCAAAACCCCAGCATCACACCCTCTTCCCCCCAAGACCCCGCCTGCTGCTTACTCCTCTCCCCGCACTGTCACTTGCCTTTACAGCTGGCAAAAAGTGGGGGGGAGGGCCTGACCCCTTGATCCCCCCAGTTCCGGCACCCTTGCATCCTCTGCTATATTTTATTCCAATGTCTGATGCTCAGTACTAGACTCGACTCTGAAACCCCACCCCTCCATTACGGGTACTGCTGCAGAGTCGCCAAGACACCACTGAAAGAAGGAGGAAGGGTTACTCACCGGGTGCCGTAACTGCGGTTCTTTGAGATGTGTCCCTATGGGTGCTCCACTACTTGCCCCCCTTCCCCTCTGTTTTGGAGCTCTTACCTATGAGCTCTGTGGTAGAGAAGGAACTGGGGGCAGTTTGTCTGCACAGCGCTATATTGACCTAATGCAGAGCACGAGATGGGGAGAGTGTATGTGTGGGCCGAACAGAAATTGCTGCCTAAAATCTCTGATGTGAGGCGCAGGGGTGTGAATACACATAGCATGGAGTAACACACACCTTGAAGAACTGCAGTTACTGCACAAGGTGAGTAACCCTTTCTTATCCCATTTTACACTCAGGGAACTGAGGCCCAGAGAGCTCAGGGCCCCAATTCAGCTAGATACAGGCTTAACTTTAAGTGTGGTTTCAGAGTAGCAGCCGTGTTAGTCTGTATTCGCAAAAAAGATGAAGTGAGTTGAAGTGAATTGATGAAGTGAGCTGTAGCTCACGAAAGCTTATGCTCAAATAAATTTGTTAAACTTTAAATGTGTGAATAATCCCATTCTTACAAGTCAGTCTTTCACTGTCAGGCATTTTTTCCAGCCCTCAAATAATTTTTGTGGCTTTTTTCTGCATCCTTTCCAAGTTTTCAATGTCTTTTTTCAAATGAGGTCAGCCAGTTGTTCAGACAGCCCCATAGCCAGCTGCACTGACTGCCAGCCACCGCTGGAGTGGCCTAGGCTAGCTGGCCCCAGAGACCACCTGACCAGCAGCCGGTGGGGCTGGCCCCAGAGACCGCCTGAGCAGTGGTCCCTCGGGCGGCTGAAGCAGCTTCTGCTCAGTGGCCCCTGGCAGCTGGTGCCACTGGCCCTGCCCCCCCTCCAGCAGCAGCCCCGCTAAGATTTACTTAGGAGTACTTATAGTATAAATCATGAATTGGTCACAGGTGGTGAATTTTGTTTATTGCCCATGACCTGTTCCCAACTTTCTCTAAAAATACCCATGACTAAATTGTAACCTTAGGCCTGGTACAGCGGTGACTGAGTGAGTGTCTAAGGTCTGTGATGTACAGGAAGTCAGAGTACAACCCTTCTGGCCTTAAACTCTGTGAATCTATGATTTTCTGTAAAATGACAGCTCTTTGCTAGTATTAGAGGGGACCATTGCCCCCCGGAATCTCACCTCTTTCACTCTTCTTTCTGTAGAAAATCTGCACTCTGAACTGGAGAAAGAGAGAGGTAAGTTCCTGGGACAAGTTCCCTGAAATAACAGTAGGAATAACCCAGTTAATACAACAAGATGAAACCTCACCTCTTTCTTCCTTTTCTCTTCCAGATATTCTGCGAGCTGAGCTGGAGAACGAGAGAGGTAAATGTCTGGGCTCTCTGGAGGCTTGAACAATTTTCTCTCACTGTACCTAGTCAGACAGACTTTGGCTTTTGTCTCTGCACTATCTGTTAGGAGAGGCTGTGGGAATCAAGCGGACAGGGAGCTCTGACTAATCATAGAGTGGGGTAACTGCTCCATAGATAAGGTTGCTGCTCAGTTTCCATCATAAGCCTAATTTTAGTCTCCTCCTTTAAAATCTGCACACAGGAGAATGTCCATATCCAAAACTGGTGGGTCTGCCTGGACCCATGTACCTTTTTGCTACTGAATTTAAAGGAATGGAGGGGTGGGGGGTGGGATCCTGATGCCCTGGAAACAGGGGCTCAGCGCAGTCCCAAAGTCTCCTAGCACTCTCTGACACCTTGAGGCACAAACTCAGTGAGAAGGAACCAGCTAATGTTGCTGGGCCCATGAGATGAGATCCAATGTCCAGGACCAAGGGTTAGCTCATTAAACCCTCACTTCCATGTTATCAGGGCCTAGCCCCTCACCAAGCTGCCTGGCACATGGGGCATGTGGACACTACACCACAGGTGAGCCCAGCTAGGGCAGGGCCATGAGAGCCCAGCGAGGGTCAGATGTCAAGAAGGGGGGTGTAATCGACAGTGCCCAAAGCTACTAAGAGCTCTATGAGGATGCAGCTCAGGCCAGGAGACCTGGGCGGAAAGAGGGCAGCAGAGAGCACAGTGGAGAGGGCAAAGTGCCTTTAAAGGCACATTCCCTAACCCAGGAGCTGTTGTAGAACTGACTGCATACCCATGTCTCTCTGTTTGCAGAGAAATCCCTGGCTGAACTTGGTAAGTGCCTTTCCCCCACCCCATATGACATTGTGTCCTATGCCGGCAGTCCGTGCTCCGGGGAGTGCTCACCTCTTGGTATGTTTGATTTCAGGCTGGAGTAAAGTCAGCAAAAATGCAGGTAAGTGAAGCTGGTATTTTAATGTCAGACCCCCTGCACCACTCTGCTGCCCAGCAAATGCACAAATGCCCAAAGTCACAGGAAAAGAGCAGTATGGTGAATGAAAATGTCAGATTCGTCCCCAGTTTACTTACATAAAACAAATGCTCACACTTAACTATGGAGTCCCGAGCTCTCCAGTGTAACTGCAATAACTCAGAGTGCTCCTAAGGCCGGGAATTTACCTGGTGTCAGTTCAGGGGGGTAGGTGCTCGCAGAAGTTAGTAATTATGGTTCAGAGTTGGGGTTCTACTGGACACATATGGTCTCATGTGTTGTGTTGTTATTAATTAACTTCATGAACTAGAAGGGTTCTAGGAAACTGTGTAAATTACCTTAACTAGCTGCGGGTAATTGTATTAATGCTTTCTGGACTCTGGTGAAATCTCTGTTTTTACGGAGTTGTCAATCAGTAGCCCTTTGGCCAATTCAGTTCAAATTTGGTAGAAAAAATTCTACCTCAGACCTGGACCAAATCTACCAAATTTGAGTCTGATACGACTCTGTGGGTATTAGAATAGAGGGCTCCCACTCAGGCGTAGATTGGAAACTCAGTTGCTGTCTTAGCTGTGGTAGCGGCCCCACAGAACAGATTTTGGGGTAGGTGACTACTGAGTTCTTTTAATGGTTGAAATGATGTCCGTGTGTGTAACACCTGAGCTTGTTCCTTATTGGGGCCTTTGTAGAGATTAGAGACAGGCTCAATGAAAGCTAGAGGCATCTCCAGCTCTTTCAGGGGAACTATTTGCCCCGATTGCCTGGGAGGAGAGCTGCAGTAAAATGCAGTGAAGCAGATCCCTGGGAGTTAGAGGCGGGAAATCAGAGAGTGTCCTAGCCAAGACAGAGCTGGCGGGAGGATGGGAAACAGCCTCGATGGGCATAGGCACCAACTTCTGCTGGTGCCAGTGGGTGCGCGACCCCTCCTCTGCCCCCGGCCCTGCCCTGACTCCAACCCTGCCCCGCCCCCATTCCAACCACTTCCCCAAAGTCCCCGCCCCAACTCTGCCCCCTCCCTGCCCTTATTGGACTCCTTCCCCAAATCCCCTCCCCGGCTCCGCCTCCTCCCCTGAGTGTGCCACGTTCCCACTCCTCCCCCTCCCTCCCAGAGCTTGTTACGCCACGAAACAGCTGTTTTGTGGCGGCAGGCACTGGGAGCTAGGGGAAGCAGGGACACAGCGTGCTCAGGGGAGGAGGCAGAGGTTAGGTGAGGTGAGGTGGGGGAGCGGAGCTTGGCTGCCTGTGGGTGCAGAGCACCCACTAATTTTTCCCCGTGTGTGCTCCAGCCCTGTAGCACCCATGGAGTCAGCACCTATGCAGATGGGCTGGGCTCTGTCCCTGATGCTCTGTCCCATCTCTACAGCGATGGTGAGTCTGGATCCGGACACGGCGCATCCCAGCCTCATGGTCTCTGAGAATCGGCGATCTGTGAAATGGAGGGGCCTGCAGCAGGATGTGCCTGACAACCCCGAGAGATTTGACAGTGAAACCTGCGTGCTGGGCTCGGAAGGATTCACCTCAGAGAGACACTACTGGGAGGTAGAGGTTGGGGGCGGTAGGACCTGGGCTGTGGGGGTGGCCAGAGAATCTGTCAGGAGGAAGGGCTGGATTAGCTTTTCTCCTGAGGAGAGGATCTGGGCTGTGGATCAGTGTGGGAGCCATTACCGGGCTCGCACCTCCCCAGAGACCCTCCTGCCCCTGACCAGGAGCCCCGGGAAGATTGGAGTGTATCTGGACTATGAGCGGGGCGTGGTGTCATTTTATCATCCTGGTATAGAGGCCCCAATCTACATTTTCACCTCCTCTTTCACTGGGAAGCTCCACCCTTTCTTCTGGGTCTACTCCCCAATCACGCTGTATCCTTAAGATATGGCATTGTGGGGATAGCACCTCTCACTGGTCAAAGACGTTTTTTGTTCTGTTGTTTTTCCGAAATAGACTAATTTTTCATTTTTAAATATTTTCCATTAATTTTTTATTCTTTGCAAAACTTGGACTTTTCCAGAATGAATATTTTCAGTTTTGAAAATCCTACCATTTGACTAAAGCTGAGGGCTCAAAATTGGCAAAGCAGAAGAAATTCTGATATTATGGTGATGAGTGTGGTGTAAGAAGCTACATAGAATAGAACAGAACCCAATAAACAATACATCATAGGACCCCTCCACCCAAATAAAAGATTTAAGTTGGAAATTTTGTAATAATGCAAAAAAAAAAAATCTCAAGAAAATCCAAATATTTTCACAAAAAAATCTCTTTTTGTAAATGGACCAAATTTCCTCAAGATATTTTTTGAATGAAAACTTTTGTTCAGTTCTAATTAACACCTGTAATTGCACATAATCAATGAATGTTTCCTGATTCTTAGTACTGTAATTTATCAACTGACCATCATTGATGAGTGGAAGGGGTAAGAACATGTGTCAAACCCTGTCCCAAAACATCACATTATCCAAACTGGATAAAAGGCTCCAAGAAAGCTGATTCCTAACCAGTAACCATGTTCCGTGACATTATTGGTGAAAGAAATGGAGTCAGAGGAATGGAGGGAGCTCTGGTTCTCTGGATGAGTGTTGATCATGGGGTTCACAACATCCAGGAAGGTTTAACCTAAATCCAAAATGACAGGTATGTCCTACACCAGCTACATTTAAAGAAAAGGAGTACCCGTGGCACCTTAGAGACTAACAAATTTATTAGAGCATAAGCTTTCGTGAGCTACAGCTCACTTCATCGGATGCATTTGGTGGAAAAAGCAGAGGAGAGATTTATATACACACACACAGAGACATGAAACAATGGGTTTATCATACACACTGTAAGGAGAGTGATCACTTAAAATAAGCCATCACCAGCAGCAGGGGGGGAAAGGAGGAAAACCTTTCATGGTGACAAGCAAGGTAGGCTAATTCCAGCAGTTAACAAGAATATCAGAGGAACAGTGGGGGGTGGGGTGGGAGGGAGAAATACCATGGGGAAATAGTTTTGCTTTGTGTAATGACTCATCCATTCCCAGTCTCTATTCAAGCCTAAGTTAATTGTATCCAGTTTGCAAATTAATTCCAATTCAGCAGTCTCTCCTTGGAGTCTGTTTTTGAAGCTTTTTTGTTGAAGTATAGCCACTCTTAGGTCTGTGATCGAGTGACCAGAGAGATTGAAGTGTTCTCCAACTGGTTTTTGAATGTTATAATTCTTGACGTCTGATTTGTGTCCATTCATTCCTTTACGTAGAGACTGTCCAGTTTGGCCAATGTACATGGCAGAGGGGCATTGCTGGCACATGATGGTAGATGCGCAGGTGAACGAGCCTCTGATAGTGTGGCTGATGTGATTAGGCCCTATGATGGTATCCCCTGAATAGATATGTGGACAGAGTTGGCAACGGGCTTTGTTGCAAGGATAGGTTCCTGGGTTAGTGGTTCTGTTGTGTGGTGTGTGGTTGCTGGTGAGTATTTGCTTCAGATTGGGGGGCTGTCTGTAAGCAAGGACTGGTCTGTCTCCCAAGATCTGTGAGAGTGATGGGTCGTCCTTCAGGATAGGTTGTAGATCCTTGATGATGCGTTGGAGAGGTTTTAGTTGGGGGCTGAAGGTGATGGCTAGTGGCGTTCTGTTGTTTTCTTTGTTGGGCCTGTCCTGTAGTAGGTGACTTCTGGGTACTCTTCTGGCTCTGTCAATCTGTTTCTTCACTTCAGCAGGTGGGTATTGTAGTTGTAGGAATGCATGATAGAGATCTTGTAGGTGTTTGTCTCTGTCTGAGGGGTTGGAGCAAATGCGGTTATATCGTAGCGCTTGGCTGTAGACAATGGATCGAGTGGTATGATCTGGATGAAAGCTAGAGGCATGTAGGTAGGAATAGCGGTCAGTAGGTTTCCGATATAGGGTGGTGTTTATGTGACCATCGCTTATTAGCACCGTAGTGTCCAGGAAGTGGATCTCTTGTGTGGACTGGTCCAGGCTGAGGTTGATGGTGGGATGGAAATTGTTGAAATCATGGTGGAATTCCTCAAGAGCTTCTTTTCCATGGGTCCAGATGATGAAGATGTCATCAATGTAGCGCAAATAGAGTAGGGGCATTAGGGGACGAGAGCTGAGGAAGCGTTGTTCTAAGTCATCCATAAAAATGTTGGCATACTGTGGCGCCATGCGGGTACCCATCGTAGTGCCGCTGATTTGAAGATATACATTGTCACCAAATGTGAAATAGTTATGGGTCAGGACAAAGTCACAAAGTTCAGCCACCAGGTTAGCCGTGACAGTATCGGGGATACTGTTCCTGACGGCTTGTAGTCCATCTTTCACCTACTACAGGACAGGCCCAACAAAGAAAACAACAGAACACCACTAGCCATCACCTTCAGCCCCCAACTAAAACCTCTCCAACGCATCATCAAGGATCTACAACCTATCCTGAAGGACGACCCATCACTCTCACAGATCTTGGGAGACAGGCCAGTCCTTGCTTACAGACAGCCCCCCAATCTGAAGCAAATACTCACCAGCAACCACACACCACACAACAGAACCACTAACCCAGGAACCTATCCTTGCAACAAAGCCCGTTGCCAACTCTGTCCACATATCTATTCAGGGGATACCATCATAGGGCCTAATCACATCAGCCACACTATCAGAGGCTCGTTCACCTGCACATCTACCAATGTGATATATGGCATCATGTGCCAGCAATGCCCCTCTGCCGTGTACATTGGCCAAACTGGACAGTCTCTACGTAAAAGAATGAATGGACACAAATCAGACATCAAGAATTATAACATTCAAAAACCAGTTGGAGAACACTTCAATCGCTCTGGTCACTCGATTACAGACCTGGGAGTGGCTATCCTTCAACAAAAAAGCTTCAAAAACAGACTCCAAGGAGAGACTGCTGAATTGGAATTAATTTGCAAACTGGATACAATTAACTTAGGCTTGAATAGAGACTGGGAATGGATGAGTCATTACACAAAGTAAAACTATTTCCCCATGGTATTTCTCCCTCCCCCCCCACCCCCCACTGTTCCTCTGATATTCTTGTTAACTGCTGGAATTAGCCTACCTTGCTTGTCACCATGAAAGGTTTTCCTCCTTTTCCCCCCCCCTGCTGCTGGTGATGGCTTATCTTAAGTGATCACTCTCTTTACAGTGTGTATGATAAACCCATTGTTTCATGTTCTCTGTGTGTGTGTATATAAATCTCTCCTCTGTTTTTTCCACCAAATGCATCCGATGAAGTGAGCTGTAGCTCACGAAAGCTTATGCTCTAATAAATTTGTTAGTCTCTAACGTGCCACGGGTACTCCTTTTCTTTTTGCGAATACAGACTAACAGGGCTGCTACTCTGAAACCTTAATTAAACTGCTGTGAATGTGTGTAGAGAAGGCCAAGGTGTTAACAATGAAGTTTAAACAGGTGGAATAAACATGGGGTCTACATGCAGTGTTTGTACCACTTCTACACAATTTGAAAGTATCATAACTAAGAGCTTGTCTACACTGGCAAATCACAGTGCAGCAAGTTAGAGCTCTGTAAAGCGCCAGCGTAGACAGGCTTCCAGTGCTCGGAGCTATTCTCCTAGTTGACCTGGTGTACCAGGAGCGCTAAGAGAGCTCTCTTCCCAGTGCTTGCGGGTGACCACGCTGTCAGGTCAAAGCATTGCCGTGGGAACGCTCCTGTGGCAGCACTTTGAACTGTCTAGTGTAAACATAGCCTAAATCACCACTTGGGCTATGTTTACACTGCACACCTGACAGCTGTAAGGCACTCGGTGTAGCCACTCTTTGTCAGCAGGAGAGAGCTCTCCCACTGACAAAATAAAACCACTCCCAAGGAGGGGTGATCGTTTTGTCGACAAAGCTTCTCCTCCTTCCAAAAGCCCACACTTAACCCCAGGGACCTCCATCTGCCCCATCCTTTGTTCTTGGCAAACACTGCCTAGTGGCCTCCTCCTCAGCCCTTTGTTTTCCAGCTGGTCACAACTGGGCTTCCAGCAGAGGATGGGTCTCATTAGTTGCTAGGTTCCAAATGTCCAGGCAGTCCCCATAGGCATGGGGCCCGGGGCCCAGACAGCCAAGTGTCAGTCACACCTGGATGTCTGCAGAGGAAACAACCTTTTCCCCCACCTCTTTAACCATGCAGCTCATAGGGGAAACTGAGGCACACGCATTACAGAGGTGATTGGTGGGTGATGCTGAGAAACCAAGGGATGGTCGAAAAAGGGGAATCCACACTGGAGAGCTTAGAGCAGGGCTTGGTGAACCCAAGTCTAGTGCATGGCCCTTTCGGAGAGTGGGGGAGCTGACCCAGGGCGGCTAGGTGAATGCAGAAGGGAGGGGAGGAGATAAAGAGCAGAGGGTCAGATGGGCCATTGCCTTGGAAGCCGAAGTTACGGAGCACAAATGTGGGAAGCTGGGGAAAAGAAGGGAGAGCCAGGGTGGGGATCACAGAGGGTGACTGAGGGGAGGGAGCGGGGTGGATGGTCGACAACAGCAGCGTGGAGAGAAGAAAGGAGAGAAGTTAGGTGCAGGGCCCTACAAAAGAAGAGATGGAGTGAGGAGGGGAGAGGGAGGGACTGGAAGCAGCAGGCGAGTGGGGAGCAGAGGCCGCTGTAGGGCAGCGTCAGAGGCAGGGAGCCAGTCTCTGAGAGGCAGGAGCGGGATCAGACTCTGATCCGTAGTGTCGCTGTTGCTCCCATCACTGCAGTGTCCAAGGGCTAGAGTCGTAAAGGGGCTAAGGTGCCTAAATCCCAGAATCAGGGCCCCCCGGGGTTCACAGAGTTCCCCTGGGCTGCTGCCAAGCCCTGCAGGTGCCTGAACGCACTTGGCACCTTTGTGCAGTGACAGTTCTCGGGATCTGTGTTCCTGCCTCTGGGCCTGCGCCCTGCAGCTTCCCGCTAGGTGCCCGGATGCCTGAGCCCCAGCGCGGTGCATGGACCGAGGGACGACATGTGTCCTCCACCTAACTCGTCTGGGGCCCGATGCGGTGGGTGTGCTCAGGCCACTTGCTGGATCGGCCCCGCACATGAGATCACACAACAGTGAGGGAGGAGCCAAGTGGTTTGGGCATCGCCTGGGGGATGGGAGACTCCTGGTTCCATGCCCCCTCTGCCTGTGGGGGAGACTGGATTTGAGCAGCCTCTGGCACCTCACAGGGTGCCCTAGCCCCTGAGCTGTGGGGCACTCTGCCGTGGGGCCCCCTCCATCGCTCCTGTAGGAGCCATTTCTTTGGGGAGAACTAGAACTGGACCAGAGAGCAGGAGCGTGAGAACAGCTCTGTGTGTAGCCGGGTGTTTGGCGCCCTCACCCGGGAGGTGGGAGATCCCGGGTCCAGTCCCTCCGCTCCACTGACTAATTAGTTAGTTAGGGAGGAGCAGCGTCAGCAGCCCTGCTTGCCGGATCAGGCTGTCTGATTGTGACTGAAGGGGAGTGCAATGGACAGTGGCTGGTGCTGGCAGGAGGGACGCAGGGCGTTCGGCAGCCGGAGGAGCTGAGGGGAAGAAAAGGGGAGAGCTCTGTCCCCATTAGATCCGTCTGTTCTTCAGCTCATACATAAGCCAGGGCAGGGCTGTCCCTGTTGTGTGTGTCCAGCGCCCAGCACTGGGGGGGCTCTGGTCTGTAACCAGCCATGAGGAACTCTGGAACAAGGCCCCGATCCTGCAGACGCTGTGTGTCACGTTACTGAGGTGAGGGAAGGCTCCAGGGGGCTGCGAGAGTGAGTGAGGGTCCACACTGCGAGGCTGCAGGATCTGAAACTAAATAACCCTTGAGACACTGAGAAACTAACCGGATCAAATAAGTCACCAGCCTGCGTCAGCCTGCCCCCGCCCCCCTCTCCCCCCGCCCCAGGTCCTGACTCCCCCAGACGTGTGCGTAACTCCCCTGAGCCATGTCTGACGTCAGTGGGACACTCACATGGGTGAAGGGTTCAGGGATTCAGTCTCTGTATCATGAGGCGTTTTGGGAGCTGTCGTCCTTCCCCATCCCCTTTGGCCCTGATCCTGCCTGTGGACCTGTGGGGATGGGGGATCAGCCTGTGAACTCTATGGGGCAGGGCTTGTGCAGTGATTGGCACAACACGGGGCCCGATCCCAACAGGGGACCTGATGTGCAGCCACAGCATGAATAAGTTAAGACCAAAGCAGACTGTGAAGAGTTAAAAGGGGGTTACAGTGGACAAGAAGCTGGAGATGAGTCAGCAGGGTGCCCTTGTTGCCAAGAAGGCAAACAGCATATTGGGCTGTATAAGTAGGAGCATTGCCAGCAGATGGAGGGCAGTGATTATTCCCCTCTATTCGGCACTGGTGAGGCCACATCTGGAGTATTGCTTCCAGTTTTGGGCCCCCCACTGTGGAAGTGATATGGACAAGCTGGGAAGACTCCGGTGGAGGGCAGTGAAAATGATCAGGGGGCTGGAGCACATGACTTCTGAGGAGATGCTGAGGGAACCGGGTTTATTTAGTGTGCAGAAGAGAAGAGTGAGGGGGGATTTGATAGCAGCCCCAACTACCTGAAGGGGGGATCCACAGAGGATGGAGCTTGACTGGTCTCAGTGGTGGCAGATGACAGAACAAAGAGCAATGGTCTCAAGTTGCAGTGGGGGAGGTCTAGGTTGGATATTAGGAAACACTGTTTCACTAGGAGGGTGGTCAAGCACTCGAACTGGTTACCTGGGGAGCTGGTGTAATCTCCATCCTTAGAGATTTTTAAGGCCCGTCTTGACAAAGCCCTGGCTGGGATGATTTAGTTGGGGTTGGTCCTGCTTTGAGCAGGGCGTTGGACTAGATGACCTCCTGAGGTCCCTTCCAACCCTGATATTCTATGATTCTATGGTCTTACAAAACTGGGTGACTGGGCAACAAAACGGCAAGTGAAATTCAATGTGGATAAATGCAAAGTAATGTACATTGGAAAACATAATTCCAACTATACATATAAAGTGACGGGGTCTAAATTAGCTGTTACCACTCGAGAGATCTTGGAGTCATTGTGGATCGTTCTCTGTAAATATGCATTCAATGTGCAGTTTCAGAGGGGGAGTCGTGTTTGTTTGTTTCAGCAAAAACAACGAGGAGACCTGTGGCGCCTTCAAAACTAACAAATTTATTTGGGCATAAGCTTTCGTGGGCTGGAACCCACTTCGTCAGATGCATACACGAAAGCTTATGCTCAAATAAATGCGTTAGTCTTTAAGGTGCCACAGGACTCCTTGTTTTTTCAATGTGCAGTGGCAATCAAATAAGCTAACAGAATGTTGGGAATCATAAGGAAAGGGATTGAGAATAAGACAGAAAATGTCATATTGCCTCTCTATAAATCCATGGGATGCCCACATCTTGAATACTGCGTGCAGATGTAGTCATCCCATCTGAAAAAGGATATATTGGAATTGGAAAAGGTACAGAAAAGGGCAACAAACATGATTAGGGGTATGGAATGTCTGCTACATGAGGAGAGATTAATAAGACTGGAACTTTTCAGGGTGGAAAAGAGACTACTAAGGGGGATATGATGAAAGTCTACAAAATCAAGACTAAGGCTATGTTTTTTTCACAGAGGTCGCGGAAGTCACGGAACCTGTGACTTCCAGCAAACTCCCTGACTCCAGCCCGTGGTGGCCGGAAGCTGTGGGGTCCCCCTGCCACCTGTAGCAGCCAGGAGCAGTGAGGGGGCTCTGTGGGCTGTGGGGGGACCAACCGCTCCTAGTTGCAATGGGTGGCAGGGGGACCCCGGACCTCTGAGTGGCCTGCAGTTGCCTAGCCCCTACAGGTGGTGTGTGGGTCATGCAGCTGAGCACCCTGTTTTGCCATGGATATTTTTAGTAAAAGTCCTGGACAGGTCACGGGCAACAAAGAAAAGATCACAGAAGCCCGTGACCTATCTGTGACTTTTACTAAAAATATCCATGACAAAATCATAGTCTTCATCATGGCTGGTATGGAGAAAGTGAATATTGAAGTGTTATTTACCCCTTCCGTCACACAAGAACTAGGTGTCCCCCAAGGAAATTAATAGGTAGCAGGTCTAAAACATATAAAAGGAAGTATTCTGCACACAGTCAACCAGTGGAACTCCTTGCCAGAGGATGCTGTGAAGGTCAAGACTATAACATGATTCAAAAAAGAACTAGCTAAATTCTTGGGGGACAGGTCCATCAGTGGCTATTAGCCAGGATGGGCGGGGATGGTGTCCCTAACCTCTGTTTGCCAGAAGCTGGGAATGGGCGATGGGATGGATCACTTGATGATTACCTATTCTTCTCATTCCCTCTGGGTCACCTGGCACTGGCCGCTGTCGGTAGACAGGATACTGGGCTAGATGGACTTTGGTCTGACCCAGTCTGGTCGTTCTTATGTTCTGAATAAATTATAGTAAATTGTGTGCACAGCCAGCGTCCTGGCTCCCACCTTTAGCTTGGACACATCCCGCTGCTCATCTTGCCTTCCCCAGTTTCAACTCCTGCATCTCCCATCCCCCAGTCCTCCTGCCCCACGTGCTCCCATAACACCCCCTTCCATTTCCCCACACCACACTCCAGCTCTGCCCCTCCTCCTGGGCCCCCTTTCCTTCTTCACACTCCCCTGTACCTCCAATACACTCTCCTCATATACTCCCCTACTCCTCACACATGCTCCAGCCCCTCTGTACCTCCCCACCCCTTCCCCTCCTCACTTCCTCCTCCAGCCCTGCCTCCCTTTCTCCCTTTACCCCACCATCTCTTGTTCCCCGGTCAGGCCGTTCTGTGAGCCCTTCCCCAGGTCTCCCTCCTACAGGAGCGCTCCTGAGGGCTGGCACCGCCTCTTGTGTATTGCCAGGGGCTCCCTGGCAGGGTCTGGTTGGGTCAGACTCTCCCCTCCCCCAATTCCCCCCCCCAGGCCTGCACTCCAGGCGTGTATTGGACACAGTAGTGTCGGAGCCCGGCCCGGGGCTGCCCTGGTACAGCCGTGTTGTGTACGTGGACGATCAGGTCATCTATGTCTACACCAGCGGGATGCAGAGGGCGGAGCCTCGCACAGCGTGGATGGCACAGAACGAGGGTCCGGAGTTCTGGGACGAGAGGATCTGGTGGGCACAGCGCCACCAGAAATGGTTCAAAGCAAGTCTGAACACCCTGGGTCAGCTCTACAACCAGAGCGAGGGTGAGTGCAGGAAACGACCCCACCTAGGAACACAGAGACGTGGGGGGGGGGGGCGCAGTTGATGTAAACAGGCTGAATGGACACAGGGATGCGTGTTGGGGATGGGAGGAAGGGACAGCCCTCGGGGCATTTTCTCGCTGGAGTCAGTGTGAATGTGGGGGACAAAGGGACATGGGGCGGGGGAGGGGCTGCAGGATGGAGGGTTCATGCAAAAGCTATTTTTTGACACCCTCCAAAGTGGGACTCTCATACTGTCCCCTCCCCAAACACCCCAGATTTGTGCTACCAGTCCCACTTGCAGCTGCCTCTGCTGCCCTTCGGGGGATCCCCTGTCCCTCATGTGTGGCCATTTCCCAGGCAGAGTGGCGGATGTGCAAATGCCAGAAGTTCCCATCAGACCCAGCTAGTCTGACCTCCTGGTCACCCAGGCCAGAGAATTGCACCCAGCGATTCCTGCATGGAGGGGTTTGTTCCTCCCGCCTACGACAGTGACGCTGTCAGACCCTAGAGCTAGAGCAGGGCTCTGAGACGTCTTGTCTCATTTCCCAGACACCGAGTGATGGGGAATCCCAGTATCGACAGCCCCAAAAGTGTTGAGACATCACGAGTCAGGCCCCCAAAATCCTGAGTTTGGCTTAAATGTCGTGAGTATTTTGGGAATAATATTGGAGCTTACTTTTATTTGCCCTCTGGTTTGAGCCTTTAGGGGACACATTTCCGGGGTTTTCCCTGCTCCTAGAAGGACTAGAAGTTACTGCTTTAAGAAAAGAGAGCTGAGATGCTCCTCTAATCCCATGAGTCCAGGAACTGGGGATTTAATAAAACCACCCGCTATCATGAGACACACAGTAAAGTCACAAAAGCAGGCAGTGCTGCATTCACCCAGCCCTGGGGAGAAGCTGTTCACCGATGAACCTCCTTCATTGTTCGCTTTGTCTTATTTCCCAGGTGAGTTTGTTTAAGGTCAGATTCCTCTTCACTCCGCAGAGTGAGGGACTGACATCGACTTGAGCTGGAGAGTTAGTGACAGAATCAGCCCCTGCAACGTGCAGAGACTCCCAGGCTTCCTGACTCCTGGCAGCACAAACCCCTGCCCGTGTCCCAGAGTTGGAGCCCCCAGGGTCAGGCAGGTTCCCCTGCACACTATCGATAGATGTGTAAAGAGCCGTTCTTCCTGCTCAGTCCCTGATGTGTGGGGCTATAGCCACCTGGCCAGGCCCCTGGATTGTGCTGTTAAACTTAGCACGGGATGATCCATAAGCGTTCAGTGCCTGGCGCTGCTGAACTGTTCCTGGCAGGCGAGGGTCTCTGATGTAATTCCTCTGCCCTTCCTGACAGGGGACTGGCGAGTAAAGGTCCCTGATTCCCCTGTGTCAGTGGTACTGGCCTGTGACATTGGTGCTCACCCAGGAGTGTCCCCAATCCCTCCTGGTTCGCAGCAATGAGAACTGATTCCTGTCCTGGACATCTGGGTTCTCGGTAGCCCTGTCCCAGAACTAAGCGACAGGGCGGAGGGTTGCCAAGTGTCTGCCCCCCTAGCACGCCCCCTCTGTAGCTAGTTTAGCCCTCTCCTGACTAGTCTCGCCCATTGGTCCCCTGCTGCTGAGCCTGTCCAGCCTGACCTGCTCACCCGGACACTGGCCTCCCCAGTGCTGAGAGAGGGGCTCCGCTCACCCATCCCTAAACCTGTGCTGGGGAGCTGCTGTTCTGTCCCCACTGCCATCTCCCCAATTACTGTCCCAACTGCCCCCTCCTGCCCTCCTCCCGCCATTTACCCCCTCCTTGCAGTCCTGGGGCTGCCAGCTCGCCGGAGACTGTCCTGAGTCCTGCATCTTGGCCAACAACGGTGTTCCCCACTCTAGCTGCGTCTGTCCCCAACACGCACATGGGGGAATTTGTGGTCTAGTCCCTCTGAGACCCCATTGGTGCCCACATTCTGCTAATCCCTGTGGAGTCAGCATGTTCACTACCACCATTGCTGGCAGTACAACAGTTGGTGCCAGCAGTGCAGGCAAACAGAAGGGAGCATGATGCCCCGAGCTCCCGTTTGGTACCAGGCCCCTTGCTCTCTGCTTATGTCGAAGGCCCCATCTCGGCCCCGATCCCTAGATCCTCAGCACCATCCCTTGGAGCCAACGGGTACCACTCCCCCCTCATCCCCACAAGATGACTCATCATCCAAGTTGGAGTTTGAATCTTGCACCCAGCCAAGGGACTGGTACCAGTACCCCACCAGTCAGCCCTATGCAACGGTGGATCCCAGGGTTGGTGTTCCTCCGAGAGCCTGGCTCAGTAGGCAATGGCCCATGCAGATGCAATGGCCTTTTTGGAACCCCTGGGGTTTTTGTCTGCTGCCTGGCCCCCTGTCTAGGCACTCCTACTCAGTGGTGTCTGAGAGAAGGATTCCTCTGTCACACCAAACAGCAGCTGATCCAGACTACGACACAGAGGCAGGTACTGACACTCAGAACCTGGAGCTACGGGATCCGGTTGGTGCAGAAGGAGAGGAGGAAGGTCCCATGCAGGTGCAGACTGCCTCCTCCTCCTCGCCAGAAGAGGCAGGGATGGGTGTTTCCCCTCCCCAGGACACTTCAAGGCTCACCAGAAGTTATTGAAGAAGGTGGCCTTGAACTTAGGGGGAGGTGGTTAAAAAGTCTTCCAACAGCCCGGTCAACATCTGGGCTGCAATGGCCCCACTGAAGGTAGCTCTGCTTCTGTGAGGCTATCATGGGTCCAATTAAAACTCTGTGGCAGACCCCTTCCTCACTGCCCGCCATGTCAAAGAAGGCAGATAGGAAGTACTATATCTCCACCAAAGGGTAGGAGTACGTATGGTCCCATCCTCCTCCTGGATCCTTGGTGGCCTCGGAAGCCAATGAGAGGGAAAGGCCAGTGTTGTAAGGCCCAAGTCAAAAGACTCAAAAAAGCAAGACCATTTTTGTAGGAAAATGTATTCTGCCAATGGACTACAGCTCCAGCCAACGGGCGCTGCTGGGCAGATACGACTTTCACTCCATGTTGAAATGTAAAGACTCGTTTCCCCAAGAGTTCAGACAGGAGATTGTTGCTCTGGTGGAAGGGAAGGCGATGTCCAGGGCTTCCCTACAAGCCACCCTTGACACAGCGGATGCGACAGCTGGGGCTATCTTGTCAGCAGTGCCCATGCAAAGGGGCTCCTCGCTTCAGTCCTCTGGCCTACAGACCTTCCGTTTGAAAGGACTTCGCTCTTCTCAGAGCAGATGGATGGCAAACTTCACAGCCTGAAGGCCTCCAGAGCCACCCTCAAGTCCTTGAATCTTCCTGCCCCGATGCCTTCGAGGAAACATTTCAAGCTCTAACAGCCTGCCTGCTTCCCAGGCCCGCCGCCTTGTCAGGGCCTGTTCAAAAAGCAGAACAGAAGTTATAGGCGCAGACAGCCCCCCCATCTGCCTCAGCCTCGCTGCCTGGTCCTCCCAGATAACGAATTCCCATACCAGATCCTGCCCCCTTTTGTTTTTTGGACCATCTCTCCTGCTTCAGCTCAGCAGGTCCCTTATGACCACAGACCATTGGGTGCTTAGTACGGTGGAGGAGGGTTATACATTTCAGTTCGTTTCCATGCCTCCCTCCTACCCTCCAACCCTGTTCCTCTTCAGGAACCCTTCTCGTGAGCAAGTATTAGCCCAGGAGGTTCAAGGTCTTCTCTGGGTAGGAGCCATGGAGGAGGTGCCCCGGAACTTAAGAGGGACAGGGTTTCACTCTTGTTATTCCTGTGATGGATTCAGTCACAGAGATCCCCTTGGGACTGTCACTGATATGCTGAAATCATCTCTGAGGCAGTTTTCCCTGCCAGCTTGGGAATTCCAGGACCCTGTCTTGTTGAGCCAGACATGCTAGCCTGTTTACACAGACCCACGCTCCCAAAAGCTGCAGGCTTTAGCTGAAAACTGCTCAGAAGATTACCTGTCTCCAGTGCCCAGACACCCAGTTCCCAATGGGATCCAAACCCCAGATAAATCTGTTTTACTCTGTATAATGCTTATACAGGGTAAATTTATAAATTGTCCGTCTTCTATAACACTGATGGAGAGATATGCACAGCTTTTCGCTCCCCCAGGTATTAATCACCTACTCTGGGTTTATTAATTAACAAAAATGATTTTATTAAGTATAAAAAGTAGGATTTAAGTGATTTCAAATAATGACAGAACAAAGTACAAGGAGCAGGTGGCCACTAAAAACAGCTGGAGTGTAATATGTAACTTGTTTGTATCAATGTATACTAGGAGTCCAGCCAAGGGGACAGTGTCCTGGTGTGCTGAGCTGGTACCATTGTTGTGGTGCAAGCCTACATGTGTTAGTGCACCAGTAACCATGCAGCCAGGGCACTATTACTGTGCTTTGTCAACAACAGACATGGCCGAGCACCTTCACCACTGAACTGAGCCTGTGGCCTTTCATAGAATCATAGAATATCAGGGTTGGAAGGGACCTCAGGAGGCCATCTAGTCCAACCCCCGGCTCAAAGCAGGGCCAATCCCCAACTAAATCATCCCTGCCTGGGCTTCATCAAGCCAGGCCTTAAAATCCTCTAAGGAGGGAGATTCCACCCCGCTTTATGAGTACAGCGAGCTCTGCTGAAGGACCATGCAGCGCTGTCTGCTAGTGCAGCTCGCATCGGAGCTCCAAGAACAGCAAGCCTGGCAGCAGGGACAAAGCTGCAGCATCAGCAACAACGTTCCACAGCACTGACAACATCTGGGGCAGCTTCCCACAATCCCTGACCTGCCCTACTCCCCCAGGCCCTAGACCTCGATTCCTGCTCCCAATCCCAGGATGCTGGTGACATACTCCATGTGCCCCAGCTGGTGAGGGGGTCACAGATCCTGCCGGGGGGAAGCACAGCAGCCTCTCCACTCTACTGCCTGCAATGGGGACCCCACTGAGACAAGGCTGTGATGGAGGGAGGGGTTGGTGCCTCAGCCTTAGAGCCATGACACCACTGCAGTAAGGTGTCGGTCTGTGTGCTGACCCTCAACACACCTACCAGAGAGGACTCTCGACACTTGTGCATGCTCCACTGACTCATATACACAAAAAAAGAATTACAGTATGCAAATCAACTGGAAAGAGACGGTGATGATTGGTTCAAATACCTCCAATGTTACAGCACTTACATCTATTGACATGGCCCTGATTAGAATCACAATAATGAGATACAACAGTTGTTAGTAACTAAGTGTAATTACAAGCTAATTTCTTTAAATTGTAGCCTATGAATGAGTTTTCAGGGAGATTTAGCTCTATATGAGGTTGAAGAGTCACTCTTAGTCTGCTATCAGGATTATTCAAGCCAAAAGCAGTGAAAAGAGGACTAATACACACACACACACACACTAGAAAATTCAATTTTCCTCTGAAGAATAATTTTTAGCTAATTTGGCAGCTAAATAAATGAATGTAACTGTGAAAGGGAGGGATTTATTCAGTGCAAGTAAAACTATTTCCCCATGTTATTTCTCCCCGCCACCCCACCCCCCACTGTTCCTCTGATGTTCTTGTTAACTGCTGGAAATGGCCTACCTTGCTTGTCACCATGAAAGGTTTTCCTCCTCCCCCCCCGCCCCGCTGCTGGTGATGGCTCATCTTAAGTCATCAGTCTCTTTACAGTGTGTATGATAAAACCCATTGTTTCATTTTCTCTCTGTGTGTATATAAATCTCCCCACTGTATTTTCCACTGAATGCATCCGATGAAGTGAGCTGTAGCTCATGAAAGCTTATGCTCAAATAAAGTTGTTAGTCTCTAAGGTGCCACAAGTACTCCTTTTCTTTTTACGAATACAGACTAACATGGCTGCTACTCTGAAACCAGTGCAAATCTTAAATCAGCCGTAGCTATGGAGTTATAAACCACAGCCTGGCAAATGAATATACTTGCAAATGAATCCTAACCTGGGACAACTTTATCTGAGGCTGTCAGGACCCCGAGCTGTCCTAAATCCTGTATGTTTTGCCTGATTGCTGCATCTAAACGTTCACCCTCCTTCCTCCAATTCCAGGTGCCCTCATAAATTCTATTTCTTGGGATCTCTCTTTACATTTTATGCCAATTGGTTTAACAGCTTTAGCTCAGTTTAAGTGGTTTGTGCTGTTTGAGCCCTTTGACTGATGAGGATCAGTCGCCTTAGGGATGTCAATTGTGTACAGAGCCAATGTAGGGAATTGTCTCCTATTTTTAATCTCTCCCCCACCCATCGGATGCTGGTTTGGCTGCACAAATGCCTCCAGGTAAATGTTGGCCTCTCCTTGTGAATCTGAGCAAACTCCTGGATGGGACTGTTAGACTAACTGACCGCCCCACAATAGTTTGAAGGGTCACATGATATATTGGCTTGTGCTCCCCTGAGGCAGGCATAGCATGCTTTGTTCTTGTAAGCACAGGGGTTTCAGCATCTTTGTTGACACAAGTTGCAGCCTCCTTCTGTTCCTCACACACTTGTCTTCCTTTCTCAGCATGTGACAGGAATGGTCTGCTTTTTAACCCCATTATTCTGGCCTGGAGCATTTTCTTTCCCTGCTGCCACCCCACTCCTAGGTCCCCAAAACAACAATCCCCTTGACAAGATTCCAACACCTGCCTCTCATTTACAAAACTCTCTCCCGCCCCCAATCCTGCCAGGTGACTACCCTGGAATATTGGGTGATTTGAACTAGCAAACAGGGGACCACAAACAGGGGAGCTTGAGAGGTGGAGAAGGAGATTCCCCCGCTCAACAAACAAGTTCGAGTACTGATACTGGGGTGAGTGAGACTGGTTAGCTGTTTGGGGTTTGGCTGTTCATTTCTCTCTCTCTCTCTTTCAGGTTACTTTAAAGTTACAGGATCAGTTGGAATTGTGTGTTTGGGGACTGAGCCTTCGTTCCCTGAATCATCTTTGATCAGCCACAATCAGCCTTGTGATTAACGAGGGGGTAGGGCTGACCTAAGAGAGAAGGGCTTACAAAACAGAGACTGAGCAACCAAGGGGAGCTAGTGATCAGGGCACTGCAAACAGGGCAGTTTAAGAGGGAGTTTGTGGGAGAGAGATGTGATATAATCATTATGGTTAGGAAAGACTGCATTGCCAGTGCCAGCACTGCTCTTGTCTCCTCCACTTTCCAGACAGAGAACCTGACCATGGATGCTTCTAGCCAGATCCTGATGTGGATTTGCAGAGACTGTGGCCTGCATTTTCCACTCTCAGAAAGGTGCGAAAGGTGCCTACTGGTGGAATCTTTCAGGAAGCGGGTGGGAGAGCTACAGGAGGAGGTGGCTAAGCTAAGGAGCATGTGTGCGCAAGAGGAATTCATTCCACCAGGGGAGGAGGATATGGCTTGGTCACAGGGAGAACTCCGGCTGTTGGTTACTTCTGGTGACACCCAGCACTCCACACCTGCTTCTGTCCCAACCCACTGACCATAGGGATGAGGAATGGTAGGAGGGAGAACAGCAAAATAAAGACAATGGATTTCAAGAAGGCAGACTTTAGCAAACTCAGGGAGTTGTAGGTAAGATCCCATGGGAAGCAAGTCTAAGGGAAAAGACAGTTTAAGAGAGTTGGCAAATTTTCAAAGTGACATTATTAAGGGCACAAGTGCAAATTATCTCACAAAGTAGGAAAGATCAGAAGTATGGCAAGAGATTACCCTGGCTTAACCAGGAGATCTTCAATGATCTGAAACTCAAAAAAGAGTCCTACAAAAAGTGGAAATTAGATCAAATTACAGAGGCTGAATATAAACATTCAACACATGCATGCAGGGATAAAATTAGAAAGATCAAGGCACAAAACAAGATTAAACTCATTAGAGATATAAAGGGTAACGAAAACATTCTATAAATACATTAGAAGCAAAAGGAAGACCAAGGACAGGGTAGGCCCATTTCTCAAGGAGGCAGAAAGACAACAACATAAAATGTGGAAATGGCAGAGGTGCTAAATGACTTTTTTGTTTCAGTTTTCACCAAAAAGATTAGTAGTGATTGGACATCTAACATAGTGAATGCCAGTGACAATGAGGTAGTATCTGAGGCTAAAATAGGGAAAGAACAAGTTAGAAATTTCTAAAACAAATCAGATGTGTTCAAGTCACCAGGGCCTGATGAAATGCATCCTAGAATACTCAAGGAGCTGACTGAGGAGATATCTTTGCCATTAGTAATTATCTTTGAAAAGTCATGGAAGACAGGAGAAATTCCGGAAGACTGGAAAAGGGCAATTAGAGTGCCAGTCTATAAAAAGGGAAATAAAGAAAACCTGGGGAATTACAGACCAATCACCTTAACTTGTGGACCCGGAAAGATAACGGAGCAAATAATTAAGCAATCAGTTTGAAAACATCTAGAAGGTAATAAGGGGATAAGTAACAGTCAGCATGGATTTGTCAAGAACAAATCATGTCAAACTAACCTGATAGCTTTCTTTGACAGGATAACAAGCCTTGTGGCTAGGGAGGAAGCAGTAGACATGGTATATCTTGACTTTAGTAAAGCTTTTGATACTGTCTTGCATAACCTTCTCATAAACAAACTAGGGAAATCCAACCTAGATGGTGCTACATAAGGTAGGTGCATAACTGATTGGATAACTGTTCCCAAAGATTGGTTATTAATGGTTCATAGTGAAGCTGGAAGGGCATATTGAGTGGGGTCCGGCAGGGACTTGTCCTGGGCTCAGTTCTGTTCAATATCTTCATCAATTATTTTGATTATGCTAAACTCTACTCTTATAAAGTTTGCAGACGATACCAAACTGGGAGGGGTTGCAAGTGCTTTTGAGGATAGGACAAAAATTCAAAATAATCTGGACAAATTGGAGAAATGGTCTGAGGTAAATAGGATGAAATTCAATAAGGACAAATGCAAAGTACTCCACTTAGGAAGGAAGAATCAATTCCAGACATACAAAATAGGAAATGATTGCCTAGGAATGAGTACTGTGCAAAGGGATCAGGGGGTTCTAGTGGATCACATGCTAAATATGAGTCAACAGTGTAACACTGTTGCCAAAAAAGCAAACATCCTTCTGGGATATATTAGCCGGAGTGGTGAAAACAAGACACGATAAGTAATTCTTCTGCTCTAGTCCGTGCTGATTAAGCCTCAACTGGAGTATTGGGTCCAGTTCTGGGCCCCACATTTCAGGAAAGATGTGGACAAATTGGAGAAAATCCAGAGAAGAGCAACAAAAATGATAACGATCTAGAAAACATGAGCTATGAGAAAAGATTGAAAAATTGGGTTTGTTTAGTCTGGAGAAGAGAAGACTGAGGGGGGAATATGATAACAGTTTTGAAGTGCATAAAAGATTGTTACAAGAAGGATGGTGAAAAATTGTTCTCCTTAACCGCTGAGGACAGGACAAGAAGCAATAGACTTAAGTTACAGCAAGGGTGGTTTAGGTTGAACGTTAGGAAAATGTCCTAACTGTCAGGGTCGTTAAGCACTGGAATGAATTGCCCAGGGAGGCTCTGGAATCCCTGTCATTGAAGGTTTTAAGAACATGTTAGACAAATACCTGTTGGGGATGGTCTAATTATTATGTAGTCCTGCCATGAGTGCAGGGAACTGGACTAGATGACCTCTTGATGTCCCTTCCAGTCCTACACTTCAACGATTCATTAGGCCTCAGATATTGTCTGCTTATGGCAGGGGAAATCTGCACAAACCTAAAATACAAGAAACTAACCTCCTCTCTCCAGCTTTCCAAAAACATATCATTCTATAATCTTTAAGGACAATATTCTGGATTGATCAGGGTTTGGAGCAGTTTATTGCCTTTTGGCAGCAGACAGTGCAGTATGACAGGTAGCTGTCGTCAACGTAGTCCTGGGTGCTCTTTTAACCGGGCACCTAGACAAACATGGGAGTGACTCAGCCAGGTCATTTCCCTGGTTTCGTCTCATGGCGATTGAGTCCTACCGGCAGTGCACTGTATTTTAATTTGCAGCCAGCAGAAGACAATGGCCAGTAGTCATACTGCACTGTCTTCTGCCGAGCACCCAGGAGGTGACGATGGCTAGTGGTCGTACTGCACAGTCTGCCGCCAGCATGATGTATAAAGGTAGATGAAGTGGCTCAAAACAAGAAATAGACCAGATTTGTTTTGTATTCATTTTCTCCTCCCTCCCTCTGTGAAATCAACGGCCTGCTAAACCCAGTTTTGAGTTCTTTCCTTGAGGTTTTGAGTTCTATCCTTGAGGAGGCCATTCAGTTTCTCACAAAGCCACCCCCTTTGTTGATTTTAATTCCCTGTAAGCCAACCCTGTACGCCATGTCATCAGTCACCCCTCCCTCCGTCAGGGCAACAGCAGACAATCGTTTCACGCCTTTTTTCTGTGCAGACGCCATACCATGGCAAGCATGGAACCCGCTCAGATCACTTTGGCAATTAGGAGCATATTAAACACCACACGCATTATCCAGCAGTATATGCAGCACCAGAACCTGGCAAAGCGAAACCGGGCGAGTAGGCGACATCAGCACGGTGACGAGAGTGATGAGTACATGGACACAGACTTCTCTCAAAGCACGGGCCCTGCCAATGTGGGTATCATGGTGCTAATGGGGCAGGCTCATGCAGTGGAACACCGATTCTGGGCTCGGGAAAAAAGCACAGACTGGTGGGACCGCATAGTGTTGCAGGTCTGGGACGATTCCCAGTCGCTGCGAAACTTTCGCAGGCATAAGGGCACTTTCATGGAGCTTTGTGGCTTGCTTTCCCCTGCCCTGAGGTGCAAGAATACCAAGATGAGAGCAGCCCTCACAGTTGAGAAATGAGTGGCAATAGTCCTGTGGAAGCTTGCAACGCCAGACAGCTACCGGTCAGTCGGGAATCAATTTGGAGTGGGCAAAGCTACTGTGGGGGCTGCTGTGATGCAAGTAGCCAACGCAATCAAAGATCTGCTGATATCAAGGGTAGTGACCCTGGGAAATGTGCAGGTCATAGTGGATGGCTTTGCTGCAATGGGATTCCTTAACTGTGGTGGGGCCATAGACGGAACCCATATCCCTATTTTGGCACCGGAGCACCAAGCCAACGAGTACATAAATCGCAAAGGGTACTTTTCAATAGTGCTGTAAGCACTGGAGGATCACAAGGGACGTTTCACCAACATCAACGTGGGATGGCCGGGAAAGGTACATGATGCTCACATCTTCAGGAACTCTGGTCTGTTTCAAAAGCTGCAGGAAGGGACTTTCTTCCGAGACCAGAAAATAACTGTTGGGGATGTTGAAATGCCTATAGTTATCCTTGGGGACCCAGCCTACCCCTTAATGCCATGGCTCATGAAGCCATACATAGGCAGCCTGGAGAGTAGTCAGGAGCTGTTCAACTACAGGCTGAGCAAGTGCAGAATGGTGATAGAATGTGCATTTGGATGTTTAAAAGCGCGCTGGCGCAGTTTACTGACTCGGTTAGATCTCAGCAAAACCAATATTCCCACTGTTATTACTGCTTGCAGTGGGCTCCACAATATCTGTGAGAGTAAGAGGGAGACGTTTATGGCGGGGTGGGAGGTTGAGGCAAATCGCCTGGCTGCTGGTTACGCACAGCCAGACACCAGGGCAGTTTGAAGAGCACAGGAGGGTGCGGTGCGCATCAGAGAAGCTTTGAAAACCAGTTTCATGACTGTCCAGGCTATGGTGTGAAAGTTCTGTTTGTTTCTCCTTGATGAAACCCCCCGCCCCTTGGTTCACTCTACTTCCCTGTAAGCTAACCACCCTCCCTACCTCCCTTCGATCACCGCTTGCAGAGCAATAAAGTCATTGTTGCTTCACATTCATGCATTGTTTATTAATTCATCACACAAATAGGGGGATAATTACCAAGGTAGCCCAGGAGAGGTGGTGGAGGAGGGAAGGACAAGGCCGCACAGCACTTTAAAAGTTTAAAACTTATTGAATGCCAGCCTTCTGTTACTTGGGCAATGCTCTGGGGTGGAGTGGCTGGGTGGCCAGAGGCCCCCCCCATCGCATTCTTGGGCATCTGAGTGAGGAGGCTATGGAACTTGGGGAGGAGGGCGGTTGGTTACACAGGGGCAGTAGTGGCGGTCTGTGCTCCTGCTGCCTTTCCTGCAGCTCAACCATATCCTGGAGCATATTAGTTTGATCCTCCAGCAGCCTCAGCATTGAATCCTGCCTCCTCTCATCACGCTGCCGCCACCTTTCAGCTTCAGCCCTCTCTTCAGCCCGCCACTTACTCTCTTCAGCCCCCCACCTCTCCTCCCAGTCATTTTGTGCTTTCCTGCACTCTGACATTGTCTGCCTCGACGTATTCGTCTGTGCTCTGTCAGTGAGAGAGGACAGCATGAGCTCAGAGAACATTTCATCGTGAGTGCATTTTTTTCACCTTCTAATCTTTGCTAGCCTCTAGGAAGGAGAAGATCCTGTGATCCTTGAAACACATGCAGCTGGTGGAGGAAAAAAAGGGATAGTGGTATTTAAAAAGACAAATTTTTATAGAACAATGGGTACACTATCTTTCACGGTAAACCTTGCTCTTAACATTACATACATAGCACATGTGCTTTCGTTACAAAGTCGCATTTTGCCGCCGCTGCCCCCCCCACATGGCTAGCAGCGGGGAACATTTCTGTTCAGCCATAGGCAAACAGCCCAGCAGGAATGGGCACCTCTGAATGTCCCTTTAAGAAAAGCACCCTATTTCAACCAGGTGACCATGAATTATATCACTCTCTTGAGGATAACATAGAGAGATAAAGAACAGATGTTGTTTGAATGCAAGCAAACACACACTGAAATGCTTTGTTCTACAATGATTCCCGAGTACGTGCTACTGGCCTGGAGTGGTAAAGTGTCCTACCATGGTGGTTGGAATAAGGCTGCCCTCCCCAGAAACCTTTTTGCAAAGGCTTTGGGAGTACATTCAGGAGAGCCACAAATGCCAGGGCAAATTAATCATTAAACATGCTGACTTTTAAACCTTTTATAGTATTTTAAAAGGTACACTCACCAGAAGTCCCTTCTCCGCCTGGTGGGTCCGGGAGGCAGCCTTGGGTGGGTTCGGGGGGTACTGGCTCCAGGTCCAGGGTGAGAAACAGTTCCTGGCTGTCGGGAAAACCGGTTTCTCCGCTTGTTTGCTGTGAGCTATCTACAACCTCCTCATCATCGTCTTCCTTGTCCCCAAAACCTGCTTCCGTGTTGCCTCCATCTCCATTGAAGGAGTCAAACAACACGGCTGGGGTAGTGGTGGCTGACCCCCCTAAAATGGCATGCAGCTCATCATAGAATCGGCATGTTTGGGGCTCTGACCCGGAGTGGCCATTCACCTCTCTGGTTTTCTGGTAGGCTTGCCTCAGCTCCTTAAGTTTCACATGGCACTGCTTCCAGTCCCTGTTATGGCCTCTGTCCTTCATGCCCTGGGAGATTTTGAAAAATGTTTTGGCATTTCGAAAACTGGAACATAGTTCTGATAGCATGGATTCCTCTCCCCATACAGCTATCAGATCCCGTACCTCCCGTTCGGTCCATGCTGGAGCTCTTTTGCGATTCTGGGATTCCATTATGGTCACCTCTGCTGATGAGCTCTGCATGGTCACCTGCAGCTTGCCACACTGGCCAAACAGGAAATTGAAATGAAAAAGTTCGAGGGCCCTTTCTGTCTACCTGGTCAGTGCATCTGAGTTGAGAATGTTGTTCAGAGCAGTCACAATGGAGCACTCTGGGATAGTTTCTGGAGGCCAATACCATCTAATTGCATCCACAGTACCCCAAATTCGACCCAGCAAAACCGATTTCAGTGCTAATCCCCTTGTTGGGGGTGGAGTAAGGAAATCGATTTTAAGAGCCCTTTAAGTAGAAAAAAAGGCCTTCGTCATGTGGATGGGTGCAGGGTTACATTGATTTAACGCTGCTAAATTCGACCTCAACGTCTAGTGTAGACCAGGGCTATGTGAACAAGTGGCTGACAGCTGCCTACTGAATAGACAAGGGCTGTCTCATATATAGACCTTTCTGCCTAGCTCAGATGTTATCAGTAAGCTTGAGGGCCTGCTGAGAGGGTCTTCCCAGAATGATGGGGAAGTTGGTGCTGTCTGATCACCTGCCTCTGGAGAGTCTGCTCAGAACTTTCTCTATTCAGAAATGTTGCTTTTCATTAGGATGCCCTGAGTGGGAGGTGCAGACAGCTTGGTGGGTGTTCACTGCTGGGACTCATCAGGAAGAAGGATCCTGAACTCCAATCCCCCAGGAGAAAAAGTCAGGAGTGTGAACATGCTCCTTGGCAGGGACAGGGTAATAGCACTTCCCCACCATGAATGGAGACCTACAGGGAGAGCTGGGCTGGCTCAGTTACACAGACACTGCAACCAGAGGGTCAGGCCCTAATGAATCTCGGATTCATTAG
Organism: Dermochelys coriacea; assembly: GCF_009764565.3. Taxonomy (NCBI): domain Eukaryota; kingdom Metazoa; phylum Chordata; order Testudines; family Dermochelyidae; genus Dermochelys; species Dermochelys coriacea. Next base: position 531,846 of record NC_050071.1, on the reverse strand, counting down.
GATAAGCTGAATACAATGATATAGTATCACATTTTTCAGTCCCCGTTCTTTACCTTCACATTCCCATAACACTCCCATAACGCAGTCTGCAGGGCCACATTTCCTCCAGAAGAGGCACTCTTCTTCCTTCTTACTCCAGATTCCACTTATGGGTTCAGAGAAATTAAATCTTCAAATCTAAATACAACATTTACACTCATCACTCGCTGCCTTCTTCTCACAGATCCCAAAAATCACCAGAGGGGGAAGGAGAGGGCCTTTGAACTCCTGGCCCTGTGAAAATATGAGGACATAGGAGTGAGAAGGGCGGCAACTCCAAGTAAGACAGGCCATTTCTAGCATGTCTCTTATTTCCTTTCATTTCTGTTCATTCTCCATCTTCCCCAGTGGATTGAAACTAGTCTAGAAAAAAGCTAAATACCCCCAGGTCTAATGGTGAACAGTGTGGGAGGGGATCTAGTGTCTGGGTCTCTGCAAAACTGTCCACGGCTCTTCATGTAGTGATTCGTGAGGGGTAGGGAGCTTTCCCCAGAGTTCCCCAGCATATTGCAGAGCAATTCACAAACCCACCTGCTCCTGAGGGACGTCACAGCCACCTGGATGGGAAACAGAAAGAAACACAACTTTTAGGTTCCATTTGATAACAGTGTTCTATTTGGCAAACTGCAGATTGTATCACCCTCTGAACTGCAGACATTATTCCCTGGTTTCATCCCTCCTCCCCTCCCACAGCAAGAATGTCTGATCAGACATGAACAGGAAGATGCTTGGAGAAGCTGGATGTTCCATTTACCACAGTCATGTAGAGCTGTCATCTCATAATTTCCCATTTACACAGATATTTGAGTGTGGACCTGGTGAAGGTCATGTTCCATTTGTTGCATGTCTCAGGAATGATTCTGCAGACACACAGATCATCCCACACCAAACACTGTGTTGAAGGGTAGTTAAAGTTGAGAGTAACCAAAGGGTAAAATTCAAAGGTATTTAGGCAAAGAAATGTGCAGATAGGTGCCTAGTGGAATTTGCAAAAACTTCTTAGCAGGTTAAGTTCCTAATTCCTATCAATCTGAGAGTTGAGCATCTAATTTAGGATGTTTTCAAAATTCCACTAAAGTCCCAATCCACAAAGGTACCTATGCACCTAGCCTCCAGATTTAGTTGCCCATATCCCATTTTTAGGTCCACTTTGATGCACAAAACTCCTGCTCAGCCTGTTGAAGCAAAGGGCTCTGCTGCCTCCCAGCTGAGTGCCCTAGATACTCAGCCATAGAGTGTTTCTCACAATTTCTCTGGCACAATTAGTATTTAATTATTCAATGATTTAATTAAACCAGAACATCTTCAATAGGAGGCTTGAGAGGAGCCCAACTCAGAACATCCTCTAATTAAGTGGTTAGGACCCTTAGCTGAGAGAGGGCAGATTCCTATCCAAATCCCTTTTCCTCAGCAGACAGGGGAAGGGTGGAATTGAACCAAGGGCCCACATCCTAGATGAGTACCCTGACCACAAGGATAAAGGGACGGCTTCCTACCCCAGTTATTTTGTGTGTAGCTAGAAGGCCTCTGAGCACACCAACCAGAAAGGGGCCCATATGCAATTTAGGCAGAAAAGTCCCCATCTTCCCCTAGTTCGTGATTGGCTAGCAGAGACAGGCACAGGCCAGACTTAAGCTCCTACCTCTGTGAGAGGAGCAGAGCACACAGCCCTCTTCATAGAATCATAGAATAAAAGAGTTGGAGGGGAACTCAGGAGGCCATCTAGTACAACCCCCTGCTCAAAGCAGGACCAATCCCCAACTAAATCATCCCAGCCAGGGCTTTGTCAAGCCTGACCTTAAAAACTTCTAAGGAAGGAGATTCCACCACCTCCCTAGGTAACCCATTCCAGTGTTTCACCACCCTCTTAGTGAAAAAGTTGTCCCTAATATCCAACCGAGAACTCCCCCACTGCAACTTGAGATCATTACTCCTTGTTCTGTCATCTGCTACTACTGAGAACAGTCTAGATCCATCCTCTTTGGAACCCGCTTTCAGGTAATTGAAAGCAGCTATCAAATCCCCCCTCATTCTTCTCTTCTGCAGACTAAACACTCTATCTCTTTTCTTTTTTAATAAATTTTAGTTTAGTTAATAAGAATTGGCTATAAGCATGTATTTCGGGTAAGATCTGAGCTATATGTTGACCTGGGCATTCTGGTCCTTTCGGATCAGAAGAACCTTTTCTTTTATAGGATGGAATAAGACTGTCAGGAATCATCATCATACTTTGACATGGGTACTTGGAGGGAGGTCTGAGGCTGGGCACTTGAAGGGAACTGCATTGTTTGGATGTCCGAGTACCCAGGGAGGTGAGACAGAAGCTGTTCTGGGCTGGCTGGGTAAATCTAGATATTGGAATATCCACCAGCATTTGGGGTTTGCCCGCCCTGTTCTGTTTGCACTTCACCCTAATTTTGCCTCCTGACTGTTTATCCATTTTTTCAGATCATTTATCAGTTGACCACTACCCGTTGAGTCTGACGATCTAGCCAGCTTAAATAGTGGTGCCCCCCCAGGGGTCTGTTCTGGGCCCAGTCCTCTTCAACATATTCATAAATGATCAGGAAAAAGGGGTAAACAGTGAGGTGGCAAAATTTGCAGATGATACAAAATTACTAAAGATAGTTAAGACCCAGGCAGACTTCAATAAGCTAAAAAAGGATCTCTCAAAACTGGGTGACTGGGCAACAAAATGGCGATGAAATGTAATGTTGATAAATGCAAAGTAATGCACATTGGAAAGCATAATCCCAACTATACATATAAAATGATGGGGTCTAAATTAGCTGTTACCACTCAAGAAAGAGATCTTGGAGTCATTGTGGATAGTTCTCTGAAAACATCCACTCGATGTGCAGTGACAACAAAAAAAGTAACAGAATTCTGGGAATCATTAAGAAAGGGATAGATAATAGGACAGAAAATATCATATTGCTTCTATATAAATCCATGGTTTGCCCATACCTCGAATACTGTGTGCCCATGTGATCGCCCCATTTCAAAAAGGATGTATTGGAATTGCAAAAGGTTCAGAAAAGGGCAAGAAAAATTATTAGGGATATGGAACAGCTTCGGTATGAGGAGAGATTAATAAGACTGGGACTTTTCAGATTGGACAAGAGACGGCTAAGGGGAGATATGATTGAGGTCTATAAAATCATGAATGGTGTAGAGAAAGTAGATAAGGAGCTGTTGTTTCCTACTTCTCATAACTCAAGAACTAGGGGGCACCAAATGAAATTAATAGGCAGCAAGTTTAAAACAAACAAAAGGAAGTATTTCTTCACACGACGCACAGTCAACTGTGGACGTCCTTGCCAGAAATGGTTGTGAAGGCCAAGACTATAACAAGGTTAAAAGAAGAACTAGATAAGTTCATGGACGATAGGTCCATCAATGGCTATTAGCCAGGATGGGCAGGGATGGTGTCCCTAACGTCTGTTTGCCAGAAGCTGGCAATGAGCAACAGGGGATGGACCACTTGGTGATTACCTGTGCTGCTCATTCCCTCTGGGGCCTCCCTGCACTGGCCACTGTCGGAAGACAGGATACTGGGCTAGATGGACCTTTGGTGTGACCCAGTATGGCCGTTCTTTTGTTATGTTCAGCTTTCTATCCACCTTATAGTCCCTTCTTCCAATCCATACTTCTTTAACTTGCTGGCAAGAATACTGTGGGACAATTTTCCCTCTAATTTTTTCCATCAATGTGCTGATTGAATTTTGTTTTGTGCAGCACCAAATTATCAAGGTAATGTGTGGATATGCACAACCAGTAAAAAAAAACAACCCAGATATAATATGTATATTCATATTCATATTCAGTTCATAGGTATGGAAGAAGAAAAAGAAAGAATATTAAAACAAGGGATAATTAACAATGTGCACGTCTTAAGATGTTTATTTAATATGAAATAAAATAAAAATAAAATTAACACTGCCCTTGCATCTGATGAAATGAGTTATAGCCCACAAAAGCTTATGCCCAAATAAATTTGTTAGTCTTTAATGTGTAACAGGTCTCCTCGTTGTTGATTCAGACTAACATAACTATCCCTCTGAAAACTGTCCTTGGAGTACATGTATTTTATCATCCATTCTAACAACTCAAGCTAGTGATCACACCAAAATGTGGAATACTGAAAACATCTATATAAATAAAACAAAGTCATGGCCATTAAGTGAAAGCATAAAAAATATGCACCAGAGGCCCAATTTAATAACCTCCTCCTACCATAGAGTTGGACCACTAAATATTCAGGGAAAGCTGCTCTCATAAAATGAAGCATCAGCCAAAACACTAGCATGCTACAGACTTTTGCAATACACTAAACTATCCCTCTTGCATGCATATTATCTGCACACATCGCTCAGCTTTAAGTTGCTTTAAGTTGCTAAACAAATCTCTGAGTCAACTAGAAACAGTCATGTTCTCATTGCAAATATTAATAAAATATTTTCTGATATTGGAAAGGAGAGTAAAAGGCATTCACTCAGACTTATACAATTTCCTTGGGATGTCAACTCATAATTTAATACTTGACACATACAGAACAGTAAAAATAAGTAACAAAGCAACACAAACCACAAACAAGTGATGTAGAAACAGGCAAAATTTTCCTGGCTTCACACTGTGTGTGTCACCAACTCAAAAACTTAGGCTATGTCTACAGTATGCTGGATTACAAGATACGATAGCAGTAGGTTGAACTGGGAACTACGCTCCCAGTGCTGGTAGCTACGCCCCTCCTGGGGGTGGCTTTTTCAGAGTGCAGGGAGAGCTCTCTCCCAGCACTGTTGCCATGACTACACAGCAACGTTTGCCGCAGCAGCACTTTAACGTTGTTAGTGTAGTCAAAGCCTTAGTTATCTTCCCAAGGGACAGTCCCCCAGGAGTGACCTGGGGTGGTGGCACCAGGAGCAGATCCTGGTCTCTTTCAGTTCCTCCAGCGCTTCCCTCCCTTCCTCTGTGTGACACAAATGTTGGGTTATTTACATAGCACTGCTCCAGTCTGAAGCATTCTTTCACCCTGCTGCCATCCCTCCCACTTGCTAAATGACAACAACCCCACTGACAAGTTTCTGGCACCTGACTCTCTGTTACAAAGCCCCACTCCATGCAAATTCCCCCACCTGACAGCCAGTTATCCTTTCAAATACTGGGCGCTTCTACAGGCCTGATATGTTGACTGTTGAGGGCAGGGGAAATCTGCACAAGGCTTTAAAAGAAGAAAAAGAAAAAGCACTTATCAGAAGTGAATAGAAACAAGATAGTAGCTTTATCCCTTAATGAAAAGAGCCCAGTGTGGGCACAGGGAGAGCGGACTAGCTCAGTTACACAGACAATAGCAGACAGACAAAAGGCCTTACTGAGTCCATGCCCTAAATTCAATACAAAGAGATCTTCTCACAGAGGCAGGGTCCCCTTTCTTTACCTTCACGCTGTCGTAGTTCAGTCTGTGCTGCCACATTCCTTCCAAGAGAGGTGCTATTCTTCCATCTTTCTCCACATACCACTGGTGCCTTCAGAAATGTCAGATCTTCAAACCTAAACACAATATTTACTGTCATCCCTGTGACACTGAGCGCCCCATATTCACATGCTGCACACTATTATAAAAAATGTGCCTGGTGAGGTATTATTTGAAAACTAATAAATCACTGACCACTGATACTGTTGCAGGATGTATGTATGCAGCAAGAATTAAGTGTCATCGATATATTCTGGAATTATAATTAAAGTATGTTTAAACCAGGTATGTCGGGGGGTGTGGGGTGTTGGAAAACAGATCTGTCCTAAACAAAGGAATGTGGGTTTACCTCAATTTACAGATAAGCAGTGAACAGGACCATCAAGACAGCTGGGGAAGGAAATGTCAGGAAGCAGAATTATTTTCTTTTCAGCAAACAAAGTGGGGAAAGAAAGAGCATGGAGCTTGCTTCACCACCAGACTGCATGTCACCTTCCTCACAGCAGGAATAAACTTTACTTTGAGGGGCAACTCTCACAAAAATACATTGCAAAGAGTTACTGGTCTATAAAGACAGTGGGGGCTGAACCTCCAGTGATAAGCAATTGAATCGGGAATGAGCACTGGAATGGGTTACCTAAGGAGGTGGTGGAATCTCCCTCCTTAGAGGTTTTTAAGGCCCAACTTGACAAAGCCCTGGCTGGGATAATTTAGTTGGCGTTGGTCCTGCTTTGAGCAGGAAGTTGGACTAGATGACCTCCCCATACTGATCTGGATTTCAACGACACTGAACACCATCACAATCACTCACCCGCTTCTTCATCCAGGGACCCAACTATTAATTACTATACCAGTGATTAAATGGGGACATAACGGTAGGAAGGGGAGACAACTCCAAGTGACACAGAGAATTTCAACACGTCTCCTATTCCCTTTCCCTTCATTCTTTACTTTTCCCAGTGAATTGAAATGACTCTGAGAAAAATCAAAATACCACAAATCTATAAGGAACTGGGTAGGATGGGATTTAGTGTCTGGAACTCTCCTACATATCATTTACTTTTCACTTTGTGGTATGTGAGGAGTAGGGAGTTTTCCCAGAGCTTCCCAGCACATTGCAATAGAATTCACAAACCCACCTTTCCCTGCGCTTTACTGCCACTTAGAAGAGAAAGAAACAAAAGAAAAATCAGATTCCATTCTTGAAGATATTTATATTCTTGGGGAGTGTTTTACAATAAAAACAGAAATCACCTTCTGAGTTCTTGTCCTCTCTAACAAGTCATCCTTTATGATGTGTCTTGGAAATCATTCTAATTACAGAAACAATATGCTATATAGTAAATGGATTAAAAACTGGCAGTGATAGGTCTCAAAATGTATTAGTTAATGGGAAATTGTCACTGAATGAGGTGTTTCTAATAGAGTGACACAGGGATCTGTCCTTGAACCAATACTATTCTGTGTCTTTATCAATGATCTGGAATAAAATTTAAAATTATTCATGGTAATGTTTCCAGATGACACAAAAGCTGATGGAGATGTAAATAATGATGTGGCCAAGACAGTTGTACAGACTAATATAGATCGCATGATATAAGGTGAGGTCATTGGAACAACATTTGTTTTAATACAGCTAATTGTAAGATCAAGAAACAAAGAATGTAGGTCACATTTACAGAAATGAGGGACTGTATCCTAGAAAACAGCGACTCTGAAAAGGACTTGGGGGTGTGATGAAAACTAACTGAACGTGAGCTCCTAGTGTAATGCTGTAGCTAAGAGGGATAGTGTGAGCCCTAGATGCATGAGTGGGGGAATATGAAGTAGGAGCAGGGAGGTGGTTTTACCTGCATATATGACATTGGTGAAATTATCATGAGGTACTGGGTCCTGTTCTGTCAGCTGTGGAGAAGTGCTTCTGTAATGGGAGGAACCAAGTCCTCCTCATTTCTATGCTGATGTGTGTATAGATTTGGAAGGATTAAATTTTTATCAGTAAATGTAATTAAACATCAATTTCACTGTACACACACAAAGCGATGAAAACATATTTACATTGATAATTAAAATTTACAGATAAGTAAAGTAAGAAAAATGCTGTTTGAGAACTTTTTAGAGTTTGATTTAAGGACATTTATTTTATATGGTTTGATGTATTCATTTTCTGACCCCTGTGTTGCCATCACCCCCATAATTTCATGCAGTTGTGAAAATTTAACAGATAATTGGAAAAAAAAATGCTTAAAACAAAAGCGTTGGAGTTATCCACCATAATTATTTTTTTAAAAAATGGAATTCTGCCAAACCTACTTTGGTAAATTGTAATGGTTTATTCTTGCCATGAGCATTTGTAGCAATTTGGTGGTCTATATTGCAATAACATCTTCTTCTATAATACATGTGTGCTCTGGCCCCAATATGCTCAGTATTATCTGGAGTTTTATGACATTATTAATTATTATTAGTAGTAGTAATAGTAGTAGTAGTATTTAGGACATTGCTCAAAGAGGACAGAGTTAAGGTTGTAGGGCAGGACTCTTTATTTCCAGGGTGTAGAGGTTTAAGGGTGGAGGCAGCAGACATTCTGGAATGGTCAAGGCATCACTGGGCAACTTAACTCTGTGTAACAAACCTTTTGGCTTGTTTTTCTGAAGCAGTGGTGATAGTGATATGGGCATCATTGGGGGATGGACCCAGGTGGTTCCTGAGTACACCTCTCCACCACTTAGCTACAAGCTTCCACTACCCTCTTGCCACTCTATGCCCTGGTAAGCTAGGAGGGGCCATGGGTCGGTGGTGGGAGTGTGAGGTGTGCCTGTACCAGCTGGATGCAGGAAGGGGCAGGACAATGGAGATTGAGTGCCTACCCCAAATCTCAGCCTAGTGTATGGGGAAGGGGCTCTGCACCTCCGTCTGCAGCTTGGAGTACTCAGAGAGGTGAGAACGGCTCCATTTCATCTCACTAGGTGTTCACATTCCTCTTTCCCCATCTAAGTGCTTGGGTGCCTGTCCATGACATGCACTTAGTATGCCTGTTCCCAGCTCCTCATCTTGGTTTCAGCATCACACACCTGGTGTACACAATGAGTATGTTTGTTCCCAGCTCTCAGCACAGACCTGAACTGTCATGCCTAGCGCTGGCCTGCAACAGTTCAGCAAGCCTATCCCAGCAGAGCCCTGATTCCTCCTTGCTGGTGCTCGTGCCCTGGCCTTTCTGGTAACACTTTCAGTTTGACAGCTGGTACCTCCCATAGCATTCCCACTCTACCCCATCATCTCGACTTGATATCCTCTACACAACACTGCTGACCAACCAAGGCAGGGCTTGAGAAGATGGCTGAATGGTGCCTTTATGAAGCACTGAAATTCCTCAAAAGTGAAAACACTCACCATTCCCATTTCCCAAGGAGCCCCCCCCCAGAGTTCTGAAGGAGATTAAGTATGAAGTGGCTGAGGCTGAGCTGCTAACAAAACTATGTAATCTGCCATTAAACACAGTCACTGCTCCAGAGGGTTGGAGGTTATCAGATGTTGTGCCTATATTCAGAAAACTTTCTAAGAGTGATCTGGGGTATTAGAGACCATTAAGGCCTACATCTGAAATAATAATTAAAAGGAAAAAAATAAAATACCCAGAAGACCGCGATGTGATAGGTTCTAACCTGCACAGATTCTGCAGAGGAAAATTGTGTCTCACTAACCCCTTAGAATTGTGTCAGTGTGCCAGTAAACAGACAATAAAGGAGAATGGGTTCACATATTTTACTTAACCTTCTAAAAGGCCTTTGACAAGGTCCCACACAAGTGGCCATTAAAAAAGCTAAGTGGAATGGGGTGAAAGGCAGGCTATTGTCATGGATCAAAAACTGGCTATGATAGAAAACAAAGAGGATTAAAGAGTCAGTTTTCATCTTGGCCAAAGGTTCCATGTGAGGTCCCATATTATTGAATATAAATAACGTCAATGGGATGAGCTGTGAAATAGCAACATTTGCAAATGGACACATAGTTCTTTAGGTTATTCAAGATCAGAGGGGGCTGTGAGGAAGCTCAGAGAGATCTAAACAAGCCTGGGAAATGGGCAACATGATGGCAAATGAAATCTAAGCTCCACAAATGCAAAGTAATACACATTGGAGGAAAAAAATTAAACTACTTGTACATCCTATGGGGTTCTAAATTAACTGTATTCACTCTAGCAAGGGACCTGGGTGTGCATCACTGTAGACAGATCGAGGAAAACCTCTGCTCAATTTGCAGCTGCAGTCAAACCAGCTAACAAGATGCCAGGATGCATAAGGAACAGGATGGAGAATAATATGGAAAATGTTACAAAGCATTTATTTAAATTAATGGTGCAGCCTCATCTGAATATTCAGTACAGGACTGGTCACCTCCCATCTCAACAAGGATAAGGAACTAGAGGGAGTTCAGACAAAAGTGACGAGAATGACCAAGGGTCTCAAAAAAATTCATAAAAAGAGAAAAGATTGGGATTGTCACCTTAAAAAGGAGATAAACAAAAGGAAATATGATAAAATATATAAACTGATGAATAGCCTAGAGAAGGGAGATTGGGAGCTTCTGTTTCCTCTGTCTCACAGCACAAAAACAAGGTGATGTTCAGTGAAATTCAAAACTGACAAAAGCTTGCTGTCCACTGGTACCTGGCTGGATGAAATGGCAAGAGATAAATTACAGCTCTACCAATGAATCAAGCATCCAGACAGGCACTGATGATTGGCACCTGGAAGCCAACTGACTCTCCCACAGTAATGGGGATATTTACGCTAAATTGGTATTTTGTACCTTGTGTTCAGTGTCCTCTACTGTGTTACCAATAGTGTGATTCAAGGGATTCAAGATCGAGTCCATATTTGAGTGTAGGGGCCTCTTCACAGATGTGAATGACATGACTTGCCATCTCCTCTTTCTCAACCACTCGCTTTCTGATGTTTTCTCTCTCTGAAGGCAAATAAATTGTGGGTTATTGACACCATATTCCCTGCTGTGAAGAATCCCAGACCATGTTGCCCCTCCCACTTCCCAGCTGAGAAGTAGAAGGAGCTTCTCTCACTAGATTCCATCACCTCAGTTACAAACCTCCCCACCACACAAAACCACCCACCCAGAAACCCACTTTTACCTAAACTTCTTCATGTCTTCTGTTTTATTGCAATGGCATGTGAGTGAAATCTGCTGAAGATTAACTAAAAAGGATCTTCTCAAATTATTATTTTTGGGAAATGACAACCCCTACCCCACATGTTGATGAGGTGCTCTGCACTCACAGCCCCTTTGACTTCAGTAGAAGGGTATTTTTCCAGAAAACCATTGAAAATCATGTCTTTAGTATCTCAGTTGGGCACCAAGAATATTCATGAATATGAATTCACGAATATTCATTCACCAAGAATTTAAAAATATGCTTATGATATGAATATGACATAACTGAGATATGCTTTATGCAAGGTGGCTCATGTAAAGAACAATTGGAAAGGTTGTGATTTACTGAATGTGATTATCCCATTTGTATGCATGTATCATTTTTGTATCTGAAGTTAGGAATATTGACCTGTATATCTGTATTTCATATTTGCTGCTTTGGGTCACTCCCATTGTTAATACTTCAGGGACTACAATGGAAAAGTCAGACAGGGCTTGATGGCCCATCAGCGAGAATAATGGATTGTGAACAGGCTGGGCCTTCTTGCAGACCTGCAGAGTCAGGTGATCTGGTCACCTGCACTAACCAACTCCTTGGTCAGATGAACTGTTCCACAGGGGTGTGTGGGGAATCAAACAAAGGTTTCCCGCCTTAGGGAAATTCTATATAAGGTGGGGGGAAGAAAACAATGAGGGTCTTCAGCTTGCTTCACCTCTGCCTCTCCACCCCAAAGAGATACTTGAAAACATCTAGAAACAAAAGGATTGTAACTGAAAGGGTGGGGGAAAGAACTGCTGGACCGAGGCCAGAAGGGGCACCTCTGGCCTGTGTAGGACTTTACCTGAAATAATATCTAGGATGAGAAATTATTTTTTGTAGCCAGTTTTCTTAATGAAACTATCTTAGATTGCATGTTTTGTATTATTTTCTTAGTAACCTGCTTTGTTCTATTTGCTGCCTCTTTGAGCACTTAAAATGTACCTTTTCTTAGTTAAACTTATTTCTGGTTGATAATATAGCCCGGTTCATGTAATTTCTAACTTGTGGGGGGAGTGGGGTGAGAGGCTGTTCATACCTTCTTCACATTGAGGGGAGGAGGCAAACTTCATTTAAATTTGGGTTTGTACCCCAATGGGGGAGGGATGAACATCTGGATGCTGTCATACATCCCTTAAACTGAATCCTCCCAGCGTTGATTTCAGAATCTGTATCTGCAGCTGAGTATGGCCCTGCTTGTGGGCTTTCCTGGAGCAGGCTGGAAAGCTTGACTCAGCAAGACCAGGTAAAAGGGGTCCCAAGCTGGCATAGAAGGCAGGCTCAGTGGTGTCTTAAGTACCTCAGGTGACATCCCAGGGGTCCCGACCCGTCACAGGGTCCTGAAGGCAGAAAGGGAAGGAACTAAAGACGACTTGTGAGTTGCGGGTGGAGTTGTGTGATAAATATATATTTGGAAGGACAAAGAAACAGGACCATATGACCTGGATTTCACATCAGTTTCTACGCTCCTCCTATGTTTGGCTGGGGTGATGAAGGTCAAAGTGCTAATCTGAGAATGGGAACATGAAAAGCAGGCTATGGGGAAAAGAGATGGTTTGTAAGAATGGACATTTCCTGAGACTGTCTGAGACACCCAGTCGCAGCAGGGACACAGGACAGGCTGGCTGCCTGCTGGAGAGAATCACGGGGCTGAGTCAGGAGTGAGGGGACTCTCTTCAGGATGCAGGCACAGGGAAGAGGCCAATGTTTCCCTGGATAAATGGTGACCATGAAGGGCCAGTATAGGGATGGGCTGAGTTATGTGACCTGAGGTCTCAGGTTCCATTACACAAACACTGATCAATTGCTCCCAGGTGCTGATCAATCCTGGTAACTCCATAAATAAAAAAATCCACATGCAGACACTGGACCCATTTTGTTACCTTCATGTCCTTGTAATTCTGTCTCTTTCCTTGTGGGAGAGGAGCTTTTCAATTCAAAATCACGTGTCTGTGTCTCAGAGGTGAGATCTTCACACCTGAACACAATAATTACTCTCATCATTAACCCCATTCTTTATCCATTATTTCAACTTACTGGAGGTGCGGGGAGGGCTAGGATGAAAGGAAGAAAGATCTTTAAAATATCATGCAAATGACTAAAACAGGGACTTAAGATTTAGCAGAGATGGTTTGGCCAAATCACAGAAAAAATCTAAAATCTCTTTAGAGAGACAAGGTAGGGGAGGAAATATCTTTTATTGGACCAGCTTCTGTTGGTGAGAGAGAAATTTTCAAGCTTACACAGCACTCTTCTTCAGGTTTGGAAAAGGTACTTGGAGTTTCACAGCTAAATAAAAGTTGTAACAGATCATTTCATTAAAGATAAAGTGGCCAGTCATAACGGGGAAAAGTCCTTTCAATGACTTAGGCTATGTACACACCACAGCTTAGGTTGGTATAAGTTATGTCACTGAGGGATGTGAATAAGCCACCCTCCTGAGTGACATAAGTAACAATGACCTAAGCACCGGTGGGGACAGCACTATGTCAGTGGGAGAGCTTCTCCTGCCAATATAGCTACCGCCGTTCACGGGAGCTGAAATAATTAAGTCAACAGAAGAGCTCTCTCCTATCAGCTTAGAGAGTCTGCACTAGCAGTGCTACAGCAGTATATCTGCATCAATGCAGCTCCACCGCTGTAAGCTCTGTAGTGTAGCCATAACCTTACACACCATCCTAATGAAATTAAATTTCTGCACTAAAAAGCAGGATGACTCCAGATTCCAGAGGAATGGAGGGAAAATTGGGATAACCTCTAGTACAGTCCCACATTGTCAAGCTCTCTTTACACTGTTGTGTGTGAATTTCATACACTCACCTTTGCCTGTGGCTCTCTATATCCATCTAGAAGGGAAGAGAAAAACAACAATCACATTCCATTCTGTAATATGGTTTATATCTGATTCTCTGGAATTTGTTTTACAATCAGATTTGCAGAAATTATTGTCTGCATCCGATGAAGTGAGCTGTAGCTCACGAAAGCTTATGCTCTAATAAATTTGTTAGTCTCTAAGGTGCCACAAGTACTCCTTTTCTTTTTGCGAATACAGACTAACACGGCTGCTACTCTGAAATTAGTCTCTACAGTGTCACAAGTTCTCCTTTTCTTTTTAGGGATACAGACTAACACGGTTGTTACTCTGAAACCTGAAAGTCTCTTGTCTCCTTTCACAGCAAGAATTCAGTTTCAGATTGTTATTAGGAACGTTTCTGGCAGTTATACTTTATGGACCTTGACACAGCCTGGCCAGGCTTGTCAGCATTGCTGGGCTCCACCAGCCAAACCACGGCTGCCTCCTGCCTGTGTGTGGAGTGGGAGGGGCTCTCTGCATCCTCTCCCCATGCTGCCATTTGGCCCTTAAGGGTCAGACTGTCCCCAGAGCTCGGTGCCCAGCAGCTCCCATTTGTTCTCGGGGCGGGGCAGAGGGGCCATGAGGAGTCTCCCTTGTTCTCAATGGGAGCTGCTCAGCATGAGCCCTTTTGAAAACCTGGCCCCCTGGTGCGTGAAGAACCCCCATGGACGCAGCAGCAGATTAATGATTTTGCCGCCTCTAGGCCCAGAAATAATTACCCCCCCCCAGCAGGTCCCCTACCCCAGCCCACCCCCGCCCCTGAGCGCGCCCCTGAGCGCGCCACTGGGTCCTGCTTCTCCCCGCTCCCTGCCAGCGCTTGGGCACAAACCAGCTTTGCAAAGGAGGGGGCAGGGGGGAAGGTGGCGCGCTCAGGAGAGGAGGCGGGGCTGGGGCGGGAATTTGCGGAAGGGGACCAATGGGGCAGGGAGGGGGGGAAGGGGTGGAGTTGAGGCGGGGCCAGGGGCAGAGGGCGCGAACCCGCACCGGGGAAAGCAGCCTCTGGCTGCTGTTATAAATTTTCCACCCCTGCAAACTTGCCGCCCTAGACCTAGGCCTTGTTGGCCTAGGCGTTAATATGCCGCTGGGACGGCACTTCCAGCTGGGTGTCTCCTCGTCCACATGGCCCAGTCTTTAAAGGCAGAGATCTGTCAGCAAGGGCCATAAACGTGTGTGTGCACCTGCAGGCTCTGCCAGAGGAGAAACACGCAGGCTGTGCCCTCCCTGCTGGAGATCTTTTCTTCTGTCTTGCTTTGTTGTTCTTTAGTGGAACATTGTCATTCAGACTGAACATTCGTGTTGCTGTTTATGTGGGCAGAAATGCAACTCAGTGTCAGCTGCTCCTCACTGAGCACCTTGGGCTTCCCCTTCAATAGCAGTTTTCCATAGAGGAGTTTTACCTTTAAAAGTGTCACTGCTTTGTCAAGTAGTCCCTTCAGCCTCTGAGGCTCCTCTTCTCATGCACTCTTAGGGCATGTCTACACTTGCCATTTAGAGCAGAAAAAGTCCCCTTTTTTTGCACAAAAACTGTGGGAGCGTCTACACTTGCCAATGACTTTTTGCAGTGAAACTCAAAAGTTTCACTACAAAAAGAAATCCACCTCCACGAGCGGCATACAGCTCTTACCGGTAATGCTTGTGCGGTAATGTGCAAATGAAGACACGTTCTTGCTGTATACAGAGTTTGTAGCCTCTGCAGGTTATCCCACTGATTAGGTGATCGCCCTAGCCAGCTCCTCTGCTGGTCTGATGCCAGGTAAACAGACGTCCACCTCTCCCCTGTAAAGCCCCCGGGAACTTTGAAACTCCCCTTTCTGTTTTCTTGCCAGGTGCTCACTTATCATCTGGCCAGGTGACAATGGCTGCTCCACGGAGCAAACAATCCCCTACTTGCAGAAATGCTGAGCTACTGGAGCTGACCAGTGTTTGGGGAGAATGGGGTGTACAGGGACCCAGGATGCCCCACGATCCCACACACCCCTTCCCATAAGAGCTGCACTATGGGATAGCTGCCCTCAAGGTGCTGCTCCATGAAGGAAGTGCTGCAAATGTAAACACTCTCTGATGCCTGTGACCCTAAGTGAGAACATAAATCAGCCCTTTTCGTTTACCGATTCCCTATCACCAGTGAAATTGACAGCACAAAAACTCTGCAAGTGTAGACATAGCCTTAGAAAGGTGTTTGAAGCCCTTGCCATCAAGCAGAAGCAGTTTCTCAAAGATGGACTCCATTTCCTTCAGCTGTTCTGTTATTTTTTCCTTCAGGAACAAAAGTTAAAAAGAATTGTTATGCTGGAAAGTGTTAATGGCCGCCATCATGAGCTATAGGGTCTATGATCTATAGAAACATAGAGGCCTGAGTAAGGCTGATTGATGTGCTTCTTTCAGGCTAAACAGGAGCAATAAAGCCCCTTTTATGTAGTGTGATAGATAGAAAGAAAGAAAGAAAGAAGCCACCACTCAAGGCAATGCACCTCATGGCAAGCCCTGATCAGAAGCTAAGCCATGTGGGCTGAGGGGCTCCCTGATTGCAAAGAAGGGAAGGGGGATTGTTTGGCAATTGCTGTGTGTGACAGAGGTATAGAGCTGGATTTTGCTTTTGTTTTTGTTTTTTTTGCCTTCATCTGCAGCATGAGGCATGGGTCACTTGCTGGTTTGAACTAGAATAAATGTCTTTTCTGTAAATTGAAGTAGTTATGAAGATTTGGTTACTTCAGTAACTCAGCCAGAGAGTAGGGACCTATTGCAGGAGTGCAGACTAGATGTGAAGGAGGTCAGTCAGACTAGATCTCAGGACAAATTATTTGATGGCCTCAGAGTGTGGCCACCAACTCTTGCAGGTGGCCGCTTTCACAATTTTTCATAAAATGCTTAATTAGCTTTAGGGAAAACAAATAAATATGAACACATACCGGTCCAAATCATTGTAATTTATTTATTGCTAGTTAGTAAGTCTGTTGTGAAAAGTGATATTAACAAACATACATATATCACTTTTCACAGGAGACTTACTCGGCCCTGGCAAGCCTGGATGTAGGGTCATGGGAGGCAGCAGGGGCCAGGGGAAATGGGGGTGGGTAGCCAAGGGAGGCAGTGGGGGCCCGGAGCCTGAAGCCCTGCAGCTGGGGTACAGGGCCTGGAGATGGAACCCCAAGCTGCGCAGCCAGAGCTGGTGCCTGCCACTGTGCAGCCAGAGCCCAAAGCCCTGCAGCCAGAGGCTGCCACCCCAGATGGAAAGGTGGGGAACTCACCGGCTTCCTCATCCTCCAGCATTGTGCCCCAGGTGTCTCCAGAGGGGGGCAGTGCCCACCCCTGCTGGAGGCCCCAGTAATCAACACCAAGGTGGTGCATCCAGGAGCAACAGTGAAGGAGAGGGACCACTACTTCCCAAACCCCCAAATCCAGCCCAGTAGTCTATGGCCACAAGAAAAGACCCTGGTGGCCACATGAGGCCACGGTGGCCGTATTTGAGAATCACTGGACTAGATGATCATTGATGGCCATTTTTGTTCTTAAAGTCCATGAATCTCTGAGTCTATGAGAAAGCCAGCAAACAGGGGAGAAGCCATTGTGAGTGTGATCTTAACAAGCAGCAAAAGCACAGAGCTCGTTGGGGCACAGAACTGGCTGGAGAGGGGGGCTTGAAAACAGCAAGCAAGGGAGGTGCAGGATGTTATTTATTTGTTCTTATTGTGTTCAGAAAACCAGTACTTTGTGTTCATTATTTGTAAATAAACAAAACTGCACTAAATAAACACCTGATTCATATCATCCATTCCTCCTCCACATGGAAACACAGTGAGCTTCGAATACTGGCTAACTCCTTGAGCCTTAGGGGCAGCGCTGTTTTCAGATGCGGTCACACTTTATATTTCTAATTTGTATTCTGAAGCAGGAAATATTACATTTGTGTCACTATGGGACCATCTTCTCAGTCCTACAATAATATCCTACAAATAGAAATGTTGTTAAAGTCAAGGTGGCAAAAGTCCTAAACCCACTGATCTAAATACATAAAACCAAGGAATTGCCCCAGAAGGGGATACTCTCCACCATATATTTTCATTCCCACTTCTCACATTGGCCAGTTTTTCTGACAGACATGAACTCTCTCTCTCCTCCAATAGAGAAAACAGCACACAACACACAATCTAAGTCTCACGGCAATGCAGCATCTTAACTTTGACCATCATGGCCAAGTTTTGTGCTTTTCCATGTGTGACATTTTATGTAAGTTATGTTATGTACTAATTTGCATATAATTTGTGTTTGATTGTAAACTTTTCTTTGTGATTAACACACTCAGCTCTTAGCAGTGGCTGGGGTAGGACATGGAGTCACAGAAGATTTGGTAGATCTGGTTGGGATAGGTGGGTGCTTGCTGGGTTGTGGGGGCTGAGCCCCTCACATTCTGGGTTCGGAGGGCTGAAATGAGCAGGTGGTGTGATTAGCAGCAAGAACAATGCCTCTGACTGCTCTTGCTGCTAATCCCACCACCAGCTCCTCTCAGCCAGCCTTTCCCTGGTTGGATGCAGCAGGGGGAGCAGCCAGGGAGGAAGCAAAACTTGTATTTAAGTCCAGTGTGGCCTTAACAGAAACTACCTGCACCAGGCCTGGACTCCAACACTGAGTCTACTTCACACAAACTATCCCAGTCCTCCAAAAACAAGATCCTTCACCCTTGCCCTGAGCAATCGTGCACCATTGTCTTCACTTACCTCTCAGTAAGCCCTGGAGATCACTCCCATGGCCGACACCAGACTGCAGACAATCCCAAAGTTAAGAAGACCCCAGTGCATCTCTGCAGACACAACCTACAGAACTCAGTGCTGAAATGGGGCATGACAGATACTACAAGGTACACATGCACCTTTTTTTGTCTCAGTGACAGCTCTGCCAACCCATTCCAACTAATATCTTCACCAGTCAATGCAGCTACAACTAAACCAGTGAATTCAAGTGCAGGCATGCAGATAAATTTGGAATTCAAATCTATGGAATATAATACAACCAGTGACACATTCTTACTCTTTCTTCATGTCTACTTATTATGGCATCTGTGATGCTGTATGGAATTTGGGCGACATTGAGGATATTTGCAAAAAGAAAAGGAGTATCATAGAATCATAGAATCATAGAATATCAGGGTTGGAAGGGACCCCAGAAGGTCATCTAGTCCAACCCCCTGCTCAAAGCAGGACCAAGTCCCAGTTAAATCATCCTAGCCAGGGCTTTGTCAAGCCTGACCTTAAAAACCTCTAAGGAAGGAGATTCTACCACCTCCCTAGGTAACGCATTCCAGTGTTTCACCACCCTCTTAGTGAAAAAGTTTTTCCTAATATCCAATCTAAACCTCCCCCATTGCAACTTGAGACCATTACTCCTCGTTCTGTCATCTGCTACCATTGAGAACAGTCTAGAGCCATCCTCTTTGAAACCCCCTTTCAGGTAGTTGAAAGCAGCTATCAAATCCCCCCTCATTCTTCTCTTCTGCAGACTAAACAATCCCAGCTCCCTCAGCCTCTCCTCATAAGTCATGTGCTCTAGACCCCTAATCATTTTTGTTGCCCTTCGCTGTACTCTTTCCAATTTATCCACATCCTTCTTGTAGTGTGGGGCCCAAAACTGGACACAGTACTCCAGATGAGGCCTCACCAGTGTCGAATAGAGGGGAACGATCACGTCCCTCGATCTGCTCGCTATGCCCCTACTTATACATCCCAAAATGCCATTGGCCTTCTTGGCAACAAGGGCACACTGCTGACTCATATCCAGCTTCTCGTCCACTGTCACCCCTAGGTCCTTTTCCGCAGAACTGCTGCCGAGCCATTCGGTCCCTAGTCTGTAGCGGTGCATTGGATTCTTCCATCCTAAGTGCAGGACCCTGCACTTATCCTTATTGAACTTCATTAGATTTCTTTTGGCCCAATCTTCCAATTTGTCTAGGTCCTTCTGTATCCTATCCCTCCCCTCCAGCGTATCTACCACTCCTCCCAGTTTAGTATCAGTTTAGTATTTAGTACTTGTGGCATCTTAGAGACTAACAAATTTATTAGAGAATAAGCTTTCATGAGCTACAGCTCACTTCATTGGATGCATTTGGTGGAAAAAAACAGAGGAGAGATTTATACACACACACACACACACACACACACACACACACACAGAGAACATGAAACAATGGGTTTATCATACACACTGTAAGGAGAGTGATCACTTAAGATAAGCCATCACCAGCAGCGGGGGGGGGGGAAAGGAGGAAAACCTTTCATGGTGACAAGCAAGGTAGGCTAATTCCAGCAGTTAACAAGAATATCAGAGGAACAGTGGGGGGTGGGGTGGGAGGGAGAAATACCATGGGGAATATAGGTCGGAGTATGAACAAAAGGCTACTAGGCAGCTCTCCAACACCACTTTCTACAAGCCATTACCCTCTGATCCCACTGAGAGTTACCAAAAGAAACTACAGCATTTGCACAAGAAACTCCCTGAAAAAGCACAAGAACAAATCCGCACAGACACACCCCTGGAGCCCCGACCTGGGGTATTCTATCTGCTACCCAAGATCCATAAACCTGGAAATCCTGGACGCCCCATCATCTCAGGCATTGGCACCCTGACAGCAGGATTGTCTGGCTATGTAGACTCCCTCCTCAGGCCCTTCGTTACCAGCACTCCCAGCTATCTTCGAGACACCACTGACTTCCTGAGGAAACTACAATCCATTGGTGATCTTCCTAAAAACACCATCCTGGTCACTATGGATGTAGAAGCCTCTACACCAACATTCCACACAAAGATGGACTACAACCCGTCAGGAACAGTATCCCCGATACTGTCATGGCTAACCTGGTGGCTGAACTTTGTGACTTTGTCTGACCCATAACTATTTCACATTTGGTGACAATGTATACCTTCAAATCAGCGGCACTGCGATGGGTACCCGCATGGCCCCACAGTATGACAACATTTTTATGGCTGACTTAGAACAACGCTTCCTCAGCTCTCGTCCCCTAATGCCCCTACTCTACTTGCGCTACATTGATGACATCTTCATCATCTGGACCCATGGAAAAGAAGCTCTTGAGGAATTCCACCATGATTTCAACAATTTCCATCCTACCATCAACCTCAGCCTGGACCAGTCCTCACAAGAGATCCACTTCCTGGACACTACGGTGCTAATAAGCGATGGTCACATAAACACCACCCTATATCGGAAACCTACTGACCGCTATTCCTACCTACATGCCTCTAGCTTTCATCCAGATCATACCACTCGATCCATTGTCTACAGCCAAGCGCTATGATATAACCGCATTTGCTCCAACCCCTCAGACAGAGACAAACACCTACAAGATCTCTATCATGCATTCCTACAACTACAATACCCACCTGCTGAAGTGAAGAAACAGATTGACAGAGCCAGAAGAGTACCCAGAAGTCACCTACTACAGGACAGGCCCAACAAAGAAAACAGCAGAACGCCACTAGCCATCACCTTCAGCCCCCAACTAAAACCTCTCCAACGCATCATCAAGGATCTACAACCTATCCTGAAGGACGACCCATCACTCTCACAGATCTTGGGAGACAGACCAGTCCTTGCTTACAGACAGCCCCCCAATCTGAAGCAAATACTCACCAGCAACCACACACCACACAACAGAACCACTAACCCAGGAACCTATCCTTGCAACAAAGCCCGTTGCCAACTCTGCCCACATATCTATTCAGGGAACACCATCATAGGGCCTAATCACATCAGCCACACTATCAGAGGCTCGTTCACCTGCGCATCTACCAATGTGATATATGCCATCATGTGCCAGCAATGCCCCTCTGCCATGTACATTGGCCAAACTGGACAGTCTCTACGTAAAAGAATGAATGGACACAAATCAGACGTCAAGAATTATAACATTCAAAAACCAGTTGGAGAACACTTCAATCGCTCTGGTCACTCGATCACAGACCTAAGAGTGGCTATACTTCAACAAAAAAGCTTCAAAAACAGACTCCAACGAGAGACTGCTGAATTGGAATTAATTTGCAAACTGGATACAATTAACTTAGGCTTGAATAGAGACTGGGAATGGATGAGTCATTACACAAAGTAAAACTATTTCCCCATGGTATTTCTCCCTCCCACCCCACCCCCCACTGTTCCTCTGATATTCTTGTTAACTGCTGGAATTAGCCTACCTTGCTTGTCACCATGAAAGGTTTTCCTCCTTTTCCCCCCCCTGCTGCTGGTGATGGCTTATCTTAAGTGATCACTCTCCTTACAGTGTGTATGATAAACCCATTGTTTCATGTTCTCTGTGTGTGTATATAAATCTCTCCTCTGTTTTTTCCACCAAATGCATCCGATGAAGTGAGCTGTAGCTCACGAAAGCTTATGCTCTAATAAATTTGTTAGTCTCTAAGGTGCCACAAGTACTCCTTTTCTTTTTGCGAATACAGACTAACACGGCTGCTACTCTGAAACTTGTCATTGAGGATATTATGAACATCAATGAAATTGAAATTGTAAAATTGCAATGAGTTGTGCCAGTTATGCCGTGTAAGGTATCTGCAAAAATGTTATAATTTGCCAAGTATGATAGTCTTGTTTATATATTTGTATCACCTTTGTATTATGAGTTATAGATATGTATGTCTGTATTGTGCTATGCTTCTGGGTGACACCCCCAGGCAGTTTGGCATCAGCACCCATCAAAGGCCATCAACTGTACAATGAACCCATTGAAAGGGTCAAGGGCTACACCATATGACTCAGCAAGGCATGCAGGGGCATGCCTGTGGACAGAACTCTAAGGCTTCCAGGCCATGTGCTGGGCAGTTTGTGTTTGGAACAAAGGAAATACAAGCCACACGGCAAAGGACTATAAAAGGGCAGCTGCATCTTCTCCATTTTGTCTTCAGTCCTGCTTCTTACCTCTGGAGTAATCTTTCTACAAATGAAGCTCTTAACAAAGGACTGAATGACCCATCCAAGCTGTGGATATGTTCCAGAGGGACTTTCGAGCCAGAAAACTCACTAGTACTGTAAAGAACCTGATATATGGATTTGGAACCTTTGTATGTATGTGACTGCTTTACCATCTCACTTCTTGTTCTTTCTTTTTTCTTTATAATAAATCTTTAGTTTTAGACACTAAAGGATTGGTTGGCAGCATGGCATTTTGGCTAAGATCCAAATCTATACTGACCTTGTAATGTGGCTGACCTTTTGGGGTCAGAAGAACACTTTGTAGTTGTAAGCAGAGTTTTTTAAATAACTTCTTGCTGTACTGGACCTAGGTGCAAAGTGGAAGCCAGAGGACTGGAATGCAATAAGGGGGCTGTGTGATTTCTTTTTTTGCTCCTTGATAACTGGTGTGAGGGATGAGAAGCATAGGTTGTGACTGGTTGGGGAGTCTCCACCAGCGTTGGGAGTATTTGCTCTCCCTTTTGCATCCTGCCCTCACGTTGGCATTTCCAGTGAGGGCTGCCCAAGGCACACAGGGTCAGAGCATCATCTTCACAGAACCATTCCCCGTATCTGTTGATCTCCATAGAGCAGAATCAATGCTGTGTTGGAGAAGTTGGGTGAACCTTAATTTTGTGTTTCCTGGTTTTTAAAAATTTAATTTTTTGTTACCTTAACACTTCATTTATTGGTTTTCAGAGCTTTAAGTTTAGCTTCTCTCCATATTCTAGAAAGGGATGAGGTATCCCTGGGCAATCTTAACTCTGTGTTAACTAGTTTAGGGGCAGTTAATATAAATATATAGCTCCAAGGGACAAATGCTGAAATCTCTGCATAGGGAGCACACAGGTGTCCTAGCTGCAACTAAAGCCCTTCCTGCATCCAAACCCTCTGCCCCAGCCCAGTGAAAATGAGCAAACAATGGAGGGAGGGGGATTGGTCCTGCTTTGAGCAGGGGGTTGGACTAGATGACCTCCTGAGGTCCCTTCCAACCCTGATCTTCTATGATTCTGCGAATAGATCAAATGGTGGGCAGGGCCTAGGAAAAGTGGTGTGGCATGGGTGGGGCCTTGGAGAAGGGGCAGGGCATGGGGTGGGACAGGAGTGTTCATTTTTGTGCTATTAGAAAGTTGGCAACCCCAGCAGAAAGAGGCAGAGTGAGGTTGGGGCTTCAGGGGAAGAGGCAGAGTCAGGCCACGGCCTTGGAGGGTGCGGCCACGGTTCAGGCACTCGTGGCCCCCTCACTTCTAGGGAGCTTCTGTTGCTCATGTGTGAGTCTCCCCAAACGGAAGCCTCACACACTGCCTATGCTGCCAGGAGAGGCAGGAAGAACAGCTGGGAGCCGCAGGGAGGGGCTGCTGCTTTACGAGAAGGGGGCTGCTGTGGTGTGTGTGAGACTTGAGCTCTTCCGGGGTTGTGCCCTCCCACTATCAGCAGGCATGGGTCATCTCTGGCCCCAAGGTCAAATCACGTTAGTCGAAGAGCCAGGATAGAATACAGGAGTCCTGAATCCACTGGGTCATGTTGCCTCTCTGTTAAATCACTCACCTGTTCTGTGCATGCACAAATTGTATTTGCACATTAAAATGATTAGGCAGCTAAATTACTGTCATGAAGTGTGAGGGAGACAGAGCCCTGCACCCCCAACTTCCTGCAATTCACCATGACTTTCAGCCAGCCAGTAAAACAGAAGGTTTATTAGACAATAGGAACATAGTCCAAAACAGAGCTTGTAGTTACAGAAAACAGGACCCCTCAGTCAGGTCCATCTTCGGGGGGCAGGGAGGCCAGACCCCGATTCTGGGCCTCCCTCTCTTTCCACAGCCAGCTCCAAACTGAAACCCCCTCCAGCCATCTCACCCAGCCACACCCCTGGCTCCTCCTCCAGCTTTTGTCCAGTTTCCTGGGCAGAAGGTGTCACCTGGCCCCAACCCCTCCTTGGCTCAGGTTACGTGCTCAAGTATCATCCTTCAAGTGTCCTTCATCATCATCATCCTTCAACTATCACACCCTGATATCCCACCACCATCCAGCACCAATGCAGACAGTAGCAGCAAAACTCCCACGCAACATTCCCAGGTCAAAACTCCCCACTCCCTACTCTGTCACAATTACCATTTGTGCCTGTGAATGCTTACTGTGCCCCTGTATTCATAGCACTTGCATGAGAAAACAAAGGCATGCAGTACTTTGCATGTTTCTGCACACAGACCGATGCCCTCCATTTCTGGAAATGTGGCCCTTTATATTAGTAAGGAAAACATGTTTTCTCCTGAAGTTTAATAAACAAAGAAAATGTATGTTCTTTACCCTGTGCTGCTGGACAGCCTCCTGCATAGGAACCACAGTGTGAGCCCGGTGAGCCAGGGACTCTCTGCAGATCACACAGATGGGGGTTTGGTCATTTTTGCAGAAGAGTTTCAGAGGCTTTGGTACTTCTCACACTTGCTTCCTCCTCCAGGTTCTTCCTCTCTTTGTAAGCCAAAGAACTGGGTAATTGATTCCACAATATTCTTCAGCTCCCTGTTTGGCCTTAAGTTTTTCTTGTGGAACATCTTTTTGCACTGAGGACAGGGAATGTCTACATCTGCTCCCTTGTGATACTGAGTGATACATTCTGTGCAGAAGCTGTGTCCACACTCAGTAATCACAGGGTCTCGAAATAAATCCAAACAGATGGAACAAGTAAGTTGATCTTTAATGGATTTTACAGGGTCTGCAGCTGCCATGATTCTTTCTATGAGAGAATGAACAAGTTCCCTGTCATCCTCACAAACCCTGTGATGTGTCCATCTCACAGCAGAAAGGTACTTTGCTCCTCACAAAATGTCTCAGACCAAATGTCCTTGTTGCATTTACATTAGTCCCATTCCAGGAAACTACTTCCAAGACACTGAACCTTTGCTCTCTTAGCTCGGTGAACCTTTGCTCACTGAGAGCACCTCCCTTCTGGCAAAATGGGAGGGACACAGTGCTAGGAAAAACACCCATTTTTGACAATAGTCAATGGAAGATCCATCTTATCCCTGAACTGGTGTTGAAAATGGCACGGCTGCCCTTGTAGATGAGGTACAAACTCTTTCCAGCATTGCTTCAGAAAGTATGGCAGGGTCCATCCACACTAGACAAGAGCACTGCTTCAAGGTAAAAAAAGCCTGCCAAGTTTCACCAGAAACGTTTTCCTCTACAGTGCTCCAGCAGGTCCAAACTGAGGGGGCTAGTGAGTGTGAGCATGAGCAGTGTGTGCAGACCCAGGCCCACAGCTAACTAAGCTGAAGGGGAAGACGGTCTGTGAAGCTGGGCAGAGGCAAAAAGCTTGCACATATCAAACCCAGTGTCCTAAATCATAGAATCATAGAATATCAGTGTTGGAAGGGACCTCAGGAGGTCAACTAGTCCAGCCCCCTGCTCATGGCAGGACCAATCCCCAACTAAATCATGCCAGCCAGGGCTTTGTCAAGCCTGATCTTAAAAACTTCTAAGGAAGGAGATTCCACCACCTTCCTAGGTAACGCATTCCAGTGTTTCACCACCCTCCTAGAGAAAAAGTTTTTCCTAATATCCAACCTAAACCTCCCCCACTACAACTTCAGACCATTGCTCCTTGTTCTGTCATCTGCTACCACTGAGAACAGTCTAGATCCATCCTCTTTGGAACCCCCTTTCAGGTACTTGAAAGCAGCTATCAAATCCCCCCTCATTCTTCTCTTCCGCAGATTAAACAATCCCAGTTCCCTCAGCCTCTCTCATGAGTCATGTGTTCCAGTCCCCTAATCATTTTTGTTGCCCTCCACTGTATGTTTTCCAATTTTTCCACATCCTTCTTATAGTGTGGGGCCCAAAACTGGACACAGTACTCCAGATGAGGCCTCATCAATGCCAAATAGAGGGGAACGATCAGGTCCCTCGATCTGCTGGCAATGCCTCTACTTATACATCCCAAAATGCAACAAGGGCACACTGTTGACTCATATCCAGCTTCTCGTCCACTGTAACCCCTAGGTCCTTTTCTGCAGAACTGCTGCCTAACCATTCGGTCCCTAGTCTGTAGCGGTGCATGGGATTCTTCCATCCTAAGTGCAGGACTCTGCATTTGTCCTTATTTAACCTCATCAGATTTCTTTTGGCCCAATCCTCTAATTTGCCTAGGTCCCTCTGTATCCTATCCCTACCCTCCACCGTATCTACCTCTCCTCCCAGTTTAGTGTCATCTGCAAACTTGCTGAGGGTGCAATCCACACCATCCTCCAGATCATTAATGAAGATATTGAACAAAACCGGCCCGAGGACTAACCCTTGGGGCACTCCACTTGATACCGGCTGCCAACTAGACATGGAGCCATTGATCGCTACCCGTCGAGCCCCCAACAGATGCATATAGACACATACAAGAATATTCATCTATCAAAATCTTGTTAAGGTGGAGTTCAGGTAGCTGCTGCACAGCACAGGGCGTCTCCTTCCTGCATTTGTGTGGAACATAGGATTCAGTACCTCAGACACAACTGTTAGGAAGCGGGAAATGCTCTACTGATCTTAAAGATCTCTTCACATCGCCTCAAAATTAACGTTAGTGTCATGAGCAAAAACAAACCACAGACTTATGGAAACCACAGAACACCAGGAAATGCAGTTACAGGTGCTGCTTCATACCCAGCACAACCAGCAGCACTGAGCTCTTACTTAAGGGCAGCCCTTCTCTCCCTCACCACTCACAGAGTGCCCCATCTCCACGGTTTCTTTCTTACCTGTGTGACAAAGCTCTGTCCTTGCCTCCGTGGGTCCCGCGTTTCCTGGTGGATTTCACTAGCATCAGAGGCTCACTGTGACCCTCCACGTAACCCTTATCTCTAGAGAGAGAAGGGTCACAGTCTACTGAGCCATTTTCATCATAAGACAGCGAGGGAGGTGAGGAGAAGTTATCCTTCCTCGCACAGTCTCTGTTTCTCCCAGTCTCAGTGATTAATCAGGGGGCAAAGGTGGTGGGGGGGAGCCCAGACCCACCCTCTACTCCGGGCTCCAGCCCAGGGACCCTAATAGTATCAGCTATGGTAGCTGACCTTTTAGAAACATAACATGTACAATTCCCTGGGCTACTTCCCGCATAGCAGCCCTCACTTCCTGAAGCTCCACTTCACCCTTACCTCAGGACTTCCTTCCTTGTGCCTGATATGGTGTGTACTAAGCTTCTCCAACAGCGCAACTTCCTCCCATAGCTCCTGACATGCACACCCACCTATCTAACTGGGAGGCTTTGAACTAGTTTCAGCCAGCCCTTGATTGGCTTCAGGTGTCCCAATCAACCTAGCCTTCTCCCTGCCTTCTGGAAAGTTCTTAATTGGCCCCAGGTATCTTAATTGACCTGGAGCAGCTGCCATTTCACTTATCCTGGTACCAGGGATTTGTTTAGCCTGGAGCTAATATATCTGTCTCCCACTACTTTTCCATAGCCATCTGGCCTTGCCCCGTCACATATCTCCCCCCCTCTGCTCAACACCATAGAGTTGGACAACTTGGGACGTCAGGCAGTATGCTCGTGACAGACCATCAGCGTTGCCATGGTGGCATCCAGCCATGTGCCATATGTGGAACTGGAATGGTTGGAGGGATAAGAACCACCTGGTGACCCTTGCATTCTTTTCCTTATTCCGCTGCATCCACTGGAGGGGTTCATGGTCCGTCACAAGAATAAATCGCCGGCCTAAGAAGTAATGACGCAGTGTCTCTATAGCCCATTTGACAGCAAGACATTCTCTCTCGACTACTGCGTATTTCTGTTCTCTTGGGAGAAGCTTTCTGCTTTGGTAGAGGATCGGGTGTTCCTCTTCTCCCACCATTTGTGACAGGACTGCTCCTAACCCCACCTCAGAAACGTCTGTTTGTAAAATAAATTCCCTGTTAAAGTCCAGGGCTATGAGTACAGGGTCATTACAGAGGGCCATCCGAAGATCTGTAAATGCCCCCTCTCCTGAGTCGGTCCACTTTACCGTGTCTGGACCTCGGGCCTTCACCAGGTCCATTAGGGGACTTGCCCTAGCGGCGAAGTGGGGAATAAAATGTCGGTGGTAGCCTACCATGCCTAGGAACGCACGGACCTGCTTCTTTTGGGTCGGCCAGGGCCAGTTTTGAATTGCTTCCAGCTTATTCGTTTGGGGCTTCACTATGCCCCTTCCCACAATATATTCCAGATACCTAGCCTCTGCTAGCCCTATGGCACATTTAGCGGGATTAGCAGTGAGGCCAGCCCGCCTTAAGGTGCGCAGTACTGCCTAAACTTTCTCCAGGTGGGTTCCCCAGTCTGGCGTATGGATGTTGACATCATCTAGGTATGCAGCTACATAACTAGTATGGGGGCGCAGCAGCTTATCCATGAGGCGCTGGAATGTGGCTGGGGCTCTATGTAGCCCAAAAAGGAGGACGGTGTACTGGAATAGCCCATCCGAAGTGGAGAATGCTGTCTTTTCTTTAGTTTCTTTTGTCAGAGGAATCTGCCAGTACCCTTTTGTCAGATCCAGTGTAGTCAAGAATCGGGCACTACCCAGTTGGTCAACCAGTTCGTCGATGCGTGGTATGGGGTATGCATCAAACTGGGATATTTCATTCAGTCTGCGAGGTCATTTCAGAATCTCATGGTACCATCAGGTTTAGGCACTGGAACAATTGGACTGGACCACTGACTGTAAGATTCTTCAGGTTTCAATAACCCCTAATTCTAACATTTTCTTTACTTTGGCCTTGATTTCTTCTCTTTTAGCTGCTGGGATTTCGTAGGGACTCAATGTTACCTTGGCTCCAGGGATCATGCAGATATGGTGATAGGTCTCTGTCGTCCACTCTGCTTTTGTAGACAACATATCTTGGTTGCGATTAATCATGTCAACTGCCTCGATCTTTTGGATCGGCATCAAGTTGGATGATATCCTCACTTGCTCGTGTAAGTTATCCTCCTGGGGAAGGGTCTCCTGAGTGACTAAGCATGCCTCTCAATTGTGCCAAGGTCTTAGAAGATTGATGTGGTAAATTTGCTCCGATTTCCGGCAGCCTGGTTGCCGCACCTTATAGTTCACTTCTCCCACGGCTTCGATTATTTCATAGGGTCCCTGCTGCTGGGCCAACAATTTACTTTCTGCTGTGGGCACCAGTACCATCACCCAATCCCCTCGTTGGAACCGTCGATGCTTCGCTTGGTGGTTATAATGGGTTCATTGGGTCTCCTGTGCACTCTCCAAGTGTTCCCGTACAATGGGTGTAACTCGGGCTATCCGATCTCTCATCTGCAGTACATGCTCAACTATGTTCCTTCCGGGATTTGGCTCCTCTTCCCAGGCTTCTCTGGCTATATCCAATATGCCCCGAGGGTGGCACCCATATAGTAGTTCGAATGGAGAGAAACCCATGGAGGCTTGTGGAACCTCCCAGATGGCAAACGTGAGGTAAGGCAATTGGGTATCCCAATCTTTCCCATCTTGGCTAACCACTTTCCTGATCATGGCCTTGAAGGTTCTATTGAACCTTTCCACAAGGCCATCTGTTTGCGGGTGGTATACAGAGGTCCATAGGGCTTGTACATGGAGCAATGAACAGAGATCTTTCATTAACTTAGACATGAAAGGTGTCCCTTGATCAGTCAATATCTCCTTGGGTAGCCCAACCCGGGCAAAGATCTGTACTAGCTCCTTAGCTATTGTCTTGGAAGCTGTGTTGCGCAGGGGAACAGCTTCCAAGTACCGGGTTGCATAGTCCAGTACAACAAACACATGTTGGTGGCCCTGAGCTGTCTCCTCTAGGGGCCCTACCAGATCCATGGCTATCTGTTCAAAAGGAACCTCTATTATTGGAAGAGGTATCAAAGGAGCCTGCAAGTGTGGGCAAGGGCTATGTACCTGACACTCTGGACAAGAGGTGCAGTATCGTGGGACATCTTCATGTACTCCTGGCCAGAAGAACCTCTGCAGGATCCATGCCTGGGTTTTCTCTACCCCTAGGTGTCCTCCAAACAGATGACTGTGGGCGAGACTCAATATGGCTTTTTGATGTTTTTGTGGCACCAGAAGTTGTTGTATCTCTTGCTCCTGCATTTGCACCACACGGTACAGGAGATCTTTCTTCACTATAAAGTAAGGTCCGGGACCCCGGACCTTCCCATCCACGGGTATCCCATCAATCTCGGCCACCTCTTTCCTGGCGTTATCATATCTGGGGTCCTCTGCCTGGTCCCGCCCAAAAGTCTCTCTCCCGGGACTATCCGGCCCAAGCTCCCAGGGGCCGGCTTCTGCTTCTTCCAACGGCTCACCGATGTCATGGCTGGGGGCAGGTTCTGGCTCACCTTCTGTGGTGGAAGTTTCTCTGTTGGCTGCTCGCATCCATCTGCCTACTAGGGAGGTCTTCTGGCCCTGGGTCAGGATCCGGGTTCCCAAGGCCTTCGTAGCCTTCCTCTCCTTCTTTTGTCTTCCGGGTCTTTTGGGGGGCTGAGAACAGATCCTGAGAAATCTCAGCAAACATCGGGAGTTGACATTCCCCCAGTGACGAGTCGCTGATCTCAGGGTCCCCACCTCCCTCAAGCCTCTCCAGGGGGAGTAAATTATCAAACCCTGGATTGGATAGTCCCTCCCAATATCTACAGGATATGAGAGTTTAGGAACTATGCCCACAGTCACCTCAATGATGTTTCCCTGAACCTCTGTCTCCACTGGGATGGTGGGGTAATGACTCACAGCCCCATGCATGCATGTCGCTGCTATGCATTTGGCTTGTAGCAGCTGACTATTTTTTACCAGCTTACCCGATATGAGGGTGATAGCACTCCCAGAGTCCACAAGCGCTGTAGTCTCTGCTCCATTTATCCTCACTGGCCTGGTGTAATTATGCGGGGCTAATGCGACCCCCGCAAGGTGGATAAGGGAGCATGGGACCTCCCAATCCCCCAAGTTACATTGCATAGGCTCCTCAGTGCTGGGACACTGTGCTGCTATGTGTCCCCACTCCCCACATGCATAACAGCTATAATTGCTTTTAATCACTCCCCTATCCCGGGGCTTAGGGGATTTAGTCCCGGGGTTTCCCCCACTCAGGCCAATCCCTTCCTTCTGGGGTCCCCGGTGGTTTTCAGCCCCCCCCTTCTTCCACCTAGGACTCCCCGGGGGTTTGGATGCCCAACCTTCCAGGATTGGGGTCGGTTGCTTGCTTGCTTTGAAAGGGGCCTTCCTTGGGTAGTCGGGTCAGTTCCCTGGCTGTCATCCGTCTTTCTACCAGTATGATCATCTCATCATACGAGGACGGATCGTTCTGGCCTACCCATTTGCGGAGATCTGGCGGCAGTCCCCGTATATAATGGTCTATGACCAGGGTCTCCAAAATCTCCTCTGGTCTGCACACTTTGGGCTGTAACCATTTCCGCGCGAGGTGTATGAGGTCTGTGGGTTTCTCTAGACTAGAGTTTATTCCCCTATTTTAACTTGAGTAAATTTATTACCAATTAATTCAAGGTAACAAACACAATTGTAAATGTTCATCTCAACATGGTTGTGGTTTACCCCAGAGCTCAGCCACAAATGTCTTGTCTAGACTGTGATTTAAGGTGCATTGTATGTGCTCACTCACACATGTTAAAAGTTTAGTATAAACCTGGAACATTGATTTTAGTGGGAGCTAGGCCCTTAACCTGCTTTTGCAAATTCCAATAGAGGTGGGAGACACAAGGGGGACATACAAGTTACCACACTCTCCATTGTAGTGTTGTATGTAGTGTTGTATGCCAGGTGCTGTTAGTAGCGCCCCGGTCACTGATGTTGATACAGCACAGAGGAGGTCGCAGACCCAGCTGTGAGCAGCTAGACACTTTCCATTGGAGGATAACACTGACATGTTACTCTGCTCTGTGGCAGGGGACATCACAAATAGACATCTCTGGAGTGTCAGGGCCATTCACAGTCTGTTCCTCACATGTCTCAGGCCTCCTGCGCAGGCCCTGGCTGTGCTGCAGGGATGTTGCGAGTCAGACACTTGCTCTGGTGGTGGCCACATGGCATGGGCCTCTTCCCAATACCCCTGGGCACTGTCAGTCTCAGGGTCCTGGTTTCCCAGCCACCTTTCCCCTTCCTACGGGGGGAGCCAGCCAACCAAAAATGCACACTGAGTTTCAGTGAGGGGCTAAAAGTGTCCTTACATTTGCCCTGCTCCATTCCTCAGGACAGACAGAGACAGGCTGAGAGCGAAGGTGGATCTGTGAGTCAGCAGCACTGTCTTGGGTCAGAGCAAGTGCCTCTGCCTTTGTCCCTGAGCCTTGGATCACTGCTGGGACAGAGCTGGGCAATGCCTGGGCAAGGGGAGCAGCTCCCTCGGTGTCTTGGGAAGCCATTACTCAGGTGACCAGATAGCAAATGTGAAAAATCAGGACAGGGGGTGGGGGGTCATAGGCACCTATATAAGAAAAAGTCCCAAATATCAGGACTGTCCCAAAAAATCGGAATATCTGGTCACCCTAGCCATTACTGGGGGACTGAGGGTGTTAATGGAGGGGCTCGTTGAGCCCTGTAGCTTTTCCATGGAGCAGGAGGGATGTGGGGATATTTGGTGATATCTGTATGAACTCTGTGTGTGACTCTGTACACGTACGGTTTGTATCCCTGCCCCACGGGGTAGGGAAAAGAGCCGATTCCCTGCCTGGGCGAGGGAGCTCAGGGACAGGTGTCTGTGTCACATGGTTTCTGAGCTGGCACCACACGGCTTAGGGGGAACGGGCTGGAACCGGACACACCCTGCATGGACTATGGACGAGCTCAGGACCAGGCCATTAATGCTTAGCCAAGGGTGTGTCTGTGCCATAGCAGCGCCAGTGGCACAGATACAGCACTACAGCTGGGCCACCGCAACGCAAACACTTTCCCCAGAGCCCCTGGTCAGAGACATTACGGTCAGAAGAGCCATTCTGAGCACACCGAGCCCTGTGGGGAGGGCGAGGGGAGGAAGTGAGATGGGGGGGGCCTGGTCAGGCTTTTAACCATTTTTTAGCCAGTGCGGCCCCTCTGGAAAAATACCCAGGAAATTCAGCTGTCCTGGGAAGAGCTGTTGTGCCAGAACTGGAGACTGTGTGTAACCATCACACTGTGCAGAGAAGTTTCAGAGTAGCAGCCATGTTAGTCTGTATTCGCAAAAAGAAAAGGAGTACTTGTGGCAGAAGGGACTGGCCCAGTCTGTGTAAGCTGGAAGGGGAGGGGTCTTCAGGCCATCTCTGGCTCTCACCTGTAGCCCTCACCAGCCTGTAGTCGGTGCTGGGTCCATGCAGCCCCTCTTGTGCTCCTGAGCAAGTCTGCAGCTGTCGGAGAGTTGATGCCAAAGAGTCCTCATTTAATTGCCTCTGCCAGTGCCTCCCACGGATATCCACGTTCACTAGCCTGAGGCTCACCCTGCCCACCCCCTAGAGTATGTTGTGTGTCAGACAGCAGCTCAGAAAGTAAAATTTCAAGAAACCGATGACTAAGTTACATCAGGGTATGAAGGATTGTTATTCCTGTCCTTAAATATTCCAACACAAATTAACAACAGAAAATTAAGCTAACGACTTCTCAGTTGGCATTATACCTTAATTGACAAGGCCGAATAAAAATGAAGGAATTTCAGGAAAAGAAATTAAATGCATGAAAAGAAGAACTTTGCTGAATCTTGGATGTCACCTACTGGCTGGGTTGGAAACATGCTCCTGACCTGTCCAACTGAGAGACAGGGTGGGGAGTTATGTTTTATTGAACCAACTTCTCTTGGTGAGAGAAAAAAGCTTTTGAACTTACACAGAGGTCTTCTTCAGGTCTGGGAAACTTGTCTCTCTAAAATCCTGGGACTGACAGGGCTACAACACTGTCCGACTGAGAAATGTATCACCTGAAACCAAAGATGGGCTCCATCCCTAAAGTTTGGATATCGAATGACAAGGTGCCAACATCGAGTAGCTGATTCCTTCTGGGGCTGGACAAATCCATCAATACAACTTAATGTAAGAATAATATTGAAAAGATATGCCCATCGCAAATTTAATTATTCCAGATTTCCCTGTGCTGCTAGATCATTGCACTAAAAAATTCCAACTTTTATTTTAATTGCATACTCTTGCGCAGCAAAAAAATGTTTTGTGTTTGTAGTGAGTCTGACGTTGCACTCTATATGATTTTATGATAATATGCTAATTAGTGTGAATATAATGTAACTGGAATATGCTTCATGCAAAGCTATCATTATACAGCTTATAATCTACTGAGTGTGATCATAGAATAATAGAATATCAGGGTTGGAAGGGACCTCAGGTGGTCATCTAGACCAACCCCCTGCTCAAAGTAGGACCAATCCCCAACTAAATCATCCCAGCCAGGGCTTTGTCAAGCCTGACTTTAAACACTTCTAAGGAAGGAGATTCCACCACCACCCTAGGTAACCCATTCCAGTGTTTCACCACCTGCCAAGTGAAAAAGTTTTTCCAATATCCAACCTAAACCTCCACCCCTGCAACTTGAGACCATTACTCCTCGTTCTGTCATCCGCTACCACTGAGAACAGTCTAGACCCATCCTCTTTGGAACCCCCTTTCAGGTAGTTGAAAGCAGCTATCAGATCCCCCTCATTCTTCTCTTCCGCAGACTAAACAATCCCAGTTCCTTCAGCCTCTCCTCATAAGTCACATGTTTCAGTCCCCTAATCATTTTTGTTGCCCTCTGCTGGATGTTTTCCAATTTTTCCACATCCTTCTTGTAGTGTGGGGTCCAAAACTGGACCCAGTACTCCAGATGAGGCCTCACCAATGTCGAATAGAGGGGAACAATCACGCCCCTCGATCTGCTGGAAATGCCCCTATTTATACATCCCAAAATGCCATTGGCCTTCTTGGCAACAAGGGCATACTGTTGACTCATATCCAGCTTCTCGTCCACTGTAACCCCTAGGTCCTTTTCTGCAAAACTGCTGCCGAGCCATTCGGTCCCTAGTCTGTAGTAGTGCATGGGATTCTTCCGTCCTAAGTGCAGGACTCTGAACTTGTCCTTGTTGAATCTCATCAGATTTCTTTTGGCCCAGTCCTCTAATTTGCCTAGGTCCCTCTGTATCCTATCCCTACCCTCCAGCGTATCTATCTCTCCTCCCAGTTGAGTATCATCTGCAAACTTGCTGAGGGTGCAGTCCACACTATCCTCCAGATCATTAATGAAGATATTGAACAAAACCAGCCCCAGGACCGACCCTTGGGGCACTCCACTTGATACCGGCTGCCAACTAGACATGGAGCCATTGATCACTACCCGTTGAACCTGACAATCTAGCCAACTTTCTACCCACCTTATAGTCCATTGATCCAGCCCATACTTCTTTAACTTACTGGCAAGAATACTGTGGGAGACCGTGTCAAAAGCTTTGCTAAAGTCAAGGAATAACATGTCCACTGCTTTCCCCTCATGCACAGAGCCAGTTATCTCATCATAGAAGGCAATTAGATTAGTCAGGCATGACTTGCCCTTGGTGAATCCATGCTGACTGTTCCTGATCTCTTTCCTCTCCTCTGAGTGCTTCAGAATTGATTCCTTGAGGACCTGCTCCATGATTTTTCCAGGGACTGAGGTGAGGCTGACTGGCCTGTAGTTCCCAGGATCCTCTGGAACAGTTCCTCAGATCTGTCACCCAAAAAGAATGGCTCAGGTTTGGGAATCTCCCTCACATCCTCAACAGTGAAGACTGATGTAAAGAATTAATTTAGTTTCTCCGCAATGGCCTTATCATCTTTGAGTGCTCCTTTAGCAACTTGATTGTCCAGTGGTCCCACTGGTTGTTTAGCAGGCTCTCTGCTTCTGATGTATTTAAAAAAAATTTGCTATTACTTTGGAGTCTTTGGCTAGGTGTTCTTCAAATTATTTTTTGGTCTTTCTAATTATATTTTTATACTTCATTTGCCAGAGTTTATTCTCTTTTCTATTTTCCTCATTAGGATTTATCTTCCACTTTTTAAAGGATGCCTTTTTGCCTCTCACTGCTTCTTTTACTTTGTTGTTTAACCATGGTGGCTCTTTTTTGTTTCTCTTACTATGTTTTTTAATTTGGGGTATACATTTAAGTTGAGCCTCTATTATGATGTCTTTTAAAAGTTTCCATGCAGTTTGCAGGGATTTCACTTTTGGCACTATACCCTTTAATTTCTGTTTAACTAACCTCCTCATTTTTGTGTAGTTCCCCTTTCTGAAATTAAATGCTACAGTGTTGGGCCGCTGTGGAATTTTCCCTGCCACAGGGATGTTAAATTTAATTATTTTATGGTCACTATTACCAAGCGGTCCAGCTATATTCACCTCTTGGGCCAGATCCTGTGCTTCACTTAGGACTAAATCAAGAATTGCCTGTCCTCCGGTGGGTTCCAGGACCGGCTGCTCCAAGAAGCAATCATTTAAGGTGTCAAGAAACTTTATCTCAGCATCCCTTCCTGAGGTGATATGTACCCAGTCAATATCCCCATATTATTATTGAGTTTTTTATTTTAATAGCCTCTGTAATCTCCCTGAGCATTTCACAGTCACTATCACCATCCTGGTCAGATGGTCGGTAATATAGCCCTACTGCTATATTCTTATTTTTCAAGCATGGAATTACTATCCATCGAGATTCTAGAGTACAATTTAGTTCATTTAAGATTTTTACTTCATTTGATTCCACGCTTTCTTTCACATACAGTGCCACGACCCCACCAGCACAACCTGAATTTGAAGTCAGGTAATCCACTGCAGGGGCCCTTGTCATGGAAGTGTGCAGGGCCATTAATCACCTTCTGCAATGCAGGACTGTGACTCTCGGCAATGTGCAAGACACAGTGGATGGATTTGCTGCTGTGGGGTTCCTAATCTGCGATGGGGCAATAGATGGTATGCATATCCCAATTTTGGCACCAGACTACTTTGCCACAGAGTACGTCAACAGGAAGGGCTACGTTTCCATGGTTATGTAAGCATCGGTGGATCACAGGGATGCTTCAATGACATCAGTGTCGGCTGGTCAGGGAAAGTGTCGAACGCGCAAATCTTTAAGAGCACAGAACTGTTCAGAAAGCTAAAAGTAGGAACTTTTTTCCTGATTGGTGGGGCGGGGCACCAATGGCGAAGTGGAGGAGGGGGGACACGTGGGCAGCTGTGGAAAAAGGGGCGGGGCCAGTGTGGGCTGCGCCGCCACACAGGGAGGCACATGACCCCCTTCGCCCCTCCCATGCGTCACCCCGGACAGGCCTATCGTTATTCTGGTCATCCCATGTACCCTTTTTTTAAAATGGGCACAACACGAGCTTTTGTCCAGTCTTCTGGAGCTTCCCCCAGTGCTCCAAGACTTACTGAAAATCAGCAGGGACAACCCAGTGAACTCCTCAAGGATGTAAGTTATCTGGATCGGCTGATTTCAAAATATCAAACTTTAGCCGTTTCTGTTACCAGATACTAGTGGAATGGAAAGACTATCATCATCACCATATCCCGAGTCGATATCATCTGTTTTCCCCCAATACATAACAGAAACACTTCCACTTTTCCTGTATTTATTGTTAATAACTCCTTTGGGACATCTAGTAGGGTGTTCTTAAATTATTCCCAATTATCATTCACATTTTTCTGATTAAATTCTTTCTCCAAGATGATTTGGCTCATAATTCTTTCTAGCCCTTTTAATGTGACCACATTTTCCCAAAGGGAAAACAGGATACTGCATGGGCTGGCCCAAGGCTCCCTCCCCCACTGTGCGCAGGACTGACCGGAGCCCTCCCTGTCTCCCACCCATGCAGGCCAGCCCAAGCCCCCCACTGCTGTCGCCCAAGTGGGGCCGGCATGAGGTCCCCTTCTACTGCCCACCCAAGCTGCCCTCCTAAGCCCTCCCTCTCGCGCAGGGCTGGCGTTACCCCCCCACACTCCACCCCCATGTTCCTCTATGATCAGTTGGCAAGAGCAAACAGGACAAAAGCACAGATTTGCTGAAACATTCAGGAGGGCCAGGACAGGGCTTAAAAAAGGGACTGTCCTGGCCAAAATGTGAAGTATGGTCTCCCTAAGTAAACCCCCCCTCAACTCCACAATGGAGTGAGCGTGAGGTGGAGAGACTGTGATGGAGAGGGTAGGAAGGGGTTGGGGCCATGTAGGAAGGGGGCAGGGAAGTGGAGCAAATAGCTAATCCACAGAGAGGAAAGATGCCTCAAGCACACTATGCAAAACAGCCTGATGACATCATTAGTGTGTGAGCAACCTTGCTGCAAAACTTGCTCCTGTGTCTGCTCTGCTCGCTGGTGAGTTTCTGAGTTGGTTCCTCCCTGGAATATTTCTCAGGCCTGGATGGCTTGGGGCGGGGTGTGCTGCCTGAATCCTAGTAGCCCAGTGAAAGAACGGGGGCATCATGCCACACAGGGCACTGGTTTTCAAAATAAAGTATGGTCCCAGCTAGCCGCCATCTCCCCCCCACCCCAAATGCTCCAGTATTTGCTGAGGCTGCTTCTGTGTCATTTCACCTTAACTGTTAATTTTCTGGGTTTATAACGCTGGTTTGGGGGATTATTGCAACAGCCCTGCCATGTCATTTACTCTAGACCACTGATCTGTTCTCTCAGCCTTAGCTCCCTTTTAACATAGCTGGTCTAGGATTAGTACATGGCGGTGGGAACACTCCTATTCTCTATCAATTTATTGGACAAGATAATAAAACATTAAATACCCATGGTGGTGGGTTGGAAGGGTAAAAACTGTCCTTGGTTTAATTGATCCCTGGGTTTGATTTTAAAAATGCCTGGTGCCTCCACCTTGAAATCATATAGGCAATATCAATACCTAGAAGAACTTGCAGAACTATGGAAACTTCAGCAGCAGATTGTGTCTCAAACACAGTGGCACATTTATTAGGAAAAGGTGGGGAGGGAAAATGAATTGAATGACTATAATGAGGTTAAACCATTTATGGTCTGATCACCCCTCTGACACGAGTGTCCATTTTTTTATACCAATTTCACCTCTATTCTGAGCAGATTCCAGGGCTTGTGAGGTTGGCTTCCCAGGTGAGGAAAAATCAGTGGCACGGTTTGGTAAATGGGCGGGGGGGAATAGCTCCCTTTTATGGACACCCAGCTAGTCAGTTAGCTATAAAAATCCTTTTTAGTAGCTGTTCTCTACTTGTCTTACATGTAAAGGGTTAAGAAGTCTCACTGAAATGCTTAAAAGAATGAGGAATACTTATGGCACCTTCATCAGATGCATCTATGTGGCTATAGCCCACAAAAGCTTATGCCCCAATAAATTTATTAGTCTCCAAGGTGTCACAAGTACTCCTCATTCTTTTTGGGGATACAGACTAACACGGCTGAAACTCTGAAATGATTAGGTAAGAGGAAGTGAGTGGGTGCCTGGTCAAAAGAGCCAATGGGAAGGCTAGAAACTTTTAAAATTGAGAAAAAACTTCCCCTTTGTCTGTGTTGTTCTCTCGGCTGAAGAGACAGAGAGCAGCAGTATGCTGTGAGCTCAGGCCAGGTATGAAAAATCATCAGCATCATACCTAGAAATCAGTCATTTGGAACCACAGATATGTAAGTAGAACAGGAAATGTTTAGTTTAGACGCGATCAGGTTTATCTCTTTATTTTGGACTTGTGGATTCCTCTGTGCTAAACACAGGTGTTTTTGTAACCCTTAAGCTGGACCCCAAGAACGCCATTCTTGGTGATTAATCCTTACAGCTGCTCTTTTAATATCTAACAACAGCCTGATTTTCCAGATGTTCTTTCTTTCTTTTTTTAATAAAATTTACCTTTTTTAAAGAACATGCTTGGATTTCTGTGTCTTAAGAGGTCTGTGCACATGTTTTTCAGTTAGCTGGTGGCAACAGCTGATTTCTTTTTCTTTTCCCTTTCTCAGCTCTTTCTTGGACTCTCAGAGGGGTTCTGCACTTGGGTGGTGGCAGCACTACTGACCAAGGCCATGATGCAGTCTCTCTCCCCATGAAATCTGGCTCTCTCCAGGTCCTCTGACCCAGCCTCAGCAAACATCAGTTTACATCAGGGCAACTCTGCAACCACTGGCTCTGCCCATGTGGTTCCTCACAGGGTAATCTCCAAAATATTGTCCCCAAGTACAAAATTTAGCCTAATTATAGCCCAATGTCTCCAAACTTTTTGCAGTTAATACGTAAAAGAGGTCCTGCCTCATTCAGTCCACTCCCCTTTCTCCCCAGCAGACAGCTCACTCAGTCACCTCCCTTCTTTCATAGGCTTCAGGCCACAGGGCTCACATAAAACTATAGCTCAGATAATAATTAGAATAAGTTACACCTTGGAATCTTAATCTTTGTTTTATATAATCCATTGCAGTCAGTATTTCTGTTCTTAGCTGATCCATGGAGGCAGCAAAATATTCATCGCTGGCAGGGGCACAGCTTGATACAGGATCCTTTAGACCAGAGATGCAAGAAAGAGACAAATTTCCCATTAAATTCAGCAGAGAGAGATTTCAGAGTAGCAGCCGTGTTAGTCTGTATTCGCAAAAAGAAAAGGAGTACTTGTGGCACCTTAGAGACTAACAAATTTATTTGAGCATAAGCTTTCGTGAGCTACAGCTCACTTCCGATGCATCCGATGCATTCGATGAAGTGAGCTGTAGCTCATGAAAGCTTATGCTCAAATAAATTTGTTAGTCTCTAAGGTGCCACAAGTACTCCTTTTCTTTTAGCAGAGAGAGAGGAGATCTGAGCCATGTTCTCAGCATCATAAAATGTCACCTCTCCCCTTGCAAAGTCCAGATAAACTCCAATCTTCCTGGGTGTCTGATGCAGAAACCATAATGTCTCAGAGGAGGTGAGAACCCAAATCCCCTCCTCAAGTTTAAGAATGATCCCTCCCTTCCTCCTCATTGAGTCTCTGGCAACTCCAATAGCCCAATGTCCCCCAGCCCCCACATCCACCTCCTAGTAATGTGTCCCCAAGGTGAAGCCCTGAGATCCTAGGGCAGAAACAGAAGAGTCAAATCTCTCAGGATTGTTGGGCAGATCCTGCAGTGTGTCTCCACATCTCACACTTTTCTGATCCTCAGCCAGGACAAGTAGGGGATGGGCTATGGCTGGATCCAGAGTCACATCCACTGCAGTGAGGAGAGAGAGAGTCAATTTTTACAGTGAGAACTGGGGAAAGGTTTGGTCATTTCATCAACAGGAAATACCCCAGTTTGAGAGCTGATCCATGGATCTCCCTCACCCAGAATTCACCAGAGATTAAAAAGGAAACTGTAGAACAGGATCCAGTAAACCAGGTCAGGTGAAGCCACATATGGAGTATTGCATCCAGTTTTGGGCCCCCCACTACAGAAAGGATGTGGACACATTGGAAAGAGTCCAGCAGAGGGTAACACAAATGATTAGGGGGCTGGGGCACATGACGTATGAGGAGAGGCTGAGGGAACTGGGCTTATTTAGTCTGCAGAAGAGAAGAGTGAGGGGGGATTTGATAGCAGCCTTCAACTACCTGAAGGGGGGGGGGTTCCAAAGAGGATGGAGCGAGTCTGTTCTCAGTGGCGGCAGATGACAGAACAAGGAGCAGTGGTCTCAAGTTGCCATGGGGGAGGTCTAGGTTGGATATTAGGAAACACTATTTCACTAGGAGGGTGGTGAAGTACTGGAATGGGTTACCTAGGGAGGTGGTGGAATCTCCATCCTTAGAGGTTTTTAAGGCCTGTCTTGACAAAGCCCTGGCTGGGATGATTTAGTTGGTGTTGGTCCTGCTTTGAGTAGGGGGTTCGACTAGATGATCTCCTGGGGTCTCTTCCAAGCCTAATCTTCTATGATTCTATGATTCTAGGTACTGTGCAATTTCTGATCTAATTATTGCAAACTGTAGCAATTCAAGTTCAGGTAAATGTTCCAATAAAATGCTTTAATAAATTAATAAATTCCCTGCCTCACAGATCTGGATGCACCCAGCCCATGGAGTTTATTCGCATCTTAGTTCAAACTTCCTATTTGAACATAGTGGGCAATGTTGTATTAATTCAGATTAGAAAAACCCCTAGTCTAAAACATTATTTAATGCAGATATTAACTGTATCCTTACTGCTTTTTTGAACACAGAAATGTCTGTTTAAATACAGGAGGTGATATTTCATATATTTCTCAGCCATCCCACACTTCTTCACAAAGCTGAAATGGATTTCATCCAGTTTTTACACTCCTGACCTTGGTGTGAGTGATACAAAATAGAAATTGAAAACTAACTCTCTGGTCCTTAAAAGTGGTGAAACAGAAAAGTGGGACTGCAGCTAGCAAAGCAGAGAAATTATATTTCATCCTGCTCAGATTCTTACGCCATGTCCATCACTGGGATCTAAGCACCTGGGGATCCCTGAGACCCATGATCTCAGCTAAGGAAACAGGTGACTGCCTGCTGGAGAGACAAGGATGATCTCATACTAAGGGAACCTTCTGTCTAACCCAGATGCCATCACTAAGCTTCAGGGCTTGTTTAGAGGCTCTTGCCAAAGTGATGGGTGTTACTGTCTTGCTGTCTGACATCTTCAGACCTAAACACAACATTTACGGTCATCGCTCACTGCTTTCTTTACACAGACCCCAAAAATCAACAAGAGGAAGGAAAGGATCTTTGAACTCCAGGCTCAGTGATTCATAGAATCATAGAATCATAGAATATCAGGGTTGGAAGGGACCCCAGAAGGTCATCTAGTCCAACCCCCTGCTCAAAGCAGGACCAAGTCCCAGTTAAATCATCCCAGCTAGGGCTTTGTCAAGCCTGACCTTAAAAACCTCTAAGGAAGGAGATTCTACCACCTCCCTAGGTAACGCATTCCAGTGTTTCACCACCCTCTTAGTGAAAAAGTTTTTCCTAATATCCAATCTAAACCTCCCCCATTGCAACTTGAGACCATTACTCCTCGTTCTGTCATCTGCTACCATTGAGAACAGTCTAGAGCCATTATCTGGGGACATAAGAGTTAGCAGGGGAGACAACTCCAAATGACACAGGTCATTTCTAATTTGTCTTTTACTTCCTTTCCTTTCTCTACCTTCGCCACTGGATTAAAATGACACTACTGAAAAGTTAAACACCCCCATGTCAGTGGGAAACAGAGCGGGAGGGGATCTAGTGTCTGGGACTCTCCCACCCTGTCCCCGGCTCTTCATTTTGTGATGCACGAGGGGTAGGGAGCTTTCCCCAGCACATTGCAGCGGAATTCACAAATCCACCTGCTCCTGAGGGACATCACATCCACCTGGATGGGAAACAGAAGGAAACACAACATTGTGATTCCATTCAATAAGAATGTTCTGCTTGACGATCTGGGGATTGTATCACCCTCTGAACTGCAGAAATTGTTCCCGGGTTTCATCCCTCAGTCCCACTCACAGCAAGAATGTCTGATCAGAAATGATTGGGAAGGTGCTTGGTGAGGCTTGATATTCCATTTACCACAGTCATTAAGGTCAGGTCTACACTACATTATATAAGTATAACTACATCACTCAGTGGTGTGAAAAATCCATACCCCTGAGCAATGTAGTTATACTGACTGGAGTAGATAGCGCTATATCGGCAGGAGATGTTTTCCCATCAACATAACTACTGCCTCTCATGGAGGTATATTAACTACTCCAATGGGAGAAGCTCTCTGGTACAGTAGCATCTTGTACTAAGTGCTACATGATGCTATAGAAAAAGAAAGATCACTATTGTTGCACAATTGAGATAAATATTATACAAAGTATGCCTTGTAAGGTATCTTTGGAAAAGTTAAGGAGTACTTGTGGCACCTTAGAGACTAACAAATTTATTAGAGCATAAGCTTTTGTGAGCTACAGCTCACTTCATTGCATGCCACAAGGGGCCACAACAGTGGTTCCCGTAACCCACCCAGCAATATTGTTAATCTATCCACGTATAGTTTGGGAAAGTTATAACCCGCTAAGTGTTGTTATCTTGTTTAAATGTGTGTATGAAGTTATGAAGTTTTGCTGTACGTTTGTTACTAAACATGTCTTGTTCCTGGATAACAGCCTCAAGA
Organism: Dermochelys coriacea; assembly: GCF_009764565.3. NCBI lineage: Eukaryota > Metazoa > Chordata > Testudines > Dermochelyidae > Dermochelys > Dermochelys coriacea. Next base: position 487,264 of record NC_050071.1, on the reverse strand, counting down.
CAGATTTACATCAAACTAGCCAGCTATGTGTTGATGGCCCATTATGGAGAATCAACTCTTCCAGAGGCCTCTCCTGAAGAGGTCTCAGAGGGCATGGAGACAATGGATGCCCCATGACTCAGTGATGGCATGTAGGGTCATGTGATCCAAGATTCCATTTTTTGACCCAGTAACTTTCCATGCATATGGGCTGAGCGCATGGAGACTGTGACATCATCTTTTTCTTTCTGCTTCTGGACTATGATTTCTAACAAAGGGGAGCTTTGAACAAGGGAGTGAGGACCCCAACATTTGGGTGAACCAGAGAGACTTACTACAGACTGGCTGATTTAACATGACTGTTTTCTGATCTACAGACTTTGAAAACATCTGTAATGTATATGTATATGATTCCTTTTAATTATTTAATAACTCTTTTCTTTTTTATATTAATAAACCTTTGGTTTTTAGTTTACTAAATATTGGCTACCAGTGTGGGATTTGGATGAAATTCTGAAGTATATTTTGACCTGGGGTAAGTGGCTGGTTCTCTGGAATTGGAAGAATCTCATATATGTGATTTCTGGTTTTAATAATAATTTATCACAGAAGTCTGGTTTGTCTGGGTGGTTCATGAGGGGCTTGTGTGACTGAAAGGGGACTGTCTTTGGCTTCATAATAACTAGTATAGTAATTTGGAAGCACACATTTTTGTCTCGCTTGGTAAAATCTTATGACAGAGTACACCACTAGTCTGGGTACATACCCTGTATCTGTCAGTCTGACCTGAAATGGGCACCCTTAGTAGTGTCCCATATCTGGCAGAGTGACATGCTACAGCTGCACAGCTTCACCAGTGCAGCTGCTCCAATGCAGCGTTTTAAATGTAGACCTGTCCTTAGAAATATTGTCTTGTCATTTCCCATTGAGACTAACATTTGAGCATGGACCTGATGAAGGTATCGTTCCATTTCTCACGTCTCAGGAACAATTCTGCCGACACAGAGATCAGCCCACAGCAACCAATATGTTAAAGTGTAATTAAATTTGAGATTATTTTTCAGGCTTGATCTACGCTACCATCTTTTCTCGGTGTAACTACATCATTTAGGGGGGTGGATTTTCCACACCCCTGAGTAATGTAATTATATTGACCTAACTCCTGGTGAATACAACGCTGTATTGACGGGAGTACCTATGCTGATGGGAGAAGCTCTCCCTTAGGTGTAGGTAGTATCTTCAATAAGTGGTATAGTTGTGCCGCTGCTACACTGTAAGTGTACACAAGCCATCAGTAACTAAAGTGCAAAATTCCTTACACGAATGCTGTTGTTAGTAAATAAATAGTCATAAATATCCAGGAATTTCTGAGTCAAATTTACATGTATAAGAAACCAAAACATTTGACAATTTGGAAATTCACAGCTCGACACCTTAATTCAGCCTTTCTAATAATGGCCTGGATATGTCAGAAACATTTAGCATCTTACCAATCCATAATGTCAAAGGCCAGTTGCAAACAGAGGAGATGAGAAACTTTTAAAAATTAACATTGTAAATTGTCATAGGAATCCTTTGGAATGGAGATTTTTGGGCAGGAACAGTCTCTGCTCCAAAAAGCTCACAATCTCAGGACACACAGACAGCAGTATGCAGAGTTTAGCGAGGTGTGGAAAACAACAACCTTTTATTTTCCTGAGTAAATATGTCAGGTTGAGTCACTGTAGAGAACCCAAAAGAAGCGGGTCTTTGGGAAGGACTTAACCATGCATATGGCAAAGGCCTGTGGATGAGCTCGGGGCAGGGAGGTGGACCAGGCACAGGGGGTCATGTTCAAGAAGGCACAGAGGTGTTTAGTGTGGATGACGCTGGGGAGGAAGGTGACAACGGTTGCCAAGGGTGGAAAAGCAGGTGTGGGGGGAGAGGGGCAGGGCTATGCAGCTCTGTGATGAGTCAGTGAGAAGTCTGGATTGATGGGACAATGGGAAGGGAGTGGGTGGAGGGGATTGTGACATTGCACTCCATGTGCTTTATGAAAATATGCTTGTAAATATGACTATGACAGAACTGGTATATGCTTTATGCTAAATATGTCATGTAACATATCTTTGCAGAGATATGATCTACTGAATCACAGGTTTCAGAGTAGCAGCCGTGTTAGTCTGTATTCGCAAAAAGAAAAGGAGTACTTGTGGCACCTTAGAGACTAACAAATTTATTAGAGCATAAGCTTTAATGCATCCGATGAAGTGAGCTGTAGCTCACGAAAGCTTATGCTCTAATAAATTTGTTAGTCTCTAAGGTGCCACAAGTACTCCTTTTCTTTTTGCGATCTACTGAATATATTCATTCTATTTGTAGGCATGTATCATTTTTATATCTGAAGTTATGAGCATTGGCTCAATGTTTGTATTTGAACCGTTTGCTGTGGGGAACACATAAGGTAGGTTTGGTCAACCTATTGTGAAGGGACTATTCAAGTAATTGGGAGTACTTGACTGACAATGGACTTTGGGAGATGCCAATCCACATCTGCTGAGCGAACATGTAAACAATGGCATTGGCCTGCAAAAAGATGAATCATTCATGGACAGGTGACTTGCCCATGTGGCTACAAACTCCACCTTGCTGTGGTGATTTTACACAGAAGAACAAAGGGGTTTCTGCCCACAAAAGAGAGAGAATATAAAAGGCCCTGGAATCCCCTCCATTTTGTCTTCAGCTGGCTCAAGAGGCTGCCAGTCAGGAGAACACCCCTGTTGTTCACCTGAGATGTAAGCTGGAACTAACAAGGACTGTACCAGGGGAAAGGATTGGGCCCAGGCTAGGAAAGAATCCAGTCTGTGAAACATGCTTATTGGAACATCTTTGAGGGTGAGATATCACCTGTAACTAGATCCTCGGTGTATTAAGTTAGCTTTGCATACTTTGATTTATTTTACTTAGTAATTTACCTTGATCTGTCTGTTATTATTTGAAACCACTTAAATCCTACATTTTATACTTAATAAAAATCACTTTTGTTTATTAATAAACCCAGAGTAAGTGATTAATACCTGGGGAAGCAAACAGCTGTGCATTTCTCTCTATCAGTGGTATAGAGGGTGGACAATTTATTAATTTACCCTGTATAAAGCTTTACACAGAGTAAAACAGATTTATTTGGGGTTTAGGCTCCCAGAAGGGCTGTGCACTGGGTGCTGAGTAAAGTCCCTTTAACTGTAGTCTGCCCAGAGCTGAGTGAATCTCAGTGTCTGTGTTCTGCAGGAGGGGTATGGCTCCTACCTCTGGGTCTGTGCTGGAGGAGACTTGTAGGGGCTGGCCCAGCTAGACAGAATAAGGGGGCACCCTTGCTGGTAGAGGGGTTAGGCTCAGTGGTATTTCAGCACATCTTGTGACAGTCTTGAAGGAATCTCTGTGACCCAACCCAACACAGTTGTGTAGTCGAGCAGGACTTGTGCACAGCTGATTGCTTTGAGACACTGGTAGTAATTTTAATTGAGTTTTAGGTGTGCTGGCTGTAGAACAGACTAGGTGGTTACTGGTTGTTATTTTCTGTTTGCTTATTTCAGGTAAGGGAAATAGGGACAGAAAGTCAGCAAAATGAGTGAGAGTGAGGCTCAGAAGAAGCTAGAGCTGCACAGATTGCAGATTGCTGAGAAGGAAAATGAGCATAAAAGGCAGATGGAAGTAAGAGGAATGGAGATTAATTTGGGGGAGTGGGATAGCTCAGTGGTTTGAGCATTGGCCTGCTATCGCAGGGTTGTGAGTTCAATCCTTGAGGGGGCCATTTAGGGATCTGGGGCAAAAATTGGGGATTGGTCCTGCTTTGAACAGGGGATTAGACTAGATGATCTCCTGAGGTCCCTACCAACCCTCATATTCTATGAGATTGATAGCAGGTGGCCAGGGAAAGGACTGTACGTCAGCAAGCCCTGGACTTAAAAGACAAAGGAATTGAGGCCCAGAGACAAACCCAAATTGAGACTCAAAAGCATGAACTGGCTGTAATGGTCCGGCAGAGACAGAGTAAAGGGGTGCCCTTGCTGGCAGGAGGGTTAGGCTCACTGGTATCTCAGCACATCTAGTGACAGTCTTGAGGGAGTTTCTGTGATCCAACCCATCACAGGGGTCAAAGAGGCAAAGGACATGACTGACATGTGGGGAAACCCAATTTTTCTGCAACATTTTGTATGGACTAAGAGAGGGTAGGTCAGGGGGGAGGGTGGTGAAGGTGGCATGATGGGATATATTAGGAGACTGACAGGTGAGAAGTCTCTGGGAATGGAGAGAAAAGGATGGACATGGGTGTGGCTGAGAAGAAGAAAGTGGCAAGACATCGCTGTGACCTGGTTGCAGGGGCAAGCATGGGGAGGATCCAAACACACCCTTAAGCTGTGGGTCTGAGTAACAGGGAGAATGGGGTTGCTGGCAATGAAAGAGGAGGTACTATTGGAGGGGATCGGGGAGGGGAAGTAGTCTGGTTTGGGCCATGTTTAATTTAACAAGGGTATTGGTCTGGAGGTTTCCTCAGGCTTTTAAAAGGTGGGAAGTGTTGACAACGTGCTCAGGGAGAGAGGGAGGCAGGGAGCTGGGGGCAGCTCCTAAGCTCTGCAGGGCACTGGGAGCCAGGGAGCAGGGAACACTATGGAGTTAGGAGCTCAGCTGGGCACCCAGTTCCTCTGTTCCCTAGCTTCTCTCTGGGAGGCAGCTTCCCACTCGCTGTCCTGCTTCCCCAGGCCCTAGAGCTGGGTTCCTGCTCTCTCTCCCAGAATACTGATGATTATACACCATGTTCCTCAGCTGGTGAAGCGAGCACAGACCCATCCTATGGGGAAGCACAGAAGCCTCTCCATTCTACTACCTGCAATGGGGCCCTGTGACATTAAACTGTGACCGTATAGACCGTTGTTGCAACGAAGATCCTATAGTTACACCAAATCTTGTACAAAGGAGGTCAAGTAAGGTGTCTATGAAAAGGTTATGATTTGCTGGTTATGATTATGCTGCCTGTATGTGTGTATCATTTTTGTATTTGAAGATATTATTATTGGCTAGGTACTGGTATCTCAATGTGTTTGATTGCAAGTAGCATCAGTGAAGCATTTGGTCAGCTTCTTCAGAAAGGACTATTCTGAGTAAGTGTCCAATCAAGAACCACTTAACTGACAATGGATCTTGGGAAACTCCAATCCACATCTGAGGACCCTTGCTGGGAACATTCAAGGTAGCATGTGAACAGTGGCTGCTCTACATGCAAACTGAGTCATGCCTGGACGCATGACTTGCCCATGTGACTCCAAATGCCACCTTGCTGCTATGATTTTCCACAGTAAGAACAACAGGGATCTTCCACATGGGAGAAACTATGTAAGGCCCCCTTGGGGGACATCTTCATTTTATCTTCAATCCTGCTTCTAACCTCTGGAGGAACTTTGCTACAAACTGAAGCTAAGAACAAAGGACTAAATGACCCATCCCAGCCGGGATGTTTATACTCCAGAGACCTGATTAGTTTAACTCAACAGTAACCCCATCAAGCCTGAACCTAGAACTTTGCAATTGTTGTATGTATCTGATTCCATTTAACCAATTTTAACTCTCATCTATATTTCTTTCTTTTTATGAATAAACTTTTAGATTTGAAACTCTAAAGGATTGGTAGCAGCATGATTTGTGAATAAAATCTGATTTGTATATTGGCCTGGGTCTGGGGCTTGGTCCTTTGGGATCAGGAGAACCTTTAATTGGGGACACTGGTTTTCACAACCATTTGTTCCTGTAAGGTGTGCTACTGGTGGTGATACAAGAGAAATGGGGTATATGAGGGGATTGCTTGTTGAACTTCTCATTTGCCAGTGAGGTAAAACCAAAGTTCTCTCTGTTTGGGTGGTTTGGTGTGCCTTAGTAGTGAAGGAACCTCAGCCTTGGGCTCCGACTGTCCTGCTCTAAGCAATTTGTCCTGACTTGATACACTCTGTAGTGTCCCACCAAAGACCGCTTTATCACAGGCCCCCACCGTTAAAAGGCTGTGATTGTGGGGTGGGGACTGGTGCCACAGGCCTAAATTCATGGAACCACACAGTGTCTGTCTATGTGCTGACTGTCAGAACATCTACCAGTGAGGACACTCGGCACTTGAGAATGGTCCCCCTTACTCCACTGACTCCTGCCACACAGGGAATCATCACCCTCTGGAGAGGGAGCCTGATGATTGGTTCAATGACCTCCAGTGTTACCATGACAATACCTATTGACATCACCCGGACTAGAATCACAATAATGAGATACAACAGTCAGTAGCTTAATGGCAAACTCATTTCTTGAAACTCTAGCCCTATGCATGAATTTTCAAGGAATTTAACTCTACATGAGTTGGAAGGGTTGGTCTTATTTTGTTATCAAGACTATTGAAGTCAAAAACAGTGACACAAGAACTGATATATATATATATATATATAAAATATTTATTCTGAAAAAGGGATAAGGCATTTTCCTTGGGAAATAACCTAGAAAATTCCTTTCTTCCCTGAAGAATAATTCTGTGAAATTGGGCAGCTAAATAAACAAATGAAGCTGTGAAAGAGAGAGATTTATTCCTGCTTTCAGTACAAATCTTAACTCAGCCGTAGAACGGAGTTATGCACCACAGCCTCTAATATATTGGCATCAATCCTAACATAGCAGAATTTTACCTGAGGCCACCAGGACCCTGAGCTGTCCTAAATCCTGTCCATCTTGCCAGACTGGTGCATTTAGACATTCAGCCTCCTTCCTCCAACCTCTGCTCTCCCCTGCAGATTGTGTTTCTTGGGATCTCTCTTTATGTTTTATGCCCATGGATTTAAGAGCTTGTGCTGTTCGAGCCCTTCAATGCATGAGGCTCAGGCAGCCTCAGGGATGTTGAATTGTGTTCAGAGCCCCGAGGAATTTTTTCCCATTCTCTCTCTATACCCGCCCATCGGATGCTGGGCTGGCTGCTGAAAGGCCTAGTAGGAAATGTTGGCCTCTACCCCATGAATCTGAGCAGAGACTCAAGGATGGGACCATTAGGCTGACTGGCCTCCCTACAGTAGTTTGAAGAGTGACATTATATACTTGCTTGCGCATCTGTGAGGAAGGCAGAGGCACATTTTTTTTCGGAGGCACAGGGGTTTCAGCCGCTCTGTGGACACAAGTTGCAGCCTCCTTCTGCCCCTCCGACACTTGGTCCTCTACTTCTGCTTGGGACATGAATGGTTGAGTTATTTATTCCCATTGCTCTAGCCTGCAGCATTGTCTCTTCTTGCTACCACCAGGTGCCAAAACCAACCACCCTCATGACAAGCTTCCTACAACAGTCCTTTGGTTACAAAACTCCCCAGCCCACAACACACCTTTCCCCAGCTTTCATACATTATTGTTCTACAATCTCTAAGCACAACATTTGGGGAGGATCAGTGTTGGGGAGGTACCTTGAGATATCCTGGAATTAATTTCCTGAGGTGCTGAGCACTCCCTACTCTATTACTAACACGGAGACAGGGACACTCGGCGAGAAGAGAGTGGCACAGTGGCTAATGAATCAGACATTCCCTGGGTTGGTTGTTACCCACAATCACACCTGTGGGAACAGGTGTCTCCAGAAGGCAGCCTGTCAGTCAGAAGGACTCTCTCATGTAGGGAACCTTGCTGCCTACCCTGGATGTTGTCACTGAGCTTCAGGGCCTGCTGAGAGGGTCTTCCCATGACAATGGGGAAGTCAGTGTCCTGCTATCTGATCACCTCCCTCTGGGGCATCTGCTCTGAACTTTCTCCAATTAGAAACATTGCTTTTCATTAGGATGCCCTGAGCGGGAGGTGCAGACATCTCAGTGGGAGTGTTCACTGCTGGGGCTCCTCAGAGAGAAGGATCCTGAACTCTGACCCCCACCTCCCCAGGTGCAAGAGTCAGGAATGGGGACATGGCCTTCAGCTCCTTGGTAAAGGCAGGGGAATAGCACTTCCTGTCCACCAAAGGAGATACACAGGGGGCACAGGGAGAGCTGAACTGGTTCAGTTACACAGAGAGTGGACACAAATGGTCAAACCTTAACAAATCTAGGGATTAAACTGAATACAGTGACACATTCTCACAGAGGTAGGACCCCCTTTCTTTACCTCCTGACTCTTTAACACAGTCTTTATGGCCATATTTCCTTCAGGAGAAACACCATCCTTCCTTTCCTCTCCTGATTCCACTGATGGATTTGGGAACCAAAATCTTGAATCTTGAGACCTAAACACAATATTTGATGACATCACATAGATCCCAAAAATCACCAGGGGAAGGAAAGAACCTCTGAACTCCTGGTCCAGTGGTTATGGGGAAATCAGAGTTAGCAGGGAGGCAACTCCAAATGACAAAGGCCATTTTTAACATTTTTAATTTCCTTTTCTTTCTATTCATTCTCCGCCTTTTCCCATGGATTGAAATGACTCTAGTAAAAAGTTAAACAGCCCCATCTCAATGGGGCTAAAATCAATCTCAAATCTCAAATCAATTTCCACGCATAAGAATCCCAAACCTTTGACAGTTTGGAAGTTCACAGCCAAAGACCTTAAGTCAGCCTTTGTAGTGATGTCCTGGGCAAGTCAGAAACTCTGACCACCTAACCCCTCTGTAACAAATAACTTCTTCCTATCAGTGACCACATAAACAACAGTAATATACGTTGAACTGGACAGTGGTTAAGTCAACTCTGCCTTCTTTACAGTTATACACACAACAAACAAAATGTTGCCCTGATGTGGCCATGGAAGGCAGACTTTCTCCCTCTTTGTTACAGGCCCAGTGTTGCCAGGTGTTCCAGGATGGATTTTAGGGTTCTATTGACTCTTTACACAAAGCCATTTGTCTTGGGGTGATATGGGGCAGTCTTAAGCTGCTTCACACCACACAATTTCCATAATTCACTGAGTAGCTGCAACATGCAACCCATGGTCCGTGAGACTCACTGTATCCTAAATAACACCCTGTAACCCCATATTCACCACTGTTATATGGTTATGATATATTTTCTACAAAATATGCCTTGTGAGCTATCATTTGAAAAATCATAAGCTGCTGAACATCATTGTATTGTTAAAATGTGTGTATCGACATTGCATATGGGGTTATGAGATTTTGCTATATGTTTGCTACTGAAACATAGTAATTTTGAGGAATGCCCACAGACTAGTTCCTGGGTGTCTAGAAAGGCTTGACCACAAGTGTTAGTAAACTCTTAGCTACTGAAGCAACCATTCGCTATCGGGGGGACTGTAAACAAACCGGTTTATGTCATATTCAAGATGGCCCAAACTTCATGCACCACAAGGGTGTGAACAAGAAATTTGCAAGTCACCTGGGAAAGATGCCTCTAATCTCATGTACACCACAGACCATTGTCTGCACCCAGTGGGAGGGCAGTATTTGTCAAAGAGAGAAGGAAGGTATAAAATAAGAGCAGTGATCTGCACATTACCTCTCCTTTGTCATCTCTACTCACGGCTGCAAGAACGTTTGAAAGACAAAGAACCATAAATGAACTGTGGGGTAGGGGAGGAGGGGGAGATGGTCCTAACTGCAAGGGTTTCTAGGAAGTCTGAACTGCTGCGAGCTTTTCAGCAAGAAACCATTTTTTTGTTTCAAATCTTATTTAGCTTGGTAAAGTTTAGGAAATAGCTTGCATGTTTATTTTTTATTTCTTTCATAACCAATTCTGACTTTTATGACTTTATCACTTATAAGCACTTCAAATATATCTTTCTCTAGTTAATAAACTTGTTTTACTATTTTATCTATACCAGTGTGTTTTGGCTGAAGTGTCTGGGGAATCTCTGCTTAAGTTAACAAGGGCTGATGCACATTCATTACTCTTTGATGGAATGATAGACTTATAATGAGCTTACACTGTCCAAGAGGGTAAGATTCACATTTCCAGGGTTCGAGGCTGGGGCTGGGGAAGTTGTGGGTGTTACCCTATATGTAGTTCATGAGAGGCTGGGGGAGCATTCATGTATCTTAGCTGGGAGAGACTTTACCTGCTAAGGATTGTGTGTGAACAGAGCCTGGAGAGGCTGTTCTTCACTGCCAGAGCAGTGTAAAATGCTCCCTGGGCTGGAAAGTTAAGAGAGCACCACTGTTTAGTGGTCTAACTGGGAGATGTTACAAGGTGTTCATCCCTGGGAGACATCACACAGGCGTTCAGGATATGCTGCACAATGTCTAATCCCAAGTGCAAGTGAACTTCCCAAGTACAATTAGACACACAGCGAGCATCTCTACACATGATCCAAACATAAAACCAGACATTATTAGTCAGAGAAGATAAGAAATGAACTGTGAATAGTGGAACACAGTGCAGAATGGATAGTCTCTTGTACTTCACTATAAGGCAAGTTTTCTAATGCTTTTATCATTCTCAGGCTTTTCTGTGAACCCTCTCTAACTTATCAAGAAAAAGAAAAGGAGTACTTGTGGCACCTTAGAGACTAACAGATTTGTTTGAGCTGTAGCTCACAAAAGCTTATGCTCAAATAAATGTGTTAGTCTCTAAGATGCCACAAGTACTCCTTTTTTTTTTTTTTGCCAATACAGACTAACACGGCTGCTACTCTGAAACATAATATCAAAATCATTCTTAAATTTTGGACCCTGGAACTGGACACAATATTAAGAACCTAAGAATGGCCAAACGGGGTGTCAAGGTTCCTTCCCCACTCTGAACTCTAGGGTACAGATGTGAGGACCTGCATGAAAACCTCCTAAGCTTACTTTTACCAGCTTAGGTTAAAACTTTCCCAAGGTACAAGCTATTTTACCCTTTGCCCTTGAACTTCCACTGTCACAACCAAACGTCTGGGTTTATTTTTGAGAAAGTGTTGTTGGAAATGTCTTTCCCATCAAAGTCCTCACCAAAACCTTGCACCCCTCCCCCCCCCCGCCTGGGGAAGGCTTGATAAAAATCCTCACCAATTTGCATAGGTGACCACAGACCCAAACCCCTGGATCTTAAGAACAATGAAAAAACATTCAATTTCTTACAAGAAGAATTTTAATATAAGAAAAGATAAAAAGAATCACCTCTGTAAAATCAGGATGGTAAATACCTTACAGGGTAATTTGATTCAAAACATAGAGAATCCTTGGCAAAACCTTAAGTTACAAGAAAGACACAAAGACAGGAATATTCATTCTATTCAGCACAGTTTAATTTCTCAACCATTTAAAGAAATCATAATCTAACGCATATCTAGCTAGATTACTTACTAAGTTCTAAGACTCCATTCCTGTTCTGTCCCCGGCAAAAGCATCACACAGACAGACAGAACCTTTGTTTCTCCCTCCCTCCAGCTTTGAAAGTATCTTGTCTACTCATTGGTTATTCACAAAAAGAAAAGGAGTACTTGTGGCACCTTAGAGACTAACAAATTTATTAGAGCATAAGCTTTCGTGAGCTACAGCTCACTTCATCGGATGCATTTGGTGGAAAAAACAGAGGAGAGATTTATATACACACGCACAGAGAACATGAAACAATGGGTTTATCATACACACTGTAAGGAGAGTGATCACTTAAGATAAGCCATCACCAACAGCAGGGGGGGGAAAGGAGGAAAACCTTTCATGGTGACAAGCAGGTAGGCTAATTCCAGCAGTTAACAAGAATATCAGAGGAACAGTGGGGGGTGGGGTGGGAGGGAGAAATACCATGGGGAAATAGTTTTACTTTGTGTAATGACTCATCCATTCCCAGTCTCTATTCAAGCCTAAATTAATTGTATCCAGTTTGCAAATTAATTCCAATTCAGCAGTCTCTCGTTGGAGTCTGTTTTTGAAGCTTTTTTGTTGAAGTATAGCCACTCTTAGGTCTGTGATCGAGTGACCAGAGAGATTGAAGTGTTCTCCAACTGGTTTTTGAATGTTATAATTCTTGACGTCTGATTTGTGTCCATTCATTCTTTAGAGGCTCGTTCACCTGCGCATCTGCCAATGTGATATATGCCATCATGTGCCAGCAATGCCCCTCTGCCATGTACATTGGCCAAACTGGACAGTCTCTACGTAAAGGAATGAATGGACACAAATCAGACGTCAAGAATTATAACATTCAAAAACCAGTTGGAGAACACTTCAATCTCTCTGGTCACTCGATTACAGACCTAAGAGTGGCTATACTTCAACAAAAAAGCTTCAAAAACAGACTCCAAGGAGAGACTGCTGAATTGGAATTAATTTGCAAACTGGATACAATTAACTTAGGCTTGAATAGAGACTGGGAATGGATGAGTCATTACACAAAGTAAAACTATTTCCCCATGGTATTTCTCCCTCCCACCCCACCCCCCACTGTTCCTCTGATATTCTTGTTAACTGCTGGAATTAGCCTACCTGCTTGTCACCATGAAAGGTTTTCCTCCTTTCCCCCCCCTGCTGCTGGTGATGGCTTATCTTAAGTGATCACTCTCCTTACAGTGTGTATGATAAACCCATTGTTTCATGTTCTCTGTGTGTGTGTATATAAATCTCTCCTCTGTTTTTTCCACCAAATGCATCCGATGAAGTGAGCTGTAGCTCACGAAAGCTTATGCTCTAATAAATTTGTTAGTCTCTAAGGTGCCACAAGTACTCCTTTTCTTTTTGCGAATACAGACTAACACGGCTGCTACTCTGAAACCTGTCCTCTGACAGTTGCCAATACCAGGTACTTCGGAGGGAATGAATAGAACAGGGCAATCATAGAGTGATCCATGCCTTGTTTTCCACTCCCAGCTTCTGGCAGTCAGAGGTTCAGGGTCACCCAGAGCATGGGGTTGCATCCCTGAGTATGTTGGCTAATAGCCATTGATGGACATTTCCTCCATGAACTTATCTAGTTCTTTTTTGAACCCAGTTATACATTGGCCTTCACAACAGCCCAAGGTGTTCCACAGGTTGACAGTGTGTTGTGTGAAGAAATACTTCCACTTGTTTGTTTTAAACCTGCTGCCTATTAATTTCTTTGGGTGATCCCAACTTCTTCTATTATGTGAAGGGGTAAACAACAATTTCTTATTCTGTTTCTCCACACTATTCATTTTTATAAACCTTTATCTTATCCAGGGGTGGCCAACCTGAGCCTGAGAAGGAGCCAGAATTTGCCAATGTACATTGGCCACAGTAATTCGTCAGCAGCCCCCGTCAGCTCCCCCACCCCGCTCCCAGCGCCTTCTGCCCACTGGCAGCCCCATCAATCAGCACCTCCCCCTCCCTCTCCACACCTTCTGATCAGCTGTTTCATGGTTTGAAGGAGGCTCTGGGGGGAGGGGAGGAGCGAGGGCACTGCAGGCTCAGGGGAGGGGGCAGGAAGGGGTGGAGTGGGGGCAGGACCTGTGGCAGAGCCAGGGGTTGAGCAGTGAACAGCCCCCAGCACATGAGAAAGTTGGCGCCTGTAGCTCCAGTCCCGGAGTCGGTACCTGTACAAGGAGTCGGTACCTGTACAAGGAGCCGCATATTAACTTCTGAAGAGCCGTATTTGGCTCCAGAGCCACAAGTTGGCCACCCCTGATTTAATCCAATCTCTACATATTAGAGACCTAAACAAGGGGGCAGATTATTACACATCTCTCTATTATGGATATTACATTTTCCTCTCAAGAATATGGTGTGGCTATTGTCAGAGACAGGACACTGGACTAGATGGCCATGAGTGTGAACCAATATTGCATTTCCTATTGTGTGTCAGATGCCACACAAAAGGGAGGTTGCACATAGGACAGCCAAGTCCCAGCAGAAGAATTTGAACTCATAATTCTTGGGTTCAGTAAGCATTGTCTGCTTCCTCCCTCCACAGTATGAGCGTGTATTGTTTACATGGAGTATTCCTGAAGAAACAGTAGCACAGAGGTGTGAATCCTCTGGATTCAGAGATGCTATAGCTTTTGTTGAGAAAACTTTTGAAATATTTTGACTGGTCATTGGTACCATTCAGTAGCTGAGCCCGGGGCAGTGCAGTGATATTCATTTAATGAGGGACAGAGCCTTGTTTTTTCCATAGCTCTGCACCACGATGTTATAAGACAGGGAAAATATCATGGGGAAGGGAATATTTGGTTTGTATGGAAGTGAGAGCTGTATATTGGGAACCCCTTGACAAAATGACCTCAAATTTGACTCATGGGCTCCACTCTAGCCCCTGTGGCAGAAAACCAGTTTTCAAGATGATATCCCTCTGAATGTGGATTTTAAAGCACTACAACTCCTCTGTGGAACTGCAGCACTCATAGGCAGGTGCTGCTAAATGTTGAAGTGACTCAAACTGAAACACTTTGATATTTCTGAATCACAATATTTCTGAAATTTTTGTGCATAAAATATTTATATTTTGACTTTTCAACCCAATTCAGAACAAATAAAATGTTGAAATATCAGAATTTTGTGTAGGGTAGAGATTGTGATATTTGCTCAGCTCTAGAAATTTCCTTCTATTTTTCTCTCCATCCTCCACACTGTTCATTGGGTGCCAGGCTGGCTGAAATGCCAAGAGATAAATGATGGTTTTACCCAATGAATCAAGCACCGCAGCCAGGCACAGAGCCAACTAAGTACACCTCATTAATAGGGATATTTATACTAAACTGTTATTTTATACCTTGTGTTTAGCACCCTCTGTTGTGTTGCTGACAGTGAGGTGTTGGGTCCAGGGATGCATGGTCGAGTCCATATTTGGGATCAGGAGCCTCTTCTCAGATACGAATGATGTGACTTGCAGTCTCCTGTTTCTCAGACACTCACTTTCTGAAGTTTTCTCCCTCTGTGGCTAAGTGAATTGTGGGTTATTTGATGTGTGTGAAGAATCCCAGCCCCTGTTGCCCATCCCCCTTCCCAGATGACAAGCAGCAGGAGCTTTTCTGACTAGATTCCATCACCTGCAACCACAGTTACAAACCGCCCCACCCCACAGAATCACTCACCCTCAGAGCCATTTTTCACCTTGACTTCTTTGTTTCTCCTGCAGAGCTGTTTTATTAGCAATGGCAAGTGAGCGAAATCTGATGAAGACTTTCTAAAAAGGACTGTGACGGGGGGACTCTCCCATCTCGCAAGTGCCTCCGACCAGCTCGCCGTAGTACTGCAACCTTTTCCTCTCCCGGCACCCCCATAGGTTGTTGATCTCACTTGGTAGATCTTCAGGGGCTCAGCCCTTTGGCCAAGTCACACAGTCAAAGGTGGATGAACCCTTTCCGGGGTAACAAAGGTCCAACAAGATCTGCCCTTACGAGTGTCTTCAGCCCTGTCATAAGGCTCTTTAAATTTAGCCCCTTTTTGGGGGGGTTTCAAACTAGCTGTGTGCCCTGTTCAGGGTTTTGGCCACTTCAGCACTGGCTGGTGAGTGGAACCCAGGCCCACGCATGCCTCTCGGTTCCAACTCAGGGACCCTAGAAACAGCAGCCATGTACTGCTGCCTCCAGTTCACTGCTGATATTCCCTGGGCCTTTCCCCCTGTCCCCAGCCCCTTTTCTTTCACCTGTTAGCTTAGGGTTAAAGTTCTCAGATCCTCACTCTCCCAGGTCCAGTAAATGCAGCACATCAAGTTCCTGTGATCAGCAAAAAGCACCCTTGGTCCTCCTGTCCTAGTCAGAAACTGCCCTGCTCAGGCCCTCCAGCTGCTTTTACTTAATCCTGCTGCATAATAACAGGTTTCAGAGTAGCAGCCATGTTAGTCTGTATTCGCAAAAAAGAAAAGGAGTATCTATATGGCACCAAAAATCGGTGCACTTTTGAAAATTGGGGTGTAATGTCCGTAAGGCAGAAAGGGAAGGAACAAAAGAGCTCTCATTAGTTACAGGCACCATTATGTGATGAATATACATTTGGGAGGACAATGAAATGTGACCATATAACCTGTATTTCACATCTCTTTCTACACTCCTGTGTTTCACAAGGTAGATGCAAAGTCAAAATGTTAATCTGACAATGGGAACATGAAAGACATATAAGGAAAAACAGATTGTGACTCAGAATTGACATTTCCTGACACTGGTTAAGACCTCCAATCCAAGCAGGCTAAAAGGGGACAGACAGGCTGGACAGAATGAAGCTGAATCTCTTCAGTAATTATCTTCAGTATCCAGTCACATGGAAATGAGTAGCGTTTCCCTGGACAAATGGTGACCACAATGGGCCAGCGTGGGGATGGGCTGAGCTGAGTGATCCGGGGTCTCAGGTTCAGTTATATAGATGCTGATAAGTTACTCGCAGGTGCTGATCAGTCCTCCTAACTCTATAAATACGATACTCCTTATGTACATGCACTGAACTCATTCTGTTACCTTTATGTCCCCGTAACTCTGTTTTCCCAGTAATTGTCCTTCCAGGGGAGAAGCTTTTCAATTCAGATTCAGGTGGCTGTGTCTGAGAAGCACCTGAAAACAATAATTTTTTCTCATCATTAACCATTAACCCAGCTCTTTATCCATTAACTCAATTTAATGGTGGGAGAGGAGGGAGGAAGAGGAGAAAAAAACTTTCTAACTATTTCTGACTAATAGGTGGATGTGGGATTTAGTAGAGATGGTGGCCAAATCACATTCTACAATCTCTTTCATCAGTTTCTTTCCTTTCCATGACTCACACACCTTCCTGATGAAATTAAACAACTGCAGTAAAAAAGCCGAATGGCTCCAGATTCCAGAGGAATAGAAGGAAAATTGGGATCTAACATCTAGTGTTGCCCCACATTGTCAAACTCTCTTTACACTGGTGTGTGTGGAGCAGGGACCTTTCTCCAGAGATTCCTACCACATCCCAGTGAATTCCATGCACTCACCTTTCCCTGGTGCTCTCTACTTCCACCTAGAAAGGAAGAGAAAAACAGCAACATTCAGATTCCATTCTACAATATGGTTTATACCTGATATTCTAAGGATTGTTTTACAATCTGAGTTGTAGAAATTATCTTCTGAAAGTCCCTCCTGTTTCCGCTCATCATAATTTTTGTTTTATATTTAGGAACGTTTTTTGGAAAAGTTATATTGTATGTACCTCGACACAGGCTGGCCAGGCTGGTCAGCACTGTAGCTCCTGAGCACAGCCAGCCAAACCACAGCTGCTTCCTACCTGTGTAGGTGTTGGGCGGGTGGGAGCGGATCTCTGCATCCTCTTCCCCTGCTGCCATTTGACCCTTAAGGGTCAGATCATCCAAAGTGCCCAGATCCCATTTGTTCTCAGTGCAGGGCAGAGAGGTCATAAGGAGTCTCCTTTGTTCTTAATGAGAGCAGCTCAGCACAAGCTCTTTTGAAAATCTGTCCGCCTGGTGTATAAAGAACACCCATGGATGGCACTTCCAGCTGGGTGTCTCCTCCACATAGCGCAGTCTTTAAAGGCAGAAGTCTGTTTGCAGGGGCTGTACATGTGTGTGTTTACCTTCAGGCTATTCCAGAGGAGAAACACACTCTGTGCACCCTCTGCTGGAGACTTTTTGTTCTTCCTTGCTTTATTGTTCTTTTAATGGAAAATTCTCATTCAGATTGATAATATTTGTTGCTGTTTGTGTGGGCAAAAATGAAACTCGGGTCTCGTGTAACTACAAAGTTAGGTCAAATGAACCCAACACTTACAGTTTTCTCCCACTGATGTGTCACTGGAACATTTTTAATAAGGGGCGGTGCTGAAAGCCAGCCCCCTTACCTCTGTCTGCAGCCCCTCCGTCTCCCCCCCAGAGCTGGGGCTGGGAGCAGAGCGTGTGTCTGGGAGTGGAGGACTTGGACAGGGGTGAGGGGGCTGAGGCTGGAGTCGGCAGCCAGGTCCCTCGGGCGTGGGGTAGCAGCCAGGACCCCGAGTGCAGGGCTGGGAGCAGAGTCCCACGTAAAAGCTGGGGGTCCTGCAGAACCTCCCACACTCCTAGTTCCCATGCCTGTGGTTCTGCCAATATAGTGAAACCATTTGAGCAATGGTCAATGTAGAGAGCTCGATGCAGAAAGCGCATAGACATATCATTACCTATGTTAACCCTCAGAGTCCTCCAGTCACTATCCCACAATGCCTCACACTGACTGCTCTGGTTACTGTTGTGAGTTTCACTACCAAAGGGGTCACATAGACTGGAAGCCCTTTGCCCTTTAAAATGTCTGTGAATTTTTGCAACGCCTTTTCCTGATTGCCTGGCTTCATGAGCACACCTCCCAGTTCTCCACTGTTGAGTTCGATGGTCCAGCTGACTTGCCAGCTTCATGCTCCAGACGTTCTCAAGCCTGGAGCAGACAGCAGGTACTGGATGGAGTTCGTGGCCTTCTGGGGAGATGAGACTGTGCAAGCACAATTCCAAACCATCCATAGAAAGAGCAACATCTATGAGCAGATTGCACAGGGGATGGGGAGTGTGACGGGGTCCTGCATTAGGACCAAGTGAAAGCCAAGGAGCTGCGACAGACATACCAGAAGGTCAAAGATGTCAACAATGAAGCAGGTGCTGAGCTGCAGACCTTCCACTTTTACAGAGCTGCATGCCATACTTGGCAGAGACCCCACCACGACCCCTCACACCACCATGTATACCTCCAGGGAGCCCAGGTCACAGACCCCTACTGTGAACAGTGGAGAGGTGGATAAGGAAGCAGAGTAGTTGTATGGGGGACAGGCAAGCAGGGGTCCAGCTGTACTATGAGCCAGGACCTGTTTTTCTACCTCAGTCCAGCCAATCCCTGCAGTCGAGCATGGATGAGCCCAGTGCAAGGGAAGGAACCTTGGGTAAGTGTGTAAATAGATTTTCCATTACAGTGATGGCTTCCCCAATTTATCAGGAAACAGCACTAGAATTTTCATTAATTTATTTGTAGTAGAAGAAGTGTTGTTACAGCAAAGAGAGGTAGAGTTGCTTTCTGCTTTTCATTCCCCACTATAGTTAGGTGAATGGGAAGCAAGCAGAGCAATTTGTTTATGTACACAGGAGTGTCTGTGGAATCCTCCTGAGGGATCTCATCAAAACTTCCATGGAGGTATTCTGCCAAAGGTTGCTGGTGATGGGAGACTTATTTCTTCCTCTGCAGTAGGACATTTTCCCACTATAATCAGTGATAACTTGAGCAGACACCATGCCTTGCAGTGTCATTGCAGTTGGTGCAGAACTGCAACATAGAATTGCCCTACACCCTCCTCAGCATTGCTCATGGCCTCAGGGCCAGCATGCCTGGGGAAAGCATGGCAAAGCACAGATGACCTATGAGAGCCAGGGTTGATGTATGTGTAGTTACAATGGACCTCAATGTTCCTTCCTCTGGATTATTTGTTGTGGTTCTCTATTTTCTTTGAAGTTAAAAGGTATTTACAGTTAAGTTTTTCAGATTGTTTGTTGGGAGCTAATTTCGCAAGTGAATAAAACTCTTTTGTTTTGAAAGTGATTCACCTTTTACCAGTTAACAACACATGGTGTATAATGCCTGCTGGCAGTGCAAGCGGTCATTTTGTGTGCTCACAACCCAGAGGATCACTGGCAAACACTGCAGTTGTTATAATGTACACCAAGCACCTCAACGTTAATAGCTGCACTGGCAGAGATATGTGCACAGATGTACAGCAAGCGCCACACAATTAGGTCCCCAAACAGAAGCATCAGGTTGAGCACAGTCCATCACAGCACATTACCATGGCCCACTGTTACAGTGCCCTTACAAAGCCTCCCGAAGCCGTGTAGAGCCTTGCTGAGCTTGTCTGATAGCCCTTGTGTCTGGGGGCTGTTCATACTCAGCAGACAACTGCTCCTCCATCTCCACCCCTGCAGCAACATTTCCCCCTTTGCCTCACAGTTATTATGCGGGACACAACAGGCAGCTATAACCATTGGGATACTTTTGCACTGAGATCCAGTCTGGTAAGTAAAGACCACCAGCGCACTTTCAATCTACCAAAGGCACATTCAACTGTCATTCTTCCCTGCTGAGTTGGTAGATGAAGCTTTCCTTGGTGATGTCAACATGGCCAGTGTATGGCTTCATGTGCCAAGGGAGCAAGGGGTGGGCTGAGTGCCCCATGATCGCTACTGGCATTTTAATATCGCCCATGGTAATCTGCCAGATGGGAAAAAAGATCCCTCCTTGTAGCTTTCTGAACAGACCTGTGCTCTTAAAGATGCAAATGTCATGTACCTTCCCTGCCCAGACAACATTGATGCCAGTGAAGCATCCCTGGTGATCCACCAGCACTTACATAACCATGGAAAAGTAGCCCTTTCTGTTGATGTACTTTATGGTAAGGTGTTCCTGTGCCAAAATATGGCAGTTGTGCTGTCTATTGCTCCACTGCAGTTTGAGAAGCCCATTACTGCAAATCTATCCACAGTTTCCTGCACATTGCCGAGAGTCACAGTCCTGCATAGCAGGAGATGATTAATGGCCCTACACACTTGCATGACAACTGCTGCACAGTGGATTATCCCCCTCGAAAATGACTTCCCACTGACTGGTAGCAATCTGGTGTTGCAAGTTTCGCTGGTCTGATCCCCACTGATTTCTCCACTGTCAATACAGCTCTCAGTTTGGTGTCCCTGCATTGGATTGCTAGGGCAAGCTCAGTGCATAGATCCAGGAATGTGATCTTGTGCATAAGAAAGTTATGCAGCCACTGCTCATCATCCAAAACATTCATTACAATCCCACGTGTCAGTGCTCATTTCTTAGGCCCAGAAGTGGTGCTCGACTGTCTGCTGCTGCTCCAAGAATGTTACCAACAGCCATGAATTAGTTCATGCTTTGTCCCTCAGCAATCTGTTCTCCAAGAAATCAAGGAGATGGTGTGATGAGATTGCCTACAATGGCATATGACCCATCTGTGACTGCTAGTAGCAAATATCCCAGTGGCCTGAGATGGGACAGTAGAAGGGGAGGGCTCTGGAGAATTCTTTTCCAGGTGTTTGGCTGATGGGTCTGGTTGACATGATCAGGGTCCAGCAATGGTCATGTTTGGGGTTGGGAAGTAATTTCCCCCAGATTAGATTGGCGGAGACTCTGGGTGGGTTTTCACCTCTGCAGCATGGGGCATATGTCCCTTTCATCTTTAAATAGTATAAATGGTGGAGTTTCTGTAATTTGAAGTTTTTAAATCATGATTTGAGGACTTCAGTAACTCAGCCATAGCTATTACAAGAGTGGGTTGGTGTAACAGAATGCACCCATGTCCACAATTTACACAGTATTTTAATAATATTTGTACAAAGTGTGCTTTGTGACGTATCATTTGAAAACTCATAATTTTTTGGTCATTACTCTCCTGGTAAAATATGTGTAAAAACATTGTATGTGAAGTTATAATATTCCATTGTATGGTGTTACTAATACATGTTCCAAACTGAGGTTGGCAAATAAGTCAGTCTCAAGCATAGGAATGTATACACTGCTTAATTTGCATTTAAACAGCAAACAGAGTAATGAACCAGGAAGGGGAGATAAAGGATTCTCAAACAGGTAAGGAAAAAGCAGCAGGGGGCATCTTTCCCCATAAATGTTTTGTCTCCTGAATCCCAGCTGGAAAGGCTTCTCAAAGGGATAATAGGAGGGGCAAACACCTTAGGATACCCCACCCCCTCTGCCCAGCACATTTACAGCACCTGAAGAACAAAGGAAGCAGTATTGTACTGGGAGAGAAGTTTGGTCAATAAGACTGCTGAGAGCATGTGGTGAGAAAACATTGCTTGGAATTTAATATAGTTTGTTACGCTGGGCACCAGTTGTGTTTTCTCTTTATTTTTCTTGTAACTATTTCTGACTTTTATGCCTCATTACTTGTACTCACTAAAGAGATCTCTCTTTGTAATTAATACATTTATTTTACTGTTTTATCTAATCCACTGTGTTTAAATTGAAGTGTCTGAAGGACTGTTTGAAATAATCAACTGGCATATTATTCTTATTAAATAAATAACGAACTCTATATAATTTTACTGTCCAGGAGAGGGCTGGGCAATGCAGGACATATATTTCTGGGGAAAAATCCAGGACTGTGATGTGCTGGGGTTACCCTGCAGTATAATCAAGGCTGGTAAGAGCCAGGGTGTGGTTGGCTGGTTGCAGCACACAGAGAGATAGCTGGGAGTGACTTCCATGCTGGAGGCTGTTTGTGAGAAGTCCAGGCTGGAGGCTACAGCAGCAAAGCATTGTAAAGGGAACCCCAGGTTAGAGGGGAGGTGACATAGCTACTCATTAGTCTGGATTGCACCCTGGTGTATCACAGAGGGTGGGGTCCTGTGGCCTGCAATGTGCAGAGGTCGCACTAGATGCTCACAATGGTCCATTCTGACCTTAAAGTCTATGAGTCAAGTTCCCTGCATCTCTTGTAGCTCGGCAAATACGAGAAGGTCATTCGTCCTATGCTTGCAACAGTTATGACAGTCATGGAGAGCTGTGCAACCTCCATGCTTCTGTCAGAGATGGTGGAAACTGACAAGTCTCAAGCCGGTTTGTGGAAAATTGAAAATAGGTATGAAAACTATGGGACAGAGATGATATTATGGGATGGAGACCACTGCATTGTGGGAAATTGACCCCTTGCTCTAAATCAACCTTGTACAATTGTTTTATGTCCCACAATGTACTACCAAAATTTACCAAAAGAAGTGCACTGAATGGTGGCAAGTTGCTCACTGTGATATCTACCCATGGTTGCATTGTGCACTGATAAAATCACTGTGCACTTATAAAAGCACTCACTCCCGGTGAGCACGAGAAGCTTCAATGCAAGGAGCCTAGTATGAACACCCACAAACCATGTACTAGCTGCAGCAGCTGTATGGCAACATAACTTGCATTGGCAAAACTTTGTAGTGTAGCCATGGCCTCAGTGTCAGCTGCTCCTCACTGAATACCTGAGTCTTCCTCTTTAATAGCAGTATTCGAAAGAAGAACTTACCTTGAAAAGTGTCACTATTTTATCATTTAATGTCTTCAGCCGCTGATACGCCTCTTCTCGTGCACGCTGAGAACAGTGCTTTCAGACTTGTTCACAAACAGGTGTCGGTTCTCAAAGGTGGACGCAATTGCCCCCAGATGTTCTGTTATTGTTTCCTTCAGTAACAAACATTAAAAATAAAAATACATTGTTATGTTCCAAGGTCTTAATGGCTGCCATGAAGTGGGCCTTTGATCTATGGATATTCACTGTCCCGATTAAAGCTGATTAGTGTACTTGTTTCAAGCTAAACTGAGAAGCAATAAAACCCCTTTATATAGTGAGACAGCTGGAAAAAATAGAAACCACCGTCCAGAAGCTAAGGGCTGCTCTACACTACAAAATCTACATCTCTGAGAGATAAAGCTATTCCAGTCTAAACCAGAGTGTAGCTGTTGAAAAATTAATGGAAAAATGGACAAATTCATCCACTGATCTAGCTACTGAGTCTTGGGGAGGTGGATTAACTATGGCAACAGGAGAACCCCTCTCATTGCTATAGTGAGTGTCTACACTGAAGCACTGCAGATGTATCGCTGAAGCCTTGTAAGTATACACATAGCCCAAGCCATATCAACTGATGGTTTCCTTATTGCAAAGACAGGAACAAGGTGATTGTTAGCGAAGCTCTCTGTGAGAAAGAAGCAGAGATCCTGGGGTTTTTCAGTCCCTCTGCAGAGTGGGGGACGAGTCAGTTGCTGCTTTGAACTAGAGCAAATGGTACAGTATCTGTAAATTAAAGTGTTTAAATCAAAATTTGAGGAATGTATTAACTGAGACAGAGGCTGTTGGGCATGAGAGGGTAGCAAGGTTCTGTGGATGTGCTGTGCAGGAGGTCAGACTAGATGATCATCATAGTCCCTTTTGGCCTCGAAGCCTGTGATGGGGTGGGGAAACTCTGGCGCATTGGATGCAAGAGGTTCATCAGGGTAAGCTGGTGGCCGACCATGAGAGGGTTTGTTTACCTGAGTGTCCGCAGGCACAGCCACGATTTGCCATTCCCGGCCAATGGGAGCTGTGGAAAGCAGCGTGGGTTAGACCACTGCTTCCTGCAGCTTCCTTTGGCCAGGAACAGTGAACTGCAACCACTGGGAGCTGCGGGTAGCTGTGCCTGCGGACGATCAGGTAAACAAACCCTCTCACGGCCAGCCAGTGGCTTACTCTGATGAACCCTCCAGCCTGCAGTGCTGGAGGTTCCCCACACCTGGCCTATGAGAAAGCCAGGAGAAACTGTTGTGAGTTGGGCCTTCAGAGGGAGCAGAAGGAAAGAGCTCACTGGGGCACAGGACTGGCTGGAGAAGGGGGGGTTGGAAACAATTAGCAAAGAAATGGTGGGATGTTGTTTGTTCTATTGTGTTCATGGAAACAGGACTTGTAAATAAAAACGTAACTTGTAAATAAAAACATAAGAACGAACATTCAGGGTCAGACTAAAGGTCCATCTAGCCCAGCATCCTGTCTTCTGACAGTGGCCAGTGCCAGGTGCCCCAGAGGAAATGAACAGAACAGGTCATCATCAAGTGATCCATCCCCTGTTGCCCATTCCTAGCTTCTAGCAAATAGAGGCTAGGGACACCATCCCTGCCCCATTCTGGCTAATAGCCATTGATGGACCTCTCCTCCATGTATTTAGCTAATTGGTTTTTGAACCCTGTTATAGTCTTGGCCTTCACCACATCCTCTGGCAAAGAGTTCCACAGATTGACTGTGCTTTATGTGAAGAAATACTTCCTTTTGTTTCAAACCTGCTGCGTATTAATTTCATTCGGTGAACCCTAGTTCTTGTGTTATGAGGAGTAAATAACACGTCCTTATCTACTTTCTCCACACCTGTCATGATTTTATAGACCCTCTGTCTCAGCCCCCCCTTAGTCGTCTCTTGTCCAAGCTGGAAAGTCCCAGTCTTATTAATCTCTCCTCATATGGAAGCTGTTCCATACCCCTCATCTTTTTTGTTGACCTTTTCTGAACTTTTTCTAATTCCAATACATCTTTTTTGAGACAGGGTGACCACATCTCCACACAGTATTCAAGATATGGGTGTACCATAGATTTA
Source organism: Dermochelys coriacea (assembly GCF_009764565.3). Taxonomy (NCBI): domain Eukaryota; kingdom Metazoa; phylum Chordata; order Testudines; family Dermochelyidae; genus Dermochelys; species Dermochelys coriacea. The sequence goes on along the minus strand of NC_050071.1, from coordinate 462,311 downwards.
TATAGAGGTCATATGATATTTTCTGTCTTATTATCTATCCCTTTCCTAATGATTCTCAACATTCTGTTTGCTTTTTTGACTGCTGTTGCACATTGAGTGGATATTTTCAGAGAACTCTCCACAATGACTCCAAGATCTCTTTCTTGAGTGTTAACAGCTAATTTAGATCCCATCATTTTGTATGTATAGTTGGGATTATGTTTGGCAACGTGCATTACTTTGCATTTATCAGCATTGAATTTCATCTGCCATTTTTGTTGCCCAGTCACCCAGTTTTGAGAGATCCTTTTGTAGCTCTTTGCAGTCTGACTGGGACTTAACTACCTTGAGTAGTTTTGTATCATCTGCAAACTCACTGTTTTCCTCTTTTTTTAGATCATTTGTGAATATGTTGAATAGGACTGTTCCCAGTACAGACCCCTGGAGCACACCGCTAGTTACTTCTCTCCATTCTGAAAACTGACCATTAATAATTGTTTCCTATCTTTTAACCAGCTACCGAACCATGAGAACAGCTTCCCTCTTATCCCATGATAGCTTACTTTGCTTAAGAGCCTTTAGTGAGGGACCTTGTTAAAGGCTTTCTGAAAATCGAAGTCCACTATATCCACTGGATCCCCTTTGTCCACATGCTTGTTGACCCCCCTCAAAGAATTCTAGTAGATTGGTCAGACATGATTTCCCTTTACAAAAAACATGTTGACTCTTCCCCAAGAGATGGTGTTAATCTCTGTGTCTCACTATTCTATTCTTTAGTTTCAACCAGTTTGCCCGGTACTGAAGTCAGGCTTACAGGCCTGTAATTGACAGGATCACCTCTGGAGCCCTTTTTAAAAATTGGCATCACATTAGCTATCCTCCAGTCATTTGGTACAGAAATGATTTAAATGATAGGTTACAAACTACAATTAGTAGTTCTGAAATTTCACATTTGAGTTCCTTCAGAATACTTGGGTGAATTCCATCTGGTCCTGGTGACTTATTACAGTCCAGTTTATAAATTTGTTCCAAAACCTCCTCAACTGACACCTCAGGCTGGGACACTTCCTCAGATTTGTTATCTAAAAAGAGTAGCTCTCGTTTGGGAATCTCCCTCACATCCTCAGCTGTGAAGACAGATGCAAAAAATTAATTTGGATTCTCTGAAATGGCCTTCTCATCCTTGAATATTCCTTTAGACTCTCCATCATCCAATGGCCCCACTGGCTGTTTAGCAGGTTTCCTGCTTCTGATGTGCTTAATTTTTTTTCTATTACATTTTGAGTCTTCGTAAAACACAGGATTGTACACACACAAAAAAAACCCACCTGACTTGTAACATCCATTTTTCAACCAGGGAGGAATCAAATACTGGCAAACTGCTTGAGCCCATGATGGGGTCACCTTTCATATTTCTCATTTCTGTTCTGAAGCAGAAAATAGTACATGGGTGTCACTATGGGTCCTTGTAGCAGGGTGCTGGTGCAAGAGCACCTAATCAGCCCCTGCCCTGCCAGCTCCAATCAAGGAGAACAGACTGGGAATGATGGAAAAGGCCTGATGCTGGCCTGAGGATTTGGCAACACCTGCTGGCCTGCACAACCCTGAAGCCTCTCCAAGCCTTATTGGGGAGGACGAGCAGGCCCCAGGAAGAGGGGCGGCTGTGTGAACCTGTTAAAATCCTATAATAATAGCCTGCAAACACAAATGTTGTTAAAGTCAAGGTGGCCTAAAACCTAAACCCACTGACCTGAATCCATAAAAGCAAGGAATTGTTGAGGAAGGGGATACTCTCCACCATATCCCTCCATGCATCCTTAGGCCAATGTCTCTGACAGACTCAGCACCTCCACAATGAACTCCTTCCCTCCTCCACTGACACTACACACAATGTAACCCACACACCCATGCACAATCTTAACTCGGACCTTGGCCATACACTTTTATGTTGCTCCATGTGTGACATCTATGCAAATTATTTAATGTACTAATTTGCATATTTGTATATAATTTTCACATGCCCATAAACTTCTGTTTTGTGGCTATCAGACCCTGCTTCAAGCAGTGGCTGGGGTAGGACATGGCGTTGCAGAGGATTTGATAGTGCTGGCTGGGGTACATGGGTGCACATTGCAATGGGAGACTGAGCCCCTCACATTTTGACCCTCCTGATGCTTCTGGTTGCTCTTGCTGCTGCTCCTACCAACTGTTCATCTCAGTCACCCTTTTCCTGGTTGGATCCATCAGGTGGAGCAGCTGTGGGGGGAAGCAAAAGTCAGGCTTAGGTCCAGTGTAGCAAACAGAAGCTACACGCACCTGTCCTGCACTCAAACACTGAGTGTGCTCCACACAAACCACCCCAGACCTGCAAAATGTTACCACCTTTCTCCCTGGCCCTGAGCAGTCCTCCTGTTCCATTGCCTTCACTTACCCATCACCATTCCCTTGAGACTAGTGCCACATCTGATACCAGACTGCAGACAATCCCCAAGGCCAGGAGACCACCCCCCTCACATGCACCTCTGCAGACTCAGCCTACAGAACTCAGGGCTGAAATGGGGCATAATTGATTCCTCAAGATACAACTGTGCCTCTCATCATATCATAGAGACAGCTCTGCCAAGCTACTCCAATTGATCCTTTCACTGATCAGTAGAGCACTCATTCAGTTGTGCTGCATGCAGGCATATAGAATCATAGAATATCAGGGTTGGAAGGGACCTCAGGAGGCTATCTAGTCCAACCCCCTGCTCAAAGCAGGACCAATCCCCAATTTTTGCCCCAGATCACAACCCTGGCTTTAGCAGGCCAATGCTCAAACCACCAAGCTATCTGTCTCTTCCCCACCTTCAAATTCATGGAACATAATACAACCAATGGCATATTCTCTTCCTCTTTCTTCATGTCCACTTATTATGGCAGTATCTTTACCCAGTGTCTATTGCCTGGAAAGGGCAGAGTTAATGTTGTGTTGGGGAGGTTTGTACCTTAACTTTGTATTTCCCAATTCTCAGTTTGTGTTACCTTAATCCATTATTTCTTGAATTTCAGAAGTTTAAGTTTAGGCACTTTCCATGTTCTAGAAGAGGACAGGGTACCACTGGGCAACCTTAACTCTGTGTTAACTAGTTGTTTGGACAGTTCTTATAAATACATATTTCACATTATAAAAAACTTCTGTTTTTCCTCATTGTGGAGAGAAAAACAAGTTTCAAGCCATTGTTGTTTCAAAGGTTTTATTCTGAATGTGTTCCAAACCAGGGAAGGCAGACAGAGTAAAATAATTGCCCCAGGGGACAAATGCTGATCCACGACCCTTCGGGGGGGGGGGTGTAAAAATGCTCTAAATGCAGTGGAGCTGCCATAATTTAGATGCCCAGGGGAGGCAGGACTCCATATGGCATTTTGTGATGAAGTAGGGCCAGTGTAGACAGGTGCCCATTAGATCCATGACTATGTGACCTGAAATCCCTGCATAGGGATCACACAGGTATCCTAGCTGCAACTAAAGTCTGTCGCCTATAGTAGTGCCACTAGAACAGTTATACAGCTGTTCTGTGTCCAGCCGTTGGCCTATGGGGTTGGAGGGTAAGGAGTCCTTTTCTCCTTCATCCGTCTATTAACTTGATTTGTTCCTTAGGAAGGTGTGAACTTTTCCGATTCATTTGATTGAGAGGTTAGCTCTGACACATAACAAGGACAATTAAAGTCTCCAATAACTTTTTCAGTGTTTACCATTTCAGTAGACGCATCCAGCCACTCTGCTGCTGTAGGCAAAGTTTGAGTAAAGTAACCACCGCTCCTATCTGCTTCCTTCTGTCCCTTCTTATCCCAACTCATGGAAGACTTTATAACATTGGTAAAGGCACTTTTTTACACTAATTGGTTTTTAATAGAAGAAACTTTACGAACATTTAGAAATGGGTTGTAGTAGGAATGAGTCTCACTGCTTTTAAGCAATGACTGATAGGATTGAAGTATACATACATATGTGGATATTTAAATGCATAGTGAAGTGTTGAGTCAATTGAGCTGGGCTTCAAGAATCAGCTGTCTTTTTCCTGCCCTTTCCCTAGTGCACACTTGGTTAAGATAATCAAGTTGGGGGGTCAGGAGCACTCTAAATTATAGTCTTGTTACTGTTTGTCCTAACAGCAATTTACACTGCCAATGCACCTTACAGACATTATTTAGCTTAACCTCACAACACATATATGGCACCCAGAGATATCTCACTGCCTCCGATTTCTCATTGGGGAAACAGAAGCTTAGTGCAAGTGCCCCAAGGTCAAACAGCCAGTCAGTACAAGAATCAGGATATGACACAGGATTCTGAGTCGAAGTCACTTGCTTAATCCACTCGGTCACATTGCCTTTCTGGTTAAAATTTTTTGTGCATGAAGCTAAATCACCATTTGTGTAGGCAAATAATGGTAACTGCATAAAAAAATGAAGGCAAGTGATAGTACAGGCATTTGTTCCTATGTGCCTTGTGCCTCCCCTTTCTGAACTATGATGTTTTATGTTAGTAGGAAAATATATTTGCATAGAATCATAAGAACATAAGAACAGCCAGCCTGGGTCAGATCCATGGTCCAGCTAGCCCAGTATCCAGTCTTCTGCCAGTGGCCAATGCCAGGTCCCCTAGAGGGAACGAAAATAACAGGGAAATTTTGAGCAATCTATCCCTAGACTTCCAGTCCCAGCTTCTAGCTGTCAGAGACATAGGAGCACCCAAAGCATGTGGCTGTGTCCCTGATCATCTTGGCCAATAGCCATTGATGGACCTACCATCTATTAATTTATTTAATTATTTTTGAGCCCAGTTATACTTTGGCCTTCACAACTTCACCAGGCAACAAGTACTGCCTTAAGTTTGTTTTATTAATTTTATTGGGTGATCCCTGGTTCTTGTATTATGTGAAGCAGTAAATAATGCTTTCTCCGCACCAGTCGCTACTTTATAGACCTTTCTCATGCACTCCTTTTAGTTATCTCTTTTGTGAGCTGAACAGTCCCAGGTTTTGATCTCTCAAAGTATAGCTGGGATGACATTTTCCAGTGTGCATTATTTGCATTTATCAGCATTGAATTTCATTTGCCGTTTTGTTGCCCGTCACCCAGTTTTGTGAGATCCCTTTGTAACTCTTCACAGTCTGCTTTGGACTTAACTATTGAGTAATTGTGTATCACTTGCAAACTTTGCCACCTCACTGTTTACCCCATGTTACAGAGAATTTATGAATATGTTGAATAGCACTGGTCCCAGCATAGTGGGGGACATAGAAATATAAGACTGGAAGGGACCCTCGAGAGGTTATCTAGTCCAGACCACTCTGCTGAGGCAGGACCAAGTAACCCTTTAGCATCCCTTATAGTTGTTTGCCTAATCTGTTCTAAAAACCTCCAGTAACAGGGATTCCACAACCTCCCTGGAAGATTATTACAGAATTTAATTATCCTCACAGTTATACAGTTTTCCTTATATATATCCTAAATCTCCTTTGCTGCAGATTAAACCCATTACTTCTTTTTCTGTCTTCAGGGGACATGGAGAACAGTTGATCACTGTCCTCTTTATAACATAGAATAATAGAATATCAGGGTTGGAAGAGACCTCAGGAAGTGAGCTAGTCCAATCCCCTGCTCAAAGCAGGACCCATCCCCAACTAAATCATCCCAGCCAGGGCTTTGTCAAGCCGGGCCTTAAAACCCTCTAAGGATGGAGCGTCCACCACCTCCCTCAGTAACCCATTCCAGTGCTTCACCACCCTCCTAGTGAAAGAGTGTTTCCTAATATCCAACCTAGACCTCCCCCACTGCAACTTGAGACCACTGCTCCGTGTACTGTCAACATCTTGTTCTTAACGTCTCAGAAGACTCTTAGCAGGTTCCCCCTGGCTCACTCTTGTTTTGTGAAGACTAAACATTCCCAGGTTTTTTTTAACCTTTTCCATAGGTCACACCTTCTAAACCTTTTCTAATGTTGGTTGTTCTCCTCTGGACTCTCTTCAATTTGTCCACATCTTTCCTAAAGAGTGGCACCCAGAGTTGGACTCAGTACTCCAGCTGAGACCTCATCAGTGCTGACTACAGCAGAACAATTACCTCATATGTCTTACATACCCCAGAATGATATTAGCCTTTTTCCCAGTTGCATCACATTGCTGATTCATATTCAATTTGTGATCCACTATAACCGCCCCAGATCCTTTTCAGCAGTACTACCATTTAGCCCGTTATTCTCCATTTTGTGGCTGGGCATTTGATTTGCACTTATCTTTATTAAATTTCATGTTGATATCAAATCAATTCTCCATTTTTTTCAAGGTTCTTTTGAATTCTAATCCTGTCCTTCAAAGTGCTTGTAATCCCTCACCTCTTGGTCTCATTTTTCAACTTTTATAAGCTTTCTCTCCACATCATTATTCAAGTCATTAATGAAAATATTGAATAGTGCCAGACCCAAGACTGAGCCTTGTGGGGTCCCACTAGATACACCCTTGCATTTTGACAGTAAACAATTGATAACTACTCTTTGAGTACAGCCTTTCAACCAGTTGCACACCCACTATATTGTAATTTCATGTAGACCAACTTTCCCTAGTTTGCCAATGAGGTTGTCATGTGGGACTGTAACAAAAGCTATACTCAAAAAGAAAAGGAGTACTTGTGGCACCTTAGAGACTAACAAATTTATTTGAGCATAAGCTTTCGTGAGCTACAGCTCACTTCATCGGATGCATTCGGTGGAAAATACAGTGGGGAGATTTATATACACACACAGAGAACATGAAACAATGGGTTTTATCATATACACTGTAAGGAGACTGATAACTTAAGATGAGCCATCACCAGCAGCGGGGGGGGGGGAGGGAAGGAGGAAAACCTTTCATGGTGACAAGCAAGGTAGGCCATTTCCAGCAGTTACCAAGAACATCTGAGGAACAGTGGGGGGTGGGGTGGGGGGGGAGAAATAACATGGGGAAATAGTTTTACTTTGTGTAATGAATCACTCATCCATTCCCCGTCTCTATTCAAGCCTAAGCTAATTGTATCCAGTTTGCAAATTAATTCCAATTCAGCAGTCTCTCGTTCGAGTCTGTTTTTGAAGTTTTTTTGTTGAAGGATAGCCACCCTCAGGTCTGTAATCGAGTGACTGGAGAGATTGAAGTGTTCTCCAACAAGTTTTTGAATGTTATAATTCTTGACGTCTGATTTGTGTCCATTTATTCTTTTACGTAGAGACTGTCCAGTTTGACAGAACTGAACGAGCCAGAAGAGTACCCAGAAGTCACCTACTACAGGAGAGGCCGAACAAAGAAAATAACAGAAGGCCACTAGCCATCACCTTCAGCCCCCAACTAAAACCTCTCCAACGCATCATCAAGGATCTACAACCTATCCTGAAGGACGACCCATCACTCTCACAGATCTTGGGAGACAGGCCAGTCCTTGCTTACAGACAGCCCCCCAACATGAAGCAAATACTTACCAGCAACTACACACCACACAACAGAACCACTAACACAGGAACCTATCCTTGCAACAAAGCCCGTTGCCAACTCTGTCCACATATCTATTCAGGGGACACCATCATAGGGCCTAATCACATCAGCCACACTATCAGAGGCTCGTTCACCTGCGCATCTACCAATGTGATCTATGCCATCATGTGCCAGCAATGCCCCTCTGCCATGTACATTGGTCAAACTGGACAGTCTCTACGTAAAAGAATAAATGGACACAAATCAGATGTCAAGAATTATAACATTCAAAAACCAGTCGGAGAACACTTCAATCTCTCTGGTCACTTGATTAAGATCTAAGAGTGGCTATTCTTCAACAAAAAACCTTCAAAACCAGACTCCAATGAGAGACTGCTGAATTGGAATTAATTTGCAAACTGGATACAATTAACTTAGGCTGGAATAGAGACTGGGAGTGGATGGGTCGTTACACAAAGTAAAACTATTTCCCCATGTTATTTCCCCCACACACACACACCCCCACTGTTCCTCAGACGTTCTTGTAAACTGCTGGAAATGGCCCACCTTGATTATCATTACAAAAGTTTTTCTTCCTCCCCGCCCCCCCCCACTGGTAATAGCTCATCTTAAGCGATCACTCTCCTTACAGTGTGTTTGATAACACCCATTATTTCATGTTCTCTGTGTACATAAATCATCTCCCCACTGTATTTTCCCCAAATGCATCCGATGAAGTGAGCTGTTGCTCACAAAAGCTTATGCTCAAAGAAATTTGTTAGTCTCTAAGGTGCCACAAGTACTCCTTTTCTTTTTGCGAATACAGACTAACACAGCTGCTACTCTGAAACCTGTCTTTATGGAGGATCGCTCATGGAAGATATCATTGAAAAGGTTACGATTTGTTGAATGTGATTATCCAGTTTGTGTGACTGTATCATTTCTGTATCTGAAGTTAGAAATATTGACCATGTATCTGTATTTCCAATGGGTTTCTTTGTGTATCACCCACAACTAGACCTGCAGGTACAACAGTGACAAGCCAGACAGGCTGATGGCCCATAGCAAAGACAATGGATTGTGAAAGAGCTTCGTCTTCCTGTGGATGCTCCAGACAGCTTGAGAGTAACGGCTGCCACAGCCCTGCAGAGACCTGGGTCCGAGTCATCTGGTACTGGACGCTCCCCTGCTTTCGAATGTCAGTGTTTTTCCACTGGAAGACAAAAGGTTCCCATCATACACAAGAGCTATATAAGGCACGGGAGTGACATCCTCGTAGTTTTCCTCTGCCTCCCCACCCAAGGAGACACTGAAAAGCACCTGGAAGCAAGAACTGAACTGCGGGGAGAAGGGTTGAGCCCAGGCTGGAAGGGCATCTAGCTTGTGAGCAATAATACCTGAAATCTCAGGCTGCGGACAGACAGGCTTTCAAAACTTTCTGTAATCTGCCTGTGACAGTATTTAGGTTGATCAGGTGTTTTGAGATACTAGGGAATTAGATTCAATATCTTTTCTCTGTCATGATTCTGAAGTGAACATTTTGATATTTTTTCTGATAAGTGCCTGTATAAAAAAAGGAAGTAGAAAGCTAATCAGAAAAGAAATGAATTGCAATTAATGCATCTGGATTCTAAATGTCTGTGGATTAATCCCCCAACCCTGTGGAGTAGGTTCAAGAAATGTGGTTATGGATTTCACATTCTTAGTCCAGGGCTTTGTAGAGGATACATGTATCATAAAGGAGAACTCCAGACCCATGACAGTGGAAATGTGTAACTCTACGAGTAACAATCGGCAGCTCAGTCATCTAGATAACCCGTCTAGATCTAGGCATGCCTAGTACCTGTAGGGAATAAACAGCCGAGCCTTCCTAGACTCTATAATTTAAAAGAAACATGTCAAGGAACTTTCCTGAATTTCCTATCTCACCCCATGAAGGCCCTTTTTCGCATTCTTCTCCTCTGCAGATGAATGATTCTGAGAAACTCAGACCCATGTTATTCCTCCTCATGCAAAGCAAGAAAGTCACAATTAAACCATCATCCCAACTAAGCCTAGGTCCGGACATTACATTTCATACCTAGTGGAGACCATTATTGCTCCTGATTGTATCCACTTTATTAAATAATTTACTGTCAAGTATAAATGAAAAGTCACAGAGATAATAAGGTTGTAGCTGCATGGCAGCAAAAGTCTCTTCTCTTTTCTATCGGTGCTCATACCATGTTCCTCCCCACAGTATCTGAGCTCCTTTCAGTAGTGTGATAAACAACCTTCTGTCCTATGTTTTTTGTTCTTTCGTCCTTTCTGGGGGAGAAGTGTGTGCAGTAGAAGAGTTCTTCTATGGTAGCTTTTGTTTGTTGCGATAAGGGAACATGTTGATATGTATTTATACTAGAGAAAGCAAAGTCAAAGCACTTGGAGGAAATGATGGTCAGGTTGGCGACGATCCTTAGTTCCTGGGAGAGTTCATTCCACCATGTAAGACCAGCCACAAAGACAGTTCTTTCTCCCGCACAATTAAACATTACAGTTATTGTGGCCTGTTTCATGGTGCTTGAGTTGCAATGAAAGTTGCTATCTTTGGTCTTCATCACAGAGCTTTAGGGAGTTTTTATATAACCTCGGCTGAGGCCATGGAGCACCTTGAAGACAAGGACAAAGATCTTGAACGTAATTTGACATTCGGTGGGCAGGACATGCAGGGAGTGGAGGACAGGTGTGATATGCTCACAGGAGCTTGTGTTGCAGAGGAGATGCACTGCAGCGTTCTGCACTAGCTGAAGGTCCCTCGGCACTGATGGTTTCATGGCCAGGCAGATCACATTGCTGCAGCCCCGCTGAGGGGTGACAAAGCTGTAAGTAACTGAGGACAGTATTTGTCTGCCAGGAAGAAACAGCATCTCCTTGCCAAGGGGAGATGATAGAGACCATTAGTTGTGGATGCTGCTATGTCGGAGCTTAGTGTTAGCAAGTGCTCCTCGACTATGGCCTGAACTGACAAATTGTGTTGATGGAGGAGTTGATCAGAGGACATTCAGAGCTTGTTGAAAAATCATAAACAAATCCCATCACAATGTGGGAATCTTATCTCAGCCTCTTACCCTACACTACTCTGTTCCAGGAATGTGATCTATTCTCTGCTTCAAAACCATTGCATATCCCCCTTAAACAGCCACTCCAGCCTGGCCTGATGCTCTAAGGTTCATGGGAAATGGCAAAGATGATATTCACTTGGCGAATCCCTAGTCAGGGCACTTTTAGGATTTCTTACCTGTGTGAATTTTCATCCCGATGTGCAGAAAGAATAGCAAATATGTCAGGCAACCAGATTGACTTAACAGGAAGGCCAAAGCACTATTGGAGTTGCAACTAGCAAGGGATGTGAAGGGTAACAAGAAGGGCTTCTACAGGTATGTTAGCAACAAGAAGATCAGAGAAAGTATGGGACCCTTACAGAATGGGGAGGCAACCTAGTGACAGATAATGTGGAAAAAGCTAAAGCACTCAATGCTTTTTTTGCCTCGGTCTTCACAGACAAGGTCAGCTCCCAGACTACTGCACTGGGCAACTCAGTATGGGGAGGAGGTGAGCAGCCCTCAGTGGTGAAAGAACAGGTTAAGGACTATTTAGAAAAACTGGACATGCACAAGTCCATGGGGCCAGATGCAATGCATCCGAGAGTGCTAAAGGAGTTGGCTGATGTGATTGCAGAGCCATTGGCCATTATCTTTGAAAACTTGTGGTGATCGGGGGAGGTCCTGGACGATTGGAAAAAGGCAAATATAGTGCCCATCTTTTTAAAAGGGAAGAAGGAGAATACAGGGAACTACAGACTAGTCAGCCTCACCTCAGTCCCTGGAAAAATCATGAAGCAGGTCCTCAAGGATTCCATTTTGAAGCACTTGGAGGAGAGGAAGGTGATCAGGAACAGTCAACATGGATTCACCAAGAGCAAATCATGCCTGACCAACCTGATTGCTTTCTAGGATGAGATAACTGGCTCTGTGAATATGGGGAAAGCGTTGAACATGATATACCTTTACTTTCGCAAAGCTTTTGATACGGTCTGCCACTGTATTCTTGCCAACAATATAAGAAGTATGGGTTCGATGAATGGACTATAAGGTGGATAGAAAGCTGGCTAGATTATCAGGCTCAACTGCTAGTGATCAATGGCTCCATGCCTAGTTGGCAGCCGGTATCAAGCGGAGTGCCCCAGGGGTTGGTCCTGGGGCTGATTTTGTTCAACATTTTCATTAATGATCTGTCTGGATGCTGAGTTGCATTGCACCCTCAGCAAGTTTGTGGATGACACTGAACTGGGGGGAGAGGTAGATACGCTGGAGGGTAGGGATCGGGTCCAGAGTGACCTAGGCACATTGGAGGATTGGGCTGAAAGAAATCTGATGACCTTCAACAAGGAAAAGTGCAGAGTCCTGCACTTAGGATGGAAGAATCCCATGCTACAGACTGGGGACCGACTGGCTAAGCAGCAGTTCTGCAGAAAACGACCTGGGGATTACAGTGGACGAGAAGCTGAATAGGAGTCAACAGTGTGCCCTTCTTGCCAAGAAGGCCAACAGCATATTGGGCTGAAGTAATAGGAGCATTGCCAGCAGATGGAGGGAAATTATTATTCTCCTCTATTCAGCACTGGTGAGACCACATCTGAAGTATTGTGCTCAGTTTTTGGGGATGCCACTACAGAAAGGATGTGGGTAAATTGGAAAGAGTCCATCGGATGCCAATGAAAATGACTCGGGGGCTGGGGCACATGACTTATGAAGAGAGGCTGAGGGAACTGGGGTTATTTAGTCTGCAGAAGAGAAGAGTGAGGGGGGATTTGATAGCAGCCTTCAACTACCTGAAGGAGGGGTCCAAGAGGATGGAGTTTGGTTGTTCTCAGTGGTGGCAGATGACAGAACAAGGAGCAATGGTCTCAAGTTTCAGTGGTGGGAGGTCTAGGTTGTATATTAGGAAACACTGTTTCATGAAAAGGGTGGTGAAGCACTGGAATGGGTTACCTAAGGAGGTGGTGGAATCTCCATCCTTAGAGGTTTTTAAGGCCCAGCTTGACAAAGCCCTGACTGGGATGATTTAGTTGGTGTTGGTCCTGCTTTGAACAGGGGGTCGGACTAGATGACCCCCTGAGGTCTCTTGATGATATTCTATGATTCTGATGTTTAATCAGATCTGAGCTATAATGGAATTTTTTACCACACTTCAGGGAGGCATTTATTCGGTTTCTCTCCTGTGTGTATTCTCTGATGTGGAATAAGGTCTGAGCTCTTATTGAAGCTTTTCCAACTATTACAACATTTGAAGGTCTTCTCTCCAGTGTCACCCTCCAATGCCTATTAAAGCTGTCACTGTAGCTTTTCCCAGACTCAGGGCATTTATAAAGTTTCTCTGCAATGTGTTTTCTCTTATGTGTGAGAAGGTTTGAATTGTATTGGAAGCTTTCTCCACAGGTTGTTCTCCCATGTGGATTCTCTGATGTACAACAAGCTGTGAGTGCTGAGCAAAGCTGGTCCCATACTGGGGGTATTTGTAGGGCTTCCATCCTATGTGGAATCTTTGATGGTCAATGAGGGTAGTGCTTCGAGAAAGCATTTCCCATAGGCAGGGCATCCAGACGGTCTCCCTCCAGTATGCTGTCGCTGATGTGAAATAAGGTGGGAGCTCCGACTGAAGCTTTCCCTGCACTCAGCACATCGATAGCGTTTTTCTCCCATGTGAATTGTCTGCTGTGTGGAGTAACATGGCCTGAACTCCCAGCAAAGCTTTTCCCACAGTCACCAATCATACTGGATCTGTCTCCAGTGGTGATTCTCTGCTGAGCAGTTTCTTTGGTTTTTCCAACGCCTCTGCTCCGGTGAGTGGATCCACCCTGTCTCTGCCCTGGCTGTTTCCCTGTTGCCCGGTGCTGTGGCCTGAGTCTTCCAAGTTCTTCCCATCCCTGGTCTCCAGCAAACGTTCCCTTTGGCTCTTCCAAAACTGTCCTGTGTGGTTCCACTTCCTCAGGTCTCCCAGTGACAGAGTGATTTCATATAGCTGCCTTCACTTCCCCTCGAGGTCATGGTTTTGCTTTCTGCTTTGTTGTTGTTTGTTTGTTTGTTTATCAGTGTAGCCCCCAAGGAGATAACCTGGGGCTGTGCCTGCTGGCAGCTCTGGGAGGGGCACTGACCCTAACTGGGAAGTGGAGCCAAGGCAGACTCAGAGAGGCCCTTCCCAGGGAGCTCAGGAAATGGGAAAAGCCATTTTTTGAGTCAGCCTGGAGCCAGGCAGGGCAAGTGCAGCCTGGCTGTGTGGGGAGCTGGGGAGTCCCAGGCCTGCATGCAGAGTTCCCCCAAGAACTGGCCTCCAGGGACCTGACAGCAAGATCCCTCCACTGGGCTTTTCCCTCTCCACTGATGACTCCCAGTTTGTAGAGTTTTGCTGGGAAACGTCCCCAGCCAGGCTGAGTTTGCCCCCAGCTCCCTAGGGGAGACCAGTCACTACATGGCCAGCTCTGCTCTGGCTGCTAGTCCAGGGCTGGCCTGCGGGGAGTGTGTCTGGACGCTGGGCTAGGAGACAACAGTTTGGAGTTTAGTCCAGTTCTGTAATCGGCATCTTGAGCCCTGTGTGGTGAGGGGAAATCCTGGGCCTGATGCCGCCTGATTCCTGCCTGAAGAGGCTCCCTGCCAGCAGAGATCAGCCCCTCTGCCGTGACCGAGGGGTCCAGAGTCATCTCTGAACCTGAGGATCATTCATGGAGTTTGTGAGTGCACCATCTTTTAGTCAATCAGTCTGGGAATTTGTTTTGGGGACCCCCTACTCCCTGAACTGTGTCCTCAGGCAGGCCAGGGAGTACGGGTTTGGGGACTTTATCACCAGCTGCATATTAAACCTGTGGAGGGACTTACCACCTCCTCCCACTTGTGAGTCTTTTGGGCTATACTGAACCCAGTCAGCCACCCTGCTAAACCACTGCAAGGAAGATATCGTGGTCATAGGTCATCAAGGGCCCCAAGAAAGTACAGGTACCAACGGGACATTTGCAACATCAGGTCTCGTGACTGGGGAAAGTCACGGGAATTGTAAGCATGGGCACTAAGAACAGTGTTTTACCCTGTTATGTTATATTTGTCTCCTGTTTAATATAATTACTGTGTTGAGTATATTCTATGTATTTGTGTGATTACGTGGGAGTCTCCAACTTTCTGGCAAGTAAGTGGGGGTTACCTTGTGGTTGGAATTTTCCTCCCAAGCTGCCCTGGGGACTCTGCCAGGAAGGAGTGAGGGTGGTGGAGGCACCGCCAAATAAATTCATAGGGAAACATAAAGAAGATATACCCTGCTGGGTGGGTGGCGGGATCCAGAAGAACCCAAACCTGTCCATCAAAACCTGTTCGCAGATTAGCATTAAAGAAGGTAACCGGATGGAGATGGGCGTGACACTAATACAAGAAACAATAGATGAAGAGAGACAGAGGAGCACAAGGAAGCAATGAGCCAACACTGGTCAGCACTGTGATAACAGGACACCAGCAACCTCACCAGGGTCAGGTTTTTTGCAGACATCTTGGAGGGATTTGAAGGAGGCTAATAAGGTAGCCGTGTGGGTGTTGATAGGGGGCTTCTGCCAAGTGTTCGGGGCAGCATGGGGGGTGGGAGTTACAGCTGTGGGGGTGAGCTGAGAATTCTGAAAGACTCAGCAAGATTTCAACAGAGCCTCGATGTGAGAACCTACAGAGAGGTCCGAGACCGAAATGACACCCAAGTTATGGGCCTGAGTGACAGGCAAGAGGCTGGTGGTGTCCACAGTCATTGAGAAAGGAGGTAGCAGGGAGAACTGGGGGCGGGAGGTGGGGTAGATGAGGAGCTCTGCTTTAGCCACATTTAACTTGAGCTAATGGTGAGCCATCTACAAGGAGACAGGGACATAGGCCAAGATTTTCATCTGGAGAGAAGGAGACAGGTCACTAGCAGAGGTAGATCTTTGAGTCATCAGCACAGTCGTGGAGCATATCAAGGGCCTCTTCCTTTTCAAAGAAATTCGGGTCACTGCTGGGAGAGAGCTGGGCAATGCCTGGGCAAGGGGAGCAGCCCAGGGTATGATTGTTTTTAAGAGCTACTGGGACTAAGGGAATGTCTCCACCATCGACCTAGGTGTCTTCAGTGGGGGTTAGGTCAGCCTGACTGTCACACAGGCCATGAATACTTCAGAAGCTTAGGTTGATCTAAATTTTAGGTGTAGACGAGGCCTCAGAGCAGGTGACTTTCCCCAACTCTGCAGAGAAGCAAAGTGAAAAGGCTGCACCTGGAGCTAAAGGAAGGGCCCAGGTGTGAGGAGACAAGTCTTAATGTGGCTGCTGCAGACACACAAAGAGAGTGAAGCTGGAGCTGAGAATTGCCTGGTATCTTGGGGCCTTGCTCCTACCCATACGGACTCTGTCTCAAGCATCCCTTTGCCACACTAACAAACAAACCTTCTCCTGCTGGATTCCAGGGGATGAATAAATGGTCCCTTATTATAAAAGGCTGCTTTGCAAAATACTGACTGGGTTCCTAAGAAAGTGGGTCCAGAACCTCAAAGGGATTTAGGTGCCTCATTCCCATTGAAATGAACAGGAGCTGGGAGCTGAAACATAACTGAGGATCTGGGTAGTAAAGTCTGTGAAGGAAGGTAAATAAAGGTGGATTTGCTGTAGGTGTAAACGGTGGGAAACAGGAGGTGCTGGAGGCCAAAGGCCCAGCCCCAGAGTCATTCAGGCTGCATGGCCTGCCATTGTGGGTCAGTGTGGACCCTTGGGACCTGGCACACTGATGGGTCACTCCCAGGAGCCTGGTTAAAGGCGGAGCAGAGCACAGAGCCTGTCAATCTGTGACAGATGAGCAGGTCAGCCCCCTCATCCTTCCAGCCCCCCGTTCATGTTCCTCTTCCTCTTCCCCTTCCCCCACCTGCCATCAGAACCTCAAGTGCCCTGCGCTGGGGGAGCCCCTGGAGAGCTGTAGCTTGTTCCCTGTCTGGGGAAGCCATGGGGGGGGGTGCAGAGCTGTTCACTGCTGGACCCACACAGCGTCAGCTGCATGACTTCCCCTCCCCCGATGTGTGGGGGAGGGGGAGTGTATGGAAACCTACATGGGGAGATTAACTGCCGACTGAGATGTTCCCACAGCTTCCCTGCCAGTAAATCACCCGGTTCACGGGTTCCTCTCACTGGCCTCAGACAGCTCCCCTTCTCCCCATCTCACAGTCCATGGACCTCTGTGTCCCAGTGCCCCCTCCCATGGTGCTGAGCCTGCCTCCCTCGGGCCTTGTCTTTACCAGGAGAAGAGATATTTTCTTGCCATGTGTTACACCAGACACAGTGACTCACAGGAGCTAACGTCTGAGTGAAGATGAGGTAGGTGTCAGTTTAACATGAGTTAGCAAGTCAAGTTAAAGGCAAGGCTCCCCACTAGGCTGTCCCTTGACCTGTTAACGTGGGTGGAGATGACATATGGCTTTGTCTTCACTAGGATTTTAGCCCATATTCCCTGACACACTGTGAGAAACCCTACACTAGCACACTGGCTATGCTGAGTCAGGCTGAGAGCACCAGAAAATAAAAGAAGTCAGCTGTGCGATAGCGATTGGCTTCCCTCTGGGTAGAATAATGAATTACTCTCATGGACCAATTTCCCACTAAATCGTCCTAAACTCCCCAAGGCAAATCCCACAGGGCTGTAGCCTCCTTGTAGACTGAGCACCAGCCATATCGATCTGCAGCTCAGTCCTGCAGATGATTTCACAGGAAGTTCAGTCTATGTTCTTTGCTGGCGAGCTTAGCAGACCACTGAAGTCTTTAGCCGCTCTGTGTAGTGCCATTCCTTTGTAAACATGTTTTGGGAGTCATTGGGCCTCTAACCTCATAGATCCATATTAGAAAACGGCCGAAACCAAACCAGTGCTGGCGGAAGAGATTGCTGGGGTCAGCGCCAAATAGTCTCACTGCTGACCTTGATAGCCACTTAGTATGGAGCAGGTGATGAATGCAGGTTGCCCCCTTTGCACTATTTAGCGTCATATTTAAATAAATAAATAAATAAATACAAATCAAAGTGGCCAATGTACGGTTAGAATGAACAAATGGTCACTATCAGAAGGGTAGCCGTTTTAGTCTAGATCTGTAAAAGCGGTGAAGAGTCCTGTGTCACTTTATCGACTAACGGACGTATTGGAGCATAAGCTTTCGTGGGTGAATACCCCCTTCGTCGGATGCATGGAGTGGAAATTTCCAGAGGCAGGTATAAATCTGGAAGCAAGAATCAGGCTAGGGATAACGAGGCTGTATTTGTGCAAGTTTCTTCATGAGGTTGATGGATTTCCACTCCATACGGCTAAATGTAGTGCCTTGCATGGTGTCAAGTATCATAGTTTAGCTGGCTTAGACTTGCCTGAGGGCTTCAGTGCTAGGTGATGGGGCTCAGATTACAGGATTCCTGCCTAGGACTGAAGCCTTTGGGCTTCAACCCCCAGACCCAGAGCAGTGGGGCTCAGGCAAGCTTGGACTTTGGTCCTCCTTCCTGGGGAAATGTAGTAATTTTTGTTGTCAGAAAGGGGTCATGGTGCAATGAAGCTGGAGAACTCCTGTTCTAGATCAAAACATCCCGTCAGCCGCTCACTCACACAGAGCCCCTGGGTTGCCTGAAACTGGCACAGTCATCATCACAGCCACAACAGAGTGAAACTACACCAGGCCACGGCAGCTGCACCAGCCCTCCATCAAGAAGGGAACTCATTACGCAGAGAAGAGGCAGTGCCAGCTCCTGGGAGACCACAGGGGGGTATGGATGAGTCTGGAGTGAGCTCTGGGATCAGGGATATGCACCGGGAGCTCCCCAACCAACACCAAACCCCCCCATCCCCACACCAACTAGTGTAAATCACTGTCTACGCAGCTCAGATGCTATTCATCTCTTAAAGGAAGATTTGAGGGGGATTTTTGACCTTTCAACTCTGGAGAAATAGGGGTACGTAAGGGTACAAGGCCCTGCCCAGAGTGAGCTTTTTGATGCCAGCTCACGCCCTGCGATAGGTCAGGGAATCGGTTCCCTTTTGGGTGAAGGTGCCTGGTTCAGAGTCATCTTTCAGCCCAGCCACCATGAGTAGAGGGGAAGGCTATAAAGTTTGCACTGGCTGCTCCTGTGCTCTCTGCCACTAGGAGAGATGAACATTGGGCACCAAGCTCCCAAATTCCCAAGGGAGGAGCCACCCACATGTCCCCCTTACACTGTGGTATGATAGAGTCTCACACAGGAGGTTAGAGTTAAACCCAGCAAGTGCTGCAAGCTCCATGGGACGGCAGGCGGGCTTGGCCCAGTCTATGGAAGCTGGTAAGGGAGGGGTCTCCAGGCCATCTGTCTCTCACTTGCCTCCCTCACCAGCCTGTGGTGGGTCCAGGCAGCCCCACTACGGGGGAAGGAACAAGGCAGCTCCCCTGCTGTTCTCCTGAGCACACTGGACAACTAGTGACAGGTGCAGCTGCAGCATTACTAACGGGGACAGATACAGTAACATCACAGATTGACTGGATCGGAAGCGAGTATGGACACGCTAACCTGGAGTATCTGCAAGGTTCTTACTGGGTGCCCGTGTGAGTTTTAGTTAAAAGTTGCTTTTGCTGATAAGCAGAAATTATAAGGTTTTTCTGTTGCTAGAGAAATTGTTTTAGCCCATTATGGGTTATGATTGGTTAGATGGAGGGTAAAGTCATGCTTTGAGTAAAACAATTGGCAAAGGTACTATAAGAAGAACTCTCATTTTAACTATATAATGAGGGTGAGAAAACAAGTTCATTGCAACTTAACTCGGGGATACAGCTCAAGACCAGAACTGCTAGAATTTTTAACCCTTGCATGACCAGACTGTGGAGAAGCCAGAGCCCCAGATGACACAATGCTGACTGGCCATTAGGACATGTCTGTCTGCTTTATTGGGAGTGATGAGCATTAGATGCTTGGTGAGTGTATTCTGCTGATCAGCTGTTGATTGCTAATAAATACATCTACATGTTTAAGAATATTCACAGTGTGATAAAGGCTCTTTCACTGGAAAAAGGTCCTGTTAACCCATAGAGGGTCACTGCACCCCGAGGGGGAGGAGAGAGCTGTAAATTATGAGGGCAAAAGAGAAGGTCTTAAGTGGGGTTCCCCAGGGATCTGTTCTGGGTCCAGTGTTTAACATTGTTATTAATGACCTGGATGTGGGTACAATTCTGCAGATGACACAAAGCTGCAAGGTCGGAGGAAGGATGTTGCCCACACTTCGGAGGATAGAGCTAAAATTCAGAGGGATTTGGATAAATTGGAGAACTGGGCAATAGACGACAAAATGAAATTCAACAAAGAACAAAGTGAGGTGCGCCACATAGGGAAGGGAAACCAAATGCACAAATACAGAATGAGGCAAACTGGCTTGTCAGCAGCACTGCTGAGAAGCATCTGGGAATGGTGGTGGGTGGGTGTCTGTTAGTGGAAAGGCTTGAATCATAAAAGATGAAGAGTTCATGTGTACTAAGTGTTTCTTTCAAACTCTGATACTTATGGTAAATAAACCACAAAAGGCTGAAAAAGTTTTGAATCTGTTTATCTATCTCTATGCATTTATGCCTATAATAACTGTATTTGACAAAACTCATATAAAACTTAAAACTGTTGGCTGAAAGTATTATTAATGCTAATAGTTGCATCTATTTGACATTTTTCTAAACACTTTCCTCAAAGTTTCAGATAAATTACAGCTTTCCACAAAAGCTTATGCCCAAATAAATCGGTTAGTCTTTAAGGTGCCAGCAGACTCCTCGTTATCTTTCTTGGAGGTTATTTTTAGGCTATACATTGGTTTGATTTTATTTTTCATTTAATGCATTAAGAATATAAACAATATAGGCCCTGGGTATATTTCACAGCACTGCAGGTGTTCCGTGAGCGGGGCACTTGTGGTGTGAATAATTTTTCTCTTGAGTCTGGACCGTGACTATATCTTGACCAAGAAATTTGGACCTTGACAAAAAAATTAACTACCCCTGCGTTAAGGGCTGCTCTGAAGAGGACGGTGATCAAGTGTTCTCCAGGTGCACTGAGAGTAGGAGAAGGGAGAATTTAGGTTAGACATTAGGAAAATTCTCTAGCTATAAAGGACAGTTCACTGTGGAACAGGTTGTCACAGACTCACAGGCCAGTGCTCTCTTGGCTCCGTCTGGCCCCTGGGAGGAACCGCCCTTTAGAGTATTGATCCTACATAAGGTCACACTATTTGCTTGGGTTTAAGCTGTAGGCTTCTCCTCCACCTCCCAGTATCGCCCATCTGAGCCTCCAGCATGCCTACCTTTCTCAAGCCTGTAGCGATTCTCGGCCAGCGCAGCACGGAAAGGTTTATTGTATGTCTGGAGCACAGCACAAGATGTTCTCAGGGGGTCTGTCCCCACCCAGGTGGGCTTAGACTGCTCTTTGTTCCCAGACCAGAAGTGAATCCTCCTTTCTGCAGCCCATCCTATATCACCTCCAAGGCCCCACCTCCATCTGTCTTCTTTCCCAGGCAAACAGGTCTCCAGATGACTCTCTCTTCAGCTCTTTGTTCTCTCCACTGCCCATAACTGGCTGGCTCCAAGTTTGGATGGGGCCTTCAGGTCAGTCACTAAGTTACAAAGTGTCCAGGCCATGGTCTGGGGTCCAGGCTGCTAGAGTGGGTTACACCTAGTCCTCTACAACAACAGACCCCTCCCCTCCCCTCCCACCTAGGTTAGACATGCAGCACATGGGGGAAACTGAGGCACAGAGTTACATACACAACATTAGGAAAATATCCCACTTTGTCACACAGGTTGCCTAAAGAGGATGCGGAATCCCCGTCGTTGGAGGTTTTTAAGAACAGGTTGGACAAACACCTGTCAGGGATGGTCTAGGTTAACTTGGTGCTGCCTGAGATTGGGGCTGGACTTGATGATCTCTTGAGGGCCCTTCTAGCCCAGCATTTCTATGGCTCTATGAATGGTGAAAAGAACATTAGAGGCACTTATAAACTAAACGCAGACACTTATTCCTGTCCAACAGACATCCTCAGCTGATGATGGCAACAGCCCTACCAGCTGCGAGTAGACCAGGCCATTTACCATGTTATAATCATGAAATTCTACAGGGAAAAAAAGCTGTCCCCACCACAGACACACAAGCAGTTACTGCTCACAGATCTAGCACACCATACAGGGTGTGCAAACAGCACTGCACAGCCAGAGCACTGCGTGCACACATTAATGGGGCAAATACTAAACTCTTACTAAAAGAGTTTTTAATCCATTAAAATTTTGGAAATTATTTTGTGCAAATAAAACATTACAGAAAAGTATTACATCTGAAAAGCAAAAAGTGGTTCAGTGAGCAGAGAGATGAGGCCAGAAATCCCACACGGGGCGCTCCAAGTGCCAGAGAAAAGCTAGGGAGAGCTTAATTGGTTCTTGTAGGGAGACAGAGCAGAGCTCATCCGTCTTCCTCTCTGGGGTCCCCTCAGGTTGTGGCACAGACTCCAACAGGCTCTGTTAAGCTGCAGAAGTTAAACACAGGCAACATCTATTAAAGGGAACCTGCCATAATGTTTTGCAATGACAGTGCACACTGCTGTGGGACGGTTGCCCTAGTGGTTGCAGGGTTCAATGAACAAAACCTCTAACCCCAATGACAAAGCTTGTAGCTCAAGTGTCAGAAACCCATGTTCCTGGAGCCCCAAGTGCTGGGCTCTGTCCCTCCTGCTTCCTCCCTGCAGTTCACTGGAGACTGTTCTCTGAAGCAGCTGGAGTTTATCATTGCAAAAGCTGAACTCAACCCACGCTGTACCAGCAGCCACAGAGAAAGCCCTCTCACTAGAGTCTTTTACACCTAAAGTCAACACAGAGAAAACAAGGGGGATTTGGCTGCAAACCTGTTCCTGCACCCGCAGTGTGAATAAAAGGGAAATAAGAGATCCAGAACTCCCCTGTTCTGCTCCTTGGGGCTTGAGGGGATGGGCCAGGGAGACTCAGGGTCCAATAATTTGGACTAGGTCTCTCTCTCCAGAGGCCTCAGTGAGAGCAATGAACCCCTAGGCTAGAGCCCCCCTCACTTACCCTTGGCAGATAGGTCAGAGCCACTAGATCCTTGGTCATTTGCTGTGCAGAAGAGGAGGAGAAGAGAGAGGATATTAGCGTCTCTCACAGGGCTGGGTTTCAGCGTAGTTAGTAGATACGGGGACTCCTACCCAAAGGGAACAGTCATCACCTCACTTTTCCCTAGCAGTGAGCTGGTTGGTTCACAGACCAGTCTACAGGGCAGCTGCCCAGGATTTCCATTATTCACCTGCGAAAAATGTCACCATTGTAGGGTTGTCAGCACTGCTCTGTGCTCTTCATGCCTTGTCAGAACGGGAGCCCGGACTTCTCAACATTCAACGGCTGGCAAAGCAGGAGATGCTGGGCTAAGGATACTCCTGCCAAACAACCTCAACTCCGCCTCCTTTGGTCTGTGCCCAGAGGGGTCCCTCACGCAGACCACAGATGTCACCCTCACCCCCCTGCCAATGAACAGCATTTCCCGCCTTAATCAATGGCGCTGCACCCAACAGTGTGGACGGTATGAAGAGAAATGCTGATTTGGGGTGGTGCTGGGCACACAGACAAGGGCAAGTTTGGTTTGGCATGGTGCTGGTCTATTCCCTGTTCCTATTCCCAGACCCACTGGGGCAGAGTTCGAGTTGCGTGGGAAGCATCATAATTAAGACCGTACCAAATTCATGGTCTGTTTTGGTCAATTTCAGTCACAGGATGTAAAAAATTGTAATTTTTGTTATTTCAGCTATTTAAATCTGAAATTTTACAGTGTTGTACCTGTAGGGTCCTGACCCAAAGAGGAGCTGGGGAGAGGGAGGGCAGCAAGGTTATTGTCAATGGGTCATGGTATTGCCACCCTTACTTCTGCGCTACTGCTGGTGGGGCACTGCCTTCAGGGCTGAGTGCCTGGCCAGCAGTCACCATTCTCTGGCTATTCAATTCTGAAGGCAGCACAAAAGTAAGGGTGGCAATACTGTAATCCCCTCCAATAACCTTGCAAACCCCCTCCTCCCCCCACAACCCTCTTTTGGGTCAGGACCCCCAGTTTGAGAAACGCTGGTCTCCCCTGTGAAATCTGTATAGATTTCATGGTCCGTGATGCGTTTTTTATGGCTGTGAATTTGGCCATACCACCTCTGCATATCCTGGTTTGACAACCTTTGACTTCTGGGAATTAAACACTCCCATTCTGAAAGGACACAGGGAGCCCAGGGCAGGGCTGAGCACTTGCAACCTTAACCCATTAACAAAGTTCTTGCATGTGCTTTTCAGTTGTTCTAGAGTAACGAGGAGGAAGGAGGGAGGCATGACAGAGGGCTAACTGTAGGAGGAAGGGTGGTGCTCTGTGGAGGTTTTGTTGGCACTTCTCAAACCTCCTCTGTTACCTGCTGGAGGCACCCACGAGAGGGTAAAGAGAGCTGGATGACTACACCCTAGCAGGGCCCGGCAGATCTGTGCACTTTATACTGGCTCTTCATACCAGACATTAGAGGCCTCAGATGCAGTCAATAATTTATGTAAATATTTCCCATAGTTTTAGTCTTGGTCCTGTTCGTAAAGCTAATTACAGGACACAACTGAGGAGGGGATTTGAACTTCTTGTCATCGCGGTGACAGTGGTGCTGATCTGAAGTCAGTGGAAAGACTCCCATTGGCTTCAAAGGCTTTGGATCAGGCCCAGATTTCACAAGCACCAAAACCAACTTTCAGGTAAGTCAAAAGAAGTGTAACATTAAAAGCAGGTCAGACACCTTCAGGGTCACACTCAGCCATACACAGCACAGCTCTAGGGGGATAATAATTCAGCCCAAAACCACCGTATACATTCCTGACTATCGCCTTGTCTACACTACTAAAATTGGGACCCAGGCCCGCAAGCCATGCAATTCCACCAGAGAGAGCAGTGGTGGAGCAATTGAGGAGATGGGGTTCAGGTGTTTTTAACCTTGTACATCTAGACTTCCTCGAAGCAATCTTATAGAACATGTGCCTACAGCCACTCTACACTACTGAAGACCTCTGCTGGGAAAACAACACAGCAGGGCACAGATTATCCAACAAGTTCTTGGAACGTGTTGGAGACAATTTTTCTTTCAGAATGTGGAGAAAGCTGTTAGGGGAGAGGCTGTTCTAGATTTGGTTTGACAAATAGGGAGGAACTGGTTGAGAATTTGAAAGTGGAAGGCAGCTTGGGTGAAAGTGATCATGAAATGACAGAATTCATGATTCTAAAGAATGGTAGGAAGGAAAACACCACAACAAAATAATGGATTTCAAGAAGGCAGACTTTAGCAACTCCCTGAGTTTACTAAGTTAAGATCCCATGGGAAGCAAGTCTAAGGGGAAAAACAGTTCAGGAGAGTTGGAAAGTTCTCAAGGAGACCTTATCAAGAGCACAAGTGCAAATTATCCCACTGCACAGAAAAGAAATGAAGGATGGCAAGAGACCACGCTGGCTTAACCAGGAGATCTTCAATGATCTAAAAGTCAAAAGAGAGTCCTACACAAAGTGGAAACTAGATCAAACTACAAAGGAAAACTGTAAACAAATAACACAAGTATGTAGGGGCAAAATTAGAAAGGCCAAGGTGCAAAATGAGATCAAACTAGCTAGAGACATAAAGGGTAACAAGAAAACATTCTACAAATACATTAGAAGCTAGAGGAAGACCAAGGACAGGTAGGCCCATTAGTCAATGAGGAAGAAAACATAACAGAACATGTGAAAATGGGAAAAGGGCTTAATGACTTTTTTGTTTCAGTTTTTACCCGAATGTTTCATAGCGATTGGATGTCTAACATAGTGAACACCAGTGAAATTGAGGTAGAATCTGAGGCTAAAATAGGGAAAGAACAAGTTAAAAATTATTTAGACAATTTAGATGTCTTCAAGTCACCAAGGCCTGATGAAAAGCATCCTAGAATAGTCAAGGAACTGACAGAGGAGATATCTGAGTCAATATCTCTGAAACGTCATGGAAGATGGGAGAGAGGACTGCAAAAGGTGGTTAAGCACCGGAATAAATTGCCTAGAGAGGTTGTGGAATCTCCCTCATTGGAGGGTTTTAAGAGCAGGTTAGTCACGGATGGTTTAGATAATACCTAGTCCTGCCATGAGTGCAGGGAACAGGACAAGGTGTCTTCTCAAGGTCCCTTCCAGTCCTATGATTCTATGGTACTAGAGCAATAGTTGGAGATTTCCCTAAAATCCTCAGTGTAGACAAGGCCTACGAGTGGGAGCGAGGATCTCCTGTCAGTGCCTCCAGGCTAAAATCCACAAGCAAATACTGATGGCTGTTCAGAGATGGCCACTTGAAAAAAGGCGATGGGTCTCTTGTCACTTACCCTGAGCTACAGCATAGCCATCTCCCTTCTTCCCTGCAGAGAGAAAGCAAATTTCAGTGAACGCAGCTCCCAAGGCAGGAACCGACTGCATTTGGTGTCCACAGCTCAGAAATCGGGCCCCTGGCCCAGCACAGCCCCCTGGCGCTCAGTAATGGACTCAAGGTCCCAGGAGCTCATGATGGGCAGGAGAGAGAGACACAATGAGACAGTTTCCAAAGACCTTGGTGCACTGGGTGCTGAGCTCTTTGGAAAACCTAGCCCCATATAAACTGTAACTCGCACCCAGTTTCTGGGTCTGGCCCTCCAGCAGCTCCCATTGGGGGTCATTAGCTCAGTCCCGCAATGGGGCAGTTACACCGTACTGACACAGGCTCCTGTACAGCTGTTGCCCTTAGGCAGTTGTGCAGGGCCCGGCAAGTCCAGAGAATTCCCACATCCCAGGCTCTTTACCTGGGTGTTTCTTTTTCCAGACGACTACTCCGATTATTACACCAATCAGGACAACTGCAGTGATAACTCCAGCCACAATAAAGACTAACAAATTTATTAGAGCATAAGCTTTCGTGAGCTACAGCTCACTTCATCGGATGCATTTGGTGGAAAAAACAGAGGAGAGATTTATATACACACACACAGAGAACATGAAACAATGGGTTTATCATACACACTGTAAGGAGAGTGATCACTTAAGATAAGCCATCACCAGCAGCAGGGGGGGGAAAGGAGGAAAACCTTTCATGGTGACAAGCAGGTAGGCTAATTCCAGCAGTTAACAAGAATATCAGAGGAACAGTGGGGGGTGGGGTGGGAGGGAGAAATACCATGGGGAAATAGTTTTACTTTGTGTAATGACTCATCCATTCCCAGTCTCTATTCAAGCCTAAGTTAATTGTATCCAGTTTGCAAATTAATTCCAATTCAGCAGTCTCTCGTTGGAGTCTGTTTTTGAAGCTTTTTTGTTGAAGTATAGCCACTCTTAGGTCTGTGATCGAGTGACCAGAGAGATTGAAGTGTTCTCCAACTGGTTTTTGAATGTTATAATTCTTGACGTCTGATTTGTGTCCATTCATTCTTTTACGTACTAACACGGCTGCTACTCTGAATCCAGCCACAATGGGGATCAGATTGTTATTTGGTTCTGAAATGGAATGGAAAGAATGATCAATGGGGAAAAATCCCCCTTTCCCCCCACCACTAAAATCCCCCTTTCATCCCACTGCAGGGATCCGTCAGTCAGCTCCCGAAGTTAGGGCTGAGTCCTGCAACCCTCATCCCTTCCAGTGCAGCCACCATGCATTGCACCCCACCATAAGAAGTCCTGGACACAGTCTCTACCACTTCAAGTCATAATAAATATTTAGCACTTAAAGTAGAAGACTTTTATAACATTAACCAATCATAAATGTGGGAGAGCATGGATGTCAGTATCATCCCTAAACGGGAAAGGGGGAAGACTTGCTGAAGATCACACAGTGAGGCAGTGCAAGAGCCAGGAATAGACCCCAGGAATCCTGACTTCCAGACCCTCCTGTTCTAACCCACTAACTCCAACTCCCCTTCCAGAGACAGGACCCAGGAGTCCTGGCTCCCAGACCTCCTGTTCTAACCTATGAGACCCCAATCCCCTGCTAGAGCTAAAGACAGAACCCAGGAGTCCTGGCTCCCAGCCCCTAACCCTCCTTGACCATGCTGACTTTCATGACTAATGGAACACAGTCCATTATGGGAATCTGGTGACAAACTGGAAACTGACCTCAAAGCTCTGGATTTTCCTGCCATGAATGGAGTTACAGACACAATGCATGTTTTTTGAGGGAGCAGGAAGTGAAGAGGGGAGGACAGAAATATTAATACTCTTTTTGGTTTATATAAACCTGTTAAACCCCGCGTTCTGTATACACTTTCAGTTTCATTAATCATCTTCTCCGGTTGTCTGAAAGAGCCACATAATAATACAGCAAAAAGAAAAATATTTCTAAGAGAATAAGGAAATGTGGGTTATGACACAAAAATTGGCAGGGGACGTGGTAGCAGGATTGTGATGTGAAACCATCTGCTGACTAGAGTCCCGGTGCAGGCTTCCCCCTCAGAAATTGTTTGTACTTCCAAATGCTGCATTTTTCCACATCCCATTTAACCAAGCAAAAAGATGGCAGGAAGGCAGCTCCAGCTGTAATAAATTATTCCTAGACTTTCTTGTGCTAGGGGCATAGGAGACTCTGCCCCGTAATGCAGGGCTCTAATTTGCCTACTCGCTCCATTCCAAGGCCATACCCTCTCTTCCAGCATCACTGCGCACAGAAACAAACTGCTCCCAACATTAAACCTCTCTCTCTCTGGCCACGTGAGCAACAATGAAGGGCCGTAGAGCCGTGTTTCTGAGAACCTGCTGAAGCATAGGACTGGAAGGGAAGTCCCGTCCCCTGCACTCATGGCAGGACCATGAGTGCATGAAGTTGAGACCAGGCTGCAAGCTGAAGCAAGACCAATTCTGTCTGGAAATAAGGGGCAGATTTGAGCTTCCCCTGGGATGTGGTAAATTCTCCATCCCTTGGAGATTTTACATCTGGAATGGGCATCTCTTTCTGAAGGATCAGCTCTAGTTTGCTCACAGATGACCAGACTGGATGCTGGGGTCCCTGGGGTGATTCCCCCCTGCCCTGGGCTATGCAGGAGCTCAGATCAGATGATTAGAATGGTCCCTTCAGGCCTTAATGTCCCATTGTTAATCTTCTTCCTTCAGAGACACTGTATTGCTGAGATGTATCCAACAGCCCCCAGAGGCAGCAAACTGGAGAGCAAGACATGAGCCCCAGGCAGCACTGTGGGTCCCAACTCTAGCACAAGAACTTGACTGCAGAGGGACAGGGACAAAGAGGACAGGGCCTCACAGACTCTGAGGAAATTCCAGCTTCAGCCTAGAAATCCAAATGAGAATTTTTCAGGGTTTGAGTTTAATGGATTCCCCCTCTCCCATTCGGAAAATAGACAAACTCCTTACCCCAGGAGACAGAGAGTGGCTCTAACAGGCTTTCATGCTCCACGTGACATGAATAATGGGCTTTGATCTTGGGATCAATCTGCATCGTCACCCAGGTCTGGTAGGTCCCATCCCCATTGGGTAGGATGCCTTCAGAGTAGGTCTCCTGCTGTCTGCTCTCCCCATTTCTCAGCCAGGTCATGGTGATGTCCCGGGGGTAGAACCCACTGACCTTACAGGAGAGGGTGGTGAGGCCATCGTGAGATGACCTGTCGCTCACTCTAGCTGTTGGGTGCACTGGGAAAAAGAAGAAATTGAAATTAGTTGTTTTCAAGCTCTAATCCAAGCAGCCTTTGCTGGAGCTTTGCAGCATGAAATTCTGAGACCCCAGCAGTGGGAGAGGATGAGACTCCATGAGACGGAATCCCTCTGATGAGAGAAAACCACCATGTTAGAGAATTCCTGTGCCCAATTCACAGGATCAGCAACGGTGAACCCCCAATCCAGGTCCCTGACCTGGCCTCTGCTCCCAACCAGTGACACAAGTACCTTGAAAGCCTTCACTAAGCTCCAGATACAGGTGTCAATCATGTGCTAGGTTTGTGCCCATCTCCTCTCAGTCCCTGAAAGAGAGAAGAATCTTGCCCTAGCCAGGGAGCAAAAAATGGGCTGGATAAACTGACCAATTAGAGATGGAAAGGCCCATTATACAAAAAGTGACGGTGCTAAATTGCCCCTCAAACTAGCTAATATTAATTGGATAATTTCTTGTAGGTTGTTACCAAATCTATTTACCCGAATATTATGGATTTCAAAAGGAATTACATTAATGTTGAAAAATCAGTTCCTAGCCCCTTAACTCTGAAATATACATTAC
Source organism: Dermochelys coriacea (assembly GCF_009764565.3). NCBI lineage: Eukaryota > Metazoa > Chordata > Testudines > Dermochelyidae > Dermochelys > Dermochelys coriacea. The sequence goes on along the minus strand of NC_050071.1, from coordinate 432,536 downwards.
ACTGTTGTGTTTGGCTTTTTCTTGTTGTCATTTGTAAAGATGGCAAAGGGCAAAATAATGTTCTGCTGAGGTTTGTGAGAGAAATAAGCAACTAGTATGTTGCAAAAAACTGGTTACAAATTTCAAGTAACCTTGAACAGCAAGTGCAAACTGTTTGGGAAGGAAAAGATTACGGTGTATAATTATGCTAACTAATTTAGGAAATTTGTGTCCATGGTAACAGATAAGGTACGTACATAGGTAATAGTGAGTTAACATTTTGAAGCAGACTGCGCTGCAACTGTCCTCTTGAGTCAGAGAGGTGAAGTATTTAACCTTTTCCCTTCCATTAATCTTTAACTAAAAAGCTTTGGTAATAAAGTTGAGTGTGATTATCTGATGTCTTATTGATAAAAGAATCAAAGAATAAGTAAGAGGGTGTTGCAGCAAAGGTAGGTCTTGAGGGGGAAAACTTTAAGGTCAAGGGGAGCCTTCTTCCAGATTAGTATGGGGAAGGCAATTCCACGTGTAGGGGATGGCATGGAAGAAAGCACATAGGTGACTGTGGGAGAAGTTTGGACAAAGGCAACAAGAACAAAGCTACCAACATTGGTGGAACACAGGGGCTGGGGGTAACACAACGAATATGATGGTACAGACAGTGAATGAGGAAGAATTGCATGGTGAATGAAGCTAGTGTCCAGAGAAGTGGTGGCTCTTCCATAATTAAGCAAAGTGCTCTAACATGCACACGCACAGGCAGATTGCCTTGATAACTGCTGTGACACACCAGGGGAAGAGGTAGAATTTGTGCTGCAAATTTGGGCTCATTTGGTCAGCTTCTCTACAGTGAGCTGCTTTTAACATGTTTAATTTCTTATCTTTTTTTCCAGCAGAGTTGGGGGGTGGGGGAAGGGATTGTTTCCTCACCCATCCCTGGTGCAAGGTTAGTTGAATGGCCCCTTACCCCACTGCTCCATTTTGGAACTGGGACTGGGGAATGGAGATGAAACTTGTAGTGACCTCCTGGGTGGGGCTTGTCTTCCTGCCTTACCTTTCCTCTGCAGAGTCTCCTTCCCATACTCTAGAGCACTCCTTAGCCAAGGAATACATCTCTCCTCCAGGTAGCGTTTCCATTGCTAGTTGTCAAATACTTGAGCATCCCATCTCCTCTTGGTGATCTGAGCCCCAATATCTTCTGCTCCCAAAGTCATGGTCTCCTTATCGAAGGTAAGAAAGTCTCGTCCATCATATGAATCCTGGTAAAACCCCCAAGTGGTGTTGTCTTCCCGGAGATCACAGCCGTATATCTTCTGGATAATGTGAAACCCTGAAACACATCTGAGGGTCAGCAGCAGCCTCTCTCTGAAAATCTCACCAAGACCTCACTGCAGGTAGCCCTTCTTCTAGTGGTTCTTCTCCTTGATACTGGCCCCTCCCTCCCCTGAGAAATGGGGTTCCCACTTATGCTGTTGGGTCCTAAACCTTCCCAGCTTCTTTCAGGAGGAAACCCAAACCCGCAGGGGGCCCCCATCTCTATCTGTTGGGTCTTGCACACTAAAGACCCCCCCACTGCAGAGAGTTCACACTCTTCAAGGATTACCTCACTGCTGCTTGTTCTTGTATGTTCCCTGCAGGCGGTGCAGGGTGGCACAACCCTAAAGGGAGTACTCTGGATATTACAGGGGTCTATCCCCTCCAGGCCTCTTCTGCTTTCTGAGGATCTCCCCAATACTGGTAGTCAGGGTCATTCTGGAGGAGAGAGTTTGGGGTGTCTATACTCCACTCTCTTCTGCTCTGGTTGTATTAATTTTGCAGGGTCCTCAGGGTGACTTAGTCCCCACCTCCTCCATTCACAGTACCCCCATATCCCTGTAGGGAAGGGGTACAGGAGATCTGTCCCCCACACTAACCTCTGCTCTGGTTTAATGACCTCACAGACTCCCCAGGGTCCCTCTGTTTCCCTGACCCATCTTCCCCATGCCCGCAAATCAATCTAGGAACGGCAAAGCACCAACTTCGGATGCTTGGCCTCTTTTTCACAGGGCCACTGTCTCCAGGTGATTCCCTGTAAGGATCAGGCCATTGACGGCCCTTAGTTCAGCTGGCCACCATTTTCCCACAGCCAGGCTAATCTTCACAAGAGCGGCCACCATCTTGCACACAACCATGAGCAGACTCAGTTAATACAACCACCCCTGGGCGACAGGAGGCAGTGGGGGAGACTGGGGGGTGGGAGGGCAGGGGAATGTGGTGATGGATACAGGAAGGAAAGCTTAGGGGAGAGGGAGGGAGGCTGTGGTGAACAGAGAACACTGTGGGAATCACGAGGAAGATTGAAACGCGTGGGGAACGGATCAGACCCCTTGCTTGGCAAACAGGGCAGAATGTAGGGGCACAAAAATAACCCACACAGGGTCCCAAATATTTTCATTCCTCCCCCACCCTGCATTAGATACATTGAGGTAAATGCCTAGATTTTCAACAATCACTAGTGATTTTGGGTGCCCAACTGAGACCTTTTAAAGGGGCCTGATCAGAAAGTGGGAGCACCCGGCCTCTGAATCTCAGACACCCAAAAATCACTAATCACTTATGGAAAAATGTAGGCCAAGGGATTAAAATACAATTTGGTGTCACAGCCACAGGTGAGAGCCAAGCCCACTAAGCTGTGTCCCTGAACTATGCGCCAGGTTTAGACAAAAACCAGTTACTAACCTTCCTGTAACAGGTTTCAGAGTAGCAGCCGTGTTAGTCTGTATTCGCAAAAAGAAAAGGAGTACTTGTGGCACCTTAGAGACTAACAAATTTATTAGAGCATAAGCTTTCGTGAGCTACAGGCTCACTTCATCGGATGCATTTGGTGGAACATACAGAGAGGGGCTGTATGCCACCAAATGCATCCGATGAAGTGAGCTGTAGCTCACGAAAGCTTATGCTCTAATAAATTTGTTAGTCTCTAAGGTGCCACAAGTACTCCTTTTCTTTTTGCGAATACAGACTAACACGGCTGCTACTCTGAAACCTTCCAGGAAAGGTACAACAGAGGGCATAATGCCAGAGGCTCAAAGGGAGGCCCCATGAGCTCTGACAGGACCATGTTTAAGTCCCCCAGGGGGATGGTGTCAAGGCTGAGTCCCCACTCTGGAACTTCGAGTGCAGAAGGTGGGGGCCTGCAAGGACTCTAAAAAATAATACTGGCCGCTCCAGGCTGGTAATGCTGCCACCACCCAAGTGAAAAACTGCCTTTTGCCAAACCAGAAAAACTCACTTGGGAAGTTTTTCTGGGACCCCTCAGCTTTTCCATCCCTTCCTCAGGGAAGCCGAGAAAGGAAACAAAAGAAAAGGGGAACCCAGTTGTTGTATCAGCTGATTAATATATGCACAACCTCTTTACCTCATAAGACACAGAAATCCAATCATGTTCTTAAAAAGAGGAAATTTTATTTAAAAAAAGAAAGAAAACACCTTTGGAAAAGTTAGGTTATTGCTAGATCTTAAACGAGCAACTGCAAGGATTAATCACCAAGAGTAGCTTTCTTGGGGTCCAGCTTAAAGGTTACAACAAAACAAAAGCAGCTGGGGTTAGCACAGAGGAATCCACAAGCCATAAAAAGAGATAAGCCTAATTGTGTCTACCTGACCATTTCCTGTTCTACTTCCATATCTGTGGTTCCAAATGAGTAGTTTCTAGGTATGATCCTGATGACTTTTCATACCTGGCCCAGAGCTTTTTACAGCATAACTGCTGCCCTGTCCCTCTGCAGCCGAGAGAACAAAAGACCCATGCACCCAGCAGTCTTTCCCGATTTGAGAGGGTACAGCATCCTTATTGGTTCCCCTGGTCAGGTGCCAACTCCTTTGAGGTTTACCTCTTACCCCTTTACAGGTAAGGCAATTAGGGTACAGCTGCTAAGGAGGATTCTAAGGCTACCTGAATGGTTGGGGAGTTACACAAGGGTGCTACCCACCCTCATTTATCACAGACAGATTCCCAGATTTGTGGGTAAAGCCTTTCAAAGCCTTTCAGGAAGTGAAGGGACATTTCATGTGAAAAAACTAACCACCCACCCACCCGGGGGTAGAATGTGGAGATGGCGGCTAGGTGCACCATAACAGATGGAATCGCTAGACCTGGCTGTTTCCAGACTGTTCTGGAGTTTCTGCTTCATCTGAGAGATGACTCAGCTGGTGAGAGGCAGGGGTGCTGGAACAGGGGGACCGAGGGGCCATGGCTCTGCCACTTTAGCAGCAGGTGAGAGCAGGGGGAAGGGAGCAGAGCCTCAGGAGAAGAGCTGGAGCCGGGGGGCGTGTCAGGGGAAGAGGCAGAGTCACAGTTTCAGCCCCAGTGGCCCCCCCATGCAGGTTGTAGCACCCGGTGAGAGGCCTTGCTGGGTCGACCAAATGGAGAATCGCTTCCATTCAGTGGTAAGTAGCTCTGGTAAATGGTTTCCTACTGCCTAGCAAGACCTAGCAGACCTGCTCCGAACAGCCCAGTTCTGCAGGCTTAACCATGGAACTGTCAGGCAGATGGAGCATTGGCCGTGATCTTGCGAGATCAGGTCCAGAAGGGGAGGGAGCAGCACTGGAGTTATTACTGACAGGTCTAAAAATAAGCCAAACTAGTGTCGACGTGGCCAGGCTGAGGCTATGAGAATAACCTTTGCCCCGACCTCAGCAAGACCTTGTACACAAAAGGAATGGGGGGGGGGGAAGGCACAGAACATGTGCTTTCTCCAAGGGAGTAAGAAGGCATCTGTGAGCGATCCCAGGTAGCAGTCACGCAGACAGCAGAACTGCTGACATTTCCTGTTCTGTTTGGTCACGAACAGGTCTACGAGTGGCGTAACCTACCACTGGAAACTGTTCCGTGCTATGGCGGGGCATAGGGACCATTCGCGGTGAGAAGAGCTGATCTGCCAGCTCGTTCTGGGCTCCCGAAAGGTGAGAAGCTTCAAGGTGGATTGAGCGCTTTATGCAGAACTCCCACAAGCAAATGGCCTCCTGACACAGGGGGAGAAGAGCCGGCTGCTCTCTGCCTGTTGATGTAAAACATGGCTGCCATATTCTTTGTAAGAACTTGCACCACCTTGCTTGTGATGGGGGGTAAGAACACCTGACGTGTTAGGCGGACCGCCCTGAGCTCTCTGATGTTTATCCGTTCAAGAGTTCCTGCTGGGACCACTGACCTTGTGTCCTGAGGTGCCTGAGATGGGCCCCCACCGAGCTTGGATGCATCTAACATTATGGATACCGAGGGTTGGGGCCTGATGAAGGGAATGCCCAAGCCTACCAACCAGGGATCTCTCCACTAGTCAAGAGGGGCAAGGACCGGGGTAGTCACTCTGAGCACCGAGTCTAAATGATGGCAGTTTGGTCGGTACACTGAAGCCAGCCAAGCCTGAAGGGGTCTGAGGTGCAACCTCGCATACCACACCACGTATATGCACGCGGCCATGTGACCCAACAGCCTGAGTGGACCTTGACCTGTGATGACACTGACTGGAAGTGGGCTTCTGGGAGGAAGGCCCTGGCGTGGGCAGAATCGAGTACTACTCTGATAAACTCTATCCTCTGAATTGGGATGAGTGTTGACTTCTGCTCATTTATCAGCAGGCCCAGTGCTCGAAAGGTTGCTTGTACAAGGTGGATGCTGGCTTTTACCTGGAACTTGGACTGGCCCTTGACCAGCCAGTCACTGAGATACGGATACACCTGTACCCCTCACCTTCTCAGGAAGGCTGCCACTAGTACCATGCATTTCATAAAACACCCATTTGGCTGCTGATAGGCCAAATGAGACGATGGTGAATTGGTAACGAGTCTGGTTCACAACGATCCTGAGAAACCTTCTGTGGTCTCAGAAAATAGAGATATGGAGATAGGCATCTTTCAAATCGAGGGCGGCGTACCCATCCCCTGGATCCAGGGAAGGAATGATGGGGGCCAGGGAGACAATGCACAACTTCAGCCTTTGAAGTGTTGCAGGGCTAGAATAGGTCAGAGGCCCCCTTTGACACTCAGAATTAATGAATTGTGACGTTGCACTCCATATGCTTTATGGAAATATGCCTATGAATGTGAATATGATGTACCTGGAACATGACATCTTGTATGATGTTATTAGAAAGCTTGTAATCTACTGTGCGTTTTCATCCTATTTGTTTGCATGTATTATTTCTATGTCTGCAGTTGGGGAAATAAGATATAAACTTGTATCACTGTTGCAGTCACATCAGGTGAGGGCCATCAATGGGGCATTAGGAACTTGATGGCTCCAACTGATTAGGACAATAGATGGTAAATGGTTTATTTACCTGAAAGCCTTCCTGTGTACATGGGGGACAACCCAGGAGGAATGGAGACTAGAGGTCTCAGAGACATGTGACCATGTTACCTGGTAGTGAAATCCATCTTAAATCTGGTACTTTTCCATTTAGCAGGAGGGACGGGGACCCAGAGAAACAAAAAATTCCCACCTTGTGTCAAAGTTATAAAAGGGGCTGCCAATTATGAGAAACCCCTGCTTATCACCTGAGATGTCTGCTGGATCTAACAAAGACTGTACCAGGGGAAAGGATTGGGCCCAGACTAGGAAAGAGTCCAGTCTGTGAAATAAACTTATTGGAACATCTTTGAGGGTGAGATATTTCCTGTAATCAATTTCTTAATGTATTAGGCTTAGACTTGTGTGTTTTGTTTCATTTTGCTCTATGACTTACTTTGTTTTGTCATTATCTGAAATCACTTAAATCCTACTTTTTATACTTAATAAAATCACTTTTGTTTATGAATAAACCCAGAGTAGGTGATTAATACCTGGGGGAGCGAAAAGCTGTGCATATCTCTCCATCAATGTTATAGAAGACGGACAATTTATAAATTTACCCTGTATAAGCATTATACAGAGTAAAACAGATTTATCTGGGGTTTGGATCCCATTGGGAACTGGGTGTCTGGGCACTGGAGACAGGTAATCTTCTGAGCAGTTTTCAGCTAAAGCCTGCAGCTTTTGGGAGCGTGGGTCTGTGTAAACAGGCTAGCATGTCTGGCTCAACAAGACAGGGTCCTGGAATTCCCAAGCTGGCAGGGAAAACTGCCTCAGAGATGATTTCAGCACATCAATGACAGTCCCAAGGGGATCTCTGTGACTGAATCCATCACAGGAATAACAAGAGTGAAACCCTGTCCCTCTTAAGTTCCGGGGCACCTCCTCCATGGCTCCTACCCAGAGAAGACCTTGAACCTCCTGGGCTAATACTTGCTCACGAGAAGGGTTCCTGAAGAGGAACAGGGTTGGAGGGTAGGAGGGAGGCATGGAAACGAACTGAAATGTATAACCCTCCTCCACCGTACTAAGCACCCAATGGTCTGTGGTCATAAGGGACCTGCTGAGCTGAAGCAGGAGAGATGGTCCAAAAAACAAAAGGGGGCAGGATCTGGTATGGGAATTCGTTATATGGGAGGACCAGGCAGCGAGGCTGAGGCAGATGGGGGGGCTGTCTGCGCCTATAACTTCTGTTCTGCTTTTTGAACAGGCCCTGACAAGGCGGCGGGCCTGGGAAGCAGGCAGGCTGTTAGAGCTTGAAATGTTTCCTCGAAGGCATCGGGGCAGGAAGATTCAAGGACTTGAGGGTGGCTCTGGAGGCCTTCAGGCTGTGAAGTTTGCCATCCATCTGCTCTGAGAAGAGCGAAGTCCTTTCAAACGGAAGGTCTGTAGGCCAGAGGACTGAAGCGAGGAGCCCCTTTGCATGGGCACTGCTGACAAGATAGCCCCAGCTGTCGCATCCGCTGTGTCAAGGGTGGCTTGTAGGGAAGCCCTGGACATCGCCTTCCCTTCCACCAGAGCAACAATCTCCTGTCTGGACTCTTGGGGAAACGAGTCTTTACATTTCAACATGGAGTGAAAGTCGTATCTGCCCAGCAGCGCCGGTTGGCTGGAGCTGTAGTCCATTGGCAGAATACATTTTCCTACAAAAATGGTCTTGCTTTTTTGAGTCTTTTGACTTGGGCCTTACAACACTGGCCTTTCCCTCTCATTGGCTTCCGAGGCCACCAAGGATCCAGGAGGAGGATGGGACCATACGTACTCCTACCCTTTGGTGGAGATATAGTACTTCCTATCTGCCTTCTTTGACATGGCGGGCAGTGAGGAAGGGGTCTGCCACAGAGTTTTAATTGGACCCATGATAGCCTCACAGAAGCAGAGCTACCTTCAGTGGGGCCATTGCAGCCCAGATGTTGACCGGGCTGTTGGAAGACTTTTTAACCACCTCCCCCTAAGTTCAAGGCCACCTTCTTCAATAACTTCTGGTGAGCCTTGAAGTGTCCTGGGGAGGGGAAACACCCATCCCTGCCTCTTCTGGCGAGGAGGAGGAGGCAGTCTGCACCTGCATGGGACCTTCCTCCTCTCCTTCTGCACCAACCGGATCCCGTAGCTCCAGGTTCTGAGTGTCAGTACCTGCCTCTGTGTCGTAGTCTGGATCAGCTGCTGTTTGGTGTGACAGAGGAATCCTTCTCTCAGACACCACTGAGTAGGAGTGCCTAGACAGGGGGCCAGGCAGCAGACAAAAACCCCAGGGGTTCCAAAAAGGCCATTGCATCTGCATGGGCCATTGCCTACTGAGCCAGGCTCTCGGAGGAACACCAACCCTGGGATCCACCGTTGCATAGGGCTGACTGGTGGGGTACTGGTACCAGTCCCTTGGCTGGGTGCAAGATTCAAACTCCAACTTGGATGATGAGTCATCTTGTGGGGATGAGGGGGGAGTGGTACCCGTTGGCTCCAAGGGACGGTGCTGAGGATCTAGGGATCGGGGCCGAGATGGGGCCTTCGACATAAGCAGAGAGCAAGGGGCCTGGTACCAAACGGGAGCTCGGGGCATCATGCTCCCTTCTGTTTGCCTGCACTGCTGGCACCAACTGTTGTACTGCCAGCAATGGTGGTAGTGAACATGCTGACTCCACAGGGATTAGCAGAATGTGGGCACCAATGGGGTCTCAGAGGGACTAGACCACAAATTCCCCCATGTGCGTGTTGGGGACAGACGCAGCTAGAGTGGGGAACACCGTTGTTGGCCAAGATGCAGGACTCAGGACAGTCTCCGGCGAGCTGGCAGCCCCAGGACTGCAAGGAGGGGGTAAATGGCGGGAGGAGGGCAGGAGGGGGCAGTTGGGACAGTAATTGGGGAGATGGCAGTGGGGACAGAACAGCAGCTCCCCAGCACAGGTTTAGGGATGGGTGAGCGGAGCCCCTCTCTCAGCACTGGGGAGGCCAGTGTCCGGGTGAGCAGGTCAGGCTGGACAGGCTCAGCAGCAGGGGACCAATGGGCGAGACTAGTCAGGAGAGGGCTAAACTAGCTACAGAGGGGGCGTGCTAGGGGGGCAGACACTTGGCAACCCTCCGCCCTGTCGCTTAGTTCTGGGACAGGGCTACCGAGAACCCAGATGTCCAGGACAGGAATCAGTTCTCATTGCTGCGAACCAGGAGGGATTGGGGACACTCCTGGGTGAGCACCAATGTCACAGGCCAGTACCACTGACACAGGGGAATCAGGGACCTTTACTCGCCAGTCCCCTGTCAGGAAGGGCAGAGGAATTACATCAGAGACCCTCGCCTGCCAGGAACAGTTCAGCAGCGCCAGGCACTGAACGCTTATGGATCATCCCGTGCTAAGTTTAACAGCACAATCCAGGGGCCTGGCCAGGTGGCTATAGCCCCACACATCAGGGACTGAGCAGGAAGAACGGCTCTTTACACATCTATCGATAGTGTGCAGGGGAACCTGCCTGACCCTGGGGGCTCCAACTCTGGGACACGGGCAGGGGTTTGTGCTGCCAGGAGTCAGGAAGCCTGGGAGTCTCTGCACGTTGCAGGGGCTGATTCTGTCACTAACTCTCCAGCTCAAGTCGATGTCAGTCCCTCACTCTGCGGAGTGAAGAGGAATCTGACCTTAAACAAACTCACCTGGGAAATAAGACAAAGCGAACAATGAAGGAGGTTCATCGGTGAACAGCTTCTCCCCAGGGCTGGGTGAATGCAGCACTGCCTGCTTTTGTGACTTTACTGTGTGTCTCATGATAGCGGGTGGTTTTATTAAATCCCCAGTTCCTGGACTCATGGGATTAGAGGAGCATCTCAGCTCTCTTTTCTTAAAGCAGTAACTTCTAGTCCTTCTAGGAGCAGGGAAAACCCCGGAAATGTGTCCCCTAAAGGCTCAAACCAGAGGGCAAATAAAAGTAAGCTCCAATATTATTCCCAAAATACTCACGACATTTAAGCCAAACTCAGGATTTTGGGGGCCTGACTCGTGATGTCTCAACACTTTTGGGGCTGTCGATACTGGGATTCCCCATCACTCGGTGTCTGGGAAATGAGACAAGACGTCTCAGAGCCCTGCTCTAGCTCTAGGGTCTGACAGCGTCACTGTCGTAGGCGGGAGGAACAAACCCCTCCATGCAGGAATCGCTGGGTGCAATTCTCTGGCCTGGGTGACCAGGAGGTCAGACTAGCTGGGTCTGATGGGAACTTCTGGCATTTGCACATCCGCCACTCTGCCTGGGAAATGGCCACACATGAGGGACAGGGGATCCCCCGAAGGGCAGCAGAGGCAGCTGCAAGTGGGACTGGTAGCACAAATCTGGGGTGTTTGGGGAGGGGACAGTATGAGAGTCCCACTTTGGAGGGTGTCAAAAAATAGCTTTTGCATGAACCCTCCATCCTGCAGCCCCTCCCCCGCCCCATGTCCCTTTGTCCCCCACATTCACACTGACTCCAGCGAGAAAATGCCCCGAGGGCTGTCCCTTCCTCCCATCCCCAACACGCATCCCTGTGTCCATTCAGCCTGTTTACATCAACTGCGCCCCCCCCCCCCCACGTCTCTGTGTTCCTAGGTGGGGTCGTTTCCTGCACTCACCCTCGCTCTGGTTGTAGAGCTGACCCAGGGTGTTCAGACTTGCTTTGAACCATTTCTGGTGGCGCTGTGCCCACCAGATCCTCTCGTCCCAGAACTCCGGACCCTCGTTCTGTGCCATCCACGCTGTGCGAGGCTCCGCCCTCTGCATCCCGCTGGTGTAGACATAGATGACCTGATCGTCCACGTACACAACACGGCTGTACCAGGGCAGCCCCGGGCCGGGCTCCGACACTACTGTGTCCAATACACGCCTGGAGTGCAGGCCTGGGGGGGGGAATTGGGGGAGGGGAGAGTCTGACCCAACCAGACCCTGCCAGGGAGCCCCTGGCAATACACAAGAGGCGGTGCCAGCCCTCAGGAGCGCTCCTGTAGGAGGGAGACCTGGGGAAGGGCTCACAGAACGGCCTGACCGGGGAACAAGAGATGGTGGGGTAAAGGGAGAAAGGGAGGCAGGGCTGGAGGAGGAAGTGAGGAGGGGAAGGGGTGGGGAGGTACAGAGGGGCTGGAGCATGTGTGAGGAGTAGGGGAGTATATGAGGAGAGTGTATTGGAGGTACAGGGGAGTGTGAAGAAGGAAAGGGGGCCCAGGAGGAGGGGCAGAGCTGGAGTGTGGTGTGGGGAAATGGAAGGGGGTGTTATGGGAGCACGTGGGGCAGGAGGACTGGGGGATGGGAGATGCAGGAGTTGAAACTGGGGAAGGCAAGATGAGCAGCGGGATGTGTCCAAGCTAAAGGTGGGAGCCAGGACGCTGGCTGTGCACACAATTTACTATAATTTATTCAGAACATAAGAACGACCAGACTGGGTCAGACCAAAGTCCATCTAGCCCAGTATCCTGTCTACCGACAGCGGCCAGTGCCAGGTGACCCAGAGGGAATGAGAAGAATAGGTAATCATCAAGTGATCCATCCCATCGCCCATTCCCAGCTTCTGGCAAACAGAGGTTAGGGACACCATCCCCGCCCATCCTGGCTAATAGCCACTGATGGACCTGTCCCCCAAGAATTTAGCTAGTTCTTTTTTGAATCATGTTATAGTCTTGACCTTCACAGCATCCTCTGGCAAGGAGTTCCACTGGTTGACTGTGTGCAGAATACTTCCTTTTATATGTTTTAGACCTGCTACCTATTAATTTCCTTGGGGGACACCTAGTTCTTGTGTGACGGAAGGGGTAAATAACACTTCAATATTCACTTTCTCCATACCAGCCATGATGAAGACTATGATTTTGTCATGGATATTTTTAGTAAAAGTCACAGATAGGTCACGGGCTTCTGTGATCTTTTCTTTGTTGCCCGTGACCTGTCCAGGACTTTTACTAAAAATATCCATGGCAAAACAGGGTGCTCAGCTGCATGACCCACACACCACCTGTAGGGGCTAGGCAACTGCAGTCCACTCAGAGGTCCGGGGTCCCCCTGCCACCCATTGCAACTAGGAGCGGTTGGTCCCCCCACAGCCCACAGAGCCCCCTCACTGCTCCTGGCTGCTACAGGTGGCAGGGGGACCCCACAGCTTCCGGCCACCACGGGCTGGAGTCAGGGAGTTTGCTGGAAGTCACAGGTTCCGTGACTTCCGCGACCTCTGTGAAAAAAACATAGCCTTAGTCTTGATTTTGTAGACTTTCATCATATCCCCCTTAGTAGTCTCTTTTCCACCCTGAAAAGTTCCAGTCTTATTAATCTCTCCTCATGTAGCAGACATTCCATACCCCTAATCATGTTTGTTGCCCTTTTCTGTACCTTTTCCAATTCCAATATATCCTTTTTCAGATGGGATGACTACATCTGCACGCAGTATTCAAGATGTGGGCATCCCATGGATTTATAGAGAGGCAATATGACATTTTCTGTCTTATTCTCAATCCCTTTCCTTATGATTCCCAACATTCTGTTAGCTTATTTGATTGCCACTGCACATTGAAAAAACAAGGAGTCCTGTGGCACCTTAAAGACTAACGCATTTATTTGAGCATAAGCTTTCGTGTATGCATCTGACGAAGTGGGTTCCAGCCCACGAAAGCTTATGCCCAAATAAATTTGTTAGTTTTGAAGGCGCCACAGGTCTCCTCGTTGTTTTTGCTGAAACAAACAAACACGACTCCCCCTCTGAAACTGCACATTGAATGCATATTTACAGAGAACGATCCACAATGACTCCAAGATCTCTCGAGTGGTAACAGCTAATTTAGACCCCGTCACTTTATATGTATAGTTGGAATTATGTTTTCCAATGTACATTACTTTGCATTTATCCACATTGAATTTCACTTGCCGTTTTGTTGCCCAGTCACCCAGTTTTGTAAGACCATAGAATCATAGAATATCAGGGTTGGAAGGGACCTCAGGAGGTCATCTAGTCCAACGCCCTGCTCAAAGCAGGACCAACCCCAACTAAATCATCCCAGCCAGGGCTTTGTCAAGACGGGCCTTAAAAATCTCTAAGGATGGAGATTACACCAGCTCCCCAGGTAACCAGTTCCAGTGCTTGACCACCCTCCTAGTGAAACAGTGTTTCCTAATATCCAACCTAGACCTCCCCCACTGCAACTTGAGACCATTGCTCTTTGTTCTGTCATCTGCCACCACTGAGACCAGTCAAGCTCCATCCTCTGTGGATCCCCCCTTCAGGTAGTTGGGGCTGCTATCAAATCCCCCCTCACTCTTCTCTTCTGCACACTAAATAAACCCGGTTCCCTCAGCATCTCCTCAGAAGTCATGTGCTCCAGCCCCCTGATCATTTTCACTGCCCTCCACCGGAGTCTTCCCAGCTTGTCCATATCACTTCCACAGTGGGGGGCCCAAAACTGGAAGCAATACTCCAGATGAGGCCTCACCAGTGCCGAATAGAGGGGAATAATCACTGCCCTCCATCTGCTGGCAATGCTCCTACTTATACAGCCCAATATGCTGTTTGCCTTCTTGGCAACAAGGGCACCCTGCTGACTCATCTCCAGCTTCTTGTCCACTGTAACCCCCTTTTAACTCTTCACAGTCTGCTTTGGTCTTAACTTATTCATGCTGTGGCTGCACATCAGGTCCCCTGTTGGGATCGGGCCCCGTGTTGTGCCAATCACTGCACAAGCCCTGCCCCATAGAGTTCACAGGCTGATCCCCCATCCCCACAGGTCCACAGGCAGGATCAGGGCCAAAGGGGATGGGGAAGGACGACAGCTCCCAAAACGCCTCATGATACAGAGACTGAATCCCTGAACCCTTCACCCATGTGAGTGTCCCACTGACGTCAGACATGGCTCAGGGGAGTTACGCACACGTCTGGGGGAGTCAGGACCTGGGGCGGGGGGAGAGGGGGGCGGGGGCAGGCTGACGCAGGCTGGTGACTTATTTGATCCGGTTAGTTTCTCAGTGTCTCAAGGGTTATTTAGTTTCAGATCCTGCAGCCTCGCAGTGTGGACCCTCACTCACTCTCGCAGCCCCCTGGAGCCTTCCCTCACCTCAGTAACGTGACACACAGCGTCTGCAGGATCGGGGCCTTGTTCCAGAGTTCCTCATGGCTGGTTACAGACCAGAGCCCCCCCAGTGCTGGGCGCTGGACACACACAACAGGGACAGCCCTGCCCTGGCTTATGTATGAGCTGAAGAACAGACGGATCTAATGGGGACAGAGCTCTCCCCTTTTCTTCCCCTCAGCTCCTCCGGCTGCCGAACGCCCTGCGTCCCTCCTGCCAGCACCAGCCACTGTCCATTGCACTCCCCTTCAGTCACAATCAGACAGCCTGATCCGGCAAGCAGGGCTGCTGACGCTGCTCCTCCCTAACTAACTAATTAGTCAGTGGAGCGGAGGGACTGGACCCGGGATCTCCCACCTCCCGGGTGAGGGCGCCAAACACCCGGCTACACACAGAGCTGTTCTCACGCCCCTGCTCTCTGGTCCAGTTCTAGTTCTCCCCAAAGAAATGGCTCCTACAGGAGCGATGGAGGGGGCCCCACGGCAGAGTGCCCCACAGCTCAGGGGCTAGGGCACCCTGTGAGGTGCCAGAGGCTGCTCAAATCCAGTCTCCCCCACAGGCAGAGGGGGCATGGAACCAGGAGTCTCCCATCCCCCAGGCGATGCCCAAACCACTTGGCTCCTCCCTCACTGTTGTGTGATCTCATGTGCGGGGCCGATCCAGCAAGTGGCCTGAGCACACCCACCGCATCGGGCCCCAGACGAGTTAGGTGGAGGACACATGTCGTCCCTCGGTCCATGCACCGCGCTGGGGCTCAGGCATCCGGGCACCTAGCGGGAAGCTGCAGGGCGCAGGCCCAGAGGCAGGAACACAGATCCCGAGAACTGTCACTGCACAAAGGTGCCAAGTGCGTTCAGGCACCTGCAGGGCTTGGCAGCAGCCCAGGGGAACTCTGTGAACCCCGGGGGGCCCTGATTCTGGGATTTAGGCACCTTAGCCCCTTTACGACTCTAGCCCTTGGACACTGCAGTGATGGGAGCAACAGCGACACTACGGATCAGAGTCTGATCCCGCTCCTGCCTCTCAGAGACTGGCTCCCTGCCTCTGACGCTGCCCTACAGCGGCCTCTGCTCCCCACTCGCCTGCTGCTTCCAGTCCCTCCCTCTCCCCTCCTCACTCCATCTCTTCTTTTGTAGGGCCCTGCACCTAACTTCTCTCCTTTCTTCTCTCCACGCTGCTGTTGTCGACCATCCACCCCGCTCCCTCCCCTCAGTCACCCTCTGTGATCCCCACCCTGGCTCTCCCTTCTTTTCCCCAGCTTCCCACATTTGTGCTCCATAACTTCGGCTTCCAAGGCAATGGCCCATCTGACCCTCTGCTCTTTATCTCCTCCCCTCCCTTCTGCATTCACCTAGCCGCCCTGGGTCAGCTCCCCCACTCTCCGAAAGGGCCATGCACTAGACTTGGGTTCACCAAGCCCTGCTCTAAGCTCTCCAGTGTGGATTCCCCTTTTTCGACCATCCCTTGGTTTCTCAGCATCACCCACCAATCACCTCTGTAATGCGTGTGCCTCAGTTTCCCCTATGAGCTGCATGGTTAAAGAGGTGGGGGAAAAGGTTGTTTCCTCTGCAGACATCCAGGTGTGACTGACACTTGGCTGTCTGGGCCCCGGGCCCCATGCCTATGGGGACTGCCTGGACATTTGGAACCTAGCAACTAATGAGACCCATCCTCTGCTGGAAGCCCAGTTGTGACCAGCTGGAAAACAAAGGGCTGAGGAGGAGGCCACTAGGCAGTGTTTGCCAAGAACAAAGGATGGGGCAGATGGAGGTCCCTGGGGTTAAGTGTGGGCTTTTGGAAGGAGGAGAAGCTTTGTCGACAAAACGATCACCCCTCCTTGGGAGTGGTTTTATTTTGTCAGTGGGAGAGCTCTCTCCTGCTGACAAAGAGTGGCTACACCGAGTGCCTTACAGCTGTCAGGTGTGCAGTGTAAACATAGCCCAAGTGGTGATTTAGGCTATGTTTACACTAGACAGTTCAAAGTGCTGCCACAGGAGCGTTCCCACGGCAATGCTTTGACCTGACAGCGTGGTCACCCGCAAGCACTGGGAAGAGAGCTCTCTTAGCGCTCCTGGTACACCAGGTCAACTAGGAGAATAGCTCCGAGCACTGGAAGCCTGTCTACGCTGGCGCTTTACAGAGCTCTAACTTGCTGCACTGTGATTTGCCAGTGTAGACAAGCTCTTAGTTATGATACTTTCAAATTGTGTAGAAGTGGTACAAACACTGCATGTAGACCCCATGTTTATTCCACCTGTTTAAACTTCATTGTTAACACCTTGGCCTTCTCTACACACATTCACAGCAGTTTAATTAAGGTTTCAGAGTAGCAGCCCTGTTAGTCTGTATTCGCAAAAAGAAAAGGAGTACCCGTGGCACGTTAGAGACTAACAAATTTATTAGAGCATAAGCTTTCGTGAGCTACAGCTCACTTCATCGGATGCATTTGGTGGAAAAAACAGAGGAGAGATTTATATACACACACACAGAGAACATGAAACAATGGATTTATCATACACACTGTAAAGAGAGTGATCACTTAAGATAAGCCATCACCAGCAGCAGGGGGGGGAAGGAGGAAAACCTTTCATGGTGACAAGCAAGGTAGGCTAATTCCAGCAGTTAACAAGAATATCAGAGGAACAGTGGGGGGTGGGGGGGAGGGAGAAATACCATGGGGAAATAGTTTTACTTTGTGTAATGACTCATCCATTCCCAGTCTCTATTCAAGCCTAAGTTAATTGTATCCAGTTTGCAAATTAATTCCAATTCAGCAGTCTCTCCTTGGAGTCTGTTTTTGAAGCTTTTTTGTTGAAGGATAGCCACTCCCAGGTCTGTAATCGAGTGACCAGAGCGATTGAAGTGTTCTCCAACTGGTTTTTGAATGTTATAATTCTTGATGTCTGATTTGTGTCCATTCATTCTTTTACGTAGAGACTGTCCAGTTTGGCCAATGTACACGGCAGAGGGGCATTGCTGGCACATGATGCCATATATCACATTGGTAGATGTGCAGGTGAACGAGCCTCTGATAGTGTGGCTGATGTGATTAGGCCCTATGATGGTATCCCCTGAATAGATATGTGGACAGAGTTGGCAACGGGCTTTGTTGCAAGGATAGGTTCCTGGGTTAGTGGTTCTGTTGTGTGGTGTGTGGTTGCTGGTGAGTATTTGCTTCAGGTTGGGGGGCTGTCTGTAAGCAAGGACTGGCCTGTCTCCCAAGATCTGTGAGAGTGATGGGTCGTCCTTCAGGATAGGTTGTAGATCCTTGATGATGCGTTGGAGGGGTTTTAGTTGGGGGCTGAAGGTGATGGCTAGTGGTGTTCTGTTGTTTTCTTTGTTGGGCCTGTCCTGTAGTAGGTGAAAGATGGACTACAAGCCGTCAGGAACAGTATCCCCGATACTGTCACGGCTAACCTGGTGGCTGAACTTTGTGACTTTGTCCTGACCCATAACTATTTCACATTTGGTGACAATGTATACCTTCAAATCAGCGGCACTACGATGGGTACCCGCATGGCGCCACAGTATGCCAACATTTTTATGGATGACTTAGAACAACGCTTCCTCAGCTCTCGTCCCCAAATGCCCCTACTCTATTTGCGCTACATTGATGACATCTTCATCATCTGGACCCATGGAAAAGAAGCTCTTGAGGAATTCCACCATGATTTCAACAATTTCTATCCCACCATCAACCTCAGCCTGGACCAGTCCACACAAGAGATCCACTTCCTGGACACTACGGTGCTAATAAGCGATGGTCACATAAACACCACCCTATATCGGAAACCTACTGACCGCTATTCCTACCTACATGCCTCTAGCTTTCATCCAGATCATACCACTCGAGCCAGAAGAGTACCCAGAAGTCACCTACTACAGGACAGGCCCAACAAAGGACCCCCGCAGCCCCCGGCCACTCGACCCCAATTCCCTCCCAGAGCAAGGGAGAGAACCCAGGAGTCCTGGCTCCAGGCCTCCAGCCCCCTGATCTCCGCACAGGCAGACGATGACCTAACCCCTTTATTTTCTTTGCTTTTGCAAGTCACTCGGCTGTTTATATCATTTCTGGGAACTCTTTTTGGTTAGTCTCCTCCTCTTGTGGGGAGAGGACATACCAAGGCGCTGGGGCCTGTGAAGTTTGCCCCACGCTGCAGTGCAGTCACTGTGGACGTTAGTGGGCTTTGGATACTGCCCTGGGCTGGTCTCTCCTGGTCTGGGGAACCAGGCTAATGGGAAACTTCCCCATCTGGGATGCTATCAAGGCTGATTCCCCACTCAGGCACTTCGAGCGCAGAAGATGGGGATCCACAAGGTCTCTACAAACTAATAGAAAATGCATCCGATGAAGTGAGCTGTAGCTCACGAAAGCTTATGCTCTAATAAATTTGTTAGTCTCTAAGGTGCCACAAGTACTCCTTTTCTTTTTACAAACTAATACTGGCCACTCCACACTTGTATTAAACTCTCAGGGCTCCAGATCCTCCTGGCCTTGGCTTGGTAAACGCTGCCACCACCCAAATGCGAAACCCCTCAGATCCCAGGAAGGTGCACTTGGGAATTCCTTCCTTTGGGGTACCCCCAAGCTCTTTCACCCCCCACCCCCACCCCTGGGGAAGAGTTGAGAAAAGAAAAAGAAATCAGCTATTGCCACCAACTAACTGAAAAACATGCACAGATCTCTAAAGACACAGAAATCCAAGCATGTTCTTGAAAAAGGTAAATTTTATTAAGAAAGAAAGAAAGAAAGAAAGAAAGAAAGAAAGAAAGAAAGAAAGAAAGAAAGAAAGAAAGAAAGAAAGAAAGAAAGAAAGAACATGTGGAAAATCAGGCTGTTGCTAGATATTAAAAGAACAACAGCAAGGATTAAGCACCAAGAATGGCGTTCTTGGGGCCCAGCTTAGAGGTTACAAAAACACTTGTGTTTAGCACAGAGGAATCCACAAGCCCAAAATAAAGAGATAAACCTGATCGTGTCTAAACTAAAGGTTTCCTGTTCTACTTACACATCTGTGGTTCCAAATGACTGATTTCTAGGTATGATGCTGATGATTTTTCATACTTGGTCCAAGCTTTACAGCATATCCTGCTGCTCTCTATGTCTCTCCAGCTGCGAGAACAACAACACAGAGAAAAAGAACAGGAGTACTTGTGGCACCTTAGAGAATAACAAATTTATTTGAGCATAAGCTTTTGTAGGCTACAGCCCACTTCATCGGATGCATGCAGTGGAAAATACAGTAGGATGATTTTATATCCACAGAGAACATGAAAGAAAGGTGTTGCCATACACACTATAACGAGAGTGATCAGGTAAGGTGAGCTATTACCAGCAGGAGAGAAGGAAAAAAGAAACAGGGTTTTCTTTTGTAGTGATAATCAAGGTGGGCCATTTCCAGCAGTTGACAAGAACCTGTGTGGAACAGTAGGGGAGAAAAATAAACATAGGGAAATAGTTGTACTTTGTGTAATGACCCATCCACTCCCAGTCTTTATTCAAGCCTAATTTAATGGAGTCCAGTTTGCAAATTAATTCCAATTCAGCAGTCTCTCACACTCAAGGAGCAACTCGAGTGGGCTTTGCAGGACATTGAGGCTTTCTCAGCAAAAGGTGGGTTTCCTGGGAGGAGGGGCTAGCGAGGGAGGAAATGGGGTAGCCCTTGGGGTCCCACCGCTGCCCCAGAGGCTCCTGTCTCTTCTCAGGAGAGGGGGCCAGAGAGCTGACGAAAGGCTGAGGAAACCTTGGCACCTGTGGAGGCTCTTTATGAAAAGGGCTCAGCCGGAGTCTCCAGGCTCCCGCAGCGCTGCCAGCCTCCCCCGGGGACAGACGGTTCCAGGGCAGCTGCCCTAGAGAAATCCTCAGTCCCAAGAGGCTTTCTCCCTGTTCATTGCAGACCCGCGGGGAGCAGCCTTCCTCAGCCCCACTCCATGCCCTGCTGCTGACAGCCGTGAAGGATCTGACAACACCCACCCTGGAGAGATTTGGAGCCGCAGAGGAAGAACTGAGGGCCATCGTATCTCTCCACGGAGACAAGATGGAGAGATGCATCCAATGAAGTGAGCTGTAGCTCACGAAAGCTTATGCTCTAATAAATTTGTTAGTCTCTAAGGTGCCACAAGTACTGCTTTTCTTTTTAAGATGGAGAGAGTAAGAGACGCCCGCAGTGGGGCAGGGGGATGCTGCGCAGAGAGGGGGATGGGAGAAGTTCCTCTTCTCAGAAACCATTCCTGGGACACTGGCATGGTATTGGGAGGTTGGCTCAGCCCCTTGCCGTTCATCGCTTGGCCGTGGGGATCCGCGGTATCAGGTTTTTCCAGTGTTCTCTGCCCGCTGGAGCTCTGACACTTCCCTGAAGACCGCCCAGCCACAATGAAAGTGTGTGACAGCCCCAGCCCTGGCAAGCCAGCACCTATAGAGTCTGCCGACGAGCCTCCACATTAGGCTCCAGAACCAGACATGGTTTCCTCAGACCTGCCGCAAGGCCTTGTTTTTCCAGCTGAAGGATCAGGAAGAATTTGGTTTGGCACTTTTCTCTCTCTCTCTCTTCCAAGCTTTCATCCTCTTGCCCATCCCCACTGGATCTAAGTGCCTCCCCTGTGAATTAGATTGGCCTAGGGAGGTTTCTGGCAGACTTCATTTCTACATCCCTTGGGTAGGAGGCTCTCAGCGTCATTTACTCTCCCTGATTAAGGACTCTGCACCGTCCTCCTGGGAGGTAGGAATTCTACCCATTTGGCACCTGGGGAATGTGAAGCCCAGACACCTCCTTAAATTGCCCAAGCCTGCGCAGCTTCTCAAGAAAGGAATTAGGGTTCACATTCCCTATGGTCCTTTCAACGTTGCCTTTAATTGCTTGACCTGGAAATAGGTGACATTCAAGCCCTTTTCCAAAGACCGCCTTCACGTGGTGCATAAGTGCAGACTTATTCCCTCCCTGGACTTTGGCTTTCCTGAAAACTCTGAGACTAATCAATGAACAGAATCTCCAGCCTGAATTTCCTCCCCAACTTGCCTGTTCCTAGGGTTTCCTGCAGGTCGTCCCTGTCTCTGCCCGAGTTCCTTCTTTCCAGCAGGTCCCTCAATCAGCAGACTGATTTGTGCAGGGCTCTAAATCCTGCTAGCAGAACAGGTCAACAGAATCCAGCCACCAGTGTTGTAACTCCTGCTCCTTGTTCGAGAGAGAAAGAGCAATGACCAATTCCTCATGGAAGAGTCCTAGGGGGTGGCTTGTCACTTTAGGGTCTGTCTACCTGTGTTGCAAACTCTGCAGCAGGAGCCTGAAAGCCTGGCCTTATGGACTTGGGCTCCCAGGGCTCACACTGTGGGGCCAAAACAGCAATGCAGACTCTTCTGGGCTTGGGCTGGAACTTGATCTCTGAAGCCGTGGGCGGAGTGTGGCTTCAGAGTCTGGGCTCCAGTCAGGTTTTGTGCGTGTTTTTGAGCTTGAAGGTGCTAACCCAGACCTCAGGAAGACTGGGGTTCCTGGACTTGTCAAAGCCTTTCTCTTGAGATTAGGGAGGAGCCAAGATGGGCAACCGAGGTCAGAGGCAGCTTGCAGAGCTGCCAGGAGGACTTCCCTGGGAGAAGGCCACTCATTGATAAATCCATCCCTCAAGTTTCTGGCGTTCTTCCAGGTTGAAGACATCATGGGAGGGATCTTAATCTGGCTCGACAACAGCTGTGATCCCAGAGCCAGAAAAGCAGCGCTCAGGGCCTTGGCCTTGCTGGCTCGCTCCCACCCCCAGGATGTGGTTCTAACCTGTGTGGCTCACACGCTCTCATCGCACAGGAAGGGAGCTGTTCTGTTATCCCCTCATCGAGTTGTGGGATTGGCAACAGACACAGAGTCTTTTCATGCCTGACAGGATGGTCCATGAGCATTTTCTTCTCTGGGGCTTCTCTGACAAGGCCTGTTCTTGGGGGCTGAGGCCAGAGCAGGCCTCAATTGCTGCAGATTGGACGAGCACTATTTGAAAATCTGGAATGTATTAGCATGGGGAAAATAATCAGTAAACTTTAAATGAAGAATTACCCATATTATTTACAATATCCAGTCAGAAGTTAGGCCTCCAAAACAATGACAAAGAAATCACACTGGGACCCAAGACAAATGTAGGCAACAGTTTATTGAAACCCCTTTCCTGGAAAGGAATTGCAGGGGGGAATTAACACATCTCTTTTCTATAGCCCAAGGGGGTAGAGTAGAATTTCTAGAGAGTTTTCAGATGTATCACCATGAGATTCTTTCTGAGAGAACTACCAAGATGACAGCCAGGTGATGGGAGTGGAGCTGTATCACTTTGAATATCTTAAGATTCATTTCTTCTGCATTATTTGAGCTCATTTATGTGTATTTCAATCATGTAAATTCTGAGATCGATATTGTCTCAATACACATACCTTTGGCAGTCATTACATGAGACAAAGGGTTTATATTCACAACTTGAAGGCAAGGAGTGCATTGGGGCAACTCCAAGGGAAATACCATTGATGGAGATATCAATCTAAATTCGACACGAGTTTTGTTATCTTCCCTTTCGCTTATATCCACGGAAATTCACCCCAACTAGTCTGCTGAAAGATAAAATCATCTAAATCTGCCTCCAAAGAACCTGAAAGGCTGAGACAGAAGGAGGACTGAGAGATGCCCACATTCAAATCAAAACGGAACGTTGAGACCTGACTGTTGCAACACGAGCCCCCACCCGACCCGAGGAGAAGGAGGCACCGACCTGTCATGTGCGATCTAATGAGCAGGGAAAGAATCTGGGAATTACCTTCTGCAAAAAGTCATCCTTTTTTTCCTCAAACACCTGTGGAAATAGCTGATTCAAGAAGTTGTTGACAGAGGGATCGTCCACGTCTCTCAGCAGCTCCTTGGGTCACCAGCCGTTGTCAACCAAAGCAGGGCAAGAATGCTGACGCCCAACACTCTTTGCTGTTGGCATCCGTGACATCACAATCAGCTTGTGCATAAACACACACAGACCCCACCCAGAGAGACACGCACCCAGAAAAGTTAGTAACATGAACAACACGGAGAGACTCACCCAAATCTCTAGGCATTTTGATTTGTGGGAGGGGGATCATAGGAGCCGACTGCATGGGTGCTCCGGGCCTGGAGAACCCAGGAGGGAAAATTAGTGGGTGTTTACCACCCACAGGCAGCCAAGCTCTGCCCTCCCCACAGTTTGTCTCTCCCGCCGGCGGCCCCACTGAGCAACTCCCCACTCTCCCTCCCCGCACTTTCTGCCCACCACAAAACAGCTGTTTCATGGAATTCAGGATGCTCCGGGAGGGTTGGTTAGGAGCGGAGACATGGCATACTTGGGGGAGGAGATGGGGAAGAGGCGGGGTGGGGGTTTGGGGGAAGCGGTGGGATAAAAGCAGGGCGGGGTGAAGCAGGGGCAGGAAGAGAGGGGGGAGAGTTTAGAGGAAGCAGTTGATTTGTGGGTGGGGCAGAGCATGGGTGGGAAAAGGTAGGGCAGAGCTTGGGGAAGGGGTGGAGGGTGGGCGGGGCCTGGGGCAAAGTAGGAGTTGAGCACCCACTGGCCAGAGGGGAAATCATAGAAGAATAGAGTTCAAAGAGACCTCAGGAGGGCATCTAATGCAACCCCCTGCTCATGGCAGGACCAACGCCAACTAAATCATCCCAGCCAGGGCTTCGTCAAACCGGGCCTAAAAACCTCTAAGGAGGGAGATTCCACCACCTCCCTTACCCATTCCAGTGCTTCACCACCCTCCTAGTGAACCTAGATCTCCCTCATTGCAACTTGAGACCATTGCTCCTTGTTCTGTCTTCTGCCATCACTGAGAACAGCCTAACTCCATCCTCTTTGGAACCTCCCTTCAGGTAGTTGAAGGCTGCTCTCAAATCCCCCCTCACTCTTCTCTTCAGCAGACTAAATCAGGCCAGGGGCAGAGACTGGCAGGGGCAGCAGGAGCAATGGGGGGGAGCGAGGTTCCCGGATCCCAGCCCTGCCCAGTCCCATTCCCTGCAGCCCCCCGCCCAGGGCAGGGACTGGCCTGGGGAGAAGGGGAAGGGCAGGGAGAGGAAGAGCCAGGTCCTGCCTCTGCCTGTTGCTCGCGCTGCTGGGGGGATGCGCTGCCCTGGGGACAGTGTCA
Source organism: Dermochelys coriacea (assembly GCF_009764565.3). NCBI lineage: Eukaryota > Metazoa > Chordata > Testudines > Dermochelyidae > Dermochelys > Dermochelys coriacea. Next base: position 408,044 of record NC_050071.1, on the reverse strand, counting down.
TGCGAGGGGGGTCACCCAGAGCGTCTCCTTTCATTCTGCTCTTTGGTTGCACAAGTTCATTCTTTTCAGATGCTTATAGAGTGCTGAAATTACCAGATTGACCTTGCGTCTGAGCCAGCCTGGCAGTGCCTATGTCCATCTTCAGGGTAGAAAGTCTCTGTCCAGAGTTAAAAAGTGTTATCAACTTTTGAACTAATTCAGTAGCAGAAGGATTTAGGCTGGTAACTTTACATTTGGCGCAGAGAGAATTCCTCGGTCAGACATGCTCGTCTCTCAGCTCTGGTTAAAAATGACCTGTGATGTGTGTGTGTTTTCTGAGGGCAGAATAACTCCATTCTGCACACACACTGATTTCTTCTTCCATTTGGTAAGTTTTGTTTATTAACTTAGGATCTGATTTTGCCAACACTTCCACACATGGGTGTTTTTAGCCATTTGAGCGGTTTCATTGACTTTATTAAATTGCTGTTCCTGGCCAGGTTTAAAAATGTCTCACGGATTTATTCCTGGTGACAGGGGCAGGGTCTGTGCTCTAATCAAATGACCAAACCTGGAACATTAATTGCAGGATCCTAAAATACATTTCCAAATCCATATTCAGGCAGCAGAATAAGTGGCCTGGTTATCAATAGCTCTGGATACTCAGAACGAACCCCATTGTTGCAGGCTCAGCGTTTTTGAAACTCAGGCCACTTATTGAGATAACTGAATGTTGGGCCCTACCTTGATGTTGCTCATTCGTTTGCTTGATACAAAGTTGGAGTTCCAATTTCCAGACCTGACGTGATCTTCTGGCTGGAGTGAAGGGAGGAGCTATGGGTCTCCAATCTCCAGGGAGAGGGGGAAAAAGAGATACTGAGATGTGTCCGCAGAGATAAGGAATTGGCAAAAGTGGCTCAGAAACCATGTTTCATATTTTCATGACAAATGCCACTCTGAGTTTTCACCAATCCTGTGGGCCCATGTAGAAACAAACTCACTCTTCCATATTCAGATGGGAATGAAGTAGCAGAATTGTTCCCTTTTTTCTCTCCTCTGGGAAAGGATTTGAGGGCAGTTGTTTGGTTTGTTTCTCCTTTCCTACTCCCCTTTTGATGTCCCCTTTTTTCTGCATCTCAGTGGGTGACTCCAAACCGGATCTCTCTCTGTCCCTGCAGGTGATGGGACGGTGAGTGAGATGGAGGAGGAGAACCCTCAGCTGGGAGTCCTGAGCAGGTGGAACCACACAGGACAGTTTGGGAAGATCCAAGGTGAATATTTCCCAGTGACCAGGGTTGGGAAAAACTTGTAAGACTCAGCCCAGGCCATAGAGGCAACAGGGAAAAGAGCCAGGGCCGAGAGAGGGTGAAACAGCTCACCGGAGCAGAAGGGTTGGAAAAATCAAAAAAACTACTCAGCTGACAATCCCCACTGGAGACAGACCCGATATGTTTGGTGACCCTGGGAAAAGCTTCCTTGGGAGTTCAGCCCATATTACTCCGCAGACAATCCACATGGGGAAAAACCCTATAGATGTGCGGGAAAAGCTTCTCTCCGAGCACTATGCTCATTAACCATCAGAGAATCCACACCAGCGAAACACCCTCTATATGTCTGATCCGTGGGAAAAGCTTCCAATACAGTTCAGTCCTTGCTACACATCAGAGAAAACACATTGGAGAGAAACCTATAAATGTCCCGAATGTCAAAAACCATTCAGTGGCAGCAGAAACTTTAACAGGCATCGGAAGATGCACACAGGAGAGAAGCCCTTCAAATGCACCGAGTGCGGGAAAAGCTTCAGAGAGGGCTACCACCTTGTTTCACATCAGAGAATGCACATGGGAGAGAGACCCTATGGATGCCCTGACTCTGGGAAACACTTCTCTGACACTGCTGGACTCATTATCCATCAGAGAACCCATACAGGAGAGAAGCCCTATATGTGCCCCACGTGTGGGATCAGCTTTGTTCAGCTCTCACAACTTGTTAGACACCAGAGAATCCACATGGGAGAAAAGCCCTATAAATGCCTGACCTGTGGGAAAAGCGGCAATGATAAATCACTTTTAAATCAACACCAGAGAATCCACACAGGAGAAAAATCCTCTACATGTCTGATCTGTGGGAAAAGCTTCCGATAGAGTTCAGCTTTTACCGCACATCAGAGAAGACACACTGGAGAGAAACCTTATAAATGTCCTGAGTGTGGGAAAAGCTTCAGTAACATCAGAACCTTTAACAGTCATTGGAAGATACACACAGGAGAGAAGCCCTTCAAATGCTTTGATTGTGGGAAAAGCTTCAGGAGGCGCCCAGACCTTAATACACATCAGAGAACACACACAGGAGAGAAACTCTTTAAATGCCTGATCTGTGGGAAAACATACCTGTGTCGCTTACACCTTTCTAAACATCAGAGAATCCACACAGGCAAGAAATCCTTGAAGTGCCCTGACTAGGGAAGGGCCAAGTGAATGTCTTTGCCAATTTCCCTGAACCTCAGAGCGTCAGGACAGGCTGGAGAGGCTGTTTAATGGGGATAGGCAATAGTTATAAAGCAGAGAATAAAATCACATTCCTGGAAGACAGTCGTATAGAGCAAGAGGCTGGGATAAAGTCCCCACATTGTGATGGGACTTGATTATGATTTTTCAAGAAGCTCTGAACATCCTCTGATCAACTCCTACATTTAAGTTAATTCCCCACAATTTGTCAGTTCAGGCCATAGTCTAGGAGCAGGTTGGATTCCTCATTGACACTAAGCTCTCACATAGCAGCGTCTGCAAGTAATGGTCTCTACCATCTCCCCTTCGCTAGGAGATGCTGTTCCTTCTTGGCAGACAAAAATCCAATCTCAGTTACATACAGCTTTGTCACCTCTCAGCGGGGCTGCAGCAATGTGATCTGCCTGGCCATGAAACCATCAGTGCCGAGGGACCTTCAGCTAGTGCAGAACGCTGCAGTGCATCTCCTCTGCAACACAAGCTCCTGTGAGCATATCACGCCTGTCCTCCACTCCCTGCATGGCCTGCCCACCAAATATCAAATTGTGTTCAAGATCTTGGTCCTTATCTTCAAGGTGCTCCACGGCCTGGGCCCAGGTTATTTAAAACACTTCCTAAAGTGCTGTGAAGAAGACCATAGACAGCAACTTTGCAACTCTAGCACATTGAAACTGGCCACAATAAGAGTAAAATTTAGTTGTGCAGAGACAAAACTGCCTTGGTGGCCAGACTCAGACAGTGGAATGAACTCCCCCAGGACCTAAAGACCATCACCAACCTGACCACCTTGTGCTCCTGATATAAGCCACGTTTCTTTGCCTTTGCCTTCTGTAGTATAAATACATATCAACACATGTACTTAGTGCCACAAAGAAAAGCTACCATAACCGAACTCTTCACTGCACAACTTCTCCCCCAGGAAATGATAAAAGAATGAACATATGACAGAAGGTTGCTTACAACACTCCTGAAAGGTGCTCACATAGTGTGGGGATGATCCTGGTGTAAGCATCCACACAGAACAGAATTCTGCTGCCATGCCGCTACAATTTTATTCTCTTATTCTCTGCAATTTAGCATCACAGACTCATCGCGGATTAGAGTTAAGGAGACCTCAGGAGGTATCTAGTCCAAGTTCCAGTGTTCCCTCTAATTTTTCCCACTCATGTGCGGAATGAATCTTGTTATGTGCACCACCATGGAGGTGATGTGTGACAGATCACCTCCACATTGGTGCATAGATCCAAAATAATGGGGTGGGAGAGAGGGGTGTGTTTGGGAGGGGGCTCCAGGCTGGGGCCGAGGGTTGGCATGTGGCAGTGAGGACTCTGGCTGGGGATGAGGGCTCTGGAGTGGTCCTGGGGATGCGGGATTCAGGGTGCAGGAGGGGGGCTCAAGCTGGGGCAGAAAGTTGGGGTGTGGTGGTGGCAGGAAGGTTCTGGCTATAACAAAAAATATATAAATACACTAGCCAGACTAGATTTACCATAAACTATGAACTGTTCAGCCCCAGTTTCAGCATGTGTGTTAAATTGTCTTGCTTTCAGACCCTATCTGTATAGAAATTGAATGAAAGTACAAATGTACATGAATTGAAAATTTATACATTTCATATAGGATCAAAGATACTGTTGTATTGGGACCACATGGCCTTTCCCAACTCTTCTCTATCCCTTGCAGTCTGTCTTTCACCTACTCTTTCTGCTCAGGTTGCTTTCAACAAAGGCAAGAGTAATTTTCTCTTCTTCATTCAGCTGCCTTGAGTGTTGTCGCTTTCTCCTTTGCCTTGTTGTCCTCTCATCTCAAAAAAGATTTACTGGCATTAGAAAAGGTTCAGAAAAGGACAACTAAAATGTTTAGGGATTTGGAATGGGTCCCATATGAGGAGAGATTAAAGAGGCTAGGACTTTTCAGCTGGGAAAAGAGGAGACTAAGGGGGGATATGATAGAGGTCTATAAAATCATGAGTGGTGTGGAGAAAGTGAATAAGGAAAAGTTATTTACTTGTTCCCATAATATAAGAACTAGGGGCCACCAAATGAAATTAATGGGCAGCAGGTTTAAAACAAATAAAAGGAAATTCTTCTTCACTCAGCGCACGGTCAACCTGTGGAACTCCTTGCCTGAGGAGGTTGTGAAGGTTAGGACTATAACAGGGTTTAAAATAGAACTGGATAATTTCATGGAGATCAAGTCCACTAATGGCTATTAGCCAGGATGGGTAAGGAATGGTGTCCCTAGCCTCTATTTGTCAGAGGGTGGAGATGGATGGCTGGAGAGAGATCACTTGATCATTACCTGTTAGGTTCACTCCCTCTGGGGCAGCTGGCACTGGCCACTGTCGGCAGACAGGATGCTGGGCTGGATGGACCTTTGGTCTGACCCAATATGGCCATTCTTACGTTCTTATGTTCTTGTGTTTTCAAACAACAGGTCTTGGTTTTGTTTTGGTGTTTCTCCTACCTGTGCACATTTTCATCAGCACCCTTTGGGAGCTCCTCTTCTTAGGGTGACTAAAAATCACAATTAAAATTTTTATTTAAATTATTATATTTAAATATAGGGTTTTTTTGAAAATTTAAATCAAATTTCTTATCTACATATTGCTAGTTCTTCTCTTCCATTTTATGGTCTTAAATTGTCAAAATGGATGTTTTCTATTTGTTTTTTTTCATTTCCTAAGTGTTAATAAGATTTTGGATTTTATGTAAATTTTTATGTAAATTTTTCTACTAAGAAGTTTCAAACTTAAAATGCTCATCTGTGCTGAAAAAGACAAGCCCAAGGCCTCATTAATATCCCCTATTATGAGACTATACAGACGCAGAATTGAAAATCAAGATGCCTGTGCTCTGCGCCTCCTTGGTCAAGCTTTGAGATCTACTAGTGAAAAGCGACGTGTAAGAGCGAGATGATTTCTGGCCAGTACACTGTACTTCCACAAGTAAAGAGCTGAAATGCTTCAACCATCAGGTTTTGCAGTTTGAAGTCAATAGGACTTGTGCCCTAAGCATTCTCAAAAACCCCTCCCTTAGATGGCTAAAGGCAGGCTGAAGAGCCTAATTTTGGGCTCCACTTTTTGAAAACTTTGGCCTGTATAAAAAAATTGCTATCATAAATTACTGAGAGTTTAAATAACTTTTTATTGTTAAAACAAAATTTTTACTGTTGAAGTGACAGATTTTATGCCACTACACGACAAGTTCTTAATAAAAATACACTGAGTCCCTGATGCTGCAAATGCTGACTGAACTTTAAACAACGGGACTGTTTCTATGCGTAAAGTTATGTGTCTGTTTAAGTGTCTGAAGGATCTGGGAATTAATTTTCAATATTTGGATTTTTGCATATAGCAATTTTATAAAATTATGAGACCCAGTGGCTGGGAGGTGTGGGGGCTGCGGGCTCTGGGGTGGGGATGGGATGGGGATGAGGCGTTTGGGGTGCAGACAGGGAAGGATTAATGCAGGGGTTTTAGGGGCTGCAGCCTTGGGCTAAGGGGGACTCCTCAAAAAGACCTCCAGGCTGCCAGAAGTGCAGATCTTTTGGTGGGGTCCCCTTAGCCCGGGACCCTGGGCTGCAGCTACTAATGTCCCTGTGTCCGGCCCTTCCTAGCGGGGAGCAAGGAGGCAGCTTCGTGCTCTGCGGTCCCTCCCGCACCGTGCTGGGCTGGAGCTGGAGCTGGAGCTGTGAGTGCCTGGAAGCTCCACCCGCTCGCTGCCCTTGCCTGCAAGCTCCACCCCCGCAGCTCCCATTGGCCGGGAATCGTAGCCAATGGGATCTGTGGGGGTGGTGCCTGCAGACAAATGCAGGGCACCCCAAGGAGCAACCTCCCCGGCGGGGGCTGCAGCCAGGGGCGTCCGTGCCATGCCGGGAGCTGCAGGGTCACTCCGGGAGGAGCAGCGCAGGGCCAAGGCAGGCAAGGTTCCTTCCTCAACCCCAGTGTGCCACCAAATGGGAGCTGCCCCAGGCAAGCATCCCACACCTCAAGCCCCAGCCCTGAGCCCCCTCCCGCACCCTAACTCCCTCCTAGACCCCACATCCCCACCCCAACCTTCTCCCTGAGCCCCCTCCCACACCCTAACTCCCTCCCAGAGCCCCACCCCAACCTCCTGCCCTGAGCCCCCTCTGCACCCTAACACCCTCCCAGAGCCCCACCCCCAACTTCTGCCCTGAGCCCCCTCCCGCACCCTAACTCTTTCCGAGACCGCCACCCCACCCCAACCTCCTGCCTGAGCCCCCTCCCGCATCCTACCTCCCTCCCAGACCCCCACCCCAACCTCCGGCCCTGAGACCCCCCTGCCTCCCAGAGCCCCACCCCGTGCCCCGAGCCACAACCCGCAGCCTAACTCCCTCCCCGAGCCCCACCCCCATCTCCTTCCTGAGCCCCCTCCCGCACCCTAACTCCCTCCCAGAGCCCCACCCCAACCTCCTGCCCTGAGCCCCCTCCCACACCCTATCTCCCTCCCAGAGCCTCACCCCAACCCCTGCCCTGAGCCCCTCCCGCACCCTAACTCCCTCCCAGATCCTCACCCCAACCTCCTGCCTGAGCCCCCTCCCTCAATCTAACTCCCTCCCAGAACCCGACCCTCTGGCCTGAGCCCCCTCCCGTACCCTCTCTCCCACACCCCCAACCCATCCCAACCTCCTACCCTGAGACCCCTCCCACACCCTAGCTCCCTCCCTGAGCCCCACCCTAACCTCCTGCCCTGAGCCCCCTCCCGCACCCTAACTCCTTCCCAGAGCCGCACCCCCACCCCTGCCCTGGGCCCACTCCTGCACCCTAGCTCCCTCCCAGAGGCCACCCCAACCTCCTGCTCTGAGGCCCCTCCCGCACCCTAACTCCCTCCCAGAGTCCCACCCCTGCCCTGAACCCCCTCCTGCACCCTAATTGCCTCCCAGAGGCCACCCCCACCTCCTGCCTGAGCCCCCTCCCGCAACCTATCTCCCTCCCAGACCCCCACCCCAGTCTTCTGCCCTGAGCCCCCTCCTGCTCCCTAGCTCTCTCCCCCACCCAGATTTCTTTTGGCCCAATCCTGCAGTTTGTCTATCCAGCATAGGGATAGGGTCCAACGTTTCATTTCAACTTGATCACACGTTAATTAATAAAATGGATCCATTCAGGAGCAATAATGGTCTCCATGAGGTTTGAAATGCAATGTCCTGAGCTTGGCCTTGGGGTGACGGTTTATTTGTGACTTTCCTGCTGTGAAGGAGGAGGAATAACATGGGTCTGAGTTTCTCAGATTCATTCGTCTGCAGAGGAGAAGAATGTGAGAATGGGTGTGAGGTGAATGGGGTGAGATGGGACCTTCAGGAAAGTCTCTTGACGTGTTTCTTTTAAATTAAGTAGTCTAGCGGGGCTCTGCTGTTTATTCCCTACAGGTATCATGCATTCCTAGATCTAGAAGGTTTAGCTCAGTAGTCCTGAACCTGTGGCCTGTGGGCCACTTGCAGCCCAATCAGCACATAGCTGTGGCTCATGTGACATCCTCAGGGGCATTCAGGTAGTATTTGTGTTGTGTGGATGCAGCCCACATAAGGAGGGGGCTCAGGACTGGGGCAGAGTGTTGGAGTTCTGGGGTTGTGGGCTCTGGGGTGGGGTAGGGGCTGAGGAGTTTGGGGTGCAGGAGGGGGCTCAGGACTGGGGCAGAGGGTTGGAGTGTTGGGGGAGAGGGCTCCAGCTGGGGTTGCGGGCTCTGGGGTGGACCCGGGGATGAGGGGTACAGGCTGCAGCGGGGAGTGAGGAGTCCCCCCAGCCCTCTCTCTGTGCAGCAGCCCGGGGCCAAGGGAGAGGCACCTCTGCCCTGCACAGCCTTGATGGCCTGCTGCACAGCCGCGCAGCTTAGAGGGAACTTAGGTTGCTGCCAGGCAGCATGAAGGGAACACCACCGTGTGGTGCGATCCCCACAATCATTGATACAAACAGGCTGCTCCACGTGTCATGGGCGTCACACAGCCAGACAGCTTTGGACGGGTTGGGAGACACCCCCAGTGATGCCCTGGATGTATGGCTGGAGGAGGAGGAGGAGGAAATTGTGCACTTACCTCTGCATGATATTTTCCTGGAGTGGCTTCCCTGGGTGGAGTGCCATTTCTGGGCTTGGCCGACTAGCATGGGCTGGTGGGGCAGGAGCGTGCTGCAGAGCTGGGAGGAACGGCAGTGGGAACTGAACGTGAGGAGGTTGAAGTGTAGGTTCCTAGAGACCTGTGCAGCGCTCAGCCCGGAGCTGCAGGGGTGGAGTCCTGACACGAGAGTTCCCCTCGGCACCAAGAAGCATGTTACACAGCCCTTCAAGCTAGCACTTGATGCGGTTGCACCACACAGGATGTGACAAGGGGTCTCTCTGTCCCAGAATCTTTCCAACCCTGAATATTTTCCCATTATCCACCCCTTCAGCTCCCACTAGAGGTCAGGTGTGTGTGAGCCCAAGAGAGTACAATAGCACATGTATATCGGTGCCTTGACTGGGAGCCCATCCATCACTGTCCCTAGGAGTGGGCTGGGTGTCTGCTTTCCTCCAAATGTTCAGTCACAAAATTCACGCTCTGAGGTTGAGCTACAGGTTGCCTGTAGGCCTCATAGGCACAAGGAGGTGGCATTCCCTCTGGCTGGGCTTTCACCAAGTTAATCCTTTGAGCATTTTGCCCACTTATGCTCTGTTTTTTTGCAGATATTACATCAGGTCTTTGAGATCCCTTGGATGAGGTCTACCCGTATCAGCCGCTCTCCCCACTTTGGGTTTATCTGAGTCTCACTTCTGGGTTGCCTCCATTGGTTCCCTTTCCCCAGTCCCCTTTGAGTCTCTCTCGATACACAAAGTGACTGTCCACAAACTCTTCTGCCAACCTGCTTGCACTACGCAGAGCCTGAGGCTTCTTGTCCACTAACCATCTTTTAAGCTAGTGGGGACAGAGCTCATAGAGTTGTTCCAAACCAACCAGATTGTACAAATTCTCCAGTATAGTGACACCTGCACCCTTACCTCATTTGTGGAGATACTCTCCCATCAGGATGGTGGCTTCTATATATGTCACAACCTGGGTCTTCTGCACACCCCAAGACCTTTTCTTATAACCCCAGGTGCCAAATCATACTTAATCAGTAAAGCCTTTTTGAACCATTCATAGCCACCACTATCAACTCCATCCATTCGGCTGTATGCCTTTGTACCTCTAGGGCCAAGTACGGGAGTGAGACTGTGTAGTTGTTTGCAGGATCAACCAGGTTCAAATCACATGCCTTCTCAAAGGCTATGAGGTAGGCATCCATATCCCCCCTCCTTATCTGGAGCAACCATTTAGGATCTAGGCTCCCTGTGGACTTGGCATCCCAGGGTCTTTCCCCACTTTCCCCTCTGTGGGTCCTCTTGCCCCTCCACTTCTCTAGCTGTAGTTCATGCTTTTCCTGCTTCTCCTCATGCTCTGCTAGCTCCTTCGCCTTCAGCTGCAGCTCCCACCGCTTCTAATCTATCAAAGGGGACCTGAATCATGAGGGCACCCTGCTGGAGGGGAACTGGCTCTTGGGGACATCCTGCTGCTGCCTCTGTTGCTCTCACGCCTCACTAGAAAACCCACCTGGGTCTGGAACCTGTTTCTTGGTCCTTTCATCTGTCTCCAGAAGGCTTAGCCCTCTCCCTGGACAGGGTTTGTCATGCTCTTCTTAGGGAGGTGGCCTAACCAGCGTCTAACGAGGGCCTAGGTTATATGCCATTTTCTTATTTCCTTTGACTACTCTTGCTTTATTGCTGCAAGTCACTTATTGCAAAATACTACCGGTGCATTCATAGATTCATAGATTCATAGATACTAAGGTCAGAAGGGACCACTCTGATCATCTAGTCCGACCTCCTGCACAGCGCAGGCCACAGAATGTCACCCACCACTCCTATGAAAAACCTCACCCATGTCTGAGCTATTGAAGTCCTCAAATCATGGTTCAAAACTTCAAGGAGCAGAGAAGCCTCCCTCCAGTCAACCATGCCCCATGCTACAGAGGAAGGCAAAAAAAACCTCCAGGGCCTCTCCAATCTGCCCTGGAGGAAAACTCCCTCCCGACCCCAAACATGGCAATCAGCCAAACCCTGAGCACATGGGCAAGATTCACCAGCCAGATACCCAGGAAAGAATTTTCTATAGTAAATCGATCCCATCCATCTAATATCCCATCTCAGGGGATTTGGCCTATTTACCCTGAATATTTAAAGATAAATTACTTACCAAAATCCCATTATCCCATCATACCATCTCCTCCATAAACTTATCGAGTAGAATCTTAAAACCAGATAGATCTTTTGCCCCCACTGCTTCCCTTGGAAGGTTATTCCAAAACTTCACTCCTCTGATGGTTAAAAACCTTCGTCTGATTTCAAGTCTAAACTTCCTGGTGGCCAGTTTATACCCATTTGTTCTTGTGTCCACATTGGTGCTGAGCTGAAATAATTCCTCTCCCTCTCCTATATTTATCCCTCTGATATATTTATAGAGAGCAATCATATCTCCCCTCAACCTTCTTTTAGTTAGGCTAAACAAGCCAAACTCCTTAAGTCTCCTTTCATAAGACAAGTTTTCCATTCCTCGGATCATCCGAGTAGCCCTTCTCTGTACCTGCTCCAGTTTGAATTCATCCTTTTTAAACATCGGAGACCAGAACTGCACACAGAATTCTAGGTGAGGTCTCACCAGTGCCTTGTATAACGGTACTAAAACCTCCTTATCCCTACTGGAAATGCCTCTCCTGATGCATCCCAAAACCGCATTAGCTTTTTTCACAGCCGTATCACATTGGCAGCTCATAGTCATCCTATGATCAACCAATACTCCAAGGTCCTTCTCCTCTTCCGTTACTTCTAATTGATGCGTCCCCAACTTATAACTAAAATTCTTGTTATTAATCCCTAAATGCATAATCTTACACTTCTCACTATTAAATTTCATCCTATTACTATTACTCCAGTTTACAAGGTCATCCAGATCCTCCTGTATAATATCCCGATCCTTCTCCGAATTGGCAATACCTCCCAGCTTTGTATCATCTGCAAACTTTATTAGCACACTCCCACTTTTTGTGCCAAGGTCAGTAACAAAAAGATTAAATAAGATTGGTCCCAAAACCGATCCCTGAGGAACTCCACTGGTAACCTCCCTCCAACCTGACAGTTCGCCTTTCAGTAGGACCCGTTGCAGTCTCCCCTTTAACCAATTCCTTATCCACCTTCTGATGTTCATATTGATCCCCATCTTCTCCAATTTAACTAATAATTCCCCATGTGGCACGGTATCAAATGCCTTACTGAAATCTAGGTAAATTAGATCCACTGCATTTCCTTTATCTAAAAAATCTGTTACTTTTTCAAAAAAGGAGATTAGGTTGGTTTGGCACGATCTACCTTTTGTAAAACCATGTTGTATTTTGTCCCATTTACCATTGACTTCAATGTCCTTAACTAATTTCTCCTTCAAAATTTTTTCCAGGACCTTGCATACTACAGATGTCAAACTAACTGGCCTGTAGTTACCTGGATCACTTTTTTTTCCTTTCTTAAAAATAGGAACTATATTAGCAATTCTCCAATCATTCGGTACTATTCCTGAGTTTACAGATTCATTAAAAATTCTTGCTAATGGGCTTGCAATTTCAGGTGCCAATTCCTTTAATATTCTTGGATGAAGATTATCTGGGCCCCCCGATTTAGTCCCATTAAGCTGTTTCAGTTTCGCTTCTACCTCTGATATGGTAATATCTACCTCTATATCCTCCTTCCCATTTGTCATGCTACCATTATCCCCAAGATCCTCTTTAGCCTTATTAAAGACTGAGGCAAAGTATTTGTTTAGATATTGGGCCATGCCTAGATTATCTTTAACCTCCGCTCCATCCTCAGTGTTAAGCGGCCCCACTTCTTCCTTCTTAGTTTTCTTCTTATTTATATGGCTATAGAACCTTTTACTATTGGTTTTAATTCCCTTTGCAAGGTCCAACTCTACTCGACTTTTAGCCTCTCTGACTTTATCCCTACATCTTCTGACCTCAATTAGGTAGCTTTCCTTGCTGATCCCTCCCATCTTCCACTCCCTGTATGCTTTCTGCTTCTTCATAATCACCTCTCTAAGATGCTTGCTCATCCAGCTTGGTCTACAACTCCTTCCTATGAATTTTTTCCCCTTTCTTGGGATACAGGCTTCCGATAGCTTCTGCAGTTTTGATTTAAAGTAATCCCAGGCCTCAACTGCCTTTAGATCCAAAAGTTCTTCAGTCCAATCCACTTCCCTAACTAATTGCCTTAATTTTTGAAAGTCAGCCCTTTTGAAATCAAAAACCCTAGTTGCAGATTTATTTTTGTTAATCCTTCCATTTAGTTTGAACTGAATTAGCTCATGATCACTTGAGCCAAGATTGTCCCCTGCAACCATTTCTTCTATGAGGTCCTCGCTACTCACCAAAATTAAATCTAAAATGGCATCCCCTCTAGTCGGTTCAGCAACTACTTGATGAAGGAATCCATCAGCTATCGCATCTAGGAAAATCTGAGCCCTATTATTATTTCTAGCACTGGTCCTCCAGTCTATATCTGGGAAGTTAAAGTCTCCCATGATCATGCAGTTTCCATTAGTATTTACTTTATTAAAGACATTAAAAAGGGCTCTATCCATAACCAAATTAGATCCCGGAGGTTTATAGCACACTCCAAGCACTATCGCAGGAGAGGCTTTACTAGTTTTCTTCCCCAATGTAATTTTTGCCCAGACAGACTCTGTCTTATCCATTGCATCGCTTCTTATTTCTTTACATTCTAACTCATCGTTGATATACAATGCTACTCCACCCCCTTTACCTTTGTTTCTGTCTTTCCTAAAGAGCACATACCCTTCAATACCTGTAGTCCAGTCATGACTACTATTCCACCATGTTTCTGTTATCCCTATAATATCTGGTTTCACTTCATGCACCAGTAGCTCTAGTTCCTCCATTTTGTTACCTAGACTCCTCGCATTGGTGTATAAACATCTTAATTTTTGCTGTTTGGCCTCGCTCACATTTTGTACCCTATTAGGCACAGTCATTCTACAGCCAGTATAACCTATTAGACTAGTATCCACACCGCCCTCGCTCCTTATATACATTCTCCTACCCATGGCTGTATCCTTTCTTACTTCATCTTCTTCCCTCTCAATGCTAAAATCTGGCGTGGAGATTTTCTGGACATCTCCCATCCATCTCCCCCCAATTCCTAGTTTAAAGCTCTCTTTATCAGTTGTGCCAGCCTCGATCCTAGAAGTCTATTTCCTTCCCTACTCAGATGAAGTCCATCCCGAGAGAACTGACCTCTGTCCGTGAATGCCTCCCAGTGGCCATACATCCCAAAGCCCTCCTTATAGCACCACTGCCTAAGCCATCTGTTGACAGTCATAATCTTGTCACACCTTTGTTGCCCTTCTCTAGGAACAGGAAGGATCCCGCTAAAGATCACCTGAGCCTCAATTTCCTTAAGCGTCTTCCCCAGCCTAGCACAGTCTCCCTTGATACTTTCCAGCAAGAATCTGGCTGTATCATTTGTTCCCACATGAAGGATAATTAGGGGATTCTTTCCCGCTCCCTTGAGGATCCTTTTCAACCTCAGGTCTACATCCCGTATCTTAGCACCCGGAAGACAGCACACCCTTCTATTCTCAGGATCAGCTCTAGTTACAGGCCTGTCTATTCTTCTCAATAAAGAGTCCCCGATCACATAGACCTGCCTTTTCCTGGTGACAGTGCTATTCTCCAGTCTCTCCCCTGTTCCCTCTGGCTGCAAGTTCTTTCCATTCCTATTTTCCCTTACAATTCTCTTCAACCCATCCTGTATCCTCCTGGGGCTCATATTTGGTGTAGTCTCCCTTCACTCTTCCCCTTTTTCTATAGGGCTAGCCTCTCTTCTCTTCTTCCTTACCCTTCCACCTTCAGCGACTACCTGCTGAGCCCCTTCATTTTCCAACTCTGCAAACCTGTTCCTAAGCTCTATTTCTCCTTCACTAGCCCGTCTTTTCCTCTGCCTGGTTCTTTGAGTCACATGTTTCCACTGACCACTTTCCTCATCCAGTCTCTCCTCAAAATTCCCCAGCCCTGCTTCCATCCGTGAGTCTGAGCTTTTCCCTTCAGATACCTCATATCTTTGCTCCATCATCTGCTCAAACCCCTTCCTAAACTCAACCAGACTTTCCACCTGCATCTCCAAACCTCGGATCTTTTCCTCCATCAGCTCTATCAGACGGCATTTCATGCAGACAAAACTCTTACCGGTTCCCCCCTCCAGGATCATGTACATACCACAGCTTCCACATCCAGTCATCCTCAATGTGTCTTTCACTGCAGGAGTCACTCCCACAGCTTCCTCTGTATCTGTCATCTCCTTCCCACCTAAATCCTGTTAATCTGGGAAACACAAGCCACACCAAAAAGACCACCCCCCCAGCAAAAGCAAACCCCAAACAAGCACAATCCAAACCCCCCTTCCAAACTCCCACTCAAACTCCCCTGTTTAGAGCTCTGTTTGCTAGCTCCTGTGCCGCTGCAGCTGTCTGTGCCGCTGCCTGACTGGCTGGCTACCTTTATAGGGCCCCTAGTCAGAAGCCCCACCCCCTAGGCAGGGCTCAGCTGCTCTCTCAGCACAAAGCATTCAGCATCCCACCTCTGCCACCAACTGTCATGGATCCACGGGATCAGTTCTACACCCCCAGCTTTGGAACAGGCTCTAGGAGGAATCCCTTCAGTCTACCAGACCCTCCAGGGGGCCCACTCGTCCTTCAGGATAAGCAACACTGCTTCACTGCCTCCTTAGATTGGACCTTTAGCACTGCTGGGTCACAGCGGGATCTTTGTTCAGCAAGTCCTACTGTGATGGACTATGTCCTGGTAGAGACTTGTCCGCTCTTCAGGGATTAATGCACCTCAGCAAGCATTTGCAGTGACACTCACATCATGTTGTCAAAACAGTCGGGTCTATTAATCAACTGGACACAGCATAGGACGTCCTTAGGTTGGCACAGAGAACTGAAGGTTAAAGCACAGTTCAAGTCCATTCTGGTTAGCCCAGAGCACAGCCAAGTTGTAGTGAACCCCATTGCTCAAGTTCTGTCTGTCTCTCAGTCTGACCTCCTTGGTCAGACTCCAGGGGAAAGCCTGACTCCTTCCAGCAACGAGCTTTGATCCCCCATCTCACACCTTTCCCATCTTTGTTCTCGAGCTGGGGGATGTTGCTCAGCTTCCCTGTTGTGAGGTGGGGAAATCCATCTTCTCTGGGTCATTGGCTGCTAGGCAACAATATCTTGGTGATGGGCTTTGCCATTGTCTTCACACTGGGGCTTGCCTCAGTCATTCTTTTCCCAATGACCCATTTAGTCTCAGCTAGGTAACATTCATACCCATGTCTCTTAGCCTGCCCTGAGAGCAAACAGTCCTCTGTCTCTCACTGGTATCAAGGCAACATTTAGGGGTCATGTAAATTAATACAGAACATTCCCACTTCATGAGACAGCGCTCTGGTCAGACTGAGCGCTCCGGGGGCAGGGACCTGTCTGTCCTCTTTGTCTGTAGAGCTCCTAGCACCACAGGGCCCCGATCCTGACTGGGGCCTCTAGGCACTGCTGTGTTTTAAACAAATAATACCAGTAATGGTATAACGGATAATAACATGCAAGGGCTTGATCAAAGCTGTCTAACCTTTACTGAGACCCTTTCCACAGCATTCAACGTGGGGAGAAATACAAGGGTGGGAATTACACACACACATCCATCCTCCAGAGTTTGTCCAGCTGTACTTGGAAATGGGTTGAAGTGGCTGCACTGGACTGGTGCCCAGGAGAGGCTGCACCAGGCCTGGGGGTAGCGGTTGCTTGTGGCCAGGTGGTATTAGAGCACATGGCCATGGTAAAAGGGCAGATCTGGGAGGGAACCTGTCATGATTACAGGATTACCTGCACCTCTGGCCCCTCTCTGGGCTCTCTGAGTGAACCCTTTCAGTGTCCGGGCTTGTAATGGCATGGTAAACTGTACTATACAGTTCAGCCACTAGGTGGTGCTGTGTGTAACAGACCTTATATAAAAAGAAAAGGAGGACTTGTGGCACCTTAGAGACTAACAAATTTATTTGAGCATAAGCTTTCATGAGCTACAGCTCACTTCATCGGAAGCTCATGCTCAAATAAATTTGTTCGTCTCTAAGGTGCCACAAGTCCTCCTTTTCTTTTTGCGAATACAGACTAACACGGCTGCTACTCTGAAACCAGACCTTATATAAGAAAACCTCTGCCATGCCAGGCAGAGCATTAAAGGATCTTGTGGCAGGCGCATCTGTGGTGTCTCTCTGAGCTGGAGGCTCTGTAGCCAGGCCAGCTCTAGTACTGGAGCCTGACTTGCTGGCAGCAGCCCTGGAACCTACCATCTCCCAGGGGTACATGATAGGCCTTGTACCTGTGTTTCCATGTGTATATATATATCTGCCCATTTGAAGTTTTCACTTCATGCATCTGATGAAGTGGGTTCCAGCCCATGAAAGCTTATGCCCAAATAAATTTGTTAGTCTTTAAGGCGCCACAGGATTCCTCATTGTTTTTGCTGAAACAGACTAACATGGCTATCCTTCTCAAACATGTTTAATAGTGAGGGTAATTAACTATTGGAACCATTTACCCAGGATCGTGGTGGATTTTCCATCACTGACAAATTTTAAATCAAGAGCGGATGATTTTTTTAAAAAAATATCTGCTCTAGTTCGAGCAGGAATTATTGTGGGGCAGGTCCCTGGTCTGTGTTACACAGGAGTCCAGACAAGCTGATCACAACAGTCCCTTCTGGCCTTGGAATCTGTGAACCTGTGAAAACAATGATCAAATCCAGGTCACAACTGAGACTGACTCCATAAGTCGGTGGGTTAACAATGATGTTGGTTTGGGTCATCAGCTCCTTAAATCATCCAATTAATAGAGGAGATGATCAGATCCTGCGGCTAATATAAGAAAGCACTGCTTTCCTTTCATCCTGCAGCAGGAGATGGGAGAAGGCGGCTGTTTTGATTTAAGGAAATCCTGTTTAGATACCAGAGACACTGGAACCGAGGTGGGTGGGGGTGGCGGAGGCTAGCGCTCCCTCAAGGGCAGTATTATGAGGCTGGGGAAGTATTATGAGACTGATCTAGTTTTTGCCCCCATGCTTTGTTCCACTCAGGCTGGGTGGGGCTCCATGGCTTTGGCATGCAAGAGTCTAGTCTCCTGTGGGCTGCAATAGTTTGGTTTAATCTTCGATGTTGGGCTTGATCTGAGCGTGCTGGGTGTGTTGGTGCCCTGTGATATAGAGGAGGTCTGACTGGATGATCTCATGGTCCCTTCTGGCCTAAAACTCTAAATGTAGCTGGTGTAGGACATACCTGTCGTTTTGGATTTAGGTTAAACCTTCCTGGATGTTGTGAACCCCATGATCAACACTCATCCAGAGAACCGGAGCTCCCTCCATTCCTCTGACTCCATTTCTTTCACCAATAATGTCACGGAACATGGTTACTGGTTAGGAATCAGCTTTCTTGGAGCCTTTTATCCAGTTTGGATAATGTGATGTTTTGGGACAGGGTTTGACACATGTTCTTACCCCTTCCACTCATCAATGATGGTCAGTTGATAAATTACAGTACTAAGAATCAGGAAACATTCATTGATTATGTGCAATTACAGGTGTTAATTAGAACTGAACAAAAGTTTTCATTCAAAAAATATCTTGAGGAAATTTGGCCCATTTACAAAAAGAGATTTTTTTGTGAAAATATTTGGATTTTCTTGAGATTTTTTTTTTTGCATTATTACAAAATTTCCAACTTAAATCTTTTATTTGGGTGGAGGGGTCCTATGATGTATTGTTTATTGGGTTCTGTTCTATTCTATGTAGCTTCTTACACCACACTCATCACCATAATATCAGGATTTCTTCTGCTTTGCCAATTTGAGCCCTCAGCTTTAGTCAAATGGTAGGATTTTCAAAACTGAAAATATTCATTCTGGAAAAGTCCAAGTTTTGCAAAGAATAAAAAATTAATGGAAAATATTTAAAAATGAAAAATTAGTCTATTTTGGAAAAACAACAGAACAAAAAACGTCTTTGACCAGTGAGAGGTGCTATCCCCACAATGCCATATCTTTGGGATACAGCGTGATTGGGGAGTAGACCCAGAAGAAAGGGTGGAGCTTCCCAGTGAAAGAGGAGGTGAAAATGTAGATTGGGGCCTCTATACCAGGATGATAAAATGACACCACGCCCCGCTCATAGTCCAGATACACTCCGATCTTCCCGGGGCTTCTGGTCAGGGGCAGGAGGGTCTCTGGGGAGGTGCGAGCCCGGTAATGGCTCCCACACTGATCCAGAGCCCAGATCCTCTCCTCAGGAGAAAAGCTAATCCAGCCCTTCCTCCTGACAGATTCTCTGGCCACCCCCACAGCCCAGGTCCTACCGCCCCCAACCTCTACCTCCCAGTAGTGTCTCTCTGAGGTGAATCCTTCCAAGCCCAGCACGCAGGTTTCACTGTCAAATCTCTCGGGGTTGTCAGGCACGTCCTGCTGCAGGCCCCTCCATTTCACAGATCGCCGATTCTCAGAGACCATGAGGCTGGGATGCGCCGTGTCCGGATCCAGACTCACCATCGCTGTAGAGATGGGACAGAGCATCAGGGACAGAGCCCAGCCCATCTGTTGACTCCATGGGTGCTACAGGGCTGGAACACACACAGGGAAAAATTAGTGGGTGCTCTGCACCCACAGGCAGCCAAGCTCCGCTCCCCCACCTCACCTCACCTAACCTCTGCCTCCTCCCCTAAGCATGCTGTGTCCCTGCTTCCCCTAACTCCCAGTGCCTGCCGCCACAAAACAGCTGTTTCGTGGCGTAACAAGCTCTGGGAGGGAGGGGGAGGAGTGGGAACCTGGCACACTCAGGGGTGGAGGCGGAGCCGGGGAGGGGATTTGGGGAAGGAGTCCATAAGGGCAGGGAGGGGGCAGAGTTGGGGCGGGGACTTTGGGGAAGTGGTTGGAATGGGGGCGGGGCAGGGTTGGAGTCAGGGCAGGGCTGGGGGCAGAGGAGGGGTCGAGCACCCACTGGCACCAGCAGAAGTTGGTACCTATGCCCATCAAGGCTGTTTCCCATCCTCCCGCCAGCTCTGTCTTGGCTAGGACACGCTCTGATTTCCCGCCTCTAACTCCCAGGGATCTGCTTCTCTGCATTTTACTGCAGCTCTCCTCCCAGGCAATCGGGGCAAATAGTTCCCCTGAAAGAGCTGGAGATGCCTCTAGCTTTCATTGAGCCTGTCTTTAATCTCTACAAAGGCCCCAATAAGGAACAAGCTCAGGTGTTACACACACGGACATCATTTCAACCATTAAAAGAACTCAGTAGTCACCTACCCCAAAATCTGTTCTGTGGGGCCGCTACCACGTCTCCACAGCTAAGACAGCAACTGAGTTTCCAATCTACGCCTGAGTGGGAGCCCTCTATTCTAATACCCACAGAGTCGTATTAGACTCAAATTTGGTAGATTTGGTCCAGGTCTGAGGTAGAATTTTTTCTACCAAATTTGAACTGAATTGGCCAAAGGGCTACTGATTGACAACTCCGTAAAAACAGAGATTTCACCAGAGTCCAGAAAGCATTAATACAATTACCCGCAGCTAGTTAAGGTAATTTACACAGTTTCCTAGAACCCTTCTAGTTCATGAAGTTAATTAATAACAACACAACACATGAGACCATATGTGTCTAGTAGAACCCCAACTCTGAACCATAATTACTAACTTCTGCGAGCACCTACCCCCCTGAACTGACACCAGGTAAATTCCCGGCCTTAGGAGCACTCTGAGTTATTGCAGTTACACTGGAGGGCTCGGGACTCCATAGTTAAGTGTGAGCATTTGTTTTATGTAAGTAAACTGGGGACGAATCTGACATTTTCATTCACCATACTGCTCTTTTCCTGTGACTTTGGGCATTTGTGCATTTGCTGGGCAGCAGAGTGGTGCAGGGGGTCTGACATTAAAATACCAGCTTCACTTACCTGCATTTTTGCTGACTTTACTCCAGCCTGAAATCAAACATACCAAGAGGTGAGCACTCCCCGGAGCACGGACTGCCGGCATAGGACACAATGTCATATGGGGTGGGGGAAAGGCACTTACCAAGTTCAGCCAGGGATTTCTCTGCAAACAGAGAGACATGGGTATGCAGTCAGTTCTACAACAGCTCCTGGGTTAGGGAATGTGCCTTTAAAGGCACTTTGCCCTCTCCACTGTGCTCTCTGCTGCCCTCTTTCCGCCCAGGTCTCCTGGCCTGAGCTGCATCCTCATAGAGCTCTTAGTAGCTTTGGGCACTGTCGATTACACCCCCCTTCTTGACATCTGACCCTCGCTGGGCTCTCATGGCCCTGCCCTAGCTGGGCTCACCTGTGGTGTAGTGTCCACATGCCCCATGTGCCAGGCAGCTTGGTGAGGGGCTAGGCCCTGATAACATGGAAGTGAGGGTTTAATGAGCTAACCCTTGGTCCTGGACACTGGATCTCAGCTCATGGGCCCAGCAACATTAGCTGGTTCCTTCTCACTGAGTTTGTGCCTCAAGGTGTCAGAGAGTGCTAGGAGACTTTGGGACTGCGCTGAGCTCCTGTTTCCAGGGCATCAGGATCCCACCCCCCACCCCTCCATTCCTTTAAATTCAGTAGCAAAAAGGTACATGGGTCCAGGCAGACCCACCAGTTTTGGATATGGACATTCTCCTGTGTGCAGATTTTAAAGGAGGAGACTAAAATTAGGCTTATGATGGAAACTGAGCAGCAACCTTATCTATGGAGCAGTTACCCCACTCTATGATTAGTCAGAGCTCCCCGTCCGCTTGATTCCCACAGCCTCTCCTAACAGATAGTGCAGAGACAAAAGCCAAAGTCTGTCTGACTAGGTACAGTGAGAGAAAATTGTTCAAGCCTCCAGAGAGCCCAGACATTTACCTCTCTCGTTCTCCAGCTCAGCTCGCAGAATATCTGGAAGAGAAAAGGAAGAAAGAGGTGAGGTTTCATCTTGTTGTATTAACTGGGTTATTCCTACTGTTATTTCAGGGAACTTGTCCCAGGAACTTACCTCTCTCTTTCTCCAGTTCAGAGTGCAGATTTTCTACAGAAAGAAGAGTGAAAGAGGTGAGATTCCGGGGGGCAATGGTCCCCTCTAATACTAGCAAAGAGCTGTCATTTTACAGAAAATCATAGAATCATAGAATCATAGAATATCAGGGTTGGAAGGGACCCCAGAAGGTCATCTAGTCCAACCCCCTGCTCAAAGCAGGACCAAGTCCCAGTTAAATCATCCTAGCCAGGGCTTTGTCAAGCCTGACCTTAAAAACCTCTAAGGAAGGAGATTCTACCACCTCCCTAGGTAACGCATTCCAGTGTTTCACCACCCTCTTAGTGAAAAAGTTTTTCCTAATATCCAATCTAAACCTCCCCCATTGCAACTTGAGACCATTACTCCTCATTCTGTCATCTGCTACCATTGAGAACAGTCTAGAGCCATCCTCTTTGAAACCCCCTTTCAGGTAGTTGAAAGCAGCTATCAAATCCCCCCTCATTCTTCTCTTCTGCAGACTAAACAATCCCAGCTCCCTCAGCCTCTCCTCATAAGTCATGTGCTCTAGACCCCTAATCATTTTTGTTGCCCTTCGCTGTACTCTTTCCAATTTATCCACATCCTTCTTGTAGTGTGGGGCCCAAAACTGGACACAGTACTCCAGATGAGGCCTCACCAGTGTCGAATAGAGGGGAACGATCACGTCCCTCGATCTGCTCACTATGCCCCTACTTATACATCCCAAAATGCCATTGGCCTTCTTGGCAACAAGGGCACACTGCTGACTCATATCCAGCTTCTCGTCCACTGTCACCCCTAGGTCCTTTTCCGCAGAACTGCTGCCGAGCCATTCGGTCCCTAGTCTGTAGCGGTGCATTGGATTCTTCCATCCTAAGTGCAGGACCCTGCACTTATCCTTATTGAACCTCATTAGATTTCTTTTGGCCCAATCTTCCAATTTGTCTAGGTCCTTCTGTATCCTATCCCTCCCCTCCAGCGTATCTACCACTCCTCCCAGTTTAGTATCATCCGCAAATTTGCTGAGAGTGCAATCCACACCATCCTCTAGATCATTCATTCAATTCATTCTCAAATCATAGATTCACAGAGTTTAAGGCCAGAAGGGTTGTACTCTGACTTCCTGTACATCACAGACCTTAGACACTCACTCAGTCACCGCTCAGTCACCGCTGTACCAGGCCTAAGGTTACAACTTAGTCATGGGTATTTTTAGAGAAAGTTGGGAACAGGTCATGGGCAATAAACAAAATTCACCACCTGTGACCAATTCATGATTTATACTATAAGTACTCCTAAGTAAATCTTAGCGGGGCTGCTGCTGGAGGGGGGGCAGGGCCAGTGGCACCAGCTGCCAGGGGCCACTGAGCAGAAGCTGCTTCAGCCGCCCGAGGGACCACTGCTCAGGCGGTCTCTGGGGCCAGCCCCACCGGCTGCTGGTCAGGTGGTCTCTGGGGCCAGCTAGCCTAGGCCACTCCAGCGGTGGCTGGCAGTCAGTGCAGCTGGCTATGGGGCTGTCTGAACAACTGGCTGACCTCATTTGAAAAAAGACATTGAAAACTTGGAAAGGATGCAGAAAAAAGCCACAAAAATTATTTGAGGGCTGGAAAAAATGCCTGACAGTGAAAGACTGACTTGTAAGAATGGGATTATTCACACATTTAAAGTTTAACAAATTTATTTGAGCATAAGCTTTCGTGAGCTACAGCTCACTTCATCAATTCACTTCAACTCACTTCATCTTTTTTGCGAATACAGACTAACACGGCTGCTACTCTGAAACCACACTTAAAGTTAAGCCTGTATCTAGCTGAATTGGGGCCCTGAGCTCTCTGGGCCTCAGTTCCCTGAGTGTAAAATGGGATAAGAAAGGGTTACTCACCTTGTGCAGTAACTGCAGTTCTTCAAGGTGTGTGTTACTCCATGCTATGTGTATTCACACCCCTGCGCCTCACATCAGAGATTTTAGGCAGCAATTTCTGTTCGGCCCACACATACACTCTCCCCATCTCGTGCTCTGCATTAGGTCAATATAGCGCTGTGCAGACAAACTGCCCCCAGTTCCTTCTCTACCACAGAGCTCATAGGTAAGAGCTCCAAAACAGAGGGGAAGGGGGGCAAGTAGTGGAGCACCCATAGGGACACATCTCAAAGAACCGCAGTTACGGCACCCGGTGAGTAACCCTTCCTCCTTCTTTCAGTGGTGTCTTGGCGACTCTGCAGCAGTACCCGTAATGGAGGGGTGGGGTTTCAGAGTCGAGTCTAGTACTGAGCATCAGACATTGGAATAAAATATAGCAGAGGATGCAAGGGTGCCGGAACTGGGGGGATCAAGGGGTCAGGCCCTCCCCCCCACTTTTTGCCAGCTGTAAAGGCAAGTGACAGTGCGGGGAGAGGAGTAAGCAGCAGGCGGGGTCTTGGGGGGAAGAGGGTGTGATGCTGGGGTTTTGGGGGAAGGGTTGGTGCAAGGTCAGGGGCTTGGGGAGAAGAGGTAGTGTGAGGACAGGGCTTTGGGGGCAATGGGTGGCGTGAGCACAGGAAGAAAGGGCAGGGGCGGGGCCTCAGGTGGGGCATGGCACGTGGGGTGCAGTCACAGTTCAGGTGCCTGTGGGCCCATTACACACTTTTAAAGTGCTTCTGCTGAGTTGGGGGTGACTGCATGATGTTCAGCAAATGTGTGAGCAGATGTCCACGTTTCTGCTCTGCACATGTGTGTGATTGGAACATTCTTGAGTAAGGCTGTGTAAGTGGAGAGAGTTCTCCTGGAGTGAGTTTGAACCATATAGGAAGGTTGAATGCCATAAGTGTGATAGCAATGGATAATGCAGTCAGATATCCATCTAGACAGTCTTTGTTTAGAGATTGAGGATCCCTTAGATCTGTCTGCAATGGAGAGAAGTAGTCTGCGAGATTTCCTGAAGGGCTTAATCCTCACCAAATAAAAGGACTCTCCTGACATTGAGAGTATGTAGTGTCACCTCCCTTTTGTCCTAGTGTGGTTTTGGAAAGAAAGTGCGGAGATGGATAAACTGGTTTATGCGGAAGTGTGAAGATATTTTCAGTAGGAATGTGGGGTACAGTCATAATGTAACCTTATCTTCGAAAACAATTGTAAACAGGGGGTATACCAATAGAACCCCTATCTCTCCCACTCGCCATGCAGACATAATGACCACTAGGATTGTAGTTTTCATAGAGAGGTGTAGAAGAGAGCAGGAGGCCATGGGTTCGAAGGGAAGTCTTGTAAGAAACTGAAGGACGTGGTTGAGGTCCCATGACAGTGTAGAACATCTGATTGCGAAGACTGCAAAGAGCTACAAAAGGATCTCACAAAACTGGGTGACTGGGCAACAAAATGGCAGATTAAATTTAATGTTGATAAATGCAAAGTAATGCACATTGGAAAACATAATCCTAACTATACATGTACAATGATGGGGTCTAAATTAGCTGTTGCCACTCAAGAAAGAGATCTTGGAGTCATTGTGGATAGTTTTCTGAAATCATCCAGCAGCAATCAAAAAACCAAAAAGAATGCTGGGAATCATCAAGAAGGGGATAGATAATCAGACAGAAAATATCATAATGCCTCTATATAAATCCCTAGTACACCCACACCTTGAATACTGTGTGCAGATGTGGTTGCCCCATCTCAAAAAAAGATATCTTGGAATTGGAAAAGGTTCAGAAAAGGGCAACAAAAATGGTTAGGGGTACGGAACTGCTTCCGTATGAGGAGAGATTAATAAGACTGGGACTTTTCATCTTGGAAATGAGGTGACTAAGGGGGAATATGATAGAGGTCTATAAAATCATGAGTGGTATAGAGAAAGTAAATAAGGAAGTGTTATTTACTCCTTCTCATAATACAAGAACAAGGAGCCACCAAATGAAATTAATAGGTAGCAGGTTTAAAACAAACACAAGAAAGTATTTTTTCACGCAACGCACTGTCAACCTCTGAAACTCCTTACCAGAGGGTGTTGTGAAGGCCAAGACTATAACGGGGTTCAAAAGGGAGCTAGATAGATTCATAGCGGCTAGATCCATCAACAGATTCATAGATACTAAGGTCAGAAGGGACCATTCTGATCATCTAGTCCGACCTCCTGCACAGCACAGGCCACAGAATCTCACCCACCCACTCCTACGAAAAACCTCACCTATGTCTGAGCTATTGAAGTCCTCAAATCATGGTTTAAAGACTTCAAGGAGCAGAGAAGCCTCCCTCAAGTCACCCATGCCCCATGCTACAGAGGAAGGCGAAAAACCTCCAGGGCCTCTCCAATCTGCCCTGGAGGAAATTTCCTTCCTGACCCCAACTATGGCGATCAGCTAAACCCTGAACATATGGGCAAGATTCACCAGTCAGATACTACAGAAAATTCTTTCCTGGGTAACTCAGATCCCATTCATCTAATATCCCATCTCAGGGGATTAGTTCTATTTACCCTGAATATTTAAAGATCAATTACTTACCAAAATCCCATTATCCCATCATACCATCTCCTCCATAAACTTATCAAGTAGAATCTTAAAACCAGATAGATCTTTTGCCCCCACTGCTTCCCTTGGAAGGTTATTCCAAAACTTCACTCCTCTGATGGTTAAAAACCTTCGTCTGATTTCAAGTCTAAACTTCCTGGTGGCCAGTTTATACCCATTTGTTCTTGTGACCACATTGGTGCTGAGCTCAAATAATTCCTCTCCCTCTCCTATATTTATCCCTCTGATATATTTATAGAGAGCAATCATATCTCCCCTCAACCTTCTTTTAGTTAGGCTAAACAAGCCAAGCTCCTTAAGTCTCCTTTCATAAGACAAGTTTTCCATTCCTCGGATCATCCTAGTAGACCTTCTCTGTACCTGCTCCAGTTTGAATTCATCCTTTTTAAACATGGGAGACCAGAACTGCACACAGTATTCCAAGTGAGGTCTCACCAGTGCCTTGTATAATGGTACTAAAACTTCCTTATCCCTACTGGAAATACCTCTCCTGATGCATCCCAAAACCGCATTAGCTTTTTTCACAGCCATATCACATTGGCAGCTCATAGTCATCCTATGATCAACCAATACTCCAAGGTCCTTCTCCTCTTGTGTTACTTCTAATTGATGCGTCCCCAATTTATAACTAAAATTCTTGTTATTAATCCCTAAATGCATAACCTTATACTTCTCACTATTAAATTTCATCCTATTACTATTACTCCAGTTTACAAGGTCATCCAGATCCTTCTGTATAATATCCCGATCCTTCTCTGAATTGGCAATACCTCCCAGCTTTGTATCATCTGCAAACTTTATTAACATACTCCCACTTTTTGTGCCAAGGTCAGTAATAAAAAGATTAAATAAGATTGGTCCCAAAACTGATCCCTGAGGAATTCCACTGTTAACCTCCCTCCAACCTGACAGTTCGCCTTTCAGTAGGACCCGTTGCAGTCTCCCCTTTAACCAATTCCTTATCCAACTTTTGATGTTCATATTGATCCCCATCTTCTCCAATTTAACTAATAATGCACCATGTGGCACGGTATCAAATGCCTTACTGAAATCTAGGTAAATTAGATCCACTGCATTTCCTTTATCTAAAAAATCTGTTACTTTTTCAAAAAAGGAGATTAGGTTGGTTTGGCACGATCTACCTTTTGTAAAACCATGTTGTATTTTGTCCCATTTACCATTGACTTCAATGTCCTTAACTAATTTCTCTTTCAAAATTTTTTCCAGGACCTTGCATACTAAAGATGTCAAACTAACTGGCCTGTAGTTAGCTGGATCACTTTTTTTTCCTTTCTTAAAAATAGGAACTATATTAGCAATTCTCCAATCATTCGGTACTATTCCTGAGTTTACAGATTCATTAAAAATTCTTGCTAATGGGCTTGCAATTTCAGGTGCCAATTCCATTAATATTCTTGAATGAAGATTATCTGGGCCCCTCGATTTAGTCCCATTAAGCTGTTTTAGTTTCGCTTCTACCTCAGATATGGTAATATCTACCTCCATATCCTCATTCCCATTTGTCATGCTACCATTATCCCTAAGATCCTCTTTAGCCTTATTAAAGACTGAGGCAAAGTATTTGTTTAGATATTGGGCCATGCCTAGATTATCCTTAACCTCCACTCCATCCTCAATGTTAAGCGGCCCCACTTCTTCTTTCTTAGTTTTCTTCTTATTTATATGGCTATAGAACCTTTTACTATTGGTTTTAATTCCCTTTGCAAGGTCCAACTCTACTCGACTTTTAGCCTGTCTCACTTTATCCCTACATGTTCTGACCTCAATAAGGTAGCTTTCCTTGCTGATCCCTCCCATCTTCCACTCCCTGTATGCTTTCTGCTTCTTCTTAATCACCTCTCTAAGATGCTTGCTCATCCAGCTTGGTCTACAACTCCTGCCTATGAATTTTTTCCCCTTTCTTGGGATACAGGCTTCCGATAGCTTCTGCAGCTTTGATTTAAAGTAATCCCAGGCCTCCTCTACCTTTAGATCCATAAGTTCTTCAGGCCAATCCACTTCCCTAACTAATTTCCTTAATTTTTGAAAGTCAGCCCTTTTGAAATCAAAAACTCTAGTTGCAGATTTATTTTTGTTAATCCTTCCATTTAGTTTGAACTGAATTAGCTCATGATCACTTGAGCCAAGATTGTCCCCTACAACCATTTCTTCTATGAGGTCCTCGCTACTCACCAAAATTAAATCTAAAATGGCATCCCCTCTTGTCGGTTCAGCAACTACTTGATGAAGGAATCCATCAGCTATCGCATCTAGGAAATTCTGTCTTTCCTAAACAGCACATACCCTTCAATACCTGTATTCCAGTCATCAATAGCTATTAGCCAGGATGGGCAGGAATGGTGTCCCTAGCCTCTGTTTGCTAGAAGCTGGGATTGGATGACAGGGCATGGATCACTTGAGGATAACCTGTCTGTTCATTCCCTTTGGGGCACCTGCCATTGGCCACTGTCAGAGGACAGGATACTGGGCTTGATGGACCTTTGGTCTGACCCAGTACGACCGTTCTTATGCTCTTATGTTCACACCAACATCTCAGCAGTTCACCACTTGGGCACACAGAACACTCCTGCAGACACTCTCAGCAGGAGCTTTTCCCAGGATCACAAATGAGAAATAGACGTTTCCATTTTTCACAGCATATTTCTACATTGGGGAGTCCCAGAGATAGACTTATTCACCACAGCCAGAAAGAAGAAGTGCTCCCAGTTCTGCTCCGGAGCTGCACTCTGGGTGCAGACAATGAAAGTGGTCTTGTCCCAGAGTGAATACTAGAAACCTTCTGTGGATCGCGATATGGAAGTAAGCATCTTGTAGGTCAGGGGTCGAGAACCAGTCCCCATGGTCCAGAGATGAGATTATTGCTGCCAAAGTAACCTTCTTGAAGCGTTGTATCTTTACAAATCGTTGAATGATCTTAGATCCAGAATGTGTCTCCAATCACCATTCTTTTTCAGTATCTGGAAGTACTTGGAGTTGAAGCCCTTCCCTCTGTGTTGAGTAGGAACTGATTCTACAGCACCTAGGTTCAGAAGATAGCTTGTTTCCTGATGTAAAAGCTGCTCATAAGAAGGGTTCCTGAGGAGGGTCGGAGGTGGGGAAGCGGTAGGCAGGAGTGAGGGAGGTAAAATGGATTGAATATCTTGTGGAGATAATCTCCAAAACCCACTTGGTCCCAGTTTTCATGAAAAAGAGTAAGGCAGTTGCCAAAGTAGTGGTGATGTTTGTGTTTTTGTAGCAAATTAAAATGGGGGCGGTAACTCGGGGCATCAAACAACACATCAAAAATTGTGCATAGATGTAGATGGCTGTGATGTTGATGACTGTGGGGCAGTTGATCTTCGCTTTTGTATTCATTGTGTTTTCTGTTGGGGTTCATAATGCCTGTGGGGAGGAGAAAATTGATCAGGCCAGGATCTCTGTGTCATCTGTGATTTATTATATCTTCCTTTTTGTGCAGGTGCATAAATTCCCAGTGAATGCAAAGTGGCTCTAGAGTCTTTTAGTATGTGGAGGGATTCATCCATTTTCTCTTCAAATAGTTTGGATCCTTCAAATGGAAGGTCCTCCACAGTAGACTGGACTTTCCTTGGAAAGCCAGAAAGGTGAAGCCAGGAAGCTCCGCATGCCCACTGCTGTTGAGATGAAGCAGGCAGCTGTGTCAGCGGTGTTTAGAGAGGGGCCTGCAACAATGTCCTTGCAAGAAGCGGACCCTCAGTAGTGATCACCTGAAACTAATGGGAGATGGTCAATGAAGGCGTTTAATGTAGAATAATTGATATGGTTGTATTTTGCCATAAGAGCTTGGTAATTAGCAATCTTAAATTGCAGGGTCACCTAAGAATATGATTTTCAAGTTGTTTTAAGTTCTGTCATAGGGTGTAGATTTAGCATGGTGCTGTTTGCCACGTTCATTTACAGCATCGATTACAAGGGAGTTTGGGAATGGGTGGGAAAATAAAAAATCTGAGTCTTCAGAGGGAACATAATATTTGTATCCGCTCTCTTGCATGTGGGATCTACTGTGCCACCTAGTCTTTGCTGGGTCCAGCAATACCCTGTTAATAGTGAGTGCAATACAGGAGGATGATGAAGTGTGTAGGATGTCGAGCAGCTTGTGTTGCAACACCTTGACTTCTTCCAGTGGAATTTGTAGAGAATCCACTTCCTCTCTTGATGAAGTCTTCAAATGGTTTGAAGTCATTTGCCAAAGTTGGTGGTGGAGGCATAATAGCTTCATCCGGAGAGGATGAAGAGATGTTAGTCACTGGAGTAATCCCTTTGTCTAATCTCACTGCCTGTTCTTCTCCTGTGGATCAGGAGATCTAGACAGAGAAGCAGTAGGAGATTGCCTTCTCCTATCCTGATGAGCAACAGTAGTGGCCCTCAAGAATTGGAGTCTATAGGCCAGTAGGGCCACTGAGGTGGTGCAAAGGGCATTCATGGGTGCACCCAAGGATGTTCATACCAACTGTGTGGTCATGTCTCTCATAGTGGTAAGCTGGTTCTGCAGAGGTTTCTGGGTGATTCGCTCCCTGGTAGTGGGACAGAGAGCCTTCCAAGGAGACTGAGGAGAATTTGTCATCCTCCTCCTCATCGTCACTTGGAAGAGGTGGAGCTGTCATGGATTCTGTGGGAGACTCCATTGATACTGCATATATGTCTGGGCACTGAGATGTGGTCAGTACCAAGAATGTGTCAGTGCTGAACCGGGACGACTCAGGCATCTCTGAAACCAGCAAGTCTTTAGGAAAATGAAATTCCTGTGATACCAAAATAGCAGGTGGCATCACTGAGGTAAGCTCAGTGGCTCATGTAAAAGGAGCTGACAGTAGCGGGAGTCTTTTGCACTCTGATAAATGGCCAGTAGTGTTGTTCTGGTCTTCTGAAGAGCCGAAGTACTTGGTATTGAGGCCCTAAAGCACTCTATCGGAGATGAGCTAGAGGAGCTGGTTCTCTCTCTACCATCCCTTTCCCCCAAGTGGCACCAAACTCCATAGCCTGTGCTCTTTGGGTTTTTAGGCTTACTGGTGGTACCAGTAGCTGAGAAGCCAGTCGTCTCATGGGTATCCAGTTGTAGATCAGTCAGTACCAAGGTGGTTGATCTTGTTAGGAATCATTTCTTTGTGGTAAATTCTCTACCCAATGACTTGTAGCCTGCTTTTTTGTGGCTTTTTGAGAGGAATCCAAACATTTCCTCTTCCAAGCTGCCACAGAGTGTTGAGCCGAGGAAGTAGATGGAATCGGCCATTTTGGAGACTGTTGTACAGGGGTGGGGGGGAGGGTTGTCCCAGCGCCAGGGTCAGAGGCCAATCCCAGTGAACTTTCCATTATTAGTAGTCATAGTTTTAGTTAAAGGTTATTCCTAGCTTTTAATTTCAGGCAGAAAGTACACTCTTAAGGCACGTGTGACTCTCTAAGACAGCAAATGCAGTGGGAATGTACATCACTGACTGGAATTGGTTCACGGCAGGAGAAACAACACTTAAACCTGGAAGAGCCAGGCATACCCTGTCCAGGTTTCACTTCCCCAGAGGGAGGAGGCAAGAAAGAACTAAGGACAGGGAGTTCGCTAGTCTTATAACAAAATAAAGAGGGGGGATTACTTTATTGTTCTTTTTTTTTTGAAAATAAAAAAAAGGAAACAGAAGGGGAGTATGAACACTAACTGACTGAAATGCAATGAATGAACACTAATAACTCAAAACAGAAAGTCAAATATAGATGAGGTATTCTCAAATAGGAGGCTGCTGAGGTTCTGTCTCAGGTCAAGGCGGTTGAGAGGGAGCTGAGGGCAGTTTGCCTGTGCAATGCTCTATAGCCCTAATGCAGGGCATAAGACAGGGACAGCATCTGTGGGGGCTGAATAGACACTGCTACCTAAAATCTCCGATCTGTGGCATGGGGGGCACAAATACACCTTCAGTGAAGTACCCACAGGACACTACTCGAAGAAGAATGATACTTCCTTCCTCCCACCCTTTGTCTTATCGATTTAGCTCTTCAGGCCTTGTGTCATGTGTCTGTGCACGGTCTAGCACAACGGGGCCTCCAGTTCTATTGTAACATCACCAATAATAATAATAATAATGATGTAATTCTGCTCAACTCACGAAAGGGCAAACCGGAGAGATTAGAAAATACGGAGAGGTGCAGAGACCTTTCTTCCTGCTGACAGTAAATCAGAGTCAAGAACATGTTGAACTAGATTTGATTCTGTGCAACTAGATGTATAACCCACTGGCGATGTTAGTTAAAAGTCCCCCTGTGAGTCAATTCACAGAGAATACAAGATGTTACAGCCCCTAGCAGTGGTGAACTGCACCTTTCAGAGGATCTGGCCTGAGTCAGTTGGAACCAGTTGTTGTCACACATAGGCTTATGTCACGCAGTGCTGACTGTGGGGTGCTGGAGACTGTGTTAAGATGTCAAGCTATTGTCTTAAGTGTGAGGGGGCTCCTGATCCTGCTTGAAGGCTAGGGGGCTCTGTAGGGAAGTGTCAGTGTGTGATCTGGGGCCTGAAAACATAGGAATGGCCAGATCAGTGGTCTAGCTAGTCCATTGTCCTGTCTTGCAACAGTGGTCAGTGTCAGAGGCTTTAGAGGGAATGAACAGAACAGGTCAATTATCAAGTGATCCATCCCTGTCAAGTCCCAGGTTCTGGTAGTCAGAGGTTTAGGGACACCCAGAGCATGGGGTTGAATCCCTGACCATCTTGGCCATTGATGAACCTGTCCTCCAGGAACTTATCTAATTCTTTTTTGAACCCAGTTCTATTTTTGGCCTTCACAACATCCCATGGCAACAAATTCCACAGGGTTGACTCTATATTGTTCGAAGAAGTACTTCCTTTTGTTTGGGTTAAACCTGCTGCCTAATAATTTTACTCGGTAACCCCTGGTTCTTGTGTTGTGTGAAAGGGTAAATAACACTTCCTTAATCGCTTTCTCTAAACCACTCATGATTTTATGGAATTCTATCCCCTCCCCCCTTCCTCATCTCTTCTCTAACTGAACAATCCCAGCCTTATTAATCTCTCCTCATATGAAAGCTGATCCATACCCTTAATCATTTTGTTGTCCTTTTCTGTACTTTGTCCAATCTAATATATTTTTTGAGATGGAATGACTGGAACTGCACACAGTATTCAAGATGCGGGCATACCAGAGATTTATATACTGGCAGTATAATATTTTCTGTCTTATTACCTAATGGTTCCTAGCAGTCTGTTAGCTTTTTTGAGTGCTTCTGCACATTGAGAGGATGTTTTCAGAGAACTATCCACTATGACTTCAAGATCTCTTTCTTGAGTGGTAACAGCTAATACAAACGCCATCATTTTGTATGTAGTTACGATTATACTTTCCCATGTGCATTACTTTGCATTTATCAACACTGAATTTCATCTGACATTTTGTTGCCAAGTCAGCCCATTTTGTGAGATCTCTTTGTAGTTCTTTGCAACGAGCTTTGGACTTAACTCTCTTGAGTAATTTTGTATCATCTGCAAACTTTGTCACTTCACTGTTTACCACGTCTCCAGCAGCCGGTGTGCAAAGAGCCAACCTAAACAAGGAGGGGAAGAGTTGTGCTGCTCTGCCTTAAACTCACAGACTTTAAGGCCAGAAGAGACCATCATGACCATCTAATCTGACCTCCGGCACATTGCAAGCCACAGAACCTCACCCACCCACTCCTGTAATAGATCCAGAAACTCTGGCTGAGTTACTGAAGTCCTCAAATCATGATTTTAAAGATTTCAGGTCACATAGA
Organism: Dermochelys coriacea; assembly: GCF_009764565.3. Lineage (NCBI taxonomy): Eukaryota > Metazoa > Chordata > Testudines > Dermochelyidae > Dermochelys > Dermochelys coriacea. Next base: position 374,130 of record NC_050071.1, on the reverse strand, counting down.
CTCCACCATTTACACTAGTTTAAACCTGCCAGGGATCCATGACCCATGCTGCAGAGGAAAGCAAAAAACAAAAAAAAAACCCAGGATCTCTGCCAATCTGACCTGGGGAAAAGTCCTTCCTGACCCCAAATATGGTGATCAGTTAGACCCTGAGCCAGCTTTGGGTCTCTCTGTTTTTGGTTTTTGGGTGTTGTTGTTGTAGTTGTGCCTGCAAATTTACGCTAATTATGAGCTCAACTGTGAGACAGGAGTGAAAGCACAACAAATATCACAATAACCTATAACAATGAATGTAGAGGGGGAAAGGTGCAAAGGGGAGTGAGACAGACTGAATTAGTCCAAACAAAAATGCCTCCTGGTATTACTCAAAGACTGTGTTAAGATCATGCCTGGTAAACAAGAGAAGTGTGGGATCAGAAATCAGTGAAACAAAATTTGTCAGAAATTAGGCCTAATTGGTGGACAAAATAATGAGCAGATGGGCTATTCCACCCCTCACTCCATTTTGGGATTCTTAAAAAATGATTGTGTTGGGACTACATTTGAACAGATGCAGGGTACTGCTATTCTGACAGACTGAAAGAAGGTGTCATAAATATAAAGGGAAGGGTAAACACCTTTAAAATCCCTCCTGGCCAAAGGAAAAATCCTTTCACCTGTAAAGGGTTAAGAAGCTAGGATCACCTCGCTGGCACCTGACCACAATAACCAATGAGTAGACAAGATACTTTCAAAGCTGGAGGGAGGGAGAAACAAAGGTTCTGTCTGTCTGTGTGATGCTTTTGCCGGGGACAGAACAGGAATGGAGTCGTAGAACTTAGTAAGTAATCTAGCTAGATATGCTATAGATTATGATTTCTTTAAATGGTTGAGAAAAGAAGCTGTGCTGAATGGAATGGATATTCCTGTTTTTAACTACCCTGTAAGGTATTTACCATCCTGATTTTACAGGGGTGATTCTTTTACTTTTTCTTCTATTAAAATTCTTCTTGTAAGAACCTGACTGATTTTTTCATTGTTCTTAAGATCCAAGGGTTTGGGTCTGTGTTCACCTATGTAAATTGGTGAGGATTTTTATCAAGCCTTCCCCAGGAAAGGGGGTGTAGGTCTTGGGGGGATATGGGGGGGAAAGACGTTTCCAAGCGGGCTCTTTCCCTGTTATATTTCTTCGACGCTTGGTGGTGGCAGCAATAAAGTCCAGGGACATAAGGTAAAATAGTTTGTACCTTGGGGAAGTTTTAACCTAAGCTGGTAAAAATAAGTTTAGGCGGTTTTTCATGCAGGTCCCCACATCTGTACCCTAGAATTCAGAGTGGGGAAGGAACCTTGACAGAAGGGGAAGGAGTGAGCTTCGCCATCATGGCTGCCACTCCTCCCTCCCCTGGAACCTCAGGCCTTCTTCATCCTAATCCTGAGATGTCCTGACCAGACCAGGCCAGAGAGAGGGACCCAGAAGGCAATGCAACGTCCACCAGCTCTGGCTGACTCCTGAACACCACCTGCAATCTGAAATCTGTCCCCACCAATGTGTCCTTTTCCTGCTCTATATTATTTATTCTCTCCTGTCTCTCTCCTTTTTCTTTCTGTCTAATAAGACTCTGGCTTAGCTGGCCAAGAATGCATATTTTGCAGCACTGCTGTGATCCTGTGACCAGAGAGGCAGACAAAAGCTATGCCCCAAACAGCCCAATGCTGGTGTGATTTTTCCAGAGTGGCCAATCAGAATATGGGCTGGGTTGTGTTTCTCCGCAGTGAGGCTGCCTGCGAGAGGCAGCACCTGAAGAGAAGCTGCATTTTCTCTCTTTGCTATTTTTCTCTCTTTCTGTTGGAAAGAGGTGTCGGCATCAAAGGAAAGGAGCATCACATGCTGGACAGAGGCAAAGGTGGGACAACTGGGGTGACTCTCGACTCTGCAGCCAGGGAGAGGAGGAACAGACTCCCTCCCGGGGTCACACAGCATATTGTCGAAAAACTTCTTTTATTGTGAATGATGATTTACAGGTTAATATATTCCTAAGTGAGTATTTGATGTTACTTTCTATTCTATCATTATTCCATACTTTCTAATATAGTATTGTTCCTGCCAAATTTCTGGGAGTTTTCCTTTATTAAGTTTAAAATGTAAGGTTAACTCCATGGTGATGGTTTGCCTCCGCCTCTCCTCAGGGTAGGCATAGCCTAGCCAAGACATGGGTCATTGCACAGTTCAAGCTTGTCTCTACTAACTTCTTCTCTTTTCTCCAAAAAGGACACTTATTCCCATCTTTAACACCATCTAAGAGACTCAGCCATGGTGGGGGTGGGGGTGGTGTTCCTTCTAAAGTCTTTCACTAAAGGCAAAGGGAACAGGGGATGTCATTAAAACAAAAGTCTTATGTAATACTTTACATTTCAAATGCTTTACCTGTTTTTCCTTCTTTTCTATATTTTTAATTAAAGGTTACAAGATTTTTAATAATGTGTTTGCCATGATACAAAGCAGGCTGAGGTCTCTGGATACCAAACCCCAAAGCGGTTTAATTCTGTTTAATGTTGGACCGTGACATGGTTGTGTTGTCATCTTTAACTATTTATTCCATCTAAATAACTACAATAGTGTTTGGGTTCTGGATTCCAGGCAATTATGTCGTGTTACGTTAAAAAGCATACATGCACTTGCTGGAAGCTTCCATCTAACATCTCTGTGCATGTCCTGGGAGCAAAACACTCATCAGCAGGAACTCAGACACGGAAGTTCCCAGTTCAGTCCCCAGTGTGTTGGCCAAAAGGGCAGTTATCACATTCATGGGGGCTTATCCAGTGTTCATATTGATTGGAACAGAGAAAGTACATAATCTACTGGTGCATGGGTCACAGGTTTCCCCTGTCCCATTCCACAGAGGAGAGGAGCTGTTACAGCCCCAGCTAGAGAGCCTGGCTCTGTGACTTGGCTCACAGGGGGGCCTGTAACACACACTCACCAGTGGGTCACATCCACAAGTCTGTTTTTTAATTTATTATTATTAATAACAATAGTAGTAGTAATAATAGACACTCACGTATCTTTTTCTTCAGTTCAGCTTGCTGAGTGTCTAGAGGGGGAGAAAGTGACATGTAAGATTGCAGGTGTCACATTTACAGTGATATCACTCCTGTTAATGAATGTCATTGGGCTGTAATTACTAAGGCCCGGTGCACAGATAGCATTTGTAGCTATGGCGGTTAGGGGTGTGATGTTTTACGCAAATAGTTATAGTGGTACAAGTCCCTAGTATGGATGCAATTACACTAGGACAAAGGTGTCTCAGCATTAAAGCTTCCCCAATGGCAATAGCTTTACTGGGATAAGTACCTTCATCCCGATATAACTGCATCCACTGTATATATCATCCCGATATAACTGCATACACTGTAGGGTTACAGCAAGACAGTGTTTGGATGTAGACAAGGACTAAAGATTAATGGGGTGGACGGTCCCATCCCCTATAGCCCTACATGCTGTCAGTGCCCTTTCGGTCTAACTAACCTCACCAATCACCAGGGAGCCCCATAAGTCTTGCTGGATGTGGGAGGGACCTTGGTGAATAGCTCCTGCTCCTTGTTGCCTGCAAACAGGCCTGTTCAATACACAGAAGTTAGCAGGTAGTTTGGGCAGTGGATGGGGTGCTGAGTTGGGTCTCAGGAGACTTGGGCTCTATTCCCAGCTCTGCCATTGACTTGCGGGGTATCCTCGGGTAAGTCCTTTCCCTGCTTTGTACCTCAGTTTCCCCTCCTGCCCTTCATGTGCCTGCCCTAATTAGATTATAAACTCATTGGGGCCAAGACTGTCTCCCAATAGGCATGTGTGGTGCTCACAGGTGCTAGTGTGATACAAGTGACAATACAGATCCATGCCCAGTTTTCCGGGTCTCATTCCTGCTTCAGTCTGAGTGACCCCGAGACGCACTGAGCACTTAGGGACAGGTACATTCTATTCTACAGTGAGACCCAAAGGGGTGACTCTACATCTGGTGCCTCTCAGTTCACACACAGAGTCGTGGCTCATCCTGGACTATAGAAAACTCTTTCCTGGGTATCTGGCTGGTGAATCTTGCCCATGTGCTCAGGGTTTGGCTGATTGCCATGTTTGGGGTCGGGAGGGAGTTTTCCTCCAGGGCAGATTGGAGAGGCCCTGGAGGTTTTTTTGCCTTCCTTTGTAGCATGGGGCATGGTTGACTGGAGGGAGGCTTCTCTGCTCCCTCAAAGTTTTGAACCATGATTTGAGGACTTCAATAGCTCAGACATGGGTGAGGTTTTTCATAGGAGTGGGTGGGTGACATTCTGTGGCCTGCGCTGTGCAGGAGGTCGGACTAGATGATCAGAGTGGTCCCTTCTGACCTTAGTATCTATGAATCTATGAATCTAGGACACCCCTCTACTCCAGAGTTCAACTCCTCTCTTCCATTGCTCATTTCCTCTCCCTCTGGCCCTCTCACTGACTTCACTCAAACCTCTCTTCATGGCATGGGCCCAAAGCCCCCTGACAACCATCTCTGAAGTCAGGAGACCCTCTCTCCAGTCCCACAGCATTCCTTCCCCTCTGTCACCCTACCTTTTGCTCTGTGCTGCTTCCAGAAGCAGTAACTGGCCAAGAGGATGAAAAAAACCACACCAGCCAGGGTCACTGACAGAGCCACCTGGTAGGGAGAGGTCCTTGGAAGGAACACATCTGCAAGGCAAAGTTGCATTGATTTGAACCCAGACAGAATCAATGTGGCAGCAGCAGGAGTGAGGGGAGCCTGCAGCATCCTGGAGTGGCCTGGGAAGATCTCACGGGCATATTTGGACTGGCTTTTGAGAGATGAGAAGTGGCTCCTCCCATGAGGCTGACAGGAGCCAAAGCTTTCACCTGGTCACTGAACTTGGCTAGGCCCTGACTACATTGCAGATAGGCCGTCTGTTGTGAGCGCTTTTGTTCTGCTGGTGCCGAGCACTCTGGCCTGACCAGCTCATGTCTGGCCTTAGGTGTGGGCCACCTGGGAGACTGCCCAGGGCACTGTCAGAGGAGCTCGCTGCCAGTTGGCACGGGAGCGCAGCAAACTCCCAGAGGCACTGTGTTTAGGGGAGAAGGCACAGGGGGCTGGGGAGAAGGGGAAGCAGGAGGCGTTAGGGGAGAAGTGGTTTTTCATTTTAATGTTATTGTGTATTTTACAAATAGTTTCACACATACGTCTCAGATTAGAAGTGTGAAATCCCTCTCCGTTTTATCAGTGAGTACCGCCTCTCAGCTTCTCTGCACTAGCACAAGATGGGTCCATCTCCCCTCTGTCTGCCTGGTTCTCTCCTTCCCTTACCCTATTCTTGGGAAGAAGCAATGGGACCCTGGGGCTGTGGGGAGCCGGTGGAGTCCATGGAGGCCAGGGGCAATGGGAGGGCACCCACAGGGGTTGGGGCAATAGGGGGACACTGCATCCATAGGGGTCAGGGTGCCATTTTCCCGAAGGCCGGCCCTGTACCTGCTATGTGCATCTTCACTGTTTTCTCTTGGCCGAGACGGGGGTTGAGGACAGAGCAGGACAGGTTCTGGTTCGAAGTGTCTGTTATAATAGCAGCAATGTGAGTATCAAACAGCCCGTCAGCCTGCTGGGATATTTTCTCCCTCACTGGTGCTAGTCGCTGCCCACTGAGGTCTCTCCACAGCAATTTGGGCTCCGGATACCATCCAGCTGATTCACACACCACATGGATCCCTCCAGCCTGATAGCCATCGACAGAAAGGTGAGGCGTGGAACCCAGACCTGGAAGGGAATGGAGTGAACCTGTGTCACTTCTATACCCTGGGGCCAAAACCACCAGAGAACTGCACTGGTACAGACTGGCGTGGTGGGACTGTGGCAGAGTGAGCCCCAGCGGTGTAGCATTGTTCTCACTCGCCATGATGTTACACATACGACATGACGGGTAGATCGCACACAAAGCTCCAGTCACCCCCTGTGGTTACATGGACCTCACAGTTCATAGACACACTGCGCTATCTAGAGGTCTTCTATCAGGTTTCTAACCATCAGAGGGCAGAAGTTTTGGAATAGCCTTCCAAGGGAAGCAGTGGGGGCAAAAGATCTATATGGCTTTAAGATTCTACTCGATAAGTTTATGGAGGAGATGGTATGATGGGATAATGTGATTTTGGTAATTAATGGATCTTTAAATATTCAGGGTAAATAGGCCTAATCCCTTGAGATGGGATATTAGATGGATGGGATCTGAGTTACCCAGGAAAGAATTTTCTGTAGTATCTGGCTGGTGAATCTTGCCCATACGCTCAGGATTTAGCTGATCGCCATATTTGGAGTCGGAAAGGAATTTCCTCTAGGGCAGATTGGAAGAGGCCCTGGAGGTTTTTCGCCTTCCTCTGTAGCATGGGGCACGGGTCACTTGAGGGAGGATTCTCTGCTCCTTGAAGTCTTTAAACCACGATTTGAGGACTTCAATAGCACAGACATAGGTGAGGTTTTTCGTAGGAGTGGGTGCGTGAGATTCTGTGGCCTGCGTTGTGCAGGAGGTCGGACTAGATGATAATAATGGTCCCTTCTGACCTTAGTATCTATGAATCAGATCCTGGAAGCAAAGGCTTCTGGGAGATTTCCACAAACTTTCTCAGTGCCCAAGGAAATTGTGGGAGAAGGGGTCAGACTCCATGGGATAAGAGCTGCATCTGAGGCATGTCCCCAGAGTGGAGGTCGGGGAAACCGTTGGGGCCTGACCCTTGCTCAGATAGATGCCCCAGCATCTTAGGGGTGGAGGAGCTGGACATGGAGTTGGTTATTCCAGGGGATGTGAGGAGTCATCAGGTGGGTGGATCAATCCCATTAACAGCCACCCTCATTTCCTAGCTCTCCAGTGCTCTTCCTGTGAGAGGTGACTAGTCTGAACAGACCAGAAAGGTGGGGGTGGGGGTGAGACACACCATTGACCGGTGCTCACTGGTGCTGAGAAGGGCAAACAACAGCCCGTGCTACTGACCAGCCACCTGCAGTTCCAACACAGCTTCTTCGTAAAAGGTGGGTGATTGGAAGAGGCAGACGTATGTCCCTTCATCAGAGGGAGTGATATTGTGTATCCTCAAGGAGACAGTCCCATTAGCAATACCGTCCTTCAGTAACTTCGTCCTGCTTCGATACGGTTCGACCTGTTGGCCAACCTGATCTCTCCCATCCTGATAGAGATGGACAACTGCAGAGATCGTGGATCGGAACCAGCGCACCTCCATGCTCTCAGCGCTCATCCTGGGGGAGAGGTGACAGGGTAACAGAGCGTCTTCTCCCACAAGGGCCCTGATGGGGTGATCGGGTCCAATCACCTTGAAACTCTCTGTAGAAGGAACCAGGACAAATTAAACTGTAGCTAAAGTGGAACTAGGAATATGTCATGGCAATGGAAATGGGAACTTCCTGTAATATTTTTATGAGCAAAGTGTGTCTCCCCATCAGACTCTGTATTGTTATCCCCTGAAAGCACAAGGGTTAAAATGTCTATCCAGATAGATGGAAGACATGAGGTGTCTGAAATATGTTGCCTCCTGCTTTCAGAACAGAATAATTAAAATGAACTGAATAGAACCTGCACCTGTGAATGCAGGATCCAGTCTGGAAGAGTGTCAGGGTTCCTTCCCCACTCTGAACTCTGGGGTACAGATGTGGGGACCCGCATGCAAGACCCCCTATGCTTATTTTTACCAGCTTAGGTTAAAAACTTTCCCAAGGCACAAATCCCACCTTCTCCTTGAACAGTACGCTGCCACCACCAAGTGATTTAGACAAAGAATCAGGGAAAGGTCCATGTGGAGTTCCTGTTCCCCCAAAATATCCCCCCAAGCCCTTACACCCCCTTTCCTGGGGAGGCTTGAGAATACTATCCTCACCAATTGGTTACAAAGCGAACACAGACCCAAATCCCTGGATCTTTGGACACTGAAAAAAAAATCAATCAGTTCTTAAAAGAATTGTATTAAAAAAAAAGAGAAAAGGTAAAAATCCCCTCTGTAAAATCAAGTTGGAAGATACTTTTACAGGGTAACAAAAGATGCACAAAACACAGAGGAACCCCCTCTAGCCTTAGTTTCAAAGTTACAACAAAATGGGGATAAACCTTCCTCCAGCAAAGGGAAAATTCACAAGTTGAGAAAACAAAGATAAACTAATACACCTTGCCTGGCTGTACTTACAATTTGTGTAATATGAGAGACTGGTTCAGAAGGGTTTGGAGGACATGGATTGATGTCCAGTCCCGCTTAGTCCCAAGAGCAAATGAACACAGAAACAAAGAACCCAAAACAAAACCTCCCCCCCGCCCACTCTCCGCAGATTTGAAAGTATCTTTTGACCCCATTGGTCCCCATTTGGTTCCTGCCAACCAGGTTATTTGAGCTTCTTAACCCCTTACAGGTAAGGAGCAATTTTAGGCTACCCTTATGTTTATGACATGTCCCCCAAATCACAGATGGTGTCGGACAGCCTGTACCACACTGGCTATGATTTTTTCCAGGAGCTCTAGGGGAAAACAGAGTTAATAAGACACCTACAGTTTCTAGACATACTACAAATTATATAAAAACTAACAATATGTCCCACATTTCAAGAACGATTTAACTAGTTGATTCTGGGAAACTTTGACGGGAGAGTGCATCAGCCACTTTGTTAGAAGCTCCTGAAATGTGTTGTATTTCAAAATCAAAATCTTGGAGAGCTAAACTCCAACGAAGAAGTTATTTGTTATTGTCCTTGATGGTATGAAGCCACTTCAGCACAGCATGGTGGGTTGGCAGGTGGAAACGCCGTCCCCAAACGTATGGGCGTAGCTTTTCCAGAGCGTACACAATGACGTAACATTCCTTTTTGGTGATTGACCAGTGGCTTTCCCTCTCAGAGTTTTTTGCTGAGAAACATGACAGGATGGAATTCTTGATCCGGTCCTTCCTTCATTAAAACTGCTCCCACACCATGCTCGGACGCATCTGTGATTACTAGGAACTATCTGTCAAAGTCTGGGGCCCTTGGGTCAGACATGAGTGTCGCTTTAAGCTGGTTAAAGGCCTTCTGACACTCTTCAATTCACTGAACGGCATTTGGCTGATTCTTTTTGGTTAGGTCTGTCAGTGGGGCAGCGATTTGGCTGTATTGTGGTACAAATTGCCTGTAATATCCGGCCAAGCCTAAGAAGGATTGGACCTGTGTCTTTGACTTTGGGACAGGCCACTTTTGGATAGCATCCACTTTGGCCTGTAGGGGCTTGATAGTTCCTTGACCCACCTGGTGTCCAAGGCAAGTCACTCTGTTTAGGCCTATTTGACACTTCTTAGCCTTAACAGTTAGTCCTGCCTCCCTTATGCGCTCAAAGACTTTTTGCAGATGCTCCAGGTGTTCTGCCCATGAATCAGAAAAAATGGTCACATCGTCAAGGTAGGTGACTGCAGATTCTCCCAATCCGAATAGGAGACCATCTACAAGTTTCTGGAAGGTGGCGGGTATATTTCACAGCCCGAAAGGGAGCACATTAAATTCATACATCCCTGCATGTGTGGTGAAGGCTGACTTTTCCTTGGCTTCATCTAGCTGTACCTGCCAGTACCCCTTGGTTAAGTGCAAGGTAGAGATGAACTGGGCCCGTCCCAGTTTCTCTAATAGTTCATCTGTGCGTGGCATTGGAAAGTTGTCTGGGTGAGTTACAGCATTTAACTTATGGTAGTCCATGCAAAAACGTATCTCTCCATCTGGTTTGGGAACTAGAACCACTGGAGATGCCCATGCACTGCCAGAGGGGCGGATTACACCCTCTGTAACATATCCTGGATCTCCCATTCTAGAGCAGTTTTAACTCGAGGAGACACCTGGTAAGGTTGGGCTCTAATTGGGTGAGCATTACCTGTGTCAATGGAGTGGTATGCCCGTTCAGTCAGTCCTGGGGTGGCTGAGAACATTGGCGCGAAGCTAGCACACAGCTCCTGGATCTGCTGTCGCTGCATATGCCCAAGGGTCATGAAGAGGTTCACCTCTTCCACGCCACCAGCACTTTTCCTTTCATAGTAGACACCTTCAGGCCACTCAGCTTCATCTCCTCCCTGGGCTGTAAACTGACAAACCTTTAATTCTCTGGAATAAAAGGGCTTTAGAAAGTTAACATGGTATACCTTAGGCTTTTGATTTGAGGTGGAGGATGCTATGAGATAGTTAACAGCTCCCAGGTGCTCTTGAACTGTGAATGGCCCTTCCCATGATGCTTCCATCTTATGGGCCTGGAGCGCCTTCAAGACCATGACGTGGTCCCCTACTTTGAAGGAACGCTCTCTTGCATATTTATCATACCACACTTTTTGCTCTTCCTGAGCATCTTTTAAGTTTTCTCTAGCAAGGGCTAAAGAGTTTTGGAGGATGTTTTGTAGGTTGGTTACAAAGTCCAGAATGTTAGTTCCTGGAGAAGGCATAAACCCATCCCATTGCTGCTTCACCAACTGTAATGGCCCCTTAACCCCGCGGCCATACACAAGTTCAAATGGTGAAAACCCTAAACTGGGATGTGGTACAGTTCTGTAGGCAAACAGCAACTGCTGTAACACTAGGTTCCAATCATTGGAGTGCTCATTTACAAATTTACATATCATGGCCCCCAAAGTTCCAATAAACTTCTTCACCAGGCCATTTGTTTGATGGTGGTAAGGAGTGGCAACCAATTGATTTACCCCATGAGCTTTACAGGCTTTTCATGGTCCCTGCCAGGAGATTAGTTCCCGAATCCATAAGGATGTTGGAGGGCCAACCTACCCTGGCAAAAATGTCTGTTAATGCTTGGCACACACTTTTAGCCCTGGTGTTGCTTAGAGCTACTGCTTCTGCCATCGGGTGGCAAAATCCATGAAAGTCAGTATGTATTATTTTCCTCTGGGTATCTTTTCTGGAAAAGGACCCAGAATATCCACAGCTATTCACTGAAAGGGAACTTCAATTATGGGGAGTGGCTGGAGAGGGGCTTTGACCTGGTCTTGGGGTTTTCCCACTCTTTGGCACACCTCACAAGACCAGACATAGGTAGAAACGTCCTTGCCCATTCCCTCCCAGTGGAAGGACTTCCCCAAACGGTCCTTGGTCCTGTTCACGCCAGCATGGCCACTAGGATGATTGTGGGCTAAGTTCAGGAGCTTTACCCGGTACTTAGTTGGAACTACCAACTGTCTCTGAGGATGCCAGTCTTCTTGGTGCCCACCAGAAAGAGTTTCCTTGTATAAAAGTCCTTTTTCTACAACAAACCAGGATCGGTTAGAAGAGCTGAGAGGCGGTGGGTTGCTCCGTGCCACCGTCCAAGCTCTCTGGAGGCTTTAGAATCATAGAATATCAGGGTTGGAAGGGACCCCAGAAGGTCATCTAGTCCAACCCCCTGCTCAAAGCAGGACCAAGTCCCAGTTAAATCATCCCAGCCAGGGCTTTGTCAAGCCTGACCTTAAAAACCTCTAAGGAAGGAGATTCTACCACCTCCCTAGGTAACGCATTCCAGTGTTTCACCACCCTCTTAGTGAAAAAGTTTTTCCTAATATCCAATCTAAACCTCCCCCATTGCAACTTGAGACCATTACTCCTCGTTCTGTCATCTGCTACCATTGAGAACAGTCTAGAGCCATCCTCTTTGAAACCCCCTTTCAGGTAGTTGAAAGCAGCTATCAAATCCCCCCTCATTCTTCTCTTCTGCAGACTAAACAATCCCAGCTCCCTCAGCCTCTCCTCATAAGTCATGTGCTCTAGACCCCTAATCATTTTCGTTGCCCTTCGTTGTACTCTTTCCAATTTATCCACATCCTTCCTGTAGTGTGGGGCCCAAAACTGGACACAGTACTCCAGATGAGGCCTCACCAGTGTCGAATAGAGGGGAACGATCACGTCCCTCGATCTGCTCGCTATGCCCCTACTTATACATCCCAAAATGCCATTGGCCTTCTTGGCAACAAGGGCACACTGCTGACTCATATCCAGCTTCTCGTCCACTGTCACCCCTAGGTCCTTTTCCGCAGAACTGCTGCCGAGCCATTCGGTCCCTAGTCTGTAGCGGTGCATTGGATTCTTCCATCCTAAGTGCAGGACCCTGCACTTATCCTTATTGAACCTCATTAGATTTCTTTTGGCCCAATCCTCCAATTTGTCTAGGTCCTTCTGTATCCTATCCCTCCCCTCCAGCGTATCTACCACTCCTCCCAGTTTAGTATCATCCGCAAATTTGCTGAGAGTGCAATCCACACCATCCTCCAGATCATTTATGAAGATATTGAACAAAACGGGCCCCAGGACCGACCCCTGGGGCACTCCACTTGACACCGGCTGCCAACTAGACATGGAGCCATTGATCACTACCCGTTGAGCCCGACAATCTAGCCAGCTTTCTACCCACCTTATAGTGCATTCATCCAGCCCATACTTCCTTAACTTGCTGACAAGAATGCTGTGGGAGACCGTGTCAAAAGCTTTGCTAAAGTCAAGAAACAATACATCCACTGCTTTCCCTTCATCCACAGAACCAGTAATCTCATCATAAAAGGCGATTAGATTAGTCAGGCATGACCTTCCCTTGGTGAATCCATGCTGACTGTTCCTGATCACTTTCCTCTCCTCTAAGTGCTTCAGGATTGATTCTTTGAGGACCTGCTCCATGATTTTTCCAGGGACTGAGGTGAGGCTGACCGGCCTGTAGTTCCCAGGATCCTCCTTCTTCCCTTTTTTAAAGATGGGCACTACATTAGCCTTTTTCCAGTCATCCGGGACTTCCCCCGTTCGCCACGAGTTTTCAAAGATAATGGCCAAGGGCTCTGCAATCACAGCCGCCAATTCCCTCAGCACTCTCGGATGCAATTCGTCCGGCCCCATGGACTTGTGCACGTCCAGCTTTTCTAAATAGTCCCTAACCACCTCTATCTCTACAGAGGGCTGGCCATCTCTTCCCCGTTTTGTGATGCCCAGCACAGCAGTCTGGGAGCTGACCTTGTTAGTGAAAACAGAGGCAAAAAAAGCATTGAGTACATTAGCTTTTTCCACATCCTCTGTCACTAGCTTGCCTCCCTCATTCAGTAAGGGGCCCACACTTTCATCTGCTTCCTGTTCGCCCTGGATCTGTTCCCTTCATGCTGGAGACATCAGTTCCTCATTGGATTGTGGACCTGGGCTTGGTCCCTCTGGAAGCGATGTAGGGGATGGGGCTGTTTCTGTTGGCTGTGGACCATGTGGCTGTTGGCTGGTGCACTATGTTGTATTTCAGGCTCTGGGTGAGTCTCTTGTGTCAGTTTAGCTGCTGCTGCCAGTGCAGGCTCGGTGGTGCCTCTGGTGTTGGTTGATTCGCCAGTTCCGGTTCTGGGACTGGATCCATTACGGCTGTTGCAGTCGTTGGCAGGGAATCCGGTTCCATCACCTCCACTGGGGTCTCTGGTAACACAGACAGGGCCCTCTTGGAGAGCTCAGGAACAGGTATAGGTGTGGAAGCTTGTTTAGACTGGCTGCGGATGACCAGTCCCACTCTCTTGGCTAGCTTCACATGGTTGGCCAAGTCTTCTCCCACCAGCATGGGAATGGGATAATCATCATAGACTGCAAAAGTCCACATTCCTGACCAGCCCTTTTACTGGACAGGCAACTCAGCTGTAGGTAAGTTTAAAGATTTTGACATGAATTGTTGAATCTTCACTTGGGCCTCTGGGTTGATGAATTTGGGGTCCACTAAGGATTGGTGGTTAGCTGACACCTGTGCTCCAGTGTCCCTCCACGCGATAACCTTCTTCCCACCCATACTCACAGTTTCCCTTTGCTCTGAGGGTACCTGGGAGTCATCTGGGCCTGAGGACCTTTGGTGTGACTCCGGTGTAATGAACTGCTATCTGTTGGGGTTCTTGGGGCAGTTGGCCTTCACATGCCCCAGCTCATTACATTTAAAACATCGCCCAGCCGACTGGTCACTGGGGTGAGGTGGGTTGCTGGAGATGGGTGTGGTGGGACGATAAGGTGTTTGGGGTTTTCCTTGGGATGTAGGTGGGGCCTTGGGCTGCCCCTTCTGGTATTCGCTCCAACTTCTACTAGTTTTTTTCTTTTCTGCCATCTCCACCCATTTGGCTCCAATCTCCCCTGCCTCAATTACAGTTTTTGGCTTCCCATCTAGGATGTACCTTTCTATTTCCTCAGGAACACTCTCTAAGAATTGCTCCATTTGCATTAGAAAAGACAGATCTTCCAGAGATTTAACACTTGCTCCTGATATCCAGGCATCCCTATTTTTTACAATGTGGTAGGTGTGTCGGGAAAATGCCACATCTGGTTTCCACTTTAGGGCTCTGAACCACCGACGGGCATGCTCGGGTGTTAGCCACATTCTGACTCTTGCCTTGGTTTTAAACAGTTCATACTGGTTCATGCATTCCTTAGGCATTTCAGCCGCGACCTCAGCTAAGGGTCCACTGAGCTGCGGCCTTAGCTTTACCATGTATTGGTCTGTAGAGATGCTGTACCCAAGGCATGCCCTTCCAAAGTTTTCTAAGAAGGCCTCAATATCATTGCCTGCCTTGTAGGTGGGGAACTTTCTGGGATGGGAAGTGGTACCTGGAGAAGGATTGCTAGCGTTTGTTGGTATATTCTGCTTAGCCCTTGCCCTCTCTAACTCCAGTTCATGCTGCCTCTCTTTTTCCTTCTCCTCCATAGCTCTCTTGTGGGCAGCCTCTTTGGCTTTCTCTGCCTTCATAGCTCTCTTGTGGGCAGCTTCTTCTGCCTCCACGTTGGCTTTTTCTGCCTCCATCTCCAAGTGCCTTAAGGCCATCTGTCTATCACGTTCTTTATGTCTCTCTTCAGCTTCGAATCTGGCTAATTCTAATTTCTTTTGGACTTCACTATCCGTCATCCTAGCCTTCCTATGCTTAACCTCCTAATCCGAGAGCTAGAAAGAAAAAAAAAACAACCCAGCTTGTGAATTCCCTTGGTGCTGTAACTTAACTCCTCTGCCCTGAGGCAGAGAAAAAAACTCCAGCTGCTCTCAGCTAAAATACCTGCTTCCAGGCAGCCAAAAGGAAAAAAAAAATGTCCTTTTAAAATCCTACTGTGCTTTTGGTTCAAAATGATCCCACCTCTCTGACATCATATCAAGGTTCCTTCCCCACTCTGAACTCTGGGGTACAGATGTGGGGACCCGCATGCAAGACCCCCTAAGCTTATTTTTACCAGTTTAGGTTAAAAACTTTCTCAAGGCACAAATTCAACCTTGTCGTTGAACAGTATGCTGCCACCACCAAGTGATTTAGACAAAAGATCAGGGAAAGGACCAGTTGGAGTTCCTGTTTCCCTAAAAAGAAAAGGAGTACCGGTGGCACCTTAGAGACTAACAAATTTATTAGAGCATAAGCTTTCGTGAGCTACAGCTCACTTCAAATGCATCCGATGAAGTGAGCTGTAGCTCACGAAAGTTTATGCTCTAATAAATTTGTTAGTCTCTAAGGTGCCACCGGTACTCCTTTTCTTTTTGCGAATACAGACTAACACGGCTGCTACTCTGAAACCTGTTTCCCTAAAATATCCCCCCAAACCGTTACACCCCCTTTCTTGGGGAGATGGAATAATGAGATGAGAATAATAATATCCTCTCCACTTGGTTACAAAGTTAACACAGACCCAAATCCCTGGATCTTTGGACACTGAAGAAAAATCAATCAGTTCTTAAAAGAAGAATTTTATATATAAAAAAAAGAAAAGGTAAAAATCCCCTCTGTAAAATCAGGTTGGAAGATAACTTTTCAGGGTAACAAAAGATGCACAAAACACAGAGGAACCCCCTCTCACCTTAGTTTCAAAGTTACAACAAAACAGGGATAAACCTCCCTCCAGCAAAGGGAAAATTCACAAGTTGAGAAAACAAAGATAAACTAATACACCTTGGCTGGCTGTACTTACAATTTGTATAATATGAGAGACTGGTTCAGAAGGGTTTGGAGGACATGGATTGATGTCCGGTCCCACTTAGTTCCAAGAGTGAACGAACACAGAAACAAAGAACCCAAAACAAAACCTCCCCCCCACCACTCCCCGCAGATTTGAAAGTATCTTTTCTCCCCATTGGTTCCTTTGGTTAGGTGCCAACCAGGTTATTTGAGCTTCTTAACCCCTTACAGGTAAGGAGGAATTTTCGGCTACCCTTGTGGTTATGACAAAGAGAAAAAGGAAGAACCGGGACTGGGACATTATCACGTAATGGCTGGGGAGCCAATGCAGATTGGACATATGAACTCAGCATCATTTGGCAGCAGGAGAACAGGGGATGAGGGGTGTCAGGGAGCCTGTGTTTAAAACAGCATTCACAGACACAGAGGGCCTTTCATTCAGGACTCAGAGGCAAAGGGATAGAGAAAGAGAGCCCCGATGGATCCTACAGCAGCTTGGCTCAGTGGAGTCCTGGCTTCAGCCACTATGAGCCTTGTTTTAACCTCTGCCCCTCTGTGCTAACCTAAGGATTTCCCAACACTGTATTCCAGTTGAGTAATACACCCTATCCTGTAGTCCCTGGGCAGAGCTCACCATGAGAAACAGGAGAGCTAGAGCCCAGAGGCCGGTCTCAGAGGCATTGAGGCCAGGTGATCTACCCTCTTGGAAAATGTGACCCCTTGAGGCTCTGTCATGCAGAAGGGGTTCCTCCCAAGGGACTTTTTAAAGGCAGGGCAGAGCACAGTCATAGTGACAGTCATATAAATAGAAAAGGAGTACTTGTGGCACCTTAGAGACTAACAAATTTATTAGAGCATAAGCTTTCGTGAGCTACAGCTCACTTCATCGGATGCATTTGCAAATGCATCTGATGAAGTGAGCTGTAGCTCACGAAAGCTTATGCTCTAATAAATTTGTTAGTCTCTAAGGTGCCACAAGTACTCCTTTTTTCTTTTTGCGAATACAGACTAACACGGCTGCTACTCTGAAACCAGTCATATAAATGGAAGCAGTGTGGTGCTGTGAGCCCTGAGAGGCTGGGGGATTGAGTGTGGGACTAGAAGCCACAAACATCTGCATCTTGTTCCCAGCTCTGCCGCTGACTCTGCGTGGCCTTGGCCTGTCATATACAGATGGATTCTGGCCTTTTCACATTTCTCTGGCAGAGTAAAGGGGGTTGGCCAATTCCTGGGACAACTCCCCCCTCCCCCCACAGGAGTGGCTCAGGGCTGGCGTACTTGACCGTACTTGACCGTATCCTCAGAGCACCAAAGTGTGTCATATGGTGTGGCTGGAGCACTTGGCGTTCTGCAAATACCAGGGCTGCAGAGCAGCTTTGGAGGCTGCTGCAAGTTGGAGCAACCCTAGGGGTGCTCTAATTGACACTGGGGGCTTTTGCAGTCCCTGGAACAGCCCAGGATCCAGGAGATGCAAAGGTGGCTAGAAGCCAGGCTCTATCTTGGGCTGCACCTCCTGAGAGACAGAATTTCATCTTTAGATTTGGCACAATATTGCCTTAAGGGCTAATTACATCTCCTAGGTGATCTTCTTACTGAAACCTTTACTACACTCTTAGGGAAACATTTTAAAATGCTCCTTCTCCTAGAAATCAACCCCTCTTTTCTCATCATTTTTTTCCGGCTTCCTATAACGTATAAAGTATATATCATTATTGTGCTTTACATTCCACCTGCTTTCAGCCATGTCTCAGAGTTAGGCAAAACACTCACAGGAACTGTAACTGATCACTTTATCAAAATTACTGCTGGTTGAAATTTTTTCATCAAAACATTTTTTGACCAAATGTGGCTTTTTGAACAAAATGAAAAATTTTCAATTTCAGTCAAAAAAATTCCCTTCTTGTTGAAAAACCATACATAAAACATTTTGTCTGGAAAACTGAAAAATGTTCAATAAAAAATACATTCTCAGTAAGTACTTTTGGTTTACTTCCCAGGTGTTGGACAAAACAAACAAACTAAAAACAATTGGTAGGAAATTTTGAAGAACAGTTTAAAAAAAATTCCCCACTAGCAATAACTGGCATTTTCAAACCAGTTCTACTCAAACCTGATTCAGCCAGGTTTCCTCTTTTTTAATTTTTGCTGTTTGAAAATCATCTTTGTAACTTTACGTAAATTCTCCGAAAGTTTGGAAGAGTGTGATCAAAGCCCTGCTGTGCCTGCTACTCCTTGTTTTTCCACACTCCCCACCTAACCCCCATGCTCCCTCCAGCCAGTCTGCCCTTTTCTTCTCAGCACCAGAGGTGAAACCCTGACCCCACTGGCGCCAGTGGAAGGATTATTGCCAGGTCTCACCCAGTAGCTCCACTCCCCAGCTCTCCCTCACGTGGTGAACACTCAGACGCATCTCCAGCTCCCGAAACTCTCCATTGGGTTTCTAGTTGCTAAGGGCAGGAGCAGGCTAGGGGTAGTTTCTAGTTGTTGGGGGCCATTCTACAGAACTGACTGTCCCTGCAAGCAGGACCCAGCTACATGTCACATCCTGCTGAACCAGAAATCAATCAGCCTCAGGGGGACATTTTTGGGCACAGCAGCCACATGCTGCCAGCTGGGACTTGCTGTGGGGCCTCTTGTAGGCCACAAGACACATTTATTGCCCAGCGCTCCCTGACTCCTCTGCCCAACAGCTGCTACCTTTGCTGCTCTGCTCATAATCCCTGAGTCCCCTCAGACAGAGCTCAGGCTGGGGGCCCAGCCTTCCCCAGCAGAGCCGCTGGCTTCTGTGGGAGAGAGACAGGACCCTAAAGTCTCAGGAATCCTACCTGAGTCCAGCCGGTGAACGTGGAGAGAAATGAGGAAAATGGCGAAGCCAAGCAGCGGCAGTGACCTCACGGAGCCAGGAATCCTCCATCTCCCTGATGTCCAGGCAACCACACAAGCCCTGGGTGAGCGAGTCAGTGAGTGTGACCCTGCAATCCAGGACATGAGAGTGGTAAATAGGCAGAGCTGGTGCAACTACGTTGACTCCACTAGGCCCTGGAGTGCGACAAGCCCACCTTCAGGCCAGACCTGTCAGAGGTCCCCTGCCCAGCACCTGCAGCTGAGGCCAGATTTTCCAAAGGGCTCAGCGCGTTCGGTGCACAGAAAGTGCTGACTTTTGCTGACAGTCTGGCCCAAACCCAGGCCAGCTCCAGCACTGGCACAGGAATAAATCCACCCTTAAAGGAAAGATTTCTAAACAAGTTCCAGAACTACTGGCTGAAAGCTCCTGACCCCCGGCCTGCACGTGCCCTCAGCCCAAGGAACTCTGTGCTGGTTTGAAACTGCAGTCCTGTGCTACAAAGAGGGCTGGGTGGGGGGGTCGTTCTTAAACCACACACAGGGCAGCCCCCTCTGTCACTCCTTATGGCAGGGGGCCCTGCTGCCACCCAGCTGCAGCTTATAGGGGGAGAAGGAGGTCTCCCATGCTCCATCCCTGCCCATCTGGGAAGGAGACTCCAGCCTGCCCAAAGGGGAGTCTTCACAGCCCTTGCCAGTCCAGCACACAGTTATTGTGTGGGTTGTCTCTGATGCAGCCACTGAAAATGTGGGGGGGGGGCAGGGCCCAGGGAGTGCCATATAACGGGGGCCCTGGATTGTCACTATCCAGCCTATAAGGGTGGCATTCCAGGGTGGGCCCAGCTGGAGTCAGTGCATGCTGGCTGTACTGCTGGCTGAGGACCTCAGGCAGCACCCTGAAGCAGGACTGTGATCCCACAGGACTCAGCAAAAGCCTCAGGCAGAGAAAGTCTTCTGTGGGTAATCAGCCTTCTGGCACCAACAAGATCAAACAACCTAACAGAGGCCTGCGGAATTATCTCTGTGTGCAGCTCAGTAATAGAACAGAGCACAGCTGCACCTCTCAAAGGATTATACACAGGGGCATCAGCAACATCAGTCAACTAGGGAAACTGAGTCTTGGCTTCTGCAAAGAAAATTCATACCTCATTAATCTGTTAGAATTCTTTGAACGTGCCAAAAGGGATAGTAGATATAATTTACTTGGATTTTCAAAAGGCCTGTGGCACAGTCCCTCTCAAGGGGCTACTAAAGAACTCAAGTCATGGGTGAGAGGCAAAATATTCCCATGGATCAGAAACTGGCTTGGCGACAGTGGGAATAAATGGTTAGTTTTCATCATGGCCATAAGAACATAAGAGTGGCCATACTGGGTCAGACCAAAGGTCCATCTAGCCCAATATCCTGTCTACCGACAGTGGCCAATGCCAGGTGCCCCAGAGGGAGTGAACCTAACAGGTAACGATCAAGTGATCTCTCTCCTGTCATTCATCTCCACTCTCTGACAAACAGAGGCCAGTGACACCATTCCTTACCCATCCTGGCTAATAGCCATTAATGGACTTAGCCTCCATGAATTTATCCAGTTCTCTTTTAAACCCTGTTATAGTCCTAACCTTCACAACCTCCTCAGGCAAGGAGTTCCACAGGTTGACTGTGCACTGAGTGAAGAAAAACTTCCTTTTATTTGTTTTAAACCTGCTGCCCATTAATTTCATTTGGTGGCCCCCAGTTCTTATATTATGGGAACAAGTAAATAACTTTTCCTTCTTCATTGTCTCCACACTACTCATGATTTTATAGACCTCTATCCTATCCCCCCTTAGTCTCCTCTTTTCCAAGCCAAAAAGTCCTAGCCTCTTTAATCTCTCCTCATATGGGACCTGTTCCAAACCCCTAATCATTTTAGTTGCCCTTTTCTGAACCTTTTCTAATGCCAGTAAATCTTTTTTGAGATGAGAGGACAACAAGGCAAAGGAGAAAGCGACAACACTCAAGGCAGCCGAATGAAGAATTTTGAGATGAGGGGACCACATCTGTATGCACTATTCAAGATGTGGGCGTACCATGGATTTATATAAGGGCAATAAGATATTCTCCATCTTATTCTCTATCCCTTTTTTAATGATTCCTAACATCCCGTTTGCTTTTTTGATTGACGCTGCATATTGCATGGTCTTCTTCAGAGAACTATCCACGATGACTCCAAGATCTTTTTCCTGATTAGTTGTAGCTAAATTAGCCCCCATCATATTGTATGTATAGCTGAGGTTATTTTTTCCAATGTGCATTACTTTACATTTATCCACACGCTATTTCATTTGCCATTTTATTGCCCAATCACTTAGTTTTGTGAGATCTTTTTGAAGTTCTTCACAGTCTGCTTTGGTCTTAACTATCTTAAGCAGTTTAGTATCATCTGCAAACTTTGCCACCTCACTGTTTACCTCTTTCTCCAGATCATTTATGAATAAATTGAATAGGATTGGTCCTAGAACTGACCCTTGGGGAATACCACTAGTTACCCCTCTCCATTCTGAAAATTTTCCATTTATTCCTACCCTTTGTTCCCTGTCTTTTAACCAGTTCTCAGTCCATAAGAGGATCTTCCCTCTTATCCAATGACTACTTAATTTACGTAAGAGCCTTTGGTGAGCCTTTGTCAAAGGCTTTCTGGAAATCTAAGTACACTATGTCCACTGGATCCCCCTTATCCACATGTTTTGTTGACCCCCTCAAAGAACTCTAATAGATTAGTAAGACATAGTAAGATCTCCCTTTACAGAAACCATGTTGACTTTTGCCCAACAATTAATGTTCTTCTATGTGTCTGACAATTTTATTCTTTACTATTGTTTCAACTGATTTGCCCAGTACTGACGTTAGACTTAAGCCAAAGGTTAACAGCGGGGCCTCAAGGTTCTGACTAGGTCCTGTGTTCTTTCACAGACTTATTCATGAGCTGGAATGGGGGTGGGATGGGTGGGGAGGTAGTGACAGATGATGGTGACACAAAGATATTGAGGTTAGTCAGGCCGTGAGAGGGCTGTGAGGAACTTCAGAGAGACTTGAACAACCCGGGGAATGGACAACAGGAGAGCAAATGAAATCCAGTGTTGATAAATGCAAAGTACTGTACACAAGAGGGGAAAGTCTGAACTCCTCATCCAAATGGACTGTACCAACTCAGGGAAGGACCTGGTCATCACAGCAGTCTGCTCAATGGAGACCTCTCCTCAATGAGCAGCTGCAGGCCAAGAAAGCTAACAAAACATTGTTCTGTGGGGCGGGAGGGGATTTTACCAGCGGCACTGCAGGAAGCCTGGGGTTCCTCCTGTATGGGGTGAGCCTGGGAAGGGGAGAGGCTGGAAGGACCCTTAGCCCTGGATTTCCAGCTTTTGCTTAATAAAGCTAATGTTAAAGAAATTATATAATATTTACACAGGTTAAGAAAAGAGTGTCTGTACATCTAAGTATAGTGCTTAGATTATCCATAAAGACAAAAAGAAAAGGAGTACTTGTGGCACCTTAGAGACTAACAAATTTATTAGAGCATAAGCTTTCGTGAGCTACAGCTCACTTCATCGGATGCATTTGGTGGAAAAAACAGAGGAGAGATTTATATACACACACACACAGAGAACATGAAACAATGGGTTTATCATACACACTGTAAGGAGAGTGATCACTTAAGATAAGCCATCACCAACAGCAGGGGGGGGAAGGAGGAAAACCTTTCATGGTGACAAGCAGGTAGGCTAATTCCAGCAGTTAACAAGAATATCAGAGGAACAGTGGGGAGTGGGGTGGGAGGGAGAAATACCATGGGGAAATAGTTTTACTTTGTGTAATGACTCATCCATTCCCAGTCTCTATTCAAGCCTAAGTTAATTGTATCCAGTTTGCAAATTAATTCCAATTCAGCAGTCTCTCGTTGGAGTCTGTTTTTGAAGCTTTTTTGTTGAAGTATAGCCACTCTTAGGTCTGTGATTGAGTGACCAGAGAGATTGAAGTGTTCTCCAACTGGTTTTTGAATGTTATAATTCTTGACGTCTGATTTGTGTCCATTCATTCTTTTACGTAGAAGGTCGAAACAGCAGCCTGGATTTCTACATAGACTGCTTCCGCCGACGTGCACGAGCTGAAATTGTGGAAAAGCAGCATCGCTTACCCCATAACCTCAGCCATGCAGAACACAGTGCCATCCACAGCCTCAGAAACAACTCTGACATCATAATCAAAAAGGCTGACAAAGGAGGTGCTGTCGTCATCATGAATAGGTCAGAGTATGAACAAGAGGCTACTAGGCAGCTCTCCAACACCACTTTCTACAAGCCATTACCCTCTGATCCCACTGAGAGTTACCAAAAGAAACTACAGCATTTGCTCAAGAAACTCCCTGAAAAAGCACAAGAACAAATCCGCACAGACACACCCCTGGAGCCAGGACCTGGGGTATTCTATCTGCTACCCAAGATCCATAAACCTGGAAATCCTGGACACCCCATCATCTCAGGCATTGGCACCCTGACAGCAGGATTGTCTGGCTATGTAGACTCCCTCCTCAGGCCCTTCGTTACCAGCACTCCCAGCTATCTTCGAGACACCACCGATTTCCTGAGGAAACTACAGTCCATTGGTGATCTTCCTAAAAACACCATCCTAGCCACTATGGATGTAGAAGCCCTCTACACCAACATTCCACACAAAGATGGACTACAAGCCGTCAGGAACAGTATCCCCGATACTGTCACGGCTAACCTGGTGGCAGAACTTTGTGACTTTGTCCTGACCCATAACTATTTCACATTTGGTGACAATGTATACCTTCAAATCAGCGGCACTGCGATGGGTACCCGCATGGCCCCACAGTATGCCAACATTTTTATGGCTGACTTAGAACAACGCTTCCTCAGCTCTCGTTCCCTAATGCCCCTACTCTACTTGCGCTACATTGATGACATCTTCATCATCTGGACCCATGGAAAAGAAGCTCTTGAGGAATTCCACCATGATTTCAACAATTTCCATCCCACCATCAACCTCAGCCTGGACCAGTCCACACAAGAGATCCACTTCCTGGACACTACGGTGCTAATAAGCGATGGTCACATAAACACCACCCTATATCGGAAACCTACTGACCGCTATTCCTACCTACATGCCTCTAGCTTTCATCCAGATCATACCACTCGATCCATTGTCTACAGCCAAGCGCTACGATATAACCGCATTTGCTCCAACCCCTCAGACAGAGACAAACACCTACAAGATCTCTATCATGAATTCCTACAACTACAGTACCCACCTGCTGAAGTGAAGAAACAGATTGACAGAGCCAGAAGAGTACCCAGAAGTCACCTACTACAGGACAGGCCCAACAAAGAAAACAACAGAACGCCACTAGCCATCACCTTCAGCCCCCAACTAAAACCCCTCCAACGCATCATCAAGGATCTACAACCTATCCTGAAGGACGAGCCATCGCTCTCTCAGATCTTGGGAGACAGACCAGTCCTTGCTTACAGACAGCCCCCCAATCTGAAGCAAATACTCACCAGCAACCACACACCACACAACAGAACCACTAACCCAGGAACCTATCCTTGTAACAAAGCCCGTTGCCAACTCTGTCCACATATCTATTCAGGGGATACCATCATAGGGCCTAATCACATCAGCCACACTATCAGAGGCTCGTTCACCTGCGCATCTACCAATGTGATATATGCCATCATGTGCCAGCAATGCCCCTCTGCCATGTACATTGGCCAAACTGGACAGTCTCTACGTAAAAGAATGAATGGACACAAATCAGACGTCAAGAATTATAACATTCAAAAACCAGTTGGAGAACACTTCAATCTCTCTGGTCACTCGATCACAGACCTAAGAGTGGCTATACTTCAACAAAAAAGCTTCAAAAACAGACTCCAACGAGAGACTGCTGAATTGGAATTAATTTGCAAACTGGATACAATTAATTTAGGCTTGAATAGAGACTGGGAATGGATGAGTCATTACACAAAGTAAAACTATTTCCCCATGGTATTTCTCCCTCCCACCCCACCCCCCACTGTTCCTCTGATATTCTTGTTAACTGCTGGAATTAGCCTACCTGCTTGTCACCATGAAAGGTTTTCCTCCTTCCCCCCCCTGCTGTCGGTGATGGCTTATCTTAAGTGATCACTCTCCTTATAGTGTGTATGATAAACCCATTGTTTCATGTTCTCTGTGTGTGTGTATATAAATCTCTCCTCTGTTTTTTCCACCAAATGCATCCGATGAAGTGAGCTGTAGCTCACGAAAGCTTATGCTCTAATAAATTTGTTAGTCTCTAAGGTGCCACAAGTACTCCTTTTCTTTTTGCGAATACAGACTAACACGGCTGCTACTCTGAAACATAAAGACAAAGTTTGCTTTAAAAGTCAAAAATACATGAAATACATAAACAGCAATAACCCAAATTTAGGGGGTTAAATTTAACAATATAGTTTAGATATTAAAATCCGAATACATCACTCATGAAAAGCTGTACAGGGAGTTGGTTGGGAAAGCAAATATATCAATGAGTACTTGTGGCACCTTAGAGACTAAGTACTCCTTTTCTTTTTTGCGAATACAGGCTAACACGGCTGCTACTCTGAAACATATCAATGAGTGAAAATTGTCCCTCAGTAATTGAGAATTTAGGGCAAGTTGTTCGTTGGTATTTCACTGGGAATTGAGCCAGTCAGACTCTTTCTGTGCCATCCCTGGGTACTTGGGTACTGGCCACACTCTGCTTTGTGCGGCATCTTTATTTGTGGAGTCACATGCCAAAGCAGGTGGGGGGGGCAGTCGGAGGCCGCATGGAACTCGGAACTCATCACCCTGCAGCTACCAATTCTCCCTGCTCTCTCCAGCCTTCAGCAGTTGTTTGCATGGAATGTTTGCAGATTAAAGGCAGACAGCGCTGGGTGAGCAGGAGCAGCTACTAAAATGGACAGCAGTGAAATAGTTAATGCTCAGGTTTAAACATAATTGTTGTGGGGGGAAAGCTGAGGTTCTGCAGAATTTAGTATTAGTGTTGGGCCTTCTCATTCTGTGGTTCAGGAAATGAGCTATAATAGCTTCATATTTTCAATTCTGGCCCTTGGTTCAGGTCCCACACAGAAGATCTCAGCAATGGAAGTCCATTGTTGTGAGTTTGTGTGTCTCCTGTCCTTCACTGTGTCACGCATTTGCCAGAGTAAACCAATGGGGGAGCACTAGGAAACATGAGACAATATTAGCCAGCATGCCTCCAGACACCAGAGGGAGATACACGTGCAAAGATCTCAGGGCTCATTGGTCCTAGGCTGAGTCTCTGAGTCCCTGAGGCAGGAGAAATAAAGGGCTCTCCCTCCCTTGGGGATCAGAGGAGTCCCACTAGAGGATGACTGTTTTTCATTCAATGTAGGTAAAAAAAATCAGCTCACAATCAAGGTGCCCTAGCTCAGCAATGCTTTGTTCAAATAACTCCAGGTTTCCCCAATAACTTGATCTCACCCTGACAATCAGGCTGAGCTGACTTGTATCTTGGAATTTAGAGAGGATTAAAAAAGTTGTTTTTAAACAAAAACTTAGTCACAGACTTAACTCTGGAGATGCTACTGCCTATGTCTCCAGCTCTCCTCCAGGGCTCACGCTGATTTATGCCAGCCGATACCCTGGCAAAAGTTTCCGATGGTGGAGGGTTTACCAGGAATCCAGGTTACGGTGGCGCTTCTTGTGTTCACAGCACACACAGAGAGAAGTTAAATAACAACATAACTTTTTTTCTTAGAATTCAGAACACACAAGAACCCAACACTAAAAAGAGAGATAAAGCAGGCTGCTCCCTAAAACAGAGAGGCACAACTCTCCCCACCTTAATTTAAGTTGGCTGTCTGCAAACTGACTGCTGGCACAGTCACACACTTATCTACAGAGCCCTCTAGCCTGCAAGTAGGACCAGGGAATTCCTCCCTCCCCACCCCACCCCCTTAAAGCGATAGCTGGCAATTCCAACAGTCAGACTCTCAGTACACCCCAGCACCGAGTACCTCTAATCTCCCCTACGCTCAGGCAGCCATTGAGGGTCAGTGCAGCTCAGGGAAGTGGGTACGACCAGGGCTGCCAGGGAACGCAGTGGCTCAGCCCCTGTGCTCAGTGACCCTGGCTGATGGGGCTCTAGCAGGTGTTAAAGCTGAACCCTCTCCTGGGAGAACCCTTTGGAGAACAGCAGAAGTAACATCATCAGTCCTGTGTCTGGGTAACTCCCCCCTTTCCCTGGCATAGAAAGGTCCTCATTGCCCAGCGTGCCCAAATTAACCCCTCTCTGCAGCAGCCTTGTTGAATCTGGCCCATGCCATTTCCTTTATTTTAGTCTCTTAAAGCAGAACTTCGCTAGAGTGAGCTGACGGCAAATACACACAGTCAACAGCGAAGGAGAAGGAGAGAGCACACCCTCCTCTGATGACAGCTCACAGGAAAGTCACCAGAGCAGGAGTGCTGGAGTGTAAATCTAATGCCAGGAAATAATGCAGAAGAGCGAATAAACAGACACTATTTCAGTCTGTGTTACAAGGTAATGGAAAAGGGACCACCAAGATCTCTGAGCATCTTCGACGTTTCTGCAGCAATATTTAAAGTAGGAAAGCGAGAGGCCCAGACAGACTCCCATCCATAGGAACAGCTCCCATGAAGAATAACAGAGCCTCACCCAGAGCAATCGAGGGCTGACACTCACCTGCCTGCTGCATCTTACAGGGAAGGGCAGAGGCTGGCACTGGTGGCAGAGGAAGGGCTCCCAGCTTCAGAACTGCCAGGTCTGCATTGCAAGTGAATGTCTCAGTATTTACAGAAGCATTGCACGTCTAACTCCAGTCTGTTCAGACAGCTATTGCTGGTTAACTTACAGCAATTTTATCTGAACAGAAACATTCTCCGTGCATCCAGCAACTTCCAACTGAAAGTGAAACCATCGCTGGTAAGTTACAGGAATCTCATTTATGGTGCACAGAGATAAAAGACTTAAAGAAACACACACACAGTCCTAGGGAGGTTTCAGAGTAGCAGCCGTGTTAGTCTGTATTCGCAAAAAGAAAAGCAGTACTTGTGGCACCTTAGAGACTAACAAATTTATTAGAACATAAGCTTGCGTGAGCTACAGCTCACTTCATCGGATGCATTTAGTCCTAGGGAGGTGACAGGTTTAGTTTTTAAGGCATTTTCCTGCTCGCTCAGAGTCACTGTCACAACAATCAATTGTATTTCCGTTGTACACACATGCCAAGGCTTTCTGCCCCCACAAGCACTACACTTTTCTGACTGAAGCAGTGTGCCAGGGTGCAGAACTAATCCAACCTCAGTATTAGTCCTTGGCCAAGACAGGAAAGGCCTCCCTGCGGTTTCAGGTAATTCACAAGTTTTCTGGTGCAAAATACAATAAACTCTCTGGGAGACAGACTACATTCTCCTTCCACAATGGAACAATAAACCCAAGAGCCATATTCTGCCTGTCCTTCACACAGGTGGTTAGTGTGAGCTCAGAGGGCAGAGACAGGCTTTCCCTCCCTCCTTGCATGGCCTACATAAAATCCCTCCCCACCTTGTGTCAGCAGGACTAGGGCAGCGCAGGGCAGCCCTACGAAGGGGTGCAGCAGCTGGCAAGCTCCCCCTGCATGTGCTCTAACCCAGCCAATATCCTCGTACCCCCAGAGCTCCCAGCCCTGGCTTCTAATCAGAAAGGCCCTGTCTGGCTCCAGGGTACCTGACATGGGACCAACCCCTTCAGTTGAGCCTAATGGACCTTTCTTTATTTGATAGAGTTATGGGGGGAAGGGTGAGGATTGTTCCTGGGGGACTAACGGGGCTCCTTTGATTTCTTGGCAGGCTGAGTTCATTCATCATTTCTGTGAGATGATGTTTTTCTGCTGGGTGGATGTCACTTGCTGTTGTGACCCTAATGAATTGTTCAGGCATCCAGAGCATTTTGGAGGGATATTTTATTGGTATTTCACTCTAAGGAAAGGCTAGTAGTAAATAACAGAACTGGTCTTGCATGTTTTCTTCTAGGGGAGGTGTCAGAGTTGCCTGGGGACACCACTTATTTCAACTCCCACCTCATCTCCCTCAGCAGCAGTGTTGCTGGCACAAAAGCCCGAGGCAGGCAACAGCTGGATTTGTTGCCCGGTGTGCGTCGCCCAGTAATCACAACGGGGTGGAGAAGTAGAAAAGTTTATTTGAAGCTTCAAGCGGTACAGGGAGACAATAATCTCAAATCCTGCACACCAGTGCAAGCAGTTACACATATTTTATACATTCATTCTTTAGCATGCTTATTCAATAGCAAGCTGTCCTAAGTATCCATATAGCCAATCCGGTATACCAGCCAGTTCCCCTTTTTCCTCTTATCATCTATTCCCCCATATATGGAGTTGTTTGTTCAGCACTATCTAACATTCCTGTCCTGTTTGGCCTAATCTTGCTTCAGACAGTTTGCGCCTGCAATACACTGTTGCAAACTCCTCAGCATGACTACTGTGAGTATCTCCGGGCAGAAAAGGGAAGGGGGGGCCATCTGGGCCTAGAGCGAGGGGGCTTCATCGACACTCATGTTCTTCCATCCCTTTGAGTTACCTAGTGGCCATGCCCGGTGTCCCCAACAGCAGTATCCCACGACTCAGCCAGCCTGCCCAGGAGACTGGGCTCCCCAAAGAGCCTCCCTTGCTCCCCTCTCAAAAGTGGGGGGCAATGACCCTTTGCCCCCTTTCCAGTCTCGAGCAGCTATGGCAGAAACCCATCTCAGTGGCTCCTTGGGAGGGAGAGGAGCCAAAGTGGCCAGCCCAGGGCTGGGGCTACATGGACAGACCCCAAGAGTCCCTCCTGTTGCCCCAAGCAGGGGTCACTGCACAGATCTGCCCTTATGTCCCCTTGCCTATTGTCATGGATCCATAGGATTGGTGCTACATTTTAGCTTTGATGCACCAGACCCCCTAGAGGTCTTACTCTTCCTCCAGGGTAAGACATGCGGCTTCACTGCCTCCTGTATCTGGACCTCTGGGCCCTCATTACTCCGGCTTCACACCTGGAGCCCTGTTCAGCAAATCCAGGGGAGATAGACTCCTGATGGAGACCTGTCCATGCTTCAGGGATTAAGGCACCTCACCAACCATTTGCAGTGCCATTCAGACGGCACTGACTAATAAAGCAGGGTGACCACACATCCTGAATTGGATGGGAGAGTCCCGAAATGCAGAGTTCAAGTCCCAGTCCTGGGCTGAATGACTCCGGGACAGCATTTGTCTTGAATTCCCCATTGCACTGCTCTGTGCCTGCCCGAGGCTCAGGGGTGGAACAGCCTGTTCCCGGGGGTGGCAGGGGGATGAGGTGGGACTCACCACAAGGCCCCGTCCCATCCTCCTTCCTGCCCCCCTGGCCTCCCCGAGGTCCCGTCCCCAGGCCAGGTCAGAAGCTGGAGCTGGGCTGCTGTGGGGAGCCCTGAACCCTGCACCTGCCCTGGGCAGCATACCCCGGGGCACAGGGACACAGACCAGGGTGTTGACTTGGGACCTCATCAACCCCATTCCCCAGATTAAACCAGCTTGGGTGAAACTCAGGGAGCTCACCACTAAAATTGAAAAATAATAGTATTCTGCTGCTGATAAACCTCTGCCCCACAAATGTCCCTAATGAGAGTTATAATCACCAAGGCTGTAAAGTAGAGATACCCTGGCACCAGGAAAATTTTAGGGAGGGTACAGAGATTACCATCTACACAAAACAGAAGGTCACAAATATGTTATAATTTGGGCATGAAAGATAAAATGTAAAAAAATTATGCAGGAAGGAGGACACATAGATGCCAATGAGTAATTGGTTAATTTTTGTGGTTAATTTGTTTGTTATTTAGGAGTATGGGATAATGTGATAGGTTTAGTAAATCTGAAGGAGGTAACTAGTTCTAGCTATATAATGTAAATCTAAAACAATGCTCTTTGGGAATCAACTCCGGACTTCAGTACAATAACAAGCTGCAAAACATTGTATCCCCGGGATACGACTGTGATTTGTACGGGAGCTGGGAACCCCCAGACCAGTGCATCCTGGCTGGCCATCTGGTGATATTTGTAAATTGGGACCGGTGAGCATAAGAAATTTGCTTGGCATATGTGTTCTGTGTGTGGCTAATAATTAGATGTTTAGAGCACAGCTGTGTAAGGCTCTTTCACTGGGAAAATGTCCCGCAGACCCACAGAGCCATGAGCCCCGTGAGTAAGGGCAGATAGTTACATTGACCAGGTTTCTTCCTAATCCCCATGGAGGGTAGGGGTAGGTGATTTACACCCCAAGACGTCAGTAGGGAAAGGGTGGGATGCCTAACTTGACTGGATCACGTCTTGAGCCCTGGGCAGGGCATAGGCAGGCTCTCGCTGGTGGGGGGCACTTGTCAGCATTGTGCTGTCCGGCTGAGCTGGGTGCGGCATTGGGCTGGGTCCTGGAGCCTCATGCTCTGCATTGCCCCCCTGCAGGAGGAGCTGGAGCATCTCAGGTCAACGAGGAGATCAACCGGGTGGAGCTGCAGCTGGATGTGAGCGAGTGCTGGGCTCTGTATGGGGGCCACCTCATCGGACTGAGCACGACCCCTGCCACGACCAGCCTCTTGTTACAGCCCCATCCAAGCCCCAGAGATTCCCTGCAGCTACCTCCGATTGTCTGTGTGCTTGGCCAGTAAGACTGTTCCTTTCTGGTCACAGTCCTTACTGGGCGTTCAGTGACCCTTGGAGCTGCTTCCATAGTCCTCCGCACTGCCCTGCAAAGCTAAGGAGGGTTGGCTGGATTAGCACGTGAGGGGACAGGGATGCTCTCTGGCAGTCAGTGCTGGCCCCAGTGCGGCACTAGGGGGCGCTGTGCTCCGGGGTGGGGGGCAGCAGGGGGCTCTCCCCTGGCAGTCAGGGCTGGCCCCAATGCTGCTTTTCTCCTCCCCGCTGCAGGAAGCCAGGACCACATACCGCAGGATCCTCTCTAAGTCTGCCAGGAAGCTCAACACCCAGGGCTCCCAGCTGGGGAACTGCATCGAGAAAGTGCAGCCCTACTACGAGGCCTGTCTCCTGGCCAAGGAGGTGTGAATGCTCCCCTCCACCCTGCCCCATGCCTGGAGTAGCCCTCACCCTCGGGACATTCATTGCCCGCCAAAATCAGACTCCTGGGTTCTGTCCTGGCCTGGGGAGTGAGTGGGGTCTAGTGGGTTAGCGCAGGGGGGCTGGGAGTCGGGGCACCTGGGTTCTATCCTGGCTGTGGGAGGGGAGTGGGGGCAGGAGTCCCTTGCCCTGCCCTCTCTCCGTGTGACTTCCCCTCCCCACCATGCAGGCCCAGCAGGAGATGTAGAAGATGGTGCTGCTGTACGAGCGCGAGGTCAGCATGCACAACGCCACTTGTGAGATGGTCTTTGTGGCAGAGCAGGACGTCATGGCCGACAAGAATTGGCTGGACCCCACTTGGCAGGAGACGCTCAACCATGCCACCTGCAAGGTGAGATGTGGGGGCGGGGCCGGAGGTTGTACAACCCATGTAGGGGGGAACCACGCCACCTGCAAGGTGAGACATGGGGGGAGGGGGCTGTACCAACCACGTGGGTGGGGGGAACCATGTCATCTGGAAAGTCAGACATGGGGACTCTGTGGGAGTGAGTGGGAGCATCAGCGCGTCACCTGGCTCTGCCAGCAGGCTGAGGCCAAGGTGCAGGGCCTACAGAAATCCCTCAAGAGCAAGCCCTACTTTGAGCTCGAGGCCCACTTCAACCAAATTCAACTGCTGAGATCCTGGCATCTCTGGGTGGGGGCAGGTGACTGCAATTGCCCCAGATGAAATCCCAGCATTCCCGGGGGAGCCAGGGCACCCACCTGCTGAGAACCCGTCGTCCTCGGGGGGCGGGACAGAGCGCATGCCTGCCCCCACTGAGAACTCAGCATCCCTGGGAGGGGGCAGGCTGCTTACCTGACCCCGCTGAGAGCCAGACGTGTCCCAGGGAAGGCTGGGCCTCTCACCTGCTGGGAACCTGCTGTTCCCAAAGGGGCTGGGGTGCTCTTTTAATAACCTGCCGTTCTAGAGGTGGCTGGGGTGCCCTGCTAAGAACAAGCAGTGGCTGCAGAACAAAAGGCCACATTCCTGGCCAAGCTCACCCCAGCCCTCCCCCACAGGGACACCAGAACGAGATCTGCACCAGCAGTGAAGAAGCAAGTGGCCATCATACTACGCAGGACACTTCCAATCCCGGATTGCTATCGGTTGGTGGGAAATCATTTGGGAGCTGGAAAATCCACAGTGCAGGCTCCTGTCATGCATGTGTGCAGGGCCATTAGCTATCTTCTGATGTGCAGGACGGTGACTCTCGGCAATGTGCAGAACACAGTGGATGGATCTGCAGCACAAGGGTTCTCGAACTGCAGGGAGGTGACAGATGGCAGACACATGTTTTGTCCCCAGCCCATTGTGCCGCAGGTTACAGCAACAGAAAGGGCAATTTTCTTTGGTTAAGTGAGTGCTGGGGAATCACTGGGGCTGCTTCACTGATCTGTTGCGGACTGGTCAGGGAAAGTACATGACACTCGCATCTTTAAGAACATAGGATGGTTCAGGAAGCTACAAGCAGAGACTTTCTTTCCCAACTGGCAGATTACCATTGGTAGTGTTGAAATGCCAGTAGTGATCCTGGGGGACCCAGCCTACCCCTGTTTCCCCTGGCTCATGAAGCCGTACACGGGCCACCTCGACAGCACCAAGGAGAGATTAAACTACCAGGTCAGTGGATGCAAAGTGAGAGTTGTGTGGGACACTGGGAGTTTTTACTCACTAGGGCAGATCTCAGTGAGAAAAACATCCCATTGGTTATAGCTGCCTGTTGTGTCCTGCATGGTAGCTGTGAGGTCAGGGGGTTGGGGGAGTTGCTGCAGGGGTGGAGGTGGCTTTAAAAGAGGCATCCACAGTAATCTGACCATTTATAAATATGACTGTGTTTCCTGTAGCTTAGGGTTTATGTGGCACCTGTTGTGCATTGACAAGTGACATTTGCTTTCAGTCGGGCTATGAGTCTGCAACATGTGTTGAACTGACATATAATGTTATTCTTCAAAACTAGAAATTTATTGAGTCCCAAAAACAGAGGACAGGGCCTGGAGGGACAACATGGCAGGCGGCATGGGGGAGGGAGGAGGGAAACAATGTGCAAAACACAGTAGGTAATGCAATCCAAAGTTTTAACCTCAATGAGCAATCTGGGACTTTAAAATTAGACAGGCAGCAAATATTTCTGCCTGTTTCAGTGCACAAATGTAGTTCGTTGAGGCTATACATACACCAGCCATGGATCCCCCAGGTCAGTGTATCTGAAGCTCTGGTTTTTCTTGCTGTCCCCCAGCGTGGAGAGGTGGGGGTTGGGATGCAGCCTGTGATGCCACATGAGCTGTTGGGGATCTAGGGAGCTGCTACCAGGCCATTCTCCAAGGACTGCAAAGGGTGGGGAATCCAGGAATTTTGGATCTATAGGTCAACCAGCGTCAGCAGCATTTGTGTTTGCTGCCTGGGAGGACCTATTATGTCCTGGTGCTTCTTCCTCTCCTTTTCCTGCTGGGATTCCTGGACCTTTCCCCTGTCTGCTCTTTCTTTCTCCAGGCCGCCTGCCATGTTGTCCCTCAGATCCTTTGTTCAAGGAGGACTATAAGCCACCGCTGGGGTTTCAGAGCCAGAAAGGTCAGGCCTGCCCTGCCAGAAACTGAGGGGTAGCACAGGGAGTGGAAGTATAAAAGGCAGGCCCGGCAACATGGGTAGGAGGTAGAGTAGGCCAGGGGAGGCAAACCCATGTGGCCTCACCCATGCTCTGCCCAGAGGCCCGGCCCTTACTCACTGGAGTTCAGGGCTTGGGCCCAACAGTGACCAGGGGATGGAGCGGCAGACGCAGTTCAGGCCATCCCAAAGTGCAGGCCAGCAACGTGGGGTGGCCCAGGCCAGTCCAGGGTTCGGGCCAGTGGCCTTGGGCTGGCCAGCAGCCCAGTTCTTCAGCCAGCCGGTGCTCGAGGGTTGGGCCAAGTCACCCCGGGCCACAGGCCTGACCCATGGCTGCAGGGCGTGAAGCTCAGGGCTCTGGCGGGGAGAGGGGGTGGCTCAGGGCTCTGGTGGGGCTGGGCCTTGGGTGGAAGGGGTGGGGCCAGCAGACTAGCCTCCCCAAAGTGGGGGTCACCCGCCACCCATGCCCTGCAGCACACTTGGGGTAGAGCCGCTCTGGGAGACAGACATATCGCACTTGCTGCTGGAGTCCGAAGAGGACCCCAGCCATACTGAGGACTTTCCAGAGCTGCTGATTGACCAAGACACCACAGAGTTGCTGGGGCTGCCACTGGCCACCTACCATGGGGAGACAGAGGACACCCAAGGAAGGGAGGTACCCATCATGAGGAAAGTAGGAAGCAGCCCAGGGGAATAAGATGACAGTCTGGTTGGGCTTTGGCCAGAGACTAGGTCAGTGTATTGCAGGTGAATCCACTCTGCCACTGTCAGGGCCCTGGGCTGGGACCTGGTGGAGTAGGATGGGCCCAGGTTCCCCTACCCCCTGCTTCCCCACTCTAGGACATGAGGCCTGCGTTTGTCAGCCATCCACCAAAGCCAGGACCCCTGACTGTTTGCTGC
Organism: Dermochelys coriacea; assembly: GCF_009764565.3. Taxonomy (NCBI): domain Eukaryota; kingdom Metazoa; phylum Chordata; order Testudines; family Dermochelyidae; genus Dermochelys; species Dermochelys coriacea. The sequence continues at coordinate 338,702 of NC_050071.1, read as the reverse complement.
TCCACCCTGTCTGAGGGCCTGGAATCATAGACTTTGCTGCCCTGCCTTGACTGCCAGCCAGAGCCCCCAACTGGATGGTGCCCTGTCCTGGCTAAGGGCCCGGGTTCCTAGACTTGTTACTGCTCGGCCCAGCTCAGGTGGCCTCGGCTTTAAAGACAGCTAATTCCCCTCTGAGTGAGTGCCGCGACCAGGACGGGTCTGCAAAGAGGCTTCCCTCAGAGATTGACAAGCAGAGACAGCCATGCACCCTTATATGATCCAATACCTCTTGTGTTCTCCAGCCAGGAGCGTGTCTAGTTTTTGCAGCTGGCCTGGTCAGCTGGGCAGTGTGCACAACAATGGAGAGCTGCTAGCCATGCTCACCAAGGCGGGCAATCAGAAAAGGAATTTCAAAACCAGGTGGGACTTTTAAAGATGGATGTGATGGGGTGTATACCCCAGGCAGGCCCTGAATGGGTTAATATGGGCCTGAGAGGCCAATCATGTTGTCCGGATGCACCTAGAGAGAGAAAGGCAGGATTAATTGATGATGAAAGGGCTGGGTGGTGATTCTAAAGCGAGGAATTGGAGAGCAGAAGGGGCTGCCAGGGCAGAGGGCTGGCAGTCACTCTCTGGAAAGTGGGAGGTTGGGAGGAGGAAGCTGGGGAGGGCTCTTAAGATGCCCAGCCCTGAAGGAAGGGTCAGATTATCTCAAGAAGTTGAAGGGAAGAAGGCCTGGGGGAGCCTGGATAGGAAGGAGCCCAGAGACTGCACAGAGCTTGGCTGCCAGTTGTACGGTCCCTGGACTGGAACCCAGTGTAATGGGAGGGTTCCCCTACAAGCCATCGGCAAGGTGCATGAGCCCGGAGTTTGGCCAAAGACCTTCTTATGAGGACACTGGACCACTTTATGTAAGGTTGTTGTTAGCCCAGAAACAGAGAACTAACTTGCGACCTGGCTGGACAGTCAAGTTACTGCAAGAGAGACCACTGCAGTGATGGAGTGACCGTCGGCAAGGGGCACCAGAACAAAAGCCAGCTGGTTTGCTACACTTGGCCTGACCTGATGACGGGCATTTTTAGCAACCAGTCAGATGCTCAATCCACTGCCAATTATTGGGATGGAATATCAATTGTTTTGATTATTGCCAAGAGTAGCACCTGTAGGGCCTTGGTACCAGCCATAGCATCACTAAGGCAAAGCCAGGAGGGAGGAACAATCACGAGGTTTTCCCTGATATGCTGGAGTAAGCATCTGTGAAAAAGAGGAAGTCTATCTATATTTGACTTCTGGTGTGAGTGTCGGGGCCCATGACACTGCAGACTCTGCAAAAACATCTATACCACTAACTGCTTAAAAAGTGCTTGCTTAATGGGGTTTGTTTTGTTTTGTTTTTGATTGATATGCTGTTGAAGTAAGTGTAGCAGTTACTAACATAAAGGGAATAGACAGGTCTGAGGAATTTGTATTTGATCTTCTGGACGTCTCTTGGAATCCCCAGCAACAGGCGGATAGCCGGCCATTTGAAGCTTGTCGTTTGACCACTCAACACCCCTCCAGACCGGGGTAACTATTGTTTGGAGGTTCTTGATAACCTATTGTGTTTGTATGTGCTTGAGACTACATAAAGCAGAGACTTTGAGAAAAGGCAAAGACTTTGAGAGTGCTGAAGACAAATAAAGTGAAACTTTAAGTAAAAGCTCTTGATTTTGATTTGTTTGTATCAGTCATTGTGATGTTATATGATTATAATACAACATCCCATTGAAATTGGGTAGGTTCTGATGCTAAAATAGGGAAAGAACAAGTTAAAAATTACTTGGACAAGTTAGATATCTTCAAGTCACCAGGGCCTGATGAAATATATCCTAGAATACTCAAGGAACTGACTGAGGAGACATCTGAGCCATTAGTTATTATCTTTGAAAAGTCATGGAAGACGGGCGATTCCGGAAGATTGGAAAAGAGCACATATAGTGCCTATCTATAAAAAGGGAAATAAGGGAAACCCAGGCAATTACAGGCCAGTCAGCTTAACTTCTGTACCAGGTAAGATAATGGAGCAAATAATTAAGGAATCAATTTGCAAACATCTAGAAGATAATAAGGTGATAAGTAATAGTCAGCATGGATTTGTCAAGAACAAATCATGTCAAATGAACCTGATAACTTTCTTTGACAGGATAGCAAGCCTTGTGGGTGGGGGGGAGTGGTAGATGTGGTATATCTAGGCTTTATTAAGGCTTTTGCTACAGTCTCGCATGACCTTCTCATTAACAAACTAGGGAAATACAACCTAGATGGAGCTACTATAAGGTGGGTGCATAAATAGTTGGATAACTGTTCTCAGAGAGTAGTTATCAATGGTTCACAGTCAGGCTGGAGGGGCATAACAAGTGAGATTCCACAGGCATCAGTTCTGGATCCGGTTCTTTTCAATGTCTTCATCAACAATTTAGATCATGGGATAGAGAGTACACTTTTAAAGTTTGTGGATGATACCAAGCTGGAAGGTGTTGCAAGTGCTTTGGAGGATAGGATGAAGATTCAAAAGGATCTGGACAAACTGGAGAAAAGGTCTGAGGTAAATAGGATGAAATTCAATAAGGACAAATGCAAAGGACTCCATTTAGGAAGGAACAAGCAGATGCACAGATGCAGACTGGGAAGTGGCTGCCTAGGAAGGAGTACTGTGGAAAGGGATCTAGGGGTCATAGTGGACCACAAGCTAAATATGAGTCAACAGCGTAATACCGTTGCAAAAAAAGCAAACATCCTTCTGGGACGTATCAGCAGGAGTGTTGAAAGCAAGACACAAGAAGTAATTCTTCCACTCTATTCCTACCGATTAGGCCTCAACCGGAGTATTGTGTCCAGTTCTGGGTGCCACATTTCAAGAAAGATGTGGACAAATTGGAGAAAGTCCAGAGAAGAGCAACAAAAATTATGAAAGGTCTAGAAAGCATGAGCTATGAGGGAAGATTGAAAGAATTGGGTTTGTTTAGTCTGGAAAAGAGAATACTGAGAGGGGACATGGTAACAGTTTTCAAGTACCTCAGAGGTGGTTACAAGGTGGGAGAAAAATAATTCTTCTTAACCTCTGAGTATAGGACAAGAAGCAATGGTCTTAAATTGCAGCAAGGGAGGCTTAGGTTGGACATTAGGAAAAAATTCCTAACCATCAGGGTGGTTAAGCACTGGAATAAATTGCCTAGGGAGGTTGTGGAATCTCCATCATTGGAGATTTTTAAGAGCAGGTTAGACAAACACTTGTCAGGGATGTTCTAGATGGTGCTTGGTCCTGCCATAAATGCAGGGGACTAGACTTGATGACCTCTCGAGGTGCCTTCCAGCCCTGTGATTCTATGGTGCGTGGGCATTGAGAGGGTCCTTCAGCAGAGGGGAGATGGACCCCCGAGACTGGGCTTCCCTGTATGGGGCTGCCCTGGCAGGGCACTGGAGGAAGATGGAGGCTTGCGGGGGAGGAGGGCCCTGTTCCTGCCCTGCCAGCGCTGCTGCCCTCGGGGCTAAGGGATTGGCTCAGGGCTGCCAAGCCACAAAACATGCCCCCCCCACACTCATTTTTCATAGAATATCAGGATTGGAAGGGACCTCAGGAGGTCCTCTAGTCTAACCCCCTGCTCAAAGCAGGACCAATCCACAACTAAATCATCCCAGCCAGGGCTTTGTCATGCAGTTTTGTTCACTAGCTTAGTGCATTGACCTCCCGCTTCCTGTCAGCATAGACTCAGCAGCCACACTAGTATGCTGAACTGAAGGGACCCCAGTGGGGCAGGGAGCTGGCTACCAGGAAACTGAACTAAGCTGTGCAGAGATCCCAGCAATGCAGCCGCCCCTTGTGAGCCTCCCACCAAGGCAAAGTCCAACCTGGTGCAGGAGCTGCAGCTGGCAGTTACCTGCCCTATCTGCACCCAGTACATGGAGGTGCCAGTGACGCTGGACTGCAGGCACAACTACTGCCAAGCCTGCATCCTCTGGTACTGGGACAGGGTGGAGGAGGAGGAGGAGGATCTGAAGCAGTGCCCCCAGGGCCGCCGGTCCTTCCGCCAGCGCAGCTTCCGCCCGAACAAGCTGCTAGCCAAAGTGATGGTGATCGCAAAGAGGTTCCCCTCCCAGGACAAGGCTCAGGACGTGCGCTCCAGATCCAGCACGCTGGGTGGGGTGGAGCCCATGGGGCAGCAGGTAAAACAGCAAGAGCTCAGTGCAGCAGGAGGGTGTAGGGGAGGCCGGGAACGCCCCCGAGGCTGGGAGGTGTGGTTCTGTGCCCTGAGATCGCCAGGGCAGGCTGAGTCTTGGTGGGGGGGGGAGACCCAGAGGCAATTGGGAGGGGTCTTACCGGAACTTGGAGGGCCTAGATAGCCTTGCAGCTGGGCATGGCTGAGGGGCAGGAGCACCACTAGGCAGGGCTGGATTAAGGTGATCCTGGTACCCAAGGTACCCTGACATAGGGCCCCCTGCAGCCCCACACCATGACTCCATCCCCAACCCCACTTGTAATGGGGCAGCCATTGGGCGCTTCCCACCCTGCCAGGCAGTGGGCGGATGGGACAGGGTTGCTACCTTTCGCATTCCATGTTGGGCTGATTTCACAAGATTCAGGGAGTTTTCCACAACTTCGGAGTTGGGGCTGGGAAAGGAGAGGCTGTGCAGAGTTTCACAGCTGGTTAGCGCGGAACTTGCATTAGCTGCGGGAGGGCAGTGGTCCAGAACCACAGGCGGGGAGGTGGGTGACCACACAGACAGAGGGGTTTGTGCGGAGATGAGGGAGGCGGGCAGAGGGCTGTACATGGAGACTGGCTAGCTAGATGGAGCTGTATCGAGGTCGGCAAGCTAGAGGGCTATGGGGAGATGTTGGGATTGGACAGACTAACAGAGGGCATGGATGAAAGATGGATAAACTGTTGTGATGTTTCTTGCTCCTTCCTCTGAAATGCTCTGCACTGGCCACTCACAGAGACAGGACAACAGGCGGGATGGGCTCATGGGTCTGATCCAGGGTGGCGGGGAGGAGGGATACCCGGGGACCCATTGCGCTGATCTCACATGGCAGGGAGTATGTGTGTGTAGGGAAGGGGGGAACATCCTGGGCTAGATAGGCCCAGGGGTATAATCCAGGGTGGTGGGATGCAGGGTGGTTAGATGCAGAGGGGCTGGAACAATGTGTACAGTGGGGGTGCTGAGAGCCATTGAACCAAACTGTAAACATGGTAGATGATGGAAACCACTTCAAGCCGGGCTGGGAGGGGGGCAGCACCCCCACAACCATAGTTCCAGCACCTGTGGCTAGATGGCCCCATGGGTCAGATCCAGGGTGGCAGGTATCATTCTGCCTGGTACCATGAGTGCCTGCCTCAGGGCAGACTGTCAGAAAAATGGGGCTTTTTGACTCAGTGATTACCCCCATTTCAAGCACGCTTTCCACCTGCTCCTAGATTTGTCTCTGCATTTCCCCTGTAGACTGGTAGGCTCTGCTAGGAGCAGGGCAAGGCCTGAGGTTTCAGTGTAGTGTACAGTCTTGTCAGCTAAATCTGGCTGTCTGGAAAATACCTGTTTGTGGTGCTTTAAAAGGGCCAGCATTTCCTGCTTTTGGGTTGGACTTAAACCAGAGGTGGGCAAACTTTTTGGCCTGAGGGCCACGTTGGGGTACAGAAATTGTATGGAGGGCTGGGTAGGGAAGGCTAGGGGATGCCGTGTCTCCGCAAACAGCCAGGTGTGGCTGTGTCCCCCCAAACAGCTACGCGTAGCCTGTCCCCAGACCCCTATCTGACCCTCCCTGTTTCCCACCCCCTGACTGCTCCCCTTGGACTCCCACCCCCCATCTGACCCCCCCCGTTCTCTGCCCCCGACTGCCCTGCCCAGGTGCTGGGGGAGCTGAGGCTGCGAGGGACGGGGGACTAGGGTTACCAACTATGATTGAAGATCTGGGAGATTTCCTCCACCCCACTCTCCAGCATGATGTCATGTCATTTTCTTAAAATATCCTATTGAAATCTCCTGGATTGCTCTCGATAGTCACTGGGAGCTCAATGCCGATTCCAGGAGACTCCAGGCCCATCCAGGAGGGTTGGCAACCCTAGTGGGGACAGAAGGGGAGGGGTTGGGGGCTGGCTTCCCCAGGCGGCTGGATCACCAGCTGCCCCTACTCATGGCAGTGCCCAGGAGTTGGGCTGGCTCCTCCTGGCAAAGCTGTCCTGACCCCTCTCCCTTGCAGGAGCTCGGAGGCCAGACTGATGGGCCAGATGTGGCCTGCAGACTGTAGTCTGCCTCCCTCTGAGTTAAACCCTCCCCAAACTCAAGGATGCCCAGGGGAGTCTCTTCCATGCTCTCTCTGACCAAATCAATTAAGCAGTAAAAAAAACCCTCGTCAGCCCAACAAATCATATTCACAGCCATCTCCCTTTCATGATAAGGTTTTACTCTATTGACATGCACTGTCTTCACGGCTCCCCTGCCATAGGGCTTGCTTACATCACATGCAACTTCATTCACTCTATTATCTTAAAAGGTCCTTCCCAATAATCCTGCATTTTGTTTCAGCACTAACACCAAATCACCAATATCAAAGATCTTTCTTCACTATGCCAATCACACCAAACTTTCTGAGTCTCCTGGCTTTTTCAAGGTTCTCTTGCACTTATAGGCACTGAATTTCTCTGGGTCCAGCGGGGTGCTCAACTCCCCACTCTACCCCAAGCCCTGCACCCACCCCCACCCCACTATACTACAGGGGCATGCCAGCACAGCTAAGCCAACAGAGCTAGACTGTTATACGCTCCGTAGTGTAGACAGAGGTGGGATTTTTCTAGCTCAACCAAGCCCAATGTGGACACTCTTATTCTGGTTTAGCAATTTAAGTTTTTGATTTAAGCTAAATCAAAGTAAGAGTCCACACGGGTTTTAAACTCAACTAGTTTAAAACCAGATTTCAAGTTAAACCAGCAGAGCTCGTGTGTCTACACAAGGCTGCAGAGAAAACATGCAGAATCCTGCTGCCACTCAGGCCTGTCTAAGGGCTTGTCTATGCTTGAAACATTTCAACTGCACAACTGCCACTTCGCCACTGTAGTGTGTCAATGTAGACTCTGCCGACGCTGCTGAGAAGTATTCTCCCATCTGCATAGGTAATTCACCTCCCCGAGAAGCAGTAGCTAGGTCAACAGAAGAACTGTTCCATTGTCCTAGTTCTGTCTACATGGTGACTTAGGTCAACGTAACTATGTCTCTCAGGGGTGTGGATTTTTCACACCCCTGAGAGATGTAGCCTGGCCAATCTAATTTTCTTGTGTAGGCCAGCTCGGAGGGTATGTATCCACTGCAATCAAAACCCACTGCTGGCCCTTGGCAGCTGACTTGGGCTAAGGGGTTGTTGTAATGCATCCGATGAAGTGAGCTGTAGCTCACGAAAGCTTATGCTCTAATAAATTTGTTAGTTTCTAAGGTGCCACAAGTACTCCTTTTAATTGCAGTGTAGATGTTTGGGCTCAGGCTGGAGCCCAGGATCTAGGACCCTGCAATGTGTGTGTGTGTGTATGGGGGGGTCCCAGAGTTGGGGCTGAAGCCTGACCTGTAATTAAACCACCCCTTAGTCCAAGCCCTATGACCCCAAGACTTCTAGCACGGGCCAGCTGTGGGTGTCTAATTGCAGCGTACACATACCCTACAGGACTATCCCAAATTGCATTACACTTGCAGCTTTCCCTTTGGGGCCTCCTCACTATAGGACAGATGGGATCCTGGGGTGCAGGTGCATATAAAAGGGTTGCAGCATGAGATGTTAGTGCTGTGAAATCCAGAGTGTGGCAGGGAGTGGATTGTAATAAGGAAAGAGTAAATGAGGAAAAATCTGTGCCAGCTGATGGGGTGAGGATGTGAGAGGTGCAAAGACCAAGGAGGGGGAGGTGTTATTAAGATGTGAAGGGTTGAAGGGTGGAAATAAACTAGAAGGCATGGGATGAAATTAACAAAGGGAGAGTTTATTGTTATTGTTATGTGTGTTCTGGTAGCACATAAAGCCTCATCTGAAATCAGCACCCCATTGTGCCAGGTGCTGTCCAGATACACAGGGAAAGACAGTCCCTGCCCCAGCTGAGATCAGGGCCAGTTGTGCCGGGCGCTGCCCAGACACACAGGGAAAGACAGTCCCTGCCCCAGCTGAGATCAGGGCCCATTGTGCCAGGCGTTGCCCAGAGAGGGACAGTCTCTGCCCTGAGTCTGAACTAACAATTATCCCCATTTTACAGCTGAATAAGTGAACCTTGCAGAGGTTTTTTGTCAATGGCCAGAGTTGCCACAGAGCTCAGCAAGTTGAGCACTGAGCACGTTTGAAAATCTGGCCTTCACCAAATGGGAGCTGATCTCTTGTGAAAACCTGACCCAAGGGTCAGCCAGGGATCTCTGCCAGATCTGGGAACAAAACCCAGACCTTCTGAGTCCCAGCACTGGGTCTCCCTTCCTCTGAGGGTCCTTTTAGGCTGCATAGGAAAGGAAACCTGCTGGCAGTGAGTTCAGTAGGGCTGGAGATGTCTAACACTATGGCTGCATGATTGGAACTGGGAGGGGACAGGATGGGGAAGATGCTATTCCCTAATCCATTCCTAATGTCCTTTGCATAATTCCCCCCTCCCCCTGGATACCCCAGGGACTCTCTGTGCCTCCAATGCTCAGTGGGATCGACCTGTTCACTAACTAGACCTCTCTCCCCCCAGGAGAGTTTCAGGCTGCGTCTGGAGACTCTGAAGAGGGACCTGGAGATTGTGCTGAGCCTCCCATGCGACGGAAAGATGCGAGAGACAGGTGACCCTATCATCCCACCTCCATGACTTTTGTGGCAGCAGCCCTGCACACCCCTGGGCTGAACAGCCCACCCCCAGGCCCACAGGTCAATCTCTGTCTGGGTTAGGCGTGTGGCACTGTGGGGACATGTCTACATTGCACACTGAGCCCGGCCCCTGCTCCAGGGCTGAGTGCAAGCCCCCCGTCTGCCCACACACCAATCACTCTGACTCGGGTCAGCCAGCACGCAGGGCCTGGGTTCTAGCACCCTGCTGGGGGTGGGTCAGATCCCTGGTCCCATTGTGGGACCTAAGCCCTGTCATTTTGCAATATGGATGCAGAGGTAAAATCACCTCCCTATTTCTTCTCACTATGCCCTGTTGATACATCCTAGGATCATGTTGGCCCTTTGCTCCACAGCATCGCCCTGGGAGCTCACATTGGTTGCTTGTCCATCAATCCCCCCCCCCCAGACCCTTTTCAGGGTCTTCTCCTGTAGCCCTTGGGCACCTGAACTCCCCGTTTTAAGCAGGTTGGGCAGCTCTGGTAACACCGTAGTTATTCAGCCTTGTCCCAGGACCTCTCTAGAGCTGTGTCCTCAATGCAGCACTGCGATCCCCAAGCGGGCGCCTCTGACCACCCGCTGTCTGCCCTGCAGCACCTGCTCCACTTCCTGCCCGATGGGCAGCAGATGATCCTCCAGAAGCTGCAGGAGATGGAGGGGGGAAATGGCACAAGGGAGGAGGGGGAAGAGAGGGAAGAGGAGCCCGACCCAGAGCAGGAGGTGAGATGGCAACAGAGTCACAGCCCAGTTCTAAGGGACAAGGGGAGACCTCAGCTCACCCTAGGGCAGCCAACCTCTGTTCAGAATCGTCCTCTGGATTCTAAATGCAATTTGGGGACAGGGATGGTTCAGCAAGGGGCCTTTGCAGCCAGTGCTGGCCCCAATGGCCCATTGAAGTGCTGTGGGGCACTGTGGTGCAGGGAGGGGGCTTAGCAGGGGGTGCTCTCTGCTGGCAGTCAGGGCTGTCCCCAATGCCCCAGTAGAGAACTAGGGAGCCTGTGGTCCAGGGAGGGGGGGGGAGGGGCTCTCTCTCCTCACGGCCAGGCTGCCCCCAGAGCATTGGAAGCCATTAGAAAGGCAGAGCCAGATGGAAGGGAAGGATTTTACTCAACATGTGAAAAAGAAAACCTACAATGTAACCTGACTCTCTTTTTTTCTCTCTCTTTTGTCTGGTTCAGGATGAAAATAACACCTTGAGCAGGTAAGGGCTCTCCCCTTCTCAGACATCACAATCCTTTAATGCATGAACCCCTAACAGCCTTCATAAACCAGAGGACTGGCTCTTTATCTTTGGTATTTCTAAAGCACCTTTCACTTTGGTATCTATCTAGCCACATGCTCCAGAGGAAGGAAGGAAGGGATAGAAAGATAGATAGAAAGAAAGAAGTGTATGGAGTGGATAGATAGATAGATAGATAGATAGATAGATAGATAGATAGATAGATAGATATGAAACCCTTCTGCCAGTTAGAGTGGGCAGCAAGAAGGGCAGGTTCAATATCTAAGAGGCTCCTTTTCAACAGTATAACCAAAACCGACTTGAGCCCACACCCAGTAACCTGGGAAAATTTCACTCTACCCACTGGGCACCTCTAAGAGGCAATTCTTCCCCTCTCACAAGCACAGAGTCTGAGGTAGAGTTTCTTTAATAAAAGTAACCTTGCAGTAATTTAAGAAAACAGCACAAGTGGTATTCATAAACATAAAAGAATGAGCAAGATGCCCTCCGCAGAGAGAATGCTGGGCAGCGTACTTTGCCTCAGGTTCTTGAGTCTTGCAGTGTGCCCCACCCCACCCTTGTTGTGCCTAGTCAGGGCAGACCCAGAGCTCATAGGTACATCTGTGTGAATTCTCCTCTCATCGTGACTGTGTGTGTAGGGGTAAACACCACCATGCTCGCTTTGCTATCCAAGCTCCCTCCAGTCACCCTTACAGGTCATCTGCTTGCTGCTCCTGCTGGCCAATCCCACCCACTCACTGCTACCACCAGCTGCCCCAAGTGATTTTAGCTCTGTGTACAGTGGGCAGAAACACAGCCCTGCCACAAGTGATTTCCGTTCTCAGTGATTTCCAGCTCTGGGCCAGCAGGGCAGAAACACACCCCTACAACAACTGGTTTCAGCTCTGATTAAGCAATTTAAAATAACAAAAGAGGCTCCCAATAAAGTCTATTTAGCTCTATTATTTGAACAGTGAAGAGAAACAGGTTGAAGCAGGCTAGAAAGGCCCCCTTATTAACACCATGCATGCATACCACACACACACTTTCACAGGGCTCTGACATTCAAGCTTTTGGCTTACCTGTTTCAACTGAGGGTGACCCCTCTCCTTTGGGACAGGTTAAGCACAGTCCTGCTTTTCTGTATTCTCACAATAATTACAGCATTGGTAACCATATTTCACTACCCCTATATTCAGTACTAAGGTGATTGGTACCCAACACCAGCCAGAGTTGATCACTTTGACACCTCTGCATCTGCTAAATATGTAAGCAAAGTAGGAGCAAACTGTCTTTACATAAACACACCCAAGTCTCTCCCCCTCACAGCTAGCTGTCAGGGAAGCATTCACTCAGACCCTCCTTACAGATAGATAGATAGATAGATAGATAGATAGATAGATAGATAGATAGATAGATAAGAGTATGTGGACATAGCCTTGACTGGCTGAAAGCCCTTGATGCAGGTGCCCTTTGGGGTCTCCTGAGCTGTGCAGATACCAGGATGAGGTAGGTGGTGCTGTCTCAGCACTCTATGATGGTGTTGCTGGATCCATTTGGACTGAGCAGTGCCCGGACCTTTTGCCCTCACAAATGGTATTGAGTGACGTGGATCACTGTCAGGCCATTGCTACTTGGAACTTTCCGGGCAGCACCATTAGCTGCAGAATCCAGTGACCTGCCCCTGGGACTGAGGACTAGACTCAGCTCATTAACTGGTCTCATTTTCATGGATCAGCCAAGGTGCCAGGACAGCTTGGAAGAGCTACCCCTTGTGGATGTCTGAGCCCAGTGAAAGCCCTCAGAGGAAGGCTGTGAGGCAATAGCATCTAATTTTACAGCTGCTTCTCTAAGCTATGAGCCACATCTTCTGCTGGTGCAAATCAGCACAGCCCCATTGACTCTAATGGAGGAATCCTGATTGACACCAGCCGGGGATCTGGCCCTGTCAGGGTTCCTTCTCCACTCTGAACTCTGGGGTATAGATGTGGGGACACGCATGAAAGACCCCTCTAAGCTTATTTTTACCAGCTTAGGTTAAAAACTTTCCCAAGGGACAAGTTCCACCTTGTCCTTGAACAGTATGCTGCCACCACCAAGTGATTTAGACAAAGAATCAGGGAAAGGACCACTTGGAGTCCTATTCCCCTCAAGCCCCTACACCCCCTTTCCTGGGGAAGGCTTGAGAATAATATCCTCACCAATTGGTACAGATGAACACAGACCCAAATCCTTGGATCTTAAGAATAATGAAAAAATCAATTAGGTTCTTAAAAGAAGAATTTTATTTAAAGAAAAGGTAAAAAAATCACTTCTGTAAAATCAGGATGGTAAATACTTTACAGAATAACAAAAGAATAAAAAAACAGAGGAACTCCCTCAAGCTTTAGTTTCAAAGTTACAGAGAGAAAAAACACAAGGATAAACCTCCCTCTAGCAAAGGGAAAATTCACAAGTTGAAAAACAAAAGGTAATCTAACACATTTCCTTCCTATTACTTACTATTTCTGTAATATTAGATGCTTAGTTCAGATATGGCTTAGGAAGATGTATTTTCCCTGCCCTGGTTCCTCGCTGATCTGGAGAGAACAAAGGAACACAAAACAAAAACCTTCCCCCACAGATTAGAAAGTATCTTCTCCCCTTATTAGTCCTCTTGGTCAGGTGCCAGCTAGGTTATCTGAGCTTCTTAACCCTTTACAGGTAAAGGAGGGATTTTATGCTACCCTTAGCTGTGTGTTCATGACAGGCCCCATTGATTCCAATGCAGTGACCCTGATTTACACCAGCTGGGCACCTGGCCTTGTGTGCGTGCTGATGTGTCTGGGTATCTGGGGCTAAGGGGTGGGGATGGATAACTGCAAATCTGTATGTACCTGGAGAGCACCTATGCAGGAGAGGAGTTCTCCGGGTGACCCCCGAGGACTGAAATGCTGAGGCATGTCTCCACTACAAAGTTTTGCCAATATGAGTTACGCTGGTATACAACTGCCACAGTTAGTACATCGCTTGTGCACATACATATTACGATCCTTGGTTGGCAGTGCATGTACTCACCAGCGGCATTTGTGTCAATGCACAGTGCAGTGCAACATGGGTAGGTATCCCAGTGTGCCACACGCTACCATCCAGAGCACTGTCTTTTGGGTAGCTTTGGCAATGCATGGTGAGGCAGAAACAAATCTCACAGGGATGATTGGGAGCAAGGGGTCAACTTCCCCTACTGTGATGTTCTCCATCCCATAATATCATCTCTCTCCCATAATTTTTGCACCTATTTTCAATTTCCCAAGAAACAAGCAAGGGATTTGTCGCTGTCTGCCATCTCTCATAGAAGCATGGAGCCTGCACATCTCTGCACTATTGGCATGAAAGTTGCAAGCACAGGACACATGATCCATTGTTCTTTGTAGAGGTGCAGGAAGAACCATGACAAACATGACTATTTCCTGGAGGTCAGATTGCTGTGGGACATAGCAAGAAATAACTCAAGGTTGTTAGTGGAATTCATGGAGTAGCTGAAGATGATGGAGTGCCACTTAAAGCTCACCGACTGGTGAGATTGCATTGTAATGCAAGGTTGGGATGATGAGAAATGGCTGCGGAACTTTCAGATGCACAAGGCCACATTTGTGGATCTGTTTGCCGAGCTCACCCCATTCCTCTAGCGCAGGGACACTAAAAGCAGAGCTGCATTGACAGCGGTGAAGTGAGTGGCAATTATATAGTGGAAACTTTCAAAGATGGATTACTGCCAGTCAATGGGAAGTCATTCTGGAGTGTGAAAATCCATTGTGGTGTCCATTGTCATGCAAGTGTGCCAGGCCATTAATCATCTCCTGCTATGCAGGACTGTGACTCTCAGCAATGTGCAGGGCACAGTGGATGAATCTGCAGTTACAGGGTTCCTGAAGTGTGGCAGAGCAACAAACAGCACGCACATCCCTATTTTACCCTCAGAGTACCTTGTCACAGAGTACAGAAACGGCTATTTTTCCATGGTTATGCAAGCACTGATGAATCAGCGGGGACTCTTCACCTATATCAGTGTTGGCTGGTCAGGGAAGATGCATGATTTTCACATAGTTAAGAACACAGGACTGTTCAAAAAGCTACAAGCAGGGACCTTTTTTCCTGAGCAACAAATTACCATTGGTGATGTAGGATACAGAAGGACCTAGACAAATTGGAGGATTGGGCCAAAAGAAATCTAATGAGGTTCAATAAGGATAAATGCAGGGTCCTGCACTTAGGATGGAAGAATCCAATGCACCGCTACAGACTAGGGACCGAATGGCTCGGCAGCAGTTCTGCGGAAAAGGACCTAGGGGTGACAGTGGACGAGAAGCTGGATATGAGTCAGCAGTGTGCCCTTGTTGCCAAGAAGGCCAATGGCATTTTGGGTTGTATAAGTAGGGGCATAGCGAGCAGATCGAGGGACGTGATCGTTCCCCTCTATTCGACACTGGTGAGGCCTCATCTGGAGTACTGTGTCCAGTTTTGGGCCCCACACTACAGGAAGGATGTGGATAAATTGGAAAGAGTACAACGTAGGGCAACAAAAATGATTAGGGGTCTAGAGCACATGACTTATGAGGAGAGGCTGAGGGAGCTGGGATTGTTTAGTCTGCAGAAGAGAAGAATGAGGGGGGATTTGATAGCTGCTTTCAACTACCTGAAAGGGGGTTTCAAAGAGGATGGCTCTAGACTGTTCTCAATGGTAGCAGATGACAGAACGAGGAGTAATGGTCTCAAGTTGCAATGGGGGAGGTTTAGATTGGATATTAGGAAAAACTTTTTCACTAAGAGGGTGGTGAAACACTGGAATGCGTTACCTAGGGAGGTGGTAGAATCTCCTTCCTTAGAGGTTTTTAAGGTCAGGCTTGACAAAGCCCTAGCTGGGATGATTTAACTGGGACTTGGTCCTGCTTTGAGCAGGGGGTTGGACTAGATGACCTTCTGGGGTCCCTTCCAACCCTGATATTCTATGATTCTATGATTCTATGATTCTATGTTGAAATGCCAGCAGTGATCCTGGGGGATCCAGCCTATGCCCTGCTCCTCTGGCTCATGAAGCCATACACCGGCCACACTGCCAGCACCACGGAGAGATTCAACCACCTGCACAGCAGATGCAGAATGTCAGTTGAATGTGCTTTGGTAGATTGAAAGGGCGCTGGCGGTGTTTACTCACCGGATTGGATCTCAGTGTGAAATATCCCAATGCTTATAGCTTCCTGTTGTGTCCTGCATAATAACTGTGAGGCAAAGGGGGAAATGTTGCTGCAGAGGTGGAGAAGGAGGGGTTGTCTGTTGAATTTGAACAGCCAGATACAATGGCTATCAGATGAGCTCAGCGAGGCTCTGTATAGCTAAGGGAGGCTTTAAAAGAGCGCTGTGAGAGTGAACCATGGTAATGTGCTGTGGTGGACTGGGCTCAACCTGGCGCTGCAGTTTGTGGGTCTGTGTGGTGCTTGCTGCACCTCTGTGCACATATCACTGCCAGTGCAGCTATTAATGTTGTGGCGCTTGCTGTACATTTAGGATGACTGCAGGGTTTGGCGCTGATCCACTGGGTTGTGAGTGCACAGGAGCATCACTATCCCTGCCAGCAGGCATTCTACATCATGTGTGGTAAATCAGTTATCACTTTCAAAACAAGAGAGTTTTATTCACATACAAAAATAGCTCCCAACACCCAATCTAAAGAACAGTAAATACATTTTAACTTAAAATTAGGGAATCTTAATGAAGAACCAGAGGAAGAAACATTGATCTGCATTGTAGCTACACATTGTAGTTACATCATCTGGGGCTCTCAAAGATCAGTGTATGTGCAGCTTTAGGTGTCCATGTTTTCCCCCAGTGTGGAGTGGTAAGGGCAGGCATGCTGGCCATGAGGAATGCTATGGGGGGCATGTAGGGAGGTGCTATCCTGCAGTTCTCCACTGACTGCAATGGGAGTTGAGCTTGGGACTGTTGTACCTGGATGCCCACAAGAGTCTGCAGCATCTGCATTTGCCAATGAAGAAGCTCCATTATGTCCTGGTGCATCTCCTTCTCCTTTTCCAGTGCCTTTCTCCTGTCCACACTTTCCTTCTCCGTACAGTCTGCAGTGTTCAGCCTCTATGACCGCTCTTCAAGGTCTGGAGCAGCACTGGCTACCAGGATCTCACAGAACATGTCCTCCCACATTCTCCTTTTCCTCCTCCTTTTCTGGGTCAGTTGTTCCACTCGTGTGGAGGGGGAACCCCTCAAGGCTGCAACAGCTGCAGCTGCAGATAAAATACACACAGGTTTGCCAATATAGTAGAAATGGCAAGTGAAACTGAAGATTCAGAACTGCCCCCTTCCCTTGCTCCCTTTAAGTATTAACCAAGTCATGCTTATTGACACTTCTGCTTCAGTGTGCTTATGCACAGCGCACTCACAGCCTCAACCATGGTGAGTATGATCTTAGGGCCATGATGAGGAAATTGCTCAGTTGCATGAAACTATGAGCCTAGGGCAATGGCATTGAACACTGGCACCTTTTTCAGCAGTCGGTGCTGGTGGTTTAAGCTGATCTCTCACTCCTGAGGGTAACAAAGACACAGGGAGAACAGCTGCTGCTTCTGGTGGTGTCCCAAAGTCATCCAGGCCAATATGCTGCTAGCCAGTTTATGGCTATGGTGCCTGCCAAAGTTATCGCCACTGTCATAGAATATCAGGGTTGGAAGAGACCTCAGGAGGTCATCTAGTCCCACCCCCTGCTCAAAGCAGGACCAAATCCCTAAGTGGCCCCTCAAGGATTGAGCTCACAACCCTGGGTTTAGCAGGCCAATGCTCAAACCACTGAGCTCTCCCTCCCCCCATCATGGGAAAGTGTCCTACCACAGAGGCAGAAATTAGGCTGCCATCCCTAGAAACCTTTGGGAGAGGATTGCAGAGTGTCTCCATGGACGTGTCATTGAGATTTCTCAGGAGGATTCAAGGGACATCCCTGAGTGCACAAACAAACTGCTCCGCCTCACTTCCCCCCCGCCTAACTCTACCGCATGAAAATGAAAAGCAGACAGAAACTCTAGCTCTCTTTGTGGTACCATTACCACTTCTTGTATGAGTCAATTAATGAAAATTAGCTGCAGCCTTCTAATTTGGGGTGCCACCACTATACCCACCGTTTAGCCATGCTTGACTTGGGGACTGACTGGACTGTGGTGGTCTCAAACTGGTCCTGCCTCACTGCATAAATGGTCCTCCCCATCGCCTGTCCTCCATATGCCTCCTCCTCTTTCTTGTCCACCTCTTCCTCCTCCTCTTTGTTCATGGCAGAAGTCTGTGACTTGGGCTCCTTGGAGGTCCCGTGGTGGTGTGAGGGGTACTGGTAGTTGGGTCTCCACCAAGTATGGCATGCGGCTCTTCGTGAAAGCATCACGTCTGTGGCTAGGAAATGCATTGAATGTTGGCATCCTAGCATGCCTACTGCAGCTCCCTAGCATTCACATGGGCCTGCTGGAGCTCCTTGGCATTCACACGGGCCTGCTGCAGCTCCCTGGCATTCACGTGGGACTGCTGCAGCTCCCTGGCATTCACACGGGCCTGCTGCAGCTCCTTGGCATTCACACGGGCCTGCTGCAGCTTCCTGGCATTCACACGGGCCTGCTGCAGTTCCCTGGCATTCACGTGGGACTGCTGCAGCTCCCTGGCATTCACACGGGCCTGCTGCAGCTCCCTGGCATTCACGTGGGACTGCTGCAGTTCCCTGGCATTCACGTGGGACTGCTGCAGCTCCCTGGCATTCACACGGGCCTGCTGCAGCTCCCTGGCATTCACACGGGCCTGCTGCAGCTCCTTGGCATTCACACGGGCCTGCTGCAGCTCCCTGGCATTCACACGGGCCTGCTGCAGCTCCTCTGCATGCTGGGCAGTGCAGGTGCACTCCCTGGCGTGCCCTGCTGCCGGTGGCCCCTGGAAAAGGCCAGGGGAAGGAAGGGGCAGGCCAGGGGGTCTCCGCTCTCTCGTGCTGCTCCTGCCACAGCTCCCTTTGGCAGCGAACGGGAGCATCGGCGGGGCAGGGAGGCATCCAGCAGCCAGCCAGGAAAGGGAACTCAGCGGCTGCAACCAGGACTGCCCCAGCCCTGAGCTCCCCCCTACACACACACACTCTAGCCCCCTGCCCTCCCTGACTCCTGGGCCCCCAACACACACACGCAGCCCACACCTCCTGTCCTGACTCCTGCACCTCCCTACATCCCCACCCCCACCCTGAGCACCAAATGGGAGCACCACCACATCCTTGCCTGCACCCCTTGCACCAAACGGAGCTACCCCAGGTAAGCGCTCTACACCCCAACCCCCTGCCCCAGCCCTGAGCCCACTCCTGAACCCTAACTCCCTCCCAGGCCCTGCACCCCCAACCCTGAGCCCCCTCCCGCACCTTAACTCTCACCCAGACTCCAGACCCCCACCCCAATCCACTCCTGCACCCTCACTCCCACCCAGACCCCACACCCCCAACCCGGAGCCTCCTCCCACACCTTAACTCACACCCAGACCCTGCATCCCCAACCCTGAGCCCCCTCCCACACCTTAACTCTCACCCGGACCCTACACCCCCAATCCCAACCCACTCCTGCAGCCTAACTCTCACCCAGACCTTGCACCCCCACCCTGAGCTCCCTCCCAAACCCCAAGTCTCTAACTCCCACCTAGACCCCCCATTCCCATCCCTGAGCCCCAGGAAGAGGATGAAGAAAAAAAGAATGAAAAATGGAGTGGGGGGGGCAGGGATAAGAGAGAATGTTCTTTTTATGGGCTGCATCCTGAGGGGGGGCCAAAAATGAAGATGAGCACAGGTCCCCACTATCTCTAAATCTGCCACCAGTCAGCTGGGCAGTTGCATACAACAATGGAGAGCAGCTAGGTGTGCCCACAATGCTGGACAATCAAGACAAGGCATTGCAAAAATGAATGTGGCTTTAAAGGCAAGGGAGGGCTTCTGGTCTGTGTGACTCCAGGGCAGTGGAGTGCACCATTGTGACCAGAGTGGTGAGTATCAGGCATTGTGGGATGGGTGCAGGAGGACTGTTAGGGCCAACATAGGTAACACAGTGTCTACATTTCTACTGCATTGGCCTACATACATTGACCACAGCTCAACACCATTCAGGGAGCTGGTGTTACTGTGTTGGCTTAATGGGTGATTACACCAGTGGGGGACAAATTGAAGTGTAGACACATGCACAAATGGGTTGAGGTAAGGCAGCTAACATTGACCTAACTTTGTAAGCTAGCAGCATTCATGATGATTGTTCCAAGGGAAGCAATGGGAGCCCAGTAGTTTGGCATGTTTAACCCTACAGCCCCAAGGAGGCGTTAGCTGGGGCCACGGTCCTGCTGTCCTGCAGCTCAGAAATCTCTAACTACGCCTCTCGTGGTAGGTTGCAGGTCTGGCGGCGAGAAGCCCTTGAAGCCCTGTTCGCAGTCACCAGAGCCATGTGACTGCCGGCTGCCCCTGCTAAACAGTGCCCAGCGGATACAGATGAAGTATTATAGAGGTGAAGCAGGAGTGAATCCCACCCCTCTTCCTCCCACCGCCGTGGCTAGGCCCAGGCTTGACAACATGCAGGGCTAGGTCCTGCAGGACTGGAATAAATTGGCCAGTGGAACCCATTGCCAGGGGATGTTATGAGGCCAAAAGTATGATGGGGTTCAAAAAAGAACTAGATAAGTTGATGGAGAATGGGTCCATCAATGGCTATTAGCCAAGAGGGTCATGGATGCAACCCCATGCTCTGGGTGTCCCTATGCCTCTGACTGCCAGAAACTGGGACTGGATGACGGGATGGATCACTCGATAATTGCCCTGTTCTGCTCATTCCCTCTGAAGCACCTGGCATTGGTCACTGTCAGAAGACTGGATACATGGACCATTAGTCTGACCCGTTGTGCAGGAGGTCAGACTAGATGATCATAATGGTCCCTTCTGACCTTAATATCTATGAATCTATGAATCTACCCGCTTATCTCACACATGCCATTAAATGGGAATGGCTTCAAGTCACTGTCAGCCCGGCCACATAGGAATCTACACCTCAGAGGGAAAAGGCCCTGTATCCCATTAAGCCCCAAGTCAGCCAATGCCCCCACCCTGGGTCCAGATCAGAGCTAGCAACCACTGGAGGGGAAATGCCCCACTGTTGGGCCAACGGGGGTGGGGGTAGGGGTGGGGGGTGGGAGGGGCTTGGATACACTTAATGAAGCCATACCAGGTGCATAAGCAAATGTCTCCCAGGGAAGCAATGGGAGCCCAGGGGCTTAGCACGCTTAACCCTACAGCCCCAAGGAGAAGTTAGCAGGGGCCACGTTCCCAGTGTCCTGTGGCTCAGAGATCTCTCACTATGCCTCTCTTGGTGGATTGCAGGTCTGGCACTGAGACGCCCTTGAAGCCCCACTCGCAGTCACCGGAGCCATGTGACTGGTGGGTGCCCTTGCTGCATGGTGCCCAGAGGATACAGACGAAGGGTTGCAGACGTGAAGCAGGAGTGAATCCCACTCCTTTTCCTCTCGCCACTGTGGCTAGTCCCAGAGTCACATCAAGGAGGGATACGATAGAGAGCCAAAAAGTCACATTTTTTCACGCAACGCACTGTCAACCTCTGGATCTCCTTGCCAGAGGGTGTTGTGAAGGCCAATACTATAACGGGGTTCAACAGGGAGCTAGATAGATTCATGGAGGACAGGTCCATCAATGGCTATTAGCCAGGATGGGCAGGGATGGTGTCCCTAGCCTCTGTTTTCCAGAAGCTGGGAATGGGTGACAGGGGATGGATCACTTGATGATAACCTGTCTGTTCATTCCCTCTGGGGCACATGGCACTGGCCACTGTCGGCAGACGGATACTGGGCTAGATGGACCTTTGGTCTGACCCCATCTGGCCGTTCTTACGTTCTTATGACGGTGTGGAGAAGGACCACAAGGACCAGGGGATACTGGTCTAGATGGACTTTTGGTCTGACCCAGTGTGCCCTTTCTTATGTTCTTATCCACCCGCTCATCTCAACCATGCAGCTAGACCTATCAGTGGGAATGTCTTCAAGTCACTGCCATCCCAGTCACAATTCCCAGGTGGAATTGACACCTCAGGGAGAAAAGGCCCTATATCCCTTAAACCCTAAGTCAGCCAGTTCCCCCACCCTGGAGCCAGATCAGAGCTAGCAACCCCTGAAGAGCAAACTCTCCATGTCCCCACCCCTCTGAGCCAGGCAGTCCCCTCTCCCTGCAGCCTGATAAGAGCTAGCAGCCACTAGAAGGGAACGGGCCCATGTCCCATTCCCCTCACCCCCTGAGCCAGCTAGTTCTCCATCTCAGAAAACTCTGAAAAACTTAGGGTGTGATATACATCTGATGGGAAGTAGTAGTTAGGGACATCTTATGTTATTTTTTCTAAGTAATTTTTCTCTCCTTGCAGTGGTCTGATCTCTTCTCTTTCCCCCACCC
The DNA here is from genome assembly GCF_009764565.3 of Dermochelys coriacea. Lineage (NCBI taxonomy): Eukaryota > Metazoa > Chordata > Testudines > Dermochelyidae > Dermochelys > Dermochelys coriacea. The sequence continues at coordinate 317,165 of NC_050071.1, read as the reverse complement.
AGATGCAAATACTCACTTTGTCTAATCTAATCTATCTCCCATTCTCTTTGTCTCTCTCTCTGCAGTGGAGGTGACTCTGGATCTTAAAACAGCCTACCCTGAGCTTGTCGTGTCCAGGGACCGAAGGAGTATGCATCTGGGTGACAAGCGACATAAAGTGCCCGACTACTATGAGAGATTTGCCACCGATCCCTGCGTCCTAGCCTATGAAGGGTTCTCATCTGGGAGCTTTTACTGGGAAGTGGAGGTGGGCGGCACTGGCTGCTGGGCTGTGGGGGTGGCCAAGGGGTCCGTGAAGCAGAAGGGACCTCTCAGACTCACACCTGAGCATCGCTTCTGGACCATGGAGATGCGAATGGGCAAATACTGGGCTCTCAATACCTCTCTGGTCCATGTGTACTGCAGGAGGCTTCGCAGGGTTAGGATTTGCCTGGATCTCAGGGAGGGGCAGGTGGCCTTTTACAATGCCAACACCTCGGCCCATCTCTACACCTTCACCGCCTCCTTCATGGAGGAAATCTTCCCCTTCTTCTACACCAAGGACAAGAAGACCCCACTGGTCATTAATAGGTCCAAGCTTGAGGGATGGATTCCTCTGACTGAACTAGTCCATCCCCTGTCATTTGACTTGCATATGCCTTCCCCTGCCCCCAGCACAGACTGATCGTGAGCTCATCACTTGCATTTCCATTGCAGCCAAACATCCTGTTTTAACAATTTCAAAATGCTGCATTTGGAATTTTCCTGACTGAAAGTTTGTCAGCTTGAGTGGAGTGAAACGTTTCAATTTTTCATTGTGAAGTTTTCATTTTAAATTTTTTAAAGTGCAAATCAGAAGAAAATATTTGGATTTTATCAGATGAAACAATTTGATTGAACTCAACGATTTTTTTAATGTTGTTTTGCAAGAAATTTCAATTTTAAAAAAAATCATTCCGATTTGGAGTGAAAATAAACTTTGAAATTGCAGAATTTCCCATGAAATGGAAATTCCAATTCTCACTTATAGAATACGAAATTCTTCTGGTTTCTAAGGCTTTAGGGATCACATTTTTAAACCATTGTGAGGAACAGACATCTTATATTTTTTTAAATGAGGGGTGAGATTCTTTTGTCATCACAGGACCCTGGGAGCTGGGGTTTTAAGGAAAACAGCAAATAACACAAGACTTGCCATGAAATCGCCAGACTTGGCTCAGAAATTAGAAGGTGAATGGAAAGCTATAGACTAACAAATTTATTTGAGCATAAGCTTTCGTGAGCTACAGCTCACTTCACTGTATGCATCCAATGAAGTGAGCTGTAGCTCACGAAAGCTTATGCTCAAATAAATTTGTTAGTCTCTAAGGTGCCACAAGGACTCCTTTTCTATCTGTAGCAGTTACTGATACATGTAGATTGTAAGAAACAGCTTTTGTAAAAAGATGCTACTTTATTTGTGCATGCTTGAAAACTGTTATCATATTTCAATCTTCTCTCATAGGTCATGTTTTCTAGACCTTAAATTTTCACAAACTTTATAAGTGTACTCTCTATGCCATTATCTCAATCATTAAGATTTTGAATAGAAACATATCCAGAACTGATCCCTGGAGAACCCCATTTGTTATGCCCATCTTATTTATCGTTATGTCCATCTAGGTTTCATTTCCATAGTTTGTTTATGAGAAGGTCATGGGAGACAGTATCAAAAGCCTTACTAAAGGCAAGATATACCACATCTACCACTTGTAGTCTTGTTACACTGTTAATTAAAGCTATCTGGTTGGTTTTACATGTGAGACTGCTTGAAATACCATTTTTAGCAAAGTAGGACCTCTCACTGCTGCAAACTATCGGAATGTGCTACCCGTAAAACTGCACTGGGATGAAGCTAATTCCAACAGACAGCAGTTTTTCACACTGCTGGTATGTGAGACCGCTGCCTATAAGAATCAGCTGCATCCGATGGCTCTTTTTTTAGCAAAGTTGGACCTCTCCAGCCTGCGGGAAGCACAGTCCTGCAGGTAGCATTTTCACACACATACGTGTATGACACTGCAAACTATAGGGATGTGCTAGCTGTAACATTGCATCAGCTACATCAGATGGCGCTCTGTACACTGGAGAACTAATTCCCTAGATGACCAGCAGGAGGCGCTGCGCTGGTGAGTCTCAACCTCGCTACAAAAGGAGTACTTCTGGCACCTTAGAGACTAACAAATTTATTAGAGCATAAGCTTTCGTGAGCTACAGCTCACTTCATTGGATGCTGTAGCTCACGAAAGCTTATGCTCTAATAAATTTGTTAGTCTCTAAGGTGCCACAAGTACTCCTTTTCTTTTTGCGAATACAGACTAACACGGCTGCTACTCTGAAACCTCACTACAGTGCCATTGGATTAGAAGAGCTTTTGTGGCAAGAACCACGAGTAGAGCAATGTATGTGTAATATTTCTAGCCTCAGATACAAACATTACATGCATACAGGCTCGATAAACACAGTCAATAGGTCTTAAGTTTTGCAATGATATCCCACGTCAGCCATCTTGCATAAAGCATATATTAGCTATGTCATATCCATATCATAAGAATATTTTCATAAAGACTGTAGAGCAGGGATCAGCAACCTTTAGCACGCAGCTCGCCAGGGTAAGCCCCCTGGCGCGCTGGACCAGTTTGTTTATCTGCCACGTCCACAGGTTCGGCCGATCGCGGCTCCCTCTGGCCACGGTTCGCCGCTGCAGGCCAACAGGGGCTGCGGGAAGCAGCGTGGGGCGAGGGATGTGCTGATCCCTGATGTAGAGTATAATGTCACACTCCACATGTATGTTGCCGATCCCAGATATAGAGTATAATGTCACACCCCACTTGTATGTTTGCTGATCTGCAAATACTAAAGGACCATGCACCTTTGGGTGCAAACGCTCATGACAATAGTGCAGACCCATGCAAGCTCCAGGATTCTGTGTGAGATGGCAGACAGTAAGGAAGGCAAGGCAGGTTAGTGGGTTTAGAAAAAAAGGTGTAAACATTATGTATACATTTATGTATGTGATACATATAAAATTAGTGGATGGTTAAAAACGCATTATAAGAAGTTTGATCCCATGGCCACAACCACCCCTGTCTGACCTATTTGATACCCAGCATACACTGCCAAACCAAATCTTCCCAAAATACAGTGGACGGACAGTGAGATATCTATTCATGGTGCACCTCGCTCTGAATCTATACAAGTACTTCTGGTGAGTACCCTGACTGCTGAGGCAGGGAGTCCAGGAGGCATGCACACAAGTGACATAGTAACCGTAGTGACTCTATGCTGAAATAACTTGAGTTAACCCACACTTAAAGTGTAGATATGGCCTTAGCTATATGAAATGTTTGGGAGAGGTAACAGGATCAGTATGAGGGTAGACTAAGGTGTTTAGTCTCAAGGCATTGGAACTGACCTTACTCCACCGTACATGCTCAGGAACAAAGAGGCACCAAAAATATCATTTATTTATTAAAATGTCTTGACTTGAGGGTGTATAACTCATGATTTTAGAATTCTTGTTGTTGTAAAGGTATCTTGGGGTTGTAGATGTGTGTTCATTATATTTTGAAAGGAAAAACTATGAATGGGTTGAACAAAGAATTCAATCAGTCCCTCAGGATAAGTACATTGGCTATTAACCAAGATAATCAGGGATGCAGGCCCATGCTCTGCATGTCCCTAAACCGTCCTTTGACTGCCAGATGCTGGGAGTGGACAATGGGATGGTTCACTGAGTCATTGCCTGGTCTGATCATTCCCTTAGAAGCACCTGGTATTGGCCACTGTCACAAGACAGGATTCTAGATTAGGCGGACTATTGGTCTGACCACCAATATTTACACCATTGGTGGATTGACTCAAAACAAAGTTTTGACAATAGGCCAGAAATTCAGTCAGAGTGGAAGTCAGATGATCCAACAGAATAAACATCTGCTTTAAAAATTAGAAGAAAAAATAAGAATTAAAAATCCAGGGAATTCAGGGAATCCCAGCAGCAGATAAGACAACTTGGGAAACTGCTCAGAGAATCTATGCAAAATCAGATACAGTAATAAGGGATTCTTTGTTTCTGAGAGGGGTATATGTAAAATATTTCACTGAATTAAGTCTCAGGGATTATCTGCACTGGCAAGTTATAGCGCTCTAACTTGCTGCCTCAGGGTTGTGAAAAATCCTCCCCCCGCCCGAGCGCAGCAAGTTTGAGCGCTTTAAAGCGCTAGTGTGGACAGACTCGGCCCCCAGTGCTCGGCGCTAATCCCCTTGTCAAGGTGGATGACCAGGAGCACTGGCACCCGCGGCAGCGCTTTGAACTTTGTAGTGTAGACACAGCCTCAGTAGGTTAGATCAAAGAGGAGCTGCAGTGACGAGGCAGTGGGCTGCCTGTACCTTTAAGAACCCCACCCTGGGAAGCCGATGCTGAGAGGTGCTGTCTGTCAGAGGGGAAATAAAAAAAGCCCCTTTGCCCCCCACCATTTTTGCAAACATGGGTGTCTCAGTCCCACTGGGTAACTGAGAACCCCTGTGCCCCTGCCTGTGCTGGGTTTTGCCCTCTGCCAGCGCCTCACCCCGAGCTTATCTCCTGCCCCTCCCCCATCCCTGATTTTGCTCTTTAGCCCCTCTGCTAATGCTGCCTCCAGCTGTTTGACCCCCCTGGCCAGTCAATTTCCGCCCCCTGCTCAGACCCTGGACACCCCCCTGCTCCGATTCGCCCCCTTTGCCACTTTTTAAACCCTGTCAAAAGCAGTCAGCAGAATCCTATGGGTTTAAGGGCAGGGGGAAGGGCAGTGGCTTCAGCAGATGAACTGAGCATGCTCAGTACACCATAAGTAGCACCTTGCTACGCAGAGCAGTATCCTACACTACACCTGCTGCACGGCCGCCCTGTGTCCTCAGCCGGCGTCTGCGGCGCTCCCGCCACCCGCACCACCCGCCTGCTCCCCTGAGGCTGCGGGTGAGCCTCCCTCCCTGCCCCCCTGCCCAGCACGCCCCCCACACGGGGGGTGTCTGTGCCGGTGCTGAGCTGCCTGAGTGGGCCTTACCATATGTAGGAACAGGAGACTATGGCTGATAAGGGGGTCTCTCCAACTATGAATATTTCTTCTTCAACCCTGGATGAAGTGATCATACCACCTCTATCATCCCTGTCTGATGATTTTAAGCAGTTTCAGGATCTTATCAAGAGAACCATAGATTCTTTACAAATCCCCCAGAGGAGATTAAAAAAACCCACATCATAAGCTGCTCGGAACTCTCCACATAGCCTCCTCCACTTGCATTGCCCTGCTAATCAATGAGGCATTCCTGGACTTTGCAAAAGTCATCTGGCATACTCCAGCCTCAATTCCTCCCACAAAAATATTATGTTCCCTCTTAGAAGTCAGAATTTTTATTTTCTCATCCCTCTGCTAGCTCCTTGGTGATCAAGTTAACGAATATGGAAGACAGCACTATGTTACATCTATGAAAATAAGGAAGTTAAAAGTTGAAAGTTCTTTGGCTACTTTACAGTTTAGAATCACCAACTAACAAGTGTTAATGGTGAAGTACAACCACACATATTGTATGAAGCTGAACTTGTTGATTGAACATCTATTGAGAGAATACAGAGAGCACTTCCAGGCAATTATTGCAGAAGGCCACCTCATCTCCAGAACATCTCTGCAGGCCTCTTGACACAGCCGATACTGGTGCTCTTTCAATTTCTATGGCAGTAGTTATGAGGATGGCCTCCTGGCTTCCACTCTTAGGATTTCCAAAGGATGCCCAGTATACTGTAGAAGACCTTCATTTTGATAGCACTAAATTGTTCACTTGCAACACAGACTAATGTCTGCCTGCATTAAAAGAGTCCAGGGCCACTCTACAATCTCTGGGGAGCCACACAGAAGAGAAAGTTTAGTAGGTCCCAAACAAGTGCAGAGATCCCATCCCTCCTGTTTCTTGAGCTCACAGAGGCCATATGAACCTCAACGCAAAAGTCAGAGTTTCCAAAACCGCCCACCTCCCATCCCTCACCCTCACAACTTTCTACCTTGAAACATCAATTATGATGAGATTGTCAAGCTCGTCATCTGCTCACTTTCTTACCAGCTGCTATGTTTCACCTGCCTTCCTCCCTTCAGAAACCATCTTTATCACTTCCAGTGGGCTTGGGAGCCCATCACTACATACAAGTGTGTTTGAAGATTATTTCCACAGGGTACCAACCCACTTCACTTCTTTTCTGCCCACCAACCCTCCTTCTCCATTCCTCTTCAGGGGCCACTCCCATGAGAATCTGGTATGATAGGAAATACTCTGTTCTCCTCTGAGAAGCTATAGAACCAGTTCCATGCAACACAGAGGGATGGGGTTTTATTCCAGGTATTTCCTGGTTCCAAAAAAGAGCTGTGGTTGGAGACCCATCCTAAATTAAAGATTACTCCATACCTTTGTGAAAGCACAGAAATTCAGAATAGTGGCACTTGCAGTGATAATCCCATCACTGGACCAAGGCCCTTGCCCTTCAGGATGCATATTTCCACACTGCGATCCACCCATCTCACAAATGAACCCTATGTTTTACCATTGCCAGAGCCATTTTCAGCACAGGTCTTTCATCTGCCATAGGGTCTTTTCAAAGATCACGTTGGTAGTAGTGGCTTCTGAAAGGACACTTTGTGGAGGTGACTCCACAGGCAATTTATGAGGCTCTTCCTCAAGTTAGACCTGCAAGTGAACATTCATAAGGCCACGTAAACCCCTCTACAAAAGCTGGAATTCATGGAAGCTCATCTTGACTCAATAGCAGCAACAAGAGCCTTACTCCCAATTCACAGATTTATGTCTCTATCCAACTCAGTCAATATGATCCAGATCAGCCTTCAAACCCTGTCAGGAACTGTCTTCAGCTACTGGGGCATATGACAGCTTGTACTTTTTCTTGCCCGAGTGCACATGCATTGCCTTCAAGGAAAGTTTTGTCATCAAGAAGACAATTTAAACATGCTTTTTTCCAAACCCACCTTTGTAAAGGAATCTCTCAATTGATGAAAAGATTCTTCTGCTGACATAATGCTGTCCACATTGGCACTTTTGTTGGTGAAACTTATGTCAGTCAGAGGGGTGTTTTTGCACACACCCAACTGGTAAAAGTTTTACCTACAAAAATGCTAGTGTAGGCAAAGCCTTGACCTTTCCCATTTTGCCCCTGTATGCTTATGTTTATATTAATCCTTTGCAATTTGACCTAGCTTTCATTATTTTAATGACTCTTTTTGAATTTCAGGTTGTAGAAGAGCTCCTGGTTAATCCAAGAAGATATCCTAGCTTTCTTATGTATTGGAATAGTTTGCTCTTATGCCCTTAATAAGGTTTCTAATAAAAAAAACAGCCAGCTCTCCTGTTCTCTTTTTTTCCCTTAGACCCCAGGATCTTACCTTCCAGTTCTGTGAGTTTGCTAAAGTCTGCCTTTTTGAAATCCATTGTCTTTATTCTGCTGTTTTCCCTCCTATCATTCCTTAGACTCATGAATCCTGTGATTTCATGACCATTTTCACCCACCTTTGGCCAGAAGTAACCAGCAGCCAGCTTCGTTCCTGTGAAGGAGCTGTTTCCTCTTTCCCTGGTGGTATGACTGCAGTCCTCTCCAGCTGGATTTCTTCCTTGGAGGTCTCCATGTGAATATTTTCACTGAATTGCTTGTATGCATGGATGTTCCTCATCCTCATCAACCTCCCCCTGCAACTCTCCCACCTGCTTCCTGAGAGATTCTGCCAGTAGGCACCTCTTACATTTGATGGTCTCCCCCACCTGGCTTTCTACGATCAGGAAATGCAGGCCAGTGTCTGCAAATCCACACCAGCACCAGGGTAGAGGCACTCATGGTCAGGGTCTGTGTCTGAACACAGGGGCAGGTGGAAGAGCCAGGAGCAGTGTTGGCACTGGTGATGTGCCCTTTCTGAGCTACGGTGATTTTAGTTCTTTCTCAAACTTCCATTTGCTAGCTCCCTCTGATCTCTATGGGTATGTCTACACTGCAATAAAACACCCAGGGCTGGCCCACATCAGCTGACTCGGGCTTACAGGGCGTGGGTTGGGTGCCTTATAATTGCAGTGTAGATGGCTGGGCTTGGGCTGGAGCCCAGGGCCTGGGACCCCCCGCACGGGGTTCCAAAGTGCAGGCTCCAGCCCAAGTCCAAATGTCTGCACTGCAGTTTTATAGCCCTGCAATCCACACCCCATGAGCCCAAGTCAGCTGACACAGGACAGCCGCAGTGTTTTACTGCTGTGTAGAGAACCCCTTAGTGTCTGGCTTTTCAGACCTTCTCTCCTAGGTCAGCCCTTCCCCCTCATTATCACACAGGGGAAGGGTGATCACAAGCAGAATCAAGAGCGATCAAAGGACAGGAGGTTATGTTAACTATGGGTTAAGTGAGCAGTACTTTGGTGACCAGCACTGTCTCTAGCACCTTGAGGGCAGTATGTCACAACAGGAGCTTTGGGGATCTCTGTCCAGCATCACCCCCTCATGTGAGAGTGAGAATTCTATTCTCTGCCTCATTGCCTATTCCCAGAACTTTTGCTGTCTGGGTAAGCAGCAATGCCTGGTATCGTCTGCCCCACCTGATGTGGCTGGCAGGATCACATCTTCCCCCACTTCATATTGAAGTGGTGAGTGCCCAGTCTGCTTTTCCCTGAGTAGCCCCATGGAGAACCACTACCCCCATACACACACTGTTCCCAAAAGGTTTCCCCTTTTTATTCTTCCTTGGCTGCACAGGCTGTATGTGCTGGAGAGGCTTTTCTTCTTGCACCTCTACCTCCATTCCTTATGGGTAGGAGTTACCTGTCTTTCCTCCACACCCTAGTTCTGCTTCCCCTGGGGCAGAGACAGAGGAAATCAGGGAATGTCGCAGCCAGGAAAAAGCTGGGGAATCATGACAAATGGTTCCAGGGTTTCCTGGGCTATGGTCTGCCTCTAATGCTCAGATTCTCACTCCCCACCCAGTGGATGTGACTCTGAATTCAACTACAGCAAGTCCCCAACTCTGTGTGCTGGACGGGGGATGGGAAAAGTGTGAAAAGGAGTCTCACAGCTGGACATGCCTGACAACCCGGAGAGATGTGACTGTGAACCCTGCCTGCTGGGCTGTGAGGGAATCACTGCAGGGAGACATTACTGGGAGACAGAGGTGGGGAAAGGGGAGAGTCTGGGCAGTTGGGGTGGCCAACAAGTCCATGAGTCTTCCCTTTCTTTGGAGTATAGTCTGAGGTCAGGCTGCCTGTGGGACATGGCAGAGAGTGGGGAAAACGTCCCCCTCAGACCCATGCCATAGCCTCACACTGCTCCCCTCTGTAAGCTCAGACACTGACACCCACTCTCTTGTTGTGGGGGAACTTCAGTTAATCCCACTGGTTGCCTAATATTTATTCCCAATCTGCTTGTCTCCTCAAACAGTGAGGGTCTGTCCTGAAAACCCAGTCCAGACTCTGCTCAGACATCAGGGTGTGCGCTAGAGATAAAGGGTTGCCTGGTGGACAGTGCACTGCCTGGGCCTTTGGCTGTCCAAGTTCATTTCTGCGCCCCACCACAAAGAGACTGTGCAACCTTGGGCAAGTCACGTCACCTCCCCGAGCCTTAATTCCGTTGCGTTCATTTAGATGGAATGAATAGGCCAAAGAGTCACAGTTGTTACCATGACCCCGAAACTGTCCAACAGTAAACCAGTGTTAAACAAAGTATGGAACTGTGTCTATAGAGACCTCAGCCTGCTTAATACCAGGGCAAACACACTGTTAAATAGCCTTTTTACCTTCTATTAGAGATACAGAAAAGAAAGAAAAACAGTTAAAGCTTTTGAAATGTAACGTATGAAATAAGGCCTTCATCTTTACAAAATCCATTGTTCCTTTTAGCTGTAGAGAGTCTGACATTCAGGTCAATGGTAACTGGGACAAAATGCAACATGGTTTTACAAAAGGTAGATCGTGCCAAACCAACCTGACCTCCTTCTTTGAGAATGTAATAGACTTTTTAGCCAAAGGAAATGCAGTGGATCTAATTTACCTCAATTTCAGTAAGGTGTTTGATACGGTGCCACATGGGGAATTATTAGTTAAATTGGAAAAGATGGGATCAATATGAAAATTGAAAGGTGGATAAGGAACTGGTTAAAGGGGAGACTACAATGGGTCATACTGAAAGGTGAACTGTCAGGCTGGAGGGAGGTTACTAGTGGAGTTCCTCAGGGATCGGTTTTGGGACCAATCTTATTTAATCTTTTTATTACTGACCTCGGCACAAAAAGTGGGAGTGTGCTAATACATTTGCGGATGTGTTTTTTCCACCAAATGCATCCGATGAAGTGAGCTGTAGCTCACGAAAGCTTATGCTCTAATAAATTTGTTAGTCTCTAAGGTGCCACGGGTACTCCTTTTCTTTTTACAAAGCTGGGAGGTATTGCCAATACAGAGAAGGACCGGGATATCATACAGGAAGATCTGGAGACTAACAAATTTATTAGAGCATAAGCTTTCGTGAGCTACAGCTCACTTCATCGGATGCATCCGATGAAGTGAGCTGTAGCTCACGAAAGCTTATGCTCTAATAAATTTGTTAGTCTCTAAGGTGCCACAAGTACTCCTTTTCTTTTTGCGAATACAGACTAACACGGCTGCTACTCTGAAACAAAGGAAGATCTGGATGACCTAGTAAACTGGAGTAATAGTAATAGGATGAAATTTAATAGTGAAAAGTGCAAGGTCATGCATTTAGGGACTAATAACAAGAATTTTTGTTATAAACTGGGGATGCATCAGTTGGAAGTAACGGAGGAGGAGAAGGATCTCGGAGTATTGGTTGATAATAGGATGACTATGAGCCGCCAATGTGATATGGCCGTGAAAAAAGCTAATGCGGTCTTGGGATGCATCAGGCGAGGTATTTCCAGTAGAGGTAAGGAGGTGTTAGTACCGTTATACAAGGCACTGGTGAGATCTCACCTGGAATACTATGTGCAGTTCTGGTCTCCCATGTTTAAGAAGGATGAAGTCAAACTGGAACAGGTACAGAGAAGGGCTACTAGGATGATCAGAGGAATGGAAAACCTGTCTTATGAAAGGAGACTCAAAGAGCTTGGCTTGTTTAGCCTAACCAAAAGAAGGCTGAAGGGAGATATGATTGCTCTCTGTAAATATATCAGAGGGATAAATACCAGGGAGGGAGAGGGATTATTTCAGCTCAGTACTAATGAGGACACAAGAACAAATGGATATAAACTGGCCATCAAGAAGTTTAGACTTGAAATTAGATGAAGGTTTCTAACCATCAGAGGACTGAAGTTCTGGAACAGCCTCCAAGGGGAGCAGTGGGGGCAAAAGACCTATCTGGCTTCAAGACTAAGCTTGATAAGTTTATGGAAGGGATGATACAATGGGATAGCCTAATTTTGGCAATTAATTGATCTTTGACTATTAGCAGTAAATATGCCCAATGGCTGGTGATGGGATGTTAGATGGGGTGGGATCTGAGTTACTGAAGAAAATTCTTTCCAGGGGGTCTGGCTGGTGAGTCTTGCCCACATGTTCAGGGTTCAGCTGATCGCCATATTTGGGGTCGGGAAGGAATTTTTCTCCAGGGCAGATTGGCAGAGGCCCTGGGGTTTTTTCACCTTCCTCTGTAGCATGGGGCATGGGTCACTTGCTGGAGCATTCTCTGCACCTTGAAGTCTTTAAACCACTATTTGAGGACTTCAATAGCTCAGACATAGGTCAGTGGTTTATTACAGGAGTGGGTGGGTGAGATTCTGTGGCCTGCGTTGTACAGAAGATCAGGCTAGATGATCATAATGGTCCCTTCTGACCTTAAATCTATGAGTCTATGAGGTCCTATCGCAGGGCCCTGGTAGTGGCAAAAGCATGTACCACTGAGTTAGCGGGGGGCAACTGAAACACACTGACTCAAAGTTTCAGCTCACTAACCTGGCCACTGTCTAATTTCCTATGGCTGTTTCCTATCATGGTTCCCACTGGCTGCTGCAGTTTGGACATCTCTGTTGTCTCCAGGTTCCCCGGTCTGCACTGTCCTAGGGAACTCTAGACTCTGCAGGGCCTCCCTGGAGTCTGCCTGGGTTGTGGTGTCTGCTGCTCCTCAGCTGGAGCCTGCAACATGCATCCTTCCTCTCCCACAGTCAGCCCCATATGAGCTGAGTCACTTTTATACTAATGCATTTGGAGCATGCCCTGTAGAGATGACAGGGGTGGATTTCTTAGCCCACAGTGTAGGGTTAACCCTTCCCCATCCAGTGCAGGGCGAGTGCACCCCATCACACACACCAATTCTGGTCCCCTGATTTCCTGTCTCACACTTCTCTTGATTACCAGGCACAAGACATGATCTTACCATAGTCCTTGAGTTATGTCAGGAGGCCTTTGTGTCTGAACTAATTCAATCTGTCTTTCTTCCTTTTTTTTGCACCTTTTTCTGATCAATATTTATTATTATTCATTATTTTGACACTTTATAAACTTTCAGTCACTTTTTACAGTTGAATTCACAAGTAGGGTAAATTTGTAGACACAATTACCATAATAGTTCCCGATCTCTCCCCAGGGAGAACTGGAAGTCCTGGCACAGTCAAGGAATTATGATATGATTGGGATAACAGAGACTTGGTGGAATAACTCACATGACTGGAGTACTGTCATGGATAGATACAAACTGTTCAGGAAGGACAGGCAGGGCAGAAAAGGAGGTGGAGTTGCATTGTATGTAAGAGAGCAGTATGACTGCTCAGAGCTCCGGTATGAAACTGCAGAAAAACCTAAGAGTCTCTGGATTAAGTTTAGAAGTATGAGCAACAAGGGTAATGTCATGGTGGGAGTGTGCTATAGACCACCAGATCAGGGGGATGAGGTGGACGTGGCTTTCTTCTGGCAACTAACAGAAGTTACTAGATCACAGGCCCTGGTTCTCATGGGAGACTTCAATCATCCTGATATCTGCTGGGAGAGAAATACAGCGGTGCACAGACAATCCAGGAAGTTTTTGGAAAGTGTAGGGGACAATTTCCTGGTGCAAGTACTGGAGGAACCAACTAGGGGCAGAGCTCTTCTTAAATGCTCACAAACTGGGAAGAATTAGTAGGGGAAGCAAAAGTGGATGGGAACCTGTTAGGCAGTGACCGTGAGATGGTCGAGTTCAGGATCCTGACACAAGGAAGAAAGGAGAACAGCAGAATACGGACCCTGGACTTCAGAAAAGCAGACTTTGACAACCTTAGGGAACTGATGGGCAGGATCCCCTGGGAGAATAACATGAGGGGGAAAAGAGTCCAGGACAGCTGGCTGTATTTTAAAGAATCCTTATTGAGGTTACAGGGACAAACCATCCCAATGTACTGAAAGAATAGTAAATATGGCAGGTGACCAGCTTGGCTTAACAGTGAAATCCTTGCTGATCTTAAACACAAAAAAGAAGCTAACAAGAAGTGGAAGGCTGGACAAATGACCAGGGGGGAGTATAAAAATATTGCTCAGGCATGCAGGAGTGAAATCAGGAAAGCCAAATCATACCTGGAGTTGCAGCTAGCAAGAGATGTTAAGAGTAACAAGAAGGGTTTCTTCAGGTATGTTAGCAACAAGAAGAAAGTCAAGGAAAGTGTGGGCCCCTTCCTGAATGAGGGAGGCAACCTAGTAACAGAGGATGTGGAAAAAGCTAACGTACTCAATGCTTTTTTTGCCTCTGTCTTCACGAACAAGGTCAGCTCCCAGACTGCTGCACTGGGCAGCACAGCATGGGGAGGAGGTGACCAGCTTTCTGTGGAGAAAGAAGTGGTTCAGGACTATTTAGAAAGCTGGATGAGCACAAGTCCATGGGGCCGGATGCGCTGCATCCGAGAGCACTAAAGGAGTTGGTGAATGTGATTGGAAAGCCATTGGCCATTATCTTTGAAAACTCCTGGCGACCGGGGGAGGTCCCGGACGACTGGAAAAAGACTTATGTAGTGCCCATCTTTAGAAAAGGGAAGAAGGAGGATCCTGGGAACTACAGGCCAGTCAGCCTCACCTCAGTCCCTGGAAAAATCATGGAGCAGGTCCTAAAGGAATCAATTCTGAAGCACTTAGAGGAGAGGAAAGTGGTCAGGAATAGTCAGCATGGATTTATCAAGGGCCAGTCATGCCTGACTAATCTAATTGCCTTCTATGATGAGATAACTGGCTCTGTGGATGAGGGGAAAGCAGTGGACATGTTATTCCTTGACTTTAGCAAAGCTTTTGACACGGTCTTCCACAGTATTCTTGCCAGCAAGTTAAAGAAGTATGGGTGGGATGAATGGACGATAAGGTGGATAGAAATCTGGCAAGATTGTCGGGCTCAACAGGTAGTGATCAATGGCTCCATGTCTCGTTGGCAGCCGGTATCAAGCGGAGTGCCCCAAGGGTTGGTTCTGGGGCAGGTTTTGTTCAATATCTTCATTAATGATCTGGAGGATGGTGTGGATTGCACCCTCAGCAAGTTTACAGATGACACTAAACTGGGAGGAGTGGTAGATACACTGGAGGGTAGGGATAAGATACAGAGGGAACTAGACAAATTAGAGGAAAGGGCCAAAAGAAATCTGATGAGGTTCAAGAAGGACAAGTGCAGAGTCCTGCACTTAGGACGGAAGAATCCCATGCACCGCTACAGACTAGAGACTGAATGGCTAGGCAGCAGGTCTGCAGAAAAGGACCTAGAGGTTACAGTGGATGAGAAGCTGGATATGAGTCAATAGTGTGCCCTTGTTGTCAAGAAGGCCAACGGCATTTTGGGATGTATAAGTACGGGCATTGCCAGCAGATTGAGGACGTGATCGTTCCCTTCTATTCGACATTGGTGAGGCCTCATCTGGAGTACTGTGTCCAGTTTTGGGCCCCACACTACAAGAAGGATGTGGAAAAATTGGAAAACATCCAGCGGAGGGCCACAAAAATGATTGGGGGACTGGAGCACATGACTTATGAGGAGAGGCTGAGGGAACTGGGATTGTTTAATCTGTGGAAGAGAAGAATGAGGGGGGATTTGATAGTTGCTTTCAACTACCTGAAGGGTGGTTCCAAAGAGGATGGGTCTACACTGTTCTCAGCAGTAGCAGATGACAGAATGAGGAGTAATGGTCTCAGGTTACAGTGGGGGAGGTTTAGGTTGGATATTAGGAAAAACTTTTTCACTAGGAGGGTGGCGAAGCACTGGAATGTGTTACCTAGGGAGGTGGTGGAGTCTCCTTCCTTTGAAGTTTTTAAGGTCGGGCTTGACAAAGCCCTGGCTGGGATGATTAGAATCATAGAATCATAGAATATCAGGGTTGGAAGGGACCCCAGAAGGTCATCTAGTCCAACCCCCTGCTCAAAGCAGGACCAAGTCCCAGTTAAATCATCCTAGCCAGGGCTTTGTCAAGCCTGACCTTAAAAACCTCTAAGGAAGGAGATTCTACCACCTCCCTAGGTAACGCATTCCAGTGTTTCACCACCCTCTTAGTGAAAAAGTTTTTCCTAATATCCAATCTAAACCTCCCCCATTGCAACTTGAGACCATTACTCCTCGTTCTGTCATCTGCTACCATTGAGAACAGTCTAGAGCCATCCTCTTTGAAACCCCCTTTCAGGTAGTTGAAAGCAGCTATCAAATCCCCCCTCATTCTTCTCTTCTGCAGACTAAACAATCCCAGCTCCCTCAGCCTCTCCTCATAAGTCATGTGCTCTAGCCCCCTAATCATTTTTGTTGCCCTTCGTTGTACTCTTTCCAATTTATCCACATCCTTCTTGTAGTGTGGGGCCCAAAACTGGACACAGTACTCCAGATGAGGCCTCACCAGTGTCGAATAGAGGGGAACGATCACGTCCCTCGATCTGCTCGCTATGCCCCTACTTATACATCCCAAAATGCCATTGGCCTTCTTGGCAACAAGGGCACACTGCTGACTCATATCCAGCTTCTCGTCCACTGTCACCCCTAGGTCCTTTTCCGCAGAACTGCTGCCGAGCCATTCGGTCCCTAGTCTGTAGCGGTGCATTGGATTCTTCCATCCTAAGTGCAGGACCCTGCACTTATCCTTATTGAACCTCATTAGATTTCTTTTGGCCCAATCCTCCAATTTGTCTAGGTCCTTCTGTATCCTATCCCTCCCCTCCAGCGTATCTACCACTCCTCCCAGTTTAGTATCATCCGCAAATTTGCTGAGAGTGCAATCCACACCATCCTCCAGATCATTTATGAAGATATTGAACAAAACGGGCCCCAGGACCGACCCCTGGGGCACTCCACTTGACACCGGCTGCCAACTAGACATGGAGCCATTGATCACTACCCATTGAGCCCGACAATCTAGCCAGCTTTCTACCCACCTTATAGTGCATTCATCCAGCCCATACTTCCTTAACTTGCTGACAAGAATGCTGTGGGAGACCGTGTCAAAAGCTTTGCTAAAGTCAAGAAACAATACATCCACTGCTTTCCCTTCATCCCTTCATTAGTTGGGGATTGGTCCTGCTTTGAGCAGGGGGTTGGACTAGATGACCTCCTGAGGTCTCTTCCAACCCTGATATTCTGTGATTCTATGATTCTATGATCTCTGTAGTAGCAGCTCCCTACCTCATAGGGGTGTTTGACAATAAATGATTTAAAAATTTGCAAAGTGCTTTGAAATCTACAGATGAAAAGTGGAATATAAGAGCTTGTCTGACACAGGGGTCCATTGGCAGTTCAGTACTCTGTGTTAGTAGGTCTTCTCAGGCCCGACAAACTCACCACACATAATACATGACTGTCATAGTATTTATGGTTTCAGAGTAGCAGCCGTGTTAGTCTGTATTCGCAAAAAGAAAAGGAGTACCGGTGGCACCTTAGAGACTAACAAATTTATTAGAGCATAAGCTTTCGTGAGCTACAGCTCACTTCATCGGATGCATTTGGTGGAAAAAACAGAGGAGAGATTTATATACACACACACAGAGAACATGAAACAATGGGTTTATCATACACACTGTAAGGAGAGTGATCACTTAAGATAAGCCATCACCAGCAGCAGTGGGGGGAAAGGAGGAAAACCTTTCATGGTGACAAGCAAGGTAGGCTAATTCCAGCAGTTAACAAGAATATCAGAGGAACAGTGGGGGGTGGGGTGGGAGGGAGAAATACCATGGGGAAATAGTATTTATGTATGAAGAATAACATGTAAGGTATCAAAGGAGAGTGTATGTCATGCTGGGCATCATAAACATTGTGAAGTGTGAGGACAGGTTTTAATGAAGAAGTTCTATGCATGTACTGAATATATGTTTAGAATCTGTGTCCCAGGCAGGGTTGACAAGCAGCTGTTGCCAGAAAAATGAACATGAATCACTGTCACAGGGCTCAAGGGTGCAACCCAGACCTGTGCGGGGTTGTGTCCTCAATTGCTCTTCAACCCTGGGTGCCTCATGATGCTTTGCTGCTGGAGATCCCAACTTGGGATGCTCACAAAGCAGCCTGCCAGCATGCAGATTACACAACCAGTGTCAGTACCCTAGACAGCCCTGGTTCAGTAGCTCTGACTCCAGCAGCCTGTCCACAGCCCCACTCTGACTTCTGCCAGCCTTGGTTACAACCAGCAAGATGACCTCAGCATGCTCCTAGTCCTGAACTTCCCCCAAATCTTAGACAAACACCTGTGAGGAATGGTCTAGTTATTACTTAGTCCTGCCTTGAGTGCAGGGGACTGGACTAGATCAGTTGTTCTCAAACTGGGGTACTCCAGGGGGGTCATGATTCATGTTTGGGGCTGATCTACTCCTCCCATTTCCCTCCCAGTGCCTCCAGAGATAAAGAAACCAAAATTGTTTGTGACTCAAATTGATCCAGTAAAAGTTTAGTTAAACCCACTATTAATAAAAATGGGTATGGATTGGACTCAGTTGAACATGTCTAAATTGGAATCCAAATGTCCACCCTTCTCCCTTCCTATTATAACAGCCTGGATAAAAATACATCAACACTCCAATGGCCGAGCAAAACGAAATGTAGCAGACACCATATTATGAGGAGTTGGATTTGGAGCAGGAATTATGAATACTATAGACCTGGAGGTAATTAAGAATAAGTTACGTTTCTTGTCACAACTACAAGATAGTCTCATTCACAAGCAGGCCGGTAATACTGTGGACTTGGTACAAATAGGCGTGGGAAACCTAAAAGCAACATGGAATATGTGGCAGTGGCTAAACACCACCTCCTGGCTGCTGTATAAACAACAAATAGAATTAGGGAATAAAACTGCCTTGGCCGTAGGATGTACTGAGATGCAATTCCTTAGTTTAGCATCACTTGAACATGAAATGTTTGGGCAATATCTGGGAATGTTTGGGTATTAACGCATCTTTTAAAACAACGGAAGAGGTCCTTATTTGACACCTACAAATATGAATGGATGCAATATGTTTCCAGCCTGGTTAAGCCTGATCTGTTATTAGGTGAAATTATTGTTAAAATTGCTCACCAACAGTCTGTGGAGACAGAAATATGGAAAGTGAGCCCACTCCCCAAACTGACCATGGGATCCTTTGGCTACCCCGGTTATGAGTCAGGGCTGGGAAAGAGGAGAAATTATTGGACACCCGAGGGTGTACGGAGTGGAGCCCTCAGAAATGGGTGTGCTTGTCCCTACCTGTCATCACAGAATCATGTAGCAAGGACACATCCTTTGGAACATATGTATGGGATGAACTAGAAAATGTGACACGTCTTTTGTACAACAGACAATGAGTATGTGTTACATCCTGGGAAACAGTATTTTGGGAGGATGCAAGTATTAGCCAACCCCCAGTGGATGAATGTAGATGTAATGGCCGTGTATTATATACTAGCAATCACTTGTACTATTTACAAAGATAGGAGCAGCGCAGAGCACTATAACCGCCACCCTGGTTAATTTCTCTGTTACCCTTGGCCTGGATTGTCACGCTCTAACTTATCACTTGTTGTCAGAAACAAAGGTGACTCAGTTCTTACAACAGACACAGAGGGATATAGGGAAGCTGGTCATTCAAATATTACATGCAAATGGAGACATGCTAAAAATTGCTAAGTTTGAAAAAGAACTGACAGTCTATCATTGGTACGATGTTTTTACAGGCTGATCCCTGACCTCTAAGGTCATATTGTCTATCACGTTTCACCCATTACTAGTTGTGTTAATATTGTCCTGTGTTTGCTTGCTAGGAAAGTGTTGTATGTGTTGCTGGACAAAAAGAATGTTTGTTAAATTACAACCACAAGCTCAAATTGTCTCTCAGTATGTTGCTATGAAACAATTGTATAAAATATGACCCACTCAAGAATTGTTTCAAAAGGGGGACATAAAGTAGTAGGATTTTATGTTTGCATTTTATATAGTTTAGAATGAAGGATAAAGAATAATAATATAGACGCAAGGATGCCAGGAGGCTACAACATGCCCTGATTGAAATGTCAGAGGAGGGCAGATTGATGACTCTAAAGATGAGACAGGCACCAATCAATGGGGACAAGATAGTGGTGATCAAAACCAGCATGGAATAACTCCCTGAGGAACTTGATGTAAAGAATGAGAAGGACAATTTAAGAAAACAAGCACTTGTCAAACAACAATTCATTACAGCATGATGGTGCAAAACTCATTGGTCCCAAAGGAGGAAAATCACTATATAAACATGGTGCCTTGCCATGAAACTTTGGATTCGTCCTGCCAAGACTTCCCCAGAGCATCGTGTCACGACCGACAGAACCCAGCTCCTCCCTACCCGTGATCAACCTAGTTGGCCACTAGATTGATCCAGACTCTGGACTGCTAACTATAACATCGCCTGGCGGGGCATTGTGTGTGTGTGTGTGTGTGTGTGTGTATGTGGTGTGATTAAATGCATATGCTAATTGTTGTATCTTCAATAAACGTGGTATATTGCCTTTCCCCCTGAAAAATATCCCGTGTGCTTCTTATAGGCATAACACTGGGATCACACACTTGTCCCTCCTTCTGGGATCACACACCACTCCCTCTATCCCTCCCTGCATCCCTTTCTGGGTCACAAACACCCCACTCTCTGTGGTCTTTGCCCCTCTCCCCTGAAGCATTGAGGGTGCAGAGCCAATTCTCCCACTGTCCCTCTACCCCCAGCTTTGGCATCCCATGCATTGGGTTCAACTCACCAGCAAGAGTTTCACAGCAGCCTGTCCTGCCTCCCTGGATCAGGCCAGGGCTGTCAGTGCAGGGAGCCTGGTTCCTTGTGATCAGGATCCTGATCCCAGCACCACCCCAGCCCCGAAACCCAGGGCTGCCCCATATGGCCTTCTCACCTGCTGCAGGACACGTACAGCTCCCTCTGTGGGTGCTTCTCCATCTGAGCTCAGTGAAAAGGCCAGCTGCCCACCCATCACATTGGCTGGGGAAGGGAGGAGACATCCCAGAGCTTGACAGACCTCAGCCTTCACTTCCCCTGATGTGGGGACAATCCCGTCCATGGCCCTGAACCCAGCTGCTGGGGAAGCCTCACCCCTGTCCAGGTTGTGGGACCCCAGGTGCCTGCTGCTGCTGTTGGCTCCATCTGTAACACAAGCTGGGAGCTCAGCCTGTCTGTCTTTCTGAGGACCAGGGGAGGAGGACAATCTGGGCTGCTCCAGGCAGGGGAAGGGGGACGGTGATTCTGGCTGCAGCAGGGGTTAGAGGTAAATCCCAAGGGGCATGACCTACTCGGCTACTCTTAACTTGGCACCATGGTGAGAGTTTGAAAGGCTCTCAGTTGGGCCCTGAAATGGGTGGAGTTTGTGTGTGGTGGGCGTGTGTCAAGTGCCAGTGTTTCCAGGCAGATGTTTGTGTGAACCATTTCCCTATAAAGATAGGTCCCTCCACATATATATGGTTTTGTGACATTTCTCCTTTGCTGTGGATGCTGCTCGGTGAAGCTGATAAAGATCCAGGCGAGACGCCAGCTCTGCTTCCTGGGTCATCTCTTTGGGGCCACACACAGCACAGAAGGGCCAGCAGAGCCCGGGGCACAAGCACTGGGGATGGGCTGAGGGGCAGCAGCTGGGGTGGGCACCGTGAGCACTGGGGAGAGAGACTGACAGGCACAAGTCCCAGGGCCTGTTACACTCCCTCTATGGACCTGATGACCTGGGTGTTTGTGAGCCTCGTGTGCTGACTTCAGTGGCTGAAGGGCGTTTTGCTCCCCAGCTACCCATCCCCCTTGGTGGAGACATGGCACTGGCCATCCACCAATCTGTTTTCTAAGCGCCAAGTCAGCTAAGGTCACAGCTGGTGCCTGCGTTGAGCTTTTAACATAGACCGCCCCTCCAGGGACCAAGCAGAAAGGGGCAAGGGGGGGAAAGAAATGAATCCATCTCTGCCACCTTTCCCCACCTGTGAGCCAAGCAAACAGAAATGACCTGAGCCAAGGCTCATGGACAGGAGATACGGAATCCCCTTCTCACAGCTCTGACTGGCTGGGCTGAGGGAGATTTCCCAACCCAGTACAGAGGGGAGAAGAGCCAGTCCACTCTCAAGTCTGGGCTCTGCAGGGAGGTCACGGCCCAACTCATAACTTCATGGAGCTATCTACACTGCTAAGTTAGAGCACTTGGAAAAGAGGAGACTAAGGGGGGATACGATAGAGATCTATAAAATCATGAGTGGTGTGGAGAAAGCGAATAAGGAAAAGTTATTTACTTGTTCCCATAATATAAGAACTGGGAGCCACCAAATGAAATTAATGGGCAGCAGGTTTAAAACAAATAAAAGGAAGTTCTTCTTCACACAGCACACAGTCAACCTGTGGAACTCCTTGCCTGAGGAGATTGTGAAGGTTAGGACTATAACAGGGTTTAAAAGAGAACTGGATAAATTCATGGAGGCTAAGTCCATTAGTGGCTATTAGCCAGGATGGGTAAGAAATGGTGTCCCTGGCCTCCGTTTCTCAGAGGGTGGAGGTGGATGGCAGGAGAGAGCTCACTTGATCATTACCTGTTACATTCACTCCCTCTGGGGCACCTGGCATTGGCCACTGTCAGTAGACAGGATACTGGGCTGGATGGACCTTTGGTCTGACCCAGTGCGGCCATTCTTATGTTCTCATGTTCACTAGTTTGAGCCCTGCTGCCTGAGCCTGTCGACCTGGGCTGGGAGGCTCACTCCGTGGGCTCCACAATGCTGTGTAGACATATGTAGAAATACCTAATGATGCCCTGTGGCAGTGAGTTCCACAGGTTAATCATACACCATGTGAAAAAGTATTTTCTGTTATCAGTTTTGAATTTCAATTTTGTTGAATGCTCCCTTATTCTTATGTTATGAAGAAGAGAAACTCCCAATCTCCCTTCTCTAGACCATTCATTGTTTTACAGACTTTAATCAGGTCCCCTCAGATTCATCTATTTCCTAAGGTAACAACCCCAGTCTATTCAATCTCTCTTCAGAGACAGTTTTGCAAACCTTTATCATTCTCATTGCCCTTCTCTGAGCCCCTCTGACTCTGCACTGTCCTGTGCGAAATAGGTGCCCGCTGCTGCACACAGCAGCCAGGTGAGGCCTCACTGTTGGTTGATATAAGGCCCAGAGTTCAGAGGTGTGTTCACAGGATTCATCTCCCACTCCTGAAAAGGAGTCTTATCCTGGAACCACAGATCCACCAGCAGTAGGTACAGACATTTCCTGGTGGGTCAGCTGCCCTCTGGGAGGAAGTTCTTTCTTTTTCCTTCTTTCTCTCTCTCTTCTCAGCTTTGTGTAAAGGTGCTTCTCCCTGAAGTGGGCCACTGCCTGATGGAGAATGTGGTGCCACTGAGGTTGATTGGTGGCTTGTTCCTCCCAGCTTGTGATGTCTGTGACAGGTGGTCACCCCCAGGGTGCAGTCTAGGAGACGTTGGAACTGCTGTGCCCCCATACCATCCAGTTGGGTTGACCTTTCTCACACTGCTCTGCTGGTAACTCAGCCAGCCTCTCCAGCCCCTGTTATCAGTCAACATGACAGCAGATGGCACCACACACCCAACTGAGTAACCTGACTGCTTTACCTAAATCATTTATGGATTAACTAGGCAAGCCCCAGCCAATTCCCAGCTCCCCAATCTTGCACCCCTAGTGGATATAGACCTAGAATTATACCATCATGCCCGGCACAGGGATCTGTACAATGCAAGCTCATTAGTATAGTTCGCTTTCCCCTTGATGTGGGAAAAATATGCATGCAGCTTTTGCTAACTGAGCTGAGATTTTTTTTCTAGCACTTCACTCAAAAATGCACTGGTTAAGATAAAACATAAAACAAGTTTATTAACTGCAGAAAGATAGATTTTAAGTGATTATAAGTGATAGCAAACAGAACAAAGCGAATTATCTTGCAAATAATCAAAAACGTAAGCTAAACCTAATATACTAGATAGATAAGATTTGAATTAGCAATATTTCACCCGGACTGATGATACAAGCAGGCTTGCAGATTCTTAAGGCACAAGCTGCATCTGTCTAGCAGCTTGGGTTCCCCTCCCCCATTCCCAGTCCTTTGTCTTTCAGAGTTTCTTTCAAGTGTTGAGTTGTGGGGGAGTGAAGACAAATCATGATTTACTCCCCACCTTATATAGTTTCTCCAAATGGTGGGAACCATTGTTTCAAGCCAGGTTCCCATCCCAGTTTATGGAAAAATACAGGTACCAAAATGGAGTTTTGTCATGTGCTCTGGTCACATGCCCTTGTATGCCTTGCTGAGTCATAGCAGCCATTAGTCATAGGCTGGCTGAAATGTTCCCCTGTGTGGACAAACCTTTTCCATGTCCATTGTCTTTGCTGATGGACCATTAGCACTATCTAGCTTCTTCCTTATTGTACCTGAAGGGCTAGCTGCGGGTGTGTCCAACTTCACAACATCTTTCAGTAACACATAGATAGCAAAACTTCATAACTTCATATACAATGATAGCAAATACAATCCAATGAAATATTAATGTTTAGCAGATCAAGACTTTTAGAATGATACCTCACAAGGCATACTTTGTACAAAACATAACCTAATTATATGACAGTGGTGAATATGGGCGGTACCAGGGTGTCACAACGTGCACATCAGTTTTCTTGAGGTACACTTTCAGTGTGTCTGTGTAACGTTTCTTCTGATCACCACAGGGTCTTTGACCATGGGTGAGTTGAGAGTGGAGGGCTTGTTTTGAGAGGCAAGAGTCTGGCATTTGCCACACAATGTCCAGCCCAGTGGTTTTGGTGTATGACGATCATTGCTTCAATGCTGGTAACATTGGCTTCAGTGCAGCAATTGTCCCACTTGATGCAAAGGATCTTCCGGAGGCATCGTTGGTGGTACCTCTCCAGACTCCTGGTTACCCAGGTTTTCCATCCATAAAGGAGTGTAGGAATAACTATTGTCTTACGGATTTGGATCTTAGTGTCCTTCTGGAAATCACAGTCCATGAAAATGTGTTGAAGCAGTTTCCCAAAGTAAGCACTTGCACACTGGATCCTGTGCTGGATCTCACTGTCAAGAGAAAGGTGGCTACCGAGGTAGCAGAAGTGCTCATCAAAGTCTGTCCCTTGTTGACGATTTGTGGTGGGTCTTGTGCAAGGCCTGAAGAAGGCTGATGATTTAGTCTTCTCAATATTGAGTGAGAGTCCTAGGCTTCACAGAATCACAGAACTGGAAGGACCTCGAGAGGTCATCAAGTCTAGTCCCCAGCACTCATAGCAGGACCACTGCCATCTACAACATCCCTGACAGGTGTTTGTCTAACCTGCTCTTAAAAATCTCCAATGATGGAGATTCCACAAATTCCCTAGGCAATTTATTCCAGTGCTTAACCACCCTGACAGTTAGGAAGTTTTTCCTAATGTCCAACCTAAACCTCCCTTGCTGCAATTTATGTTCATTGGTTCTTGTCCTATCCTCAGAGGTTAAGGAGAACAATTTGTCTTCATCCTCCTTATAACAACCTTTTAGATATTTGTATACGATTATCATGTTCCCGCTCTGTTTTCTCTTTTCAGACTAAACAAACCTAATTTTTTCAATCTTCCCTCATAGCTCATGTTTC
Source organism: Dermochelys coriacea (assembly GCF_009764565.3). Classification (NCBI taxonomy): domain Eukaryota; kingdom Metazoa; phylum Chordata; order Testudines; family Dermochelyidae; genus Dermochelys; species Dermochelys coriacea. The sequence goes on along the minus strand of NC_050071.1, from coordinate 292,084 downwards.
AGAGTAGCAGCCGTGTTAGTCTGTATTCGCAAAAAGAAAAGGAGTACTTGTGGCACCTTAGAGACTAACAAATTTATTAGAGCATAAGCTTTCGTGAGCTACAGCTCACTTCATCGGATGCATTTGGTGGAAAAAACAGAGGAGAGATTTATATACACACACAGAGAACATGAAACAATGGGTTTATCATACACACTGTAAGGAGAGTGATCACTTAAGATAAGCCATCACCAGCCGCGGGGGGGGAAAGGAGGAAAACCTTTCATGGTGACAAGCAAGGTAGGCTAATTCCAGCAGTTAACAAGAATATCTGAGGAACAGTGGGGGAAGAAATAACATGGGGAAAGTTTTACTTTGTGTAATGACTCATCCATTCCCAGTCTCTATTCAAGCCTAAATTAATTGTATCCAGTTTGCAAATTAATTCCAATTCAGCAGTCTCTCGTTGGAGTCTGTTTTTGAAGCTTTTTTGTTGAAGGATAGCCACTCTTAGGTCTGTGATCGAGTGACCAGAGAGATTGAAGTGTTCTCCAACTGGTTTTTGAATGTTATAATTCTTGATGTCTGATTTGTGTCCATTCATTCTTTTACATAGAGACTGTCCAGTTTGGCCAATGTACATGGCAGAGGGGCTTTGAGAGTATGTGGCACAAGCTGTCAGCATAGCTCCTTTCCCCCCCGCCCCTGCTGCTGGTGATGGCTTATCTTAAGTGATCACTCTCCTTACAGTGTGTATGATAAACCCATTGTTTCATGTTCTCTGTGTGTGTGTATATAAATCTCTCCTCTGTTTTTTCCACCAAATGCATCTGATGAAGTGAGCTATAGCTCACGAAAGCTTATGCTCTAATAAATTTGTTAGTCTCTAAGGTGCCACAAGTACTCCTTTTCTTTTTGCTCATAGCTCATGTTTTCCAGGCCCCTAATCATCCTTGTTGCTCTTCTCTGGACTCTCTCCAATTTGTCCATATCTTTCCTGAAATGTGGTGCCCAGAACTGGATACAATACTCCAATTGAGGCCTAATCAGCATGGAGTAGAGTGGAAGAATTATTTGTGTCTTGCTTACAACGCATCTACTAATACATCCCACAATGACATTTGCTTTTTTTGCAACAGTGTTACACTGTTGACTCATATTTAGCTTGTGCTCCACTATGACCCCTAGATCCCTTTCCACAGTACTCCTTCCTAGGCAGTCATTTCCCATTCTGTATGTGTGCAACTGATTGTTCCTTCCTATGTAGAGTACTTTGCATTTGTCCTTATTGAATTTCATCCTATTTACTTCAGACCTTTTCTCCAGTTTGTCCAGATCATTTTGAATTTTCATCCTATCCTCCAAAGCACTTGCAACCCCTCCCAGCTTGGTATCATCTGCAAACTTAATAAATATAATCTCTATGCCATGATCTAAATCGTTGATGAAGACATTGAAAAGAATCGGACCCAGAACTGATCCCTGTGGAACCCCACTCGTTATGCCCTTCCAGCCTGACTGTGAACCATTGATAACTACTTTCTTGGAGCAGTTTTCCAACCAGTTATGCACCCACCTTTGGTAAGCTTGTGCAAAAATCCAGTTTCTACTGAAGATCATTCTTGATATGCGCAACTATAGCACAGTGATCAGCATACTGAAGATCAGTAATGGACACCCTGAGGACTTTAGAATTTGAGTGGAGACATTGAAGATTAAAAAGCCTCCCATCCATTCTGTATTGAATGTCAACTCCACTGGGGAGGTGGTCTTTTACGAGGACAAAAATGACTGCTAAATAGATGGAGAACTTGTTTGGGATAATAAAGCATCCTTGCTTATCCCAGTTTTAGTGATGAAAGGGTCCATCTCTCGCCATTACAGAGAATGGTGGCTGTCATTTGATCATGAAGAAGCCTTAGGATCTTTACAAATTTTGGAGGGCAACCAAATTTGGCCAGCACCTCCCACGGGGCTTCATGACTGACTGAGTCGAAAACCTTTGTCAAATCAACGAAGGCCATGTACAGGTCCTGATTTTACTCCCAAGACTTTTCCTAGATTTGGCGGGCAACAAAGATCGTGTCAGTTGTCTCGTGGGATGGTCTGAAACTGCACTGAGATTCTGGTAATATTTTATCACCTAGGGGAAGTAATTGGTTTAAGAGAATACAGGTGAGAATTTTCCCTGCTGTAGATAGCAAGGGGATAGGAGAGAATAGGACACCTACTTGCCCCTCACTGGCATTTGGCAGCACAGTGAGTGAGGTTCAGGTAAGAGAGACCCCCTCAGTCAGGGTGTGCTGAGCACCGTCCTGCTGCCCTTCACTCACACAATCAGGATAACAACCTTCCATTGCCCCTGCACTCAACACTGGAGAGATTTGTAACCCAAACCCAGGAATAATCAATCACTTTGGCAAAGCAGCTCCCTCTGCTGTGCACAGAGGCAGAGCAGGTCTGTCAGTGCAAGTACAGCTGCTCCTGAAGTCCCCTCCCGCCCCCAGTTCATCATTAGGTGTCAGGGGAGAGCTCATTCAGACCCTGCTTACATCACCATCTAAGACACTGGTTTTCAAACTTTTGGGGCTTAGAACCCATTTGTAAATGTTAATGGCCTGGAACGACCCAAGAAATATTTTCAGGGTGAAGGCCCTAACATGGTTTTGGTTGGATCCTGCCCCCCAGGGAGGTTGGGGCCTGCCCAGCACTCAGCCCATAGTGGCAACTCCTGCTGCTCCTGTGTTGTGGGGCTGGCTGGGCTTGGCTCTCCACTCTGGACGTTGCAACCTCTGGGGTTGCAGAATTCCTTGGGTATGGCCCTGCCCCCAACTGGACCAAATTTGTGCTAGTGGATGTGTGACCTGACTCATGGGGTTGCAGGGCCACTCACTGAAATCTGGCCTACCTGGACTCCCATCATCATGATGGCTGGGCCAAACCTGAGAGGTGCTGGGATCCCAAAGGGTGCAGAGCAGGGAGCAGGGAGGTGAGCCCAGCCAGCCCCGTGGGACAGGAGCCACAAGAGCTGTCCATGACCCTTTGAAACATTTTGGTGACCCAATTTTGGATCCTGACTCATGGGTTGAGAAACTCTGCCTTAGGGCAGTGGTGCTGAACCAAGACTCCTCAGCTTCCTGGGGGGCCATGAGCAAGTTTCAAGGGGTCCGCCAAGCAGGAGCAGCATTAGACTTGCTGGGGCCCAGGGCAGAAAGCTAAAGCCTGAGCCTTGCCATGTGGGTCTGAAGCCAAATCTGAGCAACCTAGCTTTGCCGGGGCCCCTGTGGCATGGGATCTGGGGCAAGTGCCCTGCTTGGTACCTGCAACAACATCCCTGGCTTTCATATGCAGAGAAAAAGTTGCTGTGACACAGGTGGTCTGTGGAGCTTTCATAGCATGTTGTGGGGGTGGAGGAGTGGGGAGCGCTCAGAAAGAAAAAGTCTGAGAGCCCCAGGTCTAGGGACTCTTTGCCCATGGCAAGGTGTGAAGCAGCCACAGGGGGCAGGAGTGAGTCCACCAGGCCTTGCTGTATGAGCTGCTCTGCAGTGCAGGCTCAGCCGTGTGACGGAGATGTTCCCAGTGCGATGGAGGGAGGGGATGGGTTGTCAGGAGAGCTGGGGAAGGGGATTTGGCAGCTGGGCCTGGAGAAGGGGCATGAAAGCCCAGCCCCAGGGCTGTGTGGATACAAATTGGTCATCAATGAGTTTAGGCTTGAAATTAGATGAAGGTTTCTAACAATCACAGGAGTGATGCTCTGGAGCAGCCTTCCCAGGGGAGCAAAAAACCTAACTGGAGTCAAGACTGAGCTTGATAATTGTAAGGACTGCCTCCAATGGCATACAGCCCATCTGCGACTGCTGGAAGCAGATATCTCCAAGGACTGGTGATTGGACACTAAGATGGGGAGGGCTCTGAGTTACTGCAGAGAATTCTTTCCCAGGTGTCTGGCTGGTGCGTCTTGCCCCCAAGCTCAGGGTCTAACCAATGACAGTATTTGGGGTTGGGAAGGAATTTTCTCCTGGGTCAGAATGGCAGAGACCCTGGGGGGGTTTTTGCCTTCCTCTGCAGCATGGGGGATGGGTCACTTGTTGGTTTAAACCTGTGTAAATAGTGGATTCTCTGTAGCTTGAAGTCTTTAAACCATGATTTGAGGACCTCAGTACTAATTAGGGGTCTGTTACAGGAGTGGGTGGGTGGCCTGCGATGTGCAGAGTGCCAGACTAGATGATCATGATGGTCCCTTCTGATATGGATGGCGGCTGTAAGAGGCCAGGGGAGTCTAAGCCTCCCCAAACAGGATGCGACTTTGGAGCACCACCGCTAAAAGGGCACCTGGGTTTTGGCCCTGCCCATGCTCCACCCTGAGGCCTTGTTCCAGTTTATCCTTTTCCCCTGTGGCCCCACCCGCACTTCTCCTTGTCCCGACTCTGCTCCACCTCTTCCCCTTGAGCCCTGCCCTCACTCTGCCTCTTCCTATCCCTGCTCCACCTCTTCCCCTGAGGTCCCCCTGCATGGCAGCCTCGGGGGGCTTTGTGAGAAAAGGCTTGAGCGGCAGGTGGAGGGGGCCGAGTGGGAGCAGGGCTCGGGGTGCAACGGGGGTGAAGCATGAGTAGGACTCCAGAGGCAGAAGCTTGAGTGGGGGTGGGGCCTCAGGGAGGAGAGGGAGCAGGACCACAGTCCAGATGCACCTAGCTTCCCCAAATGCAGGAGTCATGCCCCGCCCATGCCTTCTGACTTTATAATCTAGGAGTCTACGAGACTGCGCAAGGGCATGTATTTCAAACATCTGGAAGCAGGGCCAGGAGAGGGGCCGAGAGGCAAAATCAGGGATGTGGGGTAGGAGTCAGGGTTCAGCTCAGGGATGAGGTGCTGGCAGAGGGTGACAGAGCAGCAAAAAAGAACATCCATGAGTCAGTACCTGCTACTGGTAGCAAAATATGTCAAGAGATATTTGTGACATTACATTCTGGTGCCAGGCAGTAGGTGACAGCTTTCAAACTCTGGGGCATGTCATCCTTGAAAACCTCTGTGCTGAATGGAGGGCAGAAATTGGGGGGGGGGTGCACATGTCCCTGCCTGCCCCCACACATTGCCTCTAGGGAGTGCAGACATGCTTGCTCTCGGTGCTAAAATGCTTAGTTATGGCCCTGCCAATTAGGCATCTACTGGGATTTTCAAAAAGCACCCAGGTGCCTAACTCCCATTGGAAGCTCAGTGCCCAGATACCTTAGAAAATACCACAAGGAACCTACCTGCATCATTACAGGTTTCAGAGTAGCAGCCGTGTTAGTCTGTATTCGCAAAAAGAAAAGGAGTACTTGTGGCACCTTAGAGACTAGCAAATTTATTAGAGCATAAGCTTTCGTGAGCTACAGCTCACTTCATCGGATGCATTTGGTGGAAAAAAAAAAGCATCTGCATCATTAGAGATCAACCACCTTTGAGACTTTGGGCCCAAGTGACCCCAGCCCACATACCCAGCCCTCTTCCCTGACCCTGAACCTCCCACACCCCCCAGCCCTCTGCCCTGACCCCTGCACCCCTGCCTCACACCCCCCTAGTCTTCTGCTGTGACCCTGAGCCCCCCACCCCCACAGCCCTCTGCCCTTACCCTGAACACCCCTCACACCCCCCCGGCCCTCTGCCCTGACCCTGAACCCTCCCCACATCCCCAGCCCCCCCCACACCCTGTGCCCTGACTCTTGCACCCCCCCACATCCCCACCCCCACCCTGAGCACCAAACAGGAGCCCCTGCACACACACACACACACACCCACATTCCCACCTGCACCCCTCGCACCAAATGGGAACTGCCCAGGTAAGCACTCCACACCCAAACCTCCTGCCCCTACCCTGAGCCCTCTCCCACATTCTGGCTCCTGGCCAGACCCAACACCCCAACCTCCAGCCTGCTCCTTCACCCCCAGCCCTGGGCTGTGGTGGTGGGGAGTTCAGGGTCAGGGCAGAGGGCTAGGGGGGTGTGAGGGGGTGCAGGGGTCAGGGCAGAGGGCTGTGAGGGTGTGGGGCTCAGGGTCAGGGCTAGGGGTGTGTGAGGTGGGTGCAGGGGTCAGGGCAGAGGGCTGGGGGGGCTGCGTATGTGTGGGGGGTGCCAGAGTCAGGGCTGGGGTTGTGGGGGGTGCCGGGGTCAGGGCATGGGGTTGGGGTGTGTGGGGGGTGCAAGGGTGAGGGAACAGTGCTGGGTGTGTGTGTGGGGGGGTGCAGGGTCAGGGCAGAGGGCTGGAGAGTATGTGGCGTTCAGGGTCAGGGCAGAGGGCTGGGATGTGTGAGGGGGGTGCAGGGTCAGGGCAGGGGGCTGGAGGGAATGCGGGGTTCAGGGTCAGGGCAGAGGGCTGGGGTGTGTGAGGGGGGTGCAGGGTCAGGGCAGGGAGCTGGAGGGTATGGGGGGTTCAGGGTTAGGGCAGAGGGCTGGGTGTGTGTGAGGGGGTGCAGGGTCAGGGCAGAGGGCTGGGGGAGTGTGGGGGGGTTCAAGGTCAGGGAAGAGGGCTGGGGGTGTGTGAGGGGGTGCAGGGGTCAGGGCAGAGGGCTGGGGGGGCTGCGTATGTGTGGGGGGTGCCAGAGTCAGGGCTGGGGTTGTGGGGGGTGCCGGGGTCAGGGCATGGGGTTGGGGTGTGTGGGGGGTGCCGGAGTGAGGGAACAGTGCTGGGTGTGTGTGTGGGGGGTGCAGGGTCAGGGCAGAGGGCTGGAGGGTATGCGGGGTTCAGGGTCAGGGCAGAGGGCTGGGTGTGTGTGAGGGGGTGCAGGGTCAGGGCAGAGGGCTGGGGGAGTGTGGGGGGTTCAGGGTCAGGGAAGAGGGCTGGGGGTGTGTGAGGGGGTGCAGGGGTCAGGGCAGAGGGCTGGGGATGTGAGCGGGGGTCGTGGGGGTGCTCCCAGCCCCCTGCCTTGAGCGGCTCACGGCAGGGGGCTGGAGGGGATATGCCGATTCCACCCCCTTCCCCAAGGTCCTCGGAGCAGTTTTCTTTCCCCCCCTCCCTGGCAAGGGCCGTCAGCTGATGGGCAGCAGGGAGGGAGAGGGGCAGGGGCAGGAACCCGGCGCGCTGGGGGAAGAGGCAGGGGAGGAGGGAGCTCGCCTGGCCTGAAGGAGAGAGCGGGGAGCAGAGAAGAGCGGGCCGGGCCGGGCAGGATTTTTAGCTGCTGTCTGCCGGGGTCCCGGCCTGGGTTCGGCAGCGGGCCGAGTGGGGCTGTCTGCCGGGGTCAGCAGGCAGCAGGGTGCCATTAAAAACTGGCTCGTGTGCCGTCTTTGGCCCGCGTGCCGTAGGTTGCCAACCCCTGGACTAAAGCATCCTTCCAGAAAGGCACCAGTCTGGACCGGGAGATATTAAGGGATGGAGAATTCACCACTCCCTTGGGGAGTTTGTTGATCACTGGTATTGTTACAAATTGTGCCTTATTTCTAATTTGAATTTCTAATTTGACTTCAACTTCCAGCAATTGACTTCTGTCCTGCCTTTCTCCACTAGATTACAGAGCCCTTTAATGCCCAATGTGTTCTCCCCATGGAGGTACAAAAACACATGATCAAGTCACCTCTCACTCCTCTTTCTGATAAACTAAACTGGCCGAACTCTTTCAGTCTGGCCCTGCAGGGCATTTGCTCCAGCCCTCGAGTCTAATTTGTAGCTCTTTTCTGCACCCTCTGCACTTTTTTGAACGTCCTTTTCAAAATGTGGCCATCACAAGTGGACACCATGTTCCTGTGTCCACCTCACCAGCGCCGAACATGGAGCTAAACTCCCTCCTTGCCCCTGATTACGGGCAAGGGTATGTCTGGCAGAGCTGCTTTTCCACCCTTTCGAACTGCCATTCCTGCTCCCTCCCCATCAGTTCCTCCTCCCTTTTCGTCTGTTTTCCCTGCTGCTCTCCCCCCAGCCTCTCCCTTCTCTTCGCCTCCCCCTGGCACCGAGCAGGGCAGAGACCAGCAGCAGGCACCTCCCACCAGGACACACAGAGCCGGGGAATGAGACAGAGAGACTGAGAACCCAGCAGCCATGGAGACACCTGCTCCACCAGAGACGGGGAAATGTGAGGCTGAGGGTCAGGAACCCCCGGACCCAACATCTTTAGCTGGGAAAGTGCTGGATGAGGCCATTTGTAACATCTATCGGGATTATCTGACAGACCCGGTGACTATGGAGTGCGGGCACAACTTCTGCTGGGGCTGCATCAGCCAGCACTGTGTGGGAGTGGAGAGACTCTCCTGTCCTCAGTGTGGTGAAACATTCTGGAAAAGAGCCTTCAGGTCTAACACGCAGCTCGGCCGCATAGTCGAGTCCATCAAACAACTGTCCTTAAAGCCAGGACAAAGCGGAAGGGAAGGGAATCGCTGTGAGAAACATGGCAAAGAGCTCACATGGTTCCAAAGCCCTTTGTGAGGATTGCAGAGGATCCCTGGCTCACCGCTCTCACGCTGTGATTCCCAGGGCAACGGCTTTCCATGAACCCAAGGTAGGGGTGTTTTTGTTGGCTAATAAACCCCCTCAGGCCTTATGTCCTCTCCTCTCTGGACAAGTATCAGTCTGTTTGTATGGTTTCAGAGTAGCAGCCGTGTTAGTCTGTATTCGCAAAAAGAAAAGGAGTACTTGTGGCACCTTAGAGACTAACAAATTTATTAGAGCATAAGCTTTCGTGAGCTACAGCTCACTTCATCGGATGCATTTGGTGGAAAATACAGAGGGGAGATTGGTATACACACACAGAGAACATGAAACAATGGGTTTATCATACACACTGTAAGGAGAGTGATCACTTAAAATAAGCCATCACCAGCAGCAGGGGGGGAAAGGAGGAAAACCGTTCATGGTGACAAGCAAGGTAGGCTATTTCCAGCAGTTAACAAGAATATCTGAGGAACAGTGGGGGGTGGAGTGGGGGGGAGAAATACCATGGGGAAATAGTTTTACTTTGTGTAATGATTCATCCATTCCCAGTCTCTATTCAAGCCTAAGTTAATTGTATCCAGTTTGCAAATTAATTCCAATTCAGCAGTCTCTCGTTAGAGTCTGTTTTTGAAGCTTTTTTGTTGAAGTATAGCCACTCTTAGGTCTGTGATCGAGTGACCAGAGAGATTGAAGTGTTCTCCAACTGGTTTTTGAATGTTATAATTCTTGACGTCTGATTTGTGTCCATTCATTCTTTTACGTAGAGACTGTCCAGTTTGGCCAATGCACATGGCAGAGGGGCATTGCTGGCACATGATGGCATATATCACATTGGTAGATGCGCAGGTGAACGAGCCTCTGATAGTGTGGCTGATGTGATTAGGCCCTATGATGGTATCCCCTGAATAGATATGTGGACAGAGTTGGCAACGGGCTTTGTTGCAAGGATAGGTTCCTGGGTTAGTGGTTCTGTTGTGTGGTGTGTGGTTACTGGTGAGTATTTACTTCAGATTGGGGGGCTGTCTGTAAGCAAGGAATGGCTTGTCTCCCAAGATCTGTGAGAGTGATGGGTCGTCCTTCAGGATAGGTTGTAGATCCTTGATGATGCGTTGGAGAGGTTTTAGTTGGGGGCTGAAGGTGATGGCTAGTGGCGTTCTGTTGTTTTCTTTGTTGGGCCTGTCCTGTAGTAGGTGACTTCTGGGTACTCTTCTGGCTCTGTCAATCTGTTTCTTCACTTCAGCAGGTGGGTATTGTAGTTGTAGGAATGCATGATAGAGATCTTGTAGGTGTTTGTCTCTGTCTGAGGGGTTGGAGCAAATGCGGTTATATCGTAGCGCTTGGCTGTAGACAATGGATCGAGTGGTATGATCTGGATGAAAGCTAGAGGCATGTAGGTAGGAATAGCGGTCAGTAGGTTTCCGATATAGGGTGGTGTTTATGTGACCATCGCTTATTAGCACCGTAGTGTCCAGGAAGTGGATCTCTTGTGTGGACTGGTCCAGGCTGAGGTTGATGGTGGGATGGAAATTTTTGAAATCATGGTGGAATTCCTCAAGAGCTTCTTTTCCATGGGTCCAGATGATGAAGATGTCATCAATGTAGCGCAAGTAGAGTAGGGGCATTATGGGACGAGAGCTGAGGAAGCGTTGTTCTAAGTCAGCCATAAAAATGTTGGCATACTATGGGGCCATGAGGGTACCCATCGCAGTGCCGCTGATTTGAAGGTATACATTGTCCCCAAATGTGAAATAGTTATGGGTGAGGACAAAGTCACAAAGTTCAGCCACCAGGTTAGCCGTGATTGACAGATTGACAGAGCCAGAAGAGTACCCAGAAGTCACCTACTACAGGACAGGCCCAACAAAGAAAACAACAGAACGCCACTAGCCATCACCTTCAGCCCCCAACTAAAACCTCTCCAACGCATCATCAAGGATCTACAACCTATCCTGAAGGACGACCCATCACTCTCACAGATCTTGGGAGACAGACCAGTCCTTGCTCACAGACAGCCCCCCAATCTGAAGCAAATACTCACCAGCAACCACACACCACACAACAGAACCACTAACACAGGAACCTATCCTTGCAACAAAGCCCGTTGCCAACTCTGTCCACATATCTATTCAGGGGATAGAATCATAGAATCATAGAATCATAGAATATCAGGGTTGGAAGGGACCCCAGAAGGTCATCTAGTCCAACCCCCTGCTCAAAGCAGGACCAAGTCCCAGTTAAATCATCCTAGCCAGGGCTTTGTCAAGCCTGACCTTAAAAACCTCTAAGGAAGGAGATTCTACCACCTCCCTAGGTAACGCATTCCAGTGTTTCACCACCCTCTTAGTGAAAAAGTTTTTCCTAATATCCAATCTAAACCTCCCCCATTGCAACTTGAGACCATTACTCCTCGTTCTGTCATCTGCTACCATTGAGAACAGTCTAGAGCCATCCTCTTTGAAACCCCCCCTCAGGTAGCCGAAAACAGCTATCAAATCCCCCCTCATTCTTCTCTTCTGCAGACTAAACAATCCCAGCTCCCTCAGCCTCTCCTCGTAAGTCATGTGCTCTAGACCCCTAATCATTTTTGTTGCCCTTCGCTGTACTCTTTCCAATTTATCCACATCCTTCTTGTAGTGTGGGGCCCAAAACTGGACACAGTACTCCAGATGAGGCCTCACCAGTGTCGAATAGAGGGGAACGATCACGTCCCTCGATCTGCTCGCTATGCCCCTACTTATACATCCCAAAATGCCATTGGCCTTCTTGGCAACAAGGGCACACTGCTGACTCATATCCAGCTTCTCGTCCACTGTCACCCCTAGGTCCTTTTCCGCAGAACTGCTGCCGAGCCATTCGGTCCCTAGTCTGTAGCGGTGCATTGGATTCTTCCATCCTAAGTGCAGGACCCTGCACTTATCCTTATTGAAACTCATTAGATTTCTTTTGGCCCAATCTTCCAATTTGTCTAGGTCCTTCTGTATCCTATCCCTCCCCTCCAGCATATCTACCACTCCTCCCAGTTTAGTATCATCCGCAAATTTGCTGAGAGTGCAATCCACACCATCCTCCAGATCATTTATGAAGATATTGAACAAAACGGGCCCCAGGACCGACCCCTGGGGCACTCCACTTGACACCGGCTGCCAACTAGACATGGAGCCATTGATCACTACCCGTTGAGCCCGACAATCTAGCCAGCTTTCTACCCACCTTATAGTGCATTCATCCAGCCCATACTTCCTTAACTTGCTGACAAGAATGCTGTGGGAGACCGTGTCAAAAGCTTTGCTAAAGTCAAGAAACAATACATCCACTGCTTTCCCTTCATCCACAGAACCAGTAATCTCATCATAAAAGGCGATTAGATTAGTCAGGCATGACCTTCCCTTGGTGAATCCATGCTGACTGTTCCTGATCACTTTCCTCTCCTCTAAGTGCTTCAGGATTGATTCTTTGAGGACCTGCTCCATGATTTTTCCAGGGACTGAGGTGAGGCTGACCGGCCTGTAGTTCCCAGGATCCTCCTCTTCCCTTTTTTAAAGATGGGCACTACATTAGCCTTTTTCCAGTCATCCGGGACTTCCCCCGTTCGCCACGAGTTTTCAAAGATAATGGCCAAGGGCTCTGCAATCACAGCCGCCAATTCCCTCAGCACTCTCGGATGCAATTCGTCCGGCCCCATGGACTTGTGCACGTCCAGCTTTTCTAAATAGTCCCTAACCCTATCTCTACAGAGGGCTGGCCATCTCTTCCCCATTTTGTGATGCCCAGCACAGCAGTCTGGGAGCTGACCTTGTTAGTGAAAACAGAGGCAAAAAAAGCATTGAGTACATTAGCTTTTTCCACATCCTCTGTCACTAGCTTGCCTCCCTCATTCAGTAAGGGGCCCACACTTTCCTTGGCTTTCTTCTTGTTGCCAACATACCTGAAGAAACCCTTCTTGTTACTCTTGACATCTCTTGCTAGCTGCAGCTCCAGGTGCGATTTGGCCCTCCTGATATCTTTCCTACATGCCCGAGCAATATTTTTATACTCTTCCCTGGTCATATGTCCAACCTTCCACTTCTTGTAAGCTTCTTTTTTATGTTTAAGATCCGCTAGGATTTCACCATTAAGCCAAGCTGGTCGCCTGCCATATTTACTATTCTTTCGACTCATCGGGATGGTTTGTCCCTGTAACCTCAACAGGGATTCCTTGAAATACAGCCAGCTCTCCTGGACTCCCTTCCCTTTCATGTTAGTCCCCCAGGGGATCCTGGCCATCTGTTCCCTGAGGGAGTCAAAGTCTGCTTTCCTGAAGTCCAGGGTCCGTATCCTGCTGCTTACCTTTCTTCCCTGCGTCAGGATCCTGAACTCAACCAACTCATGGTCACTGCCTCCCAGATTCCCATCCACTTTTGCTTCCCCCACTAATTCTACCCGGTTTGTGAGCAGCAGGTCAAGAAAAGCGCTCCCCCTAGTTGGCTCCCCTAGCACTTGCACCAGGAAATTGTCCCCTACGCTTTCCAAAAACTTCCTGGATTGTCTATGCACCGCTGTATTGCTCTCCCAGCAGATATCAGGAAAATTAAAGTCACCCATGAGAATCAGGGCATGCGATCTAGTAGCTTCCGTGAGTTGCCGGAAGAAAGCCTCATCCACCTCATCCCCCTGGTCCGGTGGTCTATAGCAGACTCCCACCATGACATCACTCTTGTTGCACACACTTCTAAACTTAATCCAGAGACACTCAGGTTTTTCCACAGTTTCGTACCGGAGCTCTGAGCAGTCATACTGCTCCCTTACATACAGTGCTACTCCCCCACCTTTTCTGCCCTGCCTGTCCTTCCTGAACAGTTTATAACCATCCATGACTGTACTCCAGTCATGTGAGTTATCCCACCAAGTCTCTGTTATTCCAATCACGTCATAATTCCTTGACATCACCAGGACCTCCAGTTCTCCCTGCTTGTTTCCAAGGCTTTGTGCATTTGTATATAAGCACTTGAGATAACCTGTTGATCGCCCCTCATTCCCAGTATGAGGCAGGAGCCCTCCCCTCACAGACCTTCCTGCCTGTGCTTCCTCCCGGTATCCCGCTTTCCCACTTACCTCAGGGCTTTGGTCTCCTTCCCCCGGTGAACCTAGTTTAAAGCCCTCCTCACTAGGTTAGCCAGCCTGCTGGCAAAGATGTTCTTCCCTCTCTTCGTAAGATGGAGCCCGTCTCTGCCCAGCACTCCTCCTTCATGGAACACCATCCCATGGTCAAAGAATCCAAAGCCTTCTCTCCGACACCACCTGCGTAGCCATTCGTTGACCTCCACGATTCGACGGTCCCTACCCAGGCCTTTTCCTTCCACGGGGAGGATGGACGAGAACACCACTTGCGCCTCCAACTCCTTTATCCTTCTTCCCAGAGCCACGTAGTCCGCAGTGATCCGCTCAAGGTCATTCTTGGCAGTATCATTGGTGCCCACGTGGAGAAGCAGGAAGGGGTAGCGATCCGAGGGCTTGATGAGTCTCGGCAGTCTCTCCGTCACATCACGATACCATCATAGGGCCTAATCACATCAGCCACAGTATCAGAGGCTCGTTCACCTGCGCATCTACCAATGTGATATATGCCATCATGTGCCAGCAATGCCCCTCTGCCATGTACGTTGGCCAAACTGGACAGTCTCTACGTAAAGGAATGAATGGACACAAATCAGACGTCAAGAATTATAACATTCAAAAACCAGTTGAAGAACACTTCAATCTCTCTGGTCACTCGATCACAGACCTAAGAGTGGCTATCCTTCAACAAAAAAGCTTCAAAAACAGACTCCAACGAGAGACTGCTGAATTGGAATTAATTTGAAACTGGATACAATTAACTTAGGCTTGAATAGAGACTGGGAATGGATGAGTCATTACACAAAGTAAAACTATTTCCCCATGCTATTTCTCCCCCCCACCCCACCCCACCCCCCACTGTTCCTCAGATATTCTTGTTAACTGCTGGAAATAGCCTACCTTGCTTGTCACCATGAAAGGTTTTGCTCCTTTCCCCCCCCTGCTGCTGGTGATGGCTTATCTTAAGTGATCACTCTCCTTACAGTGTGTATGATAAACCCATTGTTTCATGTTCTCTCTGTGTGTGTGTATATAAATCTCTCCTCTGTTTTTTCCACCAAATGCATCCGATGAAGTGAGCTGTAGCTCACGAAAGCTTATGCTCTAATAAATTTGTTAGTCTCTCAGGTGCCACAAGTACTCCTTTTCTTCTTGTTTATACCGTATATCTGGAGCTTGAGGGGTCTTTCCTTAGGCATCTATTTCCCACAGACTTGGATGCACCCGTGATAATGAGGTACAGCCCAGTACTTGGTCACAGGAAATTCCTGAATATGGATCATTCACAGGTTAAAAACCAACTCTCTGGCCTTGGACGTCAAACACACTCTTTGGTAACGCCATAAAGTTTTGGGGAGAACAGTTCACATGGTGTCAAGGCTGGGTCCCCACTCTAGCACTTGGAGTGCAGAAGGTGGGGGCCAGCATGAAAGACCCCCTAAACTTATATTCTATCAGCTTAGGTTAAAACTCCTGCAAGGCACAGAGCCTTTGGACTGGTATAGCTGCCACCACCAAGTGATTTAACAAAATATCCAGGGAAGGGTCATTTGGAATCCCTATCCCCCAAAATATCCCCCCAAGCCCGTTCACCCCCTTTCCTGGGGAGGCTTGAGAATACAGTATCAACCAGTTGCCGTAGCAATGTGAGTACAGACAAATCCTTTGTCTAAGTACTTTGGAATCAAAGGATTCTTTAAAAAAAGGTAAATTTTATTAGAAAAAAAAAGAAAACACATCTGGAAAACCAGGATGTTAGGGATTGAACACCAAAAATGGCTTTCTTGGCGTCCAATTTAAAGGTTACAAGCAAAGCAAAAGCACCTGGGTTTAGCACAGAGGAATCCACAAACCAAAACAAACAAAGAGATCACTAATTTCATCTTTCTAACATTTTCTGTGTTGCTTACATATCTGGGGTTCCAAATGAATAGTTTCGAGGTGTGATGCGGGTGATTTGCATACTTGGCCCAAAACTTACAGCGTGTGGAACATGTGCATGGGCTCCCAGAATGATCAGAGTCATGGAGGGCCTGTCTTAAGAGAGGAGACCAAAAGAACATTGCTTATTTAGACTAGTAAAGGGAAGGCTGAGAGGGGCTGTGATCGCTCTCTATAAATGCATCAGAGGGGGAAACACCAGGGAGGGAGATGAGCTACAGAAGCTAACAGACAAAGTTTGTACAAGAAGAAACAAGGGTAAACTGGCCCCGAATCAAACTGAGGCTGGAAACTGAAGGTTTCTACCCATCAGAAGAGGGAGAGTTGTGGAGCAAACAGAACTAGTTTGAAAATGGAGCTTGATAAGTTTCTGAACAGGGTTTTATGAAGGGGCTGCCTGTGATAGCAGGGGACTGGACTCAGTGTAGGCTGCACTAGGGAAAAGGTCCAGGTGTACATCAGGGTAAGCTGCATGGACGTTGCTAACCCTGAGGTCTGATAATGGAGTGGCAACTCTGCCGTCGTTAAGGTTGAGACTCACTTCCAGTTTAAAAGACGACTTTTATCACTGCTCTAAAACCCAACTGCTATCTCAGTTTGTCTTGAAACCTGATCTGCCTGGTGGGAATGCTAGTGTGTGTGTTGTGGACATGTTGGGGTGTTGTTCTGAGAAGTGCAGAGCTCAGGTTACTTTAAGGGGTGCCATATCACTTAACTATGTAAATTCCTGGACTTCAGAGTTTTAAGCTCTATGTGTAGACTGACCAATGTTGTGCATCGTCTCTGACACAGCTGTAATTTCAAATAGCAGCTGTGGAAGAAAAATGCAGTCTTCACTCTTAGGTTGTTTGCAACAAGTCAGAGACAGTTTTATTCTCAAGCAATTGCAAGGGGGAGAGTAAGCACGGACAGGGATTCCCCCTTCCTAGGCAGGTCTCCGCCAGATAAACAATTAGGGCAAGCATTTATACCTTTTGTTGTATACAATAATGATCAACAGCCACATCTTGTTTATACATATTCCTTCCTGATATTTTACTTTTCTCAGCAGTTCCTGCTACAGTCTGCATTCCATTCTTATCTAACACAAGGTCAAAACAAAAAGAAAATTTCTCCACCAAATGCATCCGATGAAGTGAGCTGTAGCTCACGAAAGCTTATGCTCTAATAAATTTGTTAGTCTCTAAGGTGCCACAAGTACTCCTTTTCTTTTTGCGAATACAGACTAACACGGCTGCTACTCTGAAAAAAGGTCAAAACACCATCTCTTATAGTTTTTTCCACTTGCTTCCCACTCGCCCAGGCCCTGCCTTAAAGTCTCGCGTTATTAGAGTTAGAGTTAGCCTGACTCTTGCTCTATTCCTAAGAAAACTAAGATGTCTGTATCCAAATTCCCTTTATCCCTTTTTCCACTTCCACACAGCAACACAGGTACAACTGATTTACTGAGTACATTGTCATTTATAGTCAGATAGTGAAAGAGATAAAACTTCATTTTCCACCCTACTGGAGGAAATCTATTCCCTGCTGCATATTCAGAGCAATGTGATGTAATTTTGTAACAGAAAGGTTAAAAAGACTATAATCTTCAATATCTCCAACTAAACTCAGCTACTCCTTGGTCTGCACAAGCAGATTGGTTTGATAGAGAGTCATAATAAGTGCTGTGCAAATAACTGATTTTTCAGTTTGCTGATAGTTATGAAACTCAGAAAAAATAATTGTGATTTGGGCTTTTCAAAACATTTTTAAAATTAAAATCCAAGAAAGTTTAAAAATGAAGGGCTAGATTTAAAGATGTGTGGCTGTGATAGCTGGAGACTGGATTTGATGACCAGGAGGTCCTTTCCAGTCCTATGTTGTCATGCTTTACCAGGTGACTTAGGGCATATGTACATTACAAATTCATATTGGTGTAACTGCGTCTCTCAGGAGTGTGAAAAATCCACACTGACTGACGTAGTTATACCAACCTAATCCCGGTGTAGACAGCGCTGTGTTGACGGGAGAGCCTCTGCCATTGACATAGCTAGTAACCCTTAGGGAGTTGGATTAAATTCACCATTAGGAGAAGCTCTCCCATCGGCATAGTAGTGTTGTCACTGAAGTGTTACATTGGTGCAGATAGAAAAGGAGTACTTGTGGCACCTTAGAGACTAACAAATTTATTAGAGCATAAGCTTTCGTGAGCTACAGCGTAGCTCACGAAAGCTTATGCTCTAATAAATTTGTTAGTCTCTAAGGTGCCACAAGTACTCCTTTTCTTTTTGCGAATACAGACTAACACGGCTGCTACTCTGAAATCGGTGCAGATGCAGGCTTGCACATGGAGACAAGCCTTGAGGTATCATTTTAAAAAGTGAAGAGATTGTGGTGTCCCTCTGATCACTAACAACCCAGTTATTAACATACTCAGAAGTACTGCAGATGCCCGAGCTTTGAATCCCTGCTCTCCTTTTTCTTAGGCAACTGCCCTAACTGAAGGGCTATTGGCTATTATTAGGGCATGTCTATGCTACAAAACTAGGTCAACCTACCTTACCTCAACATACAGTCGCCGCAGTAATTACATTGCTTGTGTATGTCCACATTTTGCTCCTTGTTTCAGCAGTGTGATTGCTCACCAGGAGTGCTTGAACCAATTGAATTATTGGTGTGGGGCATTTTGGGACTGGTTGAAAGCCAGCCACAGTCAATGTAAGCAACACAGTTTCTATACTGACACTTTGTCAACCTAATTACATTGACATTGACTCTCTGCCTCTCATGGAGGTACAGTTACTAAGTCTGTGTAGTGAGGGAGTTACATCAGTGGGAGCTAAATTTCAGTGTAGAGATTTACATAGTTAGGTCAATGTAAGCTGCAATGTAAGGGCACACTGGATGGGCTCAGAGCATGACTATGGAGACCTGGCTGAAGCTGAGGCAGGATGCCCAGCTGGGGTTGGGTAATGGGAGTGATGGTCCCAGCTCAGTGCTCATTTTGGACTGCATAAGCAAGGTTTCATGCAGCCCTCCAGTAAACTGCTGGCTGTGATAGGTGTGCATGAAGCAGGAGAAGGCTCCTGCAGGGCCAACATATGGCTTAATAGGATGGGAAGAGGAGATGGAGCTGGAAAAGTTGGTGGAGAGGTACATGTTTCAGAGAATGATGGGCAGAGCATGGAGAAGCAGAGAGACACACTAATTTTCTCTCACAGACTTAAAGTAACTGTGACAACCATGTTATAAACCTGCCAACATTTAGGTAGAGATTTCTCTCACCATTCCTGTCAGCAACTACACATGGCAAACATTGCAAAGCACCATCATTATCCCTATTCCACTGTAACAATATGTAAAAGACGAGGGATGAGGACTGAGGGATCACAGAGCTTAGTGGAAAGACCACTGGACAGGGACTGTTCCAATCCTAGTTGTGCCATTGGCCTGTTTGTGACCTTGGGCAAGTTCATTTGCATCCCTCTGCCTCAGTTTACCATCTTTAAAATGAGTATAATGATGTAAAGTTCCTTGAGAATGATTGATGAAAAGCACTATTTTAAGTCTTTGGATTATTAGCTAGCCATAACAGCATATCAGCTGCAAACATAGGTGAGCATTACAGCTCTCTAAACGGCCACTAACAACTCTTTCTGTGTAAAAAACTAGGAAATGAAATAGCAAAAGACTTTGTGGTTTACTGTCAGACTCGGAGAACATATCTAGTGGGGTCCTCCAGGGGTCAGTCCTAGGTCCAGTAGCGTACAGTTTTTTCATTAATAATATGGATAATGGAGTGGAGAGTGTGCTTATTAAATATCCAGATGACACAAAACTGGTGCAAAGAGGTTGCAAGCTCTTTGGAGGACAGGATTACAATTCAAAAGGACCTTGATGAACCAAAGAATTCATCTGAAATCAGCAAGATGATATTCACTAAAGACAAGAGCAAAGTTGCGCATTTGATTTCTCCTCCTCTTATGAAGGAGAAATCAAATGCACAACTATAAACTGGGGAACAAATGGCTAGGTGATCGTACTGCTGAAAAAGATCTGAGGTTTATGGTGAATCACAAATTGAATATGAGTCAACAATGTGATGCAGCTGATAAAAGGATAATATCCTTTTGGGGTGTATTAACAAGAACATTGTAGGTAAGGTATAGGACAAAACTGTCCTACTCTACTTGGCACTGGAGAGGCCTCATCTGAGTACTGTGTACAGTGGCGTAGCTGGGGGGGAGCGGGGCAGCAGCCGCTCCCCCACTGAGCACATGTGGCACCTTGTCAATGTCTTGGCGCCTTTTAAATTTTCCCCTGTTGAGGGAACAGGGGAGCGATCCAAAAAAAAAGGGCCACCCGCTGCGGCACTTTTACTCACCCGGCGGCGCTCCGGGTCTTCGGCGGCGGGACCATCACTTGCTCCGGGTCTTCGGTGGCACCTTGGTGGCGGATCCTTCACTCGCTCTGGGTCTTTGGCGGCACCTCAGTGGTGGGACCCTCACTCGCTCTGGGTCTTTGGCGGAACCTCGGTGGCGGGACCTTCAGTGCCGCCAGAGACACCCAGAGCGAGTGAGGGCCGGTTGCCGGAGCACAGCTGGGTGAGTAAAAGCGCCGCAGCGGGTGGCACCTTTTTTTTGGATCGCTCCTCTGTTCCCTCCACCTGGCTATGCGGTTGACTGTGTACCCTTTGTGGCACTGTACTTTAGAAAAGATGTGGACAAATTGGAGAGAATGCAGAGGAGAGCAACCAAAAGGATAAAAGGTTTAGAAAACCTCACTTATGAGTAAAAGTTAAAAAAACTGGTCATGTTTACTCTTGAGAAAAGAAAACTGAAAGAGGGACCAGATGACAGTCTTCAAATCTGATAAGGATAGTGGAGAATTTGTTCTCCACGTGCACTGATGGAAGGACAAGAAACAAAGAGCTTAATCTGCAGCAAGGGAGATGTAGGTTAGATGTTAGGAAAAACATTGTAACTCTCAAGCTAGCTAAGCTCTGGAGCAGGCTTCCAAGGGAGGCTGTGGAATCCCCATCACAAGAGATTTTTCAATATGGTTGGAGTAACACTTGTGAAGGATGGTCTAGATATACTCCGTCTTTCCTCAGCACAAGGGCCTGGACTTGATGACCTTTTGAGGTCCCTTCTAGCCCTCCATTTCTATGTCCTGTGACTAATGCACAGTTAGGGTTTCCGGCGATAGCTCTGCCCTGCCAAAACATTGAGTTCAGCAAAACTCAAACTTCATAAAGCCAGGAAATATAGCATAAAGATATATACTCGCACACCCTTGACTCTTCCTCCTTGGCGCATTGCCCCTGTGCTCCTGGGTTTCTGAAGTTTGAGGTTTGCTGAACTTGCTGTTGCCAGGCAAATTTAAACTCTGCATTAATGACCTTTTTTTGCCTTTTAATGTATATAAAGTTGAACAGTTCCAACAGGAGAGATTAAGAAGTCACTCTCGCAAAATATCCCGTATCCTGATACTCAGGGCAATTATACAGGTGAAGGGGAAGAACTGGATTCAAACTTGGGTCTCCACATCTGAGGTGCATTCAGTAACCGTTGGTCTATAAAGGGTCTGACATCAGCACTATTTTGCGAATGGAGCATAAATCCCCTTGTGACTCTAGCCCCAAAATTGATGTTTCATTTATGGAACTGTCAAAAGGAACGTTTGAAAAGTATTTTTTGCCCCGGACTGAAACAGTTCACGAAACGTGACATGAATTCATGAAATGTTTTGTTTGACCAAAATACGCATTTTATAATGAAAAATATTTCAGTCAAAACGTTTTGCCCAACTGTAGGGATAAACCGTGGCAGAAAAGTACATTCCAACAAGAACAACAAAACAAACAAACATATTAAATGTGCTTTTTGAATACACTTTCTGACCCATGCACCGCCATCCCAGCAAACACTCCTACATCTCCTTCCTCTCCTCATGTTCCCCCTCTTAACTCTCCCAGCACATCAGACCTCTCTGACCCCAAGTTCTAGCATCATCCCCCACAGTCAGTGACTCCCTCTGCCTCCCCTTAACCCCACTGGGTCACACATCATATTTGAGACAGCTATGTTTTAAACCACTGACTGTAAATTTGTCGCTCTCTTTCACAAGTGCAGCATAGCATCATATGCTCATAGTATATTACAGTTGGAAGAGACCTCAGGAGCTCATCCAGTCCAACCCCCTGCTCAAAGCAGGACCCACCCCAACTAAATTATGTTGTGTTCAACAGTCAGAATATCACCATAAACATGGTAGAATCAAAGCTCACAATTTGCCTTTTTCTCCCTCTAGCAACTGTGCCAACCGAAAAGAAGGCAGACGAAGGTAAGTTTCTTGGACCACTGGGGTGTGTTCCAGGGACAATCAAAGGGGAAACAAACACAGCTTGTGCTCTTCTTTGCTCTTTAAGATGAATGAGGAAGGCCTGGAATGTTGTTTTCTTTTTAAATAGGCTTGTTCAATACACTAGCAATTCAGGTCCAGTCTAGGACTCTGAAAGGCAGGGGGAAGCAGGGAGCAGAGCAGAGCAAACAGAAAATAATGTCATGTTTCCAAACTGAAAAAGATGGAGCCATAGGCTTTAAGGCCACAGGTGGTTGTTGCTTCTCTGCCTCCTGCTAGGTGTGTCCAATTGTCTGCAACGGCTTGTGACACCCTCACTTTCTACTACTTTCCCCATTCCCATGTTGCTGGCACCCCTGTGATGGCAGGGACCCTAGTTCAGCCTCACTCTCTGCGCCAGGAGCTTTTTGTTGTTTCTCAAGCTCTCCTTTCCCACAAGACCAATGATGAGCCCGATCCACCATTTTGCCACCAGAATCAATCATCTGTCTTAGAAGTGGGAACCAAGTGGCCCAGCTGCCCTAGATCCCAAGACCAGTGTTGAACCTCCACAGACACCCGATGCGTCTGCGCACCCTGCCCCAGAGCTCCAACCTAGTGGGCATTCTGGGGTATACTTTAACTCTCTGGGGACACGTGATAGTAGAAGGTTTCAGAGTAGCAGCTGTAGCGAGCTGTAGCTCACGAAAGCTTATGCTCAAATAAATTTGTTAGTCTCTAAGGTGCCACAAATACTCCTTTTCTTTTTGTGATAGTAGAAGACACTTTTAGGCAGCAGAAGAGATATAGATGTGATGGGTCGGTTCCCATGGAATGTCACCTGAAGTGTTTGGACACCACTGAGCCCCCCCTTCTCTGCCAGCCTGGGCCCCCTATTACCTGGTCTTGCTGAGACAGGCTTGTCAGCCTCCACTAGCAAAACCCACAAGCAAGGCCACACTCAACGGCCGTTACAGACACTGAGATCAGCACTGGGAGGACTCAGCTTCAGGGACTTACTACAGCATGCAGATGTTCGCCCTCCCCGCCCCTTGGGGAACAAACCCAAAGTGATATGAAGTTTGCCTCCTTCCTCGATGCTAAGGAAGGTATGCACAGCCTTTCACTCCCCTCCCCAGTTAGAAATCATAGAATCATAGAATCATAGAATATCAGGGTTGGAAGGGACCCCAGAAGGTCATCTAGTCCAACCCCCTGCTCAAAGCAGGACCAAGTCCCAGTTAAATCATCCCAGCTAGGGCTTTGTCAAGCCTGACCTTAAAAACCTCTAAGGAAGGAGATTCTACCACCTCCCTAGGTAACGCATTCCAGTGTTTCACCACCCTCTTTCGATGAGTCGAAAGAATAGTAAATATGGCAGGCGACCAGCTTGGCTTAATGGTGAAATCCTAGCGGATCTTAAACATAAAAAAGAAGCTTACAAGAAGTGGAAGGTTGGACATATGACCAGGGAAGAGTATAAAAATATTGCTCGGGCATGTAGGAAAGATATCAGGAGGGCCAAATCGCACCTGGAGCTGCAGTTAGCAAGAGATGTCAAGAGTAACAAGAAGGGTTTCTTCAGGTATGTTGGCAACAAGAAGAAAGCCAAGGAAAATGTGGGCCCCTTACTGAATGAGGGAGGCAAGCTAGTGACAGAGGATGTGGAAAAAGCTAATGTACTCAATGCTTTTTTTGCCTCTGTTTTCACTAACAAGGTCAGCTCCCAGACTGCTGTGCTGGGCAACACAAAATGGGGAAGAGATGGCCAGCCCTCTGTAGAGATAGAGGTGGTTAGGGACTATTTAGAAAAGCTGGACGTGCACAAGTCCATGGGGCCGGACGAATTGCATCCGAGAGTGCTGAGGGAATTGGCGGCTGTGATTGCAGAGCCCTTGGCCATTATCTTTGAAAACTCGTGGCGAACGGGGGAAGTCCCGGATGACTGGAAAAAGGCTAATGTAGTGCCCATCTTTAAAAAAGGGAAGAAGGAGGATCCTGGGAACTACAGGCCGGTCAGCCTCACCTCAGTCCCTGGAAAAATCATGGAGCAGGTCCTCAAAGAATCAATCCTGAAGCACTTAGAGGAGAGGAAAGTGATCAGGAACAGTCAGCATGGATTCACCAAGGGAAGGTCATGCCTGACTAATCTAATCGCCTTTTATGATGAGATTACTGGTTCTGTGGATGAAGGGAAAGCAGTGGATGTATTGTTTCTTGACTTTAGCAAAGCTTTTGACACGGTCTCCCACAGCATTCTTGTCAGCAAGTTAAGGAAGTATGGGCTGGATGAATGCACTATAAGGTGGGTAGAAAGCTGGCTAGATTGTCGGGCTCAACGGGTAGTGATCAATGGCTCCATGTCTAGTTGGCAGCCGGTGTCAAGTGGAGTGCCCCAGGGGTCGGTCCTGGGGCCCGTTTTGTTCAATATCTTCATAAATGATCTGGAGGATGGTGTGGATTGCACTCTCAGCAAATTTGCGGATGATACTAAACTGGGAGGAGTGGTAGATACGCTGGAGGGGAGGGATAGGATACAGAAGGACCTAGACAAATTGGAAGATTGGGCCAAAAGAAATCTAATGAGGTTCAATAAGGATAAATGCAGGGTCCTGCACTTAGGATGGAAGAATCCAATGCACCGCTACAGACTAGGGACCGAATGGCTCGGCAGCAGTTCTGCGGAAAAGGACCTAGGGGTGACAGTGGACGAGAAGCTGGATATGAGTCAGCAGTGTGCCCTTGTTGCCAAGAAGGCCAATGGCATTTTGGGTTGTATAAGTAGGGGCATAGCGAGCAGATCGAGGGACGTGATCGTTCCCCTCTATTCGACACTGGTGAGGCCTCATCTGGAGTACTGTGTCCAGTTTTGGGCCCCACACTACAGGAAGGATGTGGATAAATTGGAAAGAGTACAACGAAGGGCAACAAAAATGATTAGGGGTCTAGAGCACATGACTTATGAGGAGAGGCTGAGGGAGCTGGGATTGTTTAGTCTGCAGAAGAGAAGAATGAGGGGGGATTTGATAGCTGCTTTCAACTACCTGAAAGGGGGTTTCAAAGAGGATGGCTCTAGACTGTTCTCAATGGTAGCAGATGACAGAACGAGGAGTAATGGTCTCAAGTTGCAATGGGGGAGGTTTAGATTGGATATTAGGAAAAACTTTTTCACTAAGAGGGTGGTGAAACACTGGAATGCGTTACCTAGGGAGGTGGTAGAATCTCCTTCCTTAGAGGTTTTTAAGGTCAGGCTTGACAAAGCCCTGGCTGGGATGATTTAACTGGGACTTGGTCCTGCTTTGAGCAGGGGGTTGGACTAGATGACCTTCTGGGGTCCCTTCCAACCCTGATATTCTATGATTCTATGATTCTATGATTCTTAGTGAAAAAGTTTTTCCTAATATCCAATCTAAACCTCCCCCATTGCAACTTGAGACCATTACTCCTCGTTCTGTCATCTGCTACCATTGAGAACAGTCTAGAGCCATCCTCTTTGAAACCCCCTTTCAGGTAGTTGAAAGCAGCTATCAAATCCCCCCTCATTCTTCTCTTCTGCAGACTAAACAATCCCAGCTCCCTCAGCCTCTCCTCATAAGTCATGTGCTCTAGACCCCTAATCATTTTCGTTGCCCTTCGTTGTACTCTTTCCAATTTATCCACATCCTTCCTGTAGTGTGGGGCCCAAAACTGGACACAGTACTCTTGATGAGGCCTCACCAGTGTCGAATAGAGGGGAACGATCACGTCCCTCGATCTGCTCGCTATGCCCCTACTTATACAACCCAAAATGCCATTGGCCTTCTTGGCAACAAGGGCACACTGCTGACTCATATCCAGCTTCTCGTCCACTGTCACCCCTAGGTCCTTTTCCGCAGAACTGCTGCCGAGCCATTCGGTCCCTAGTCTGTAGCGGTGCATTGGATTCTTCCATCCTAAGTGCAGGACCCTGCATTTATCCTTATTGAACCTCATTAGATTTCTTTTGGCCCAATCCTCCAATTTGTCTAGGTCCTTCTGTATCCTATCCCTCCCCTCCAGCGTATCTACCACTGCTCCCAGTTTAGTATCATGATGTAAATGATGTAAACTGGGTTATTTTATCAACCAGAAGTAAGCTTATTAACTATGAAAAGGTGTATTTTAAGTGGTCAAAGAGGTAGCAAAATGAACAAAGCAAATTATTAAGAAAATAATACAAAGCACACAATCTATGCTAGATTCACTAACAACTGGTTACAAATAACAATTTCTCACCCTAATTATTACTTCAGGTAAAGTCCATCACAGGCCAGGTGTCTCTTGGCCTGGGCCCAGCGGTTCCCCCCTCACCCCTCCGTCCGCTTCAGTTACAGTCCTTTTGTTTTAGCTGATGCTTTCAAGTACCTCTTTGGGGCAGGGAGGCAGAGGTAAAAGCAAGCTGAAGAGGATCAGCGTTTTCCTCCCCCACCTTATACAGAATTTCCATAAGGCGGGAAACCTTTGTTTGATTCCCCCACCCCCCTGGGGAACAGTTCAGCAGACCAGGGAGTCGGTTAGTATCAGGGTACTCTATCACCTGAGTCTATCAGCCATGAGTCAGTAGCAGTCTGGAATGGCCTCAGGAAGGCCAAGCCTGTTCACAGTCCATTGTCCTCGCTGATGGGCCATCCGTCCGGTCTGGCTTTTTCATTGCTGTGCTAGAAGTGAGAGCAGTGGGAGTGACCCAAAGCAGCAAATACGAAATACAGATACACGGGTCAATATTCCTAATTTCATCTACAAAAATGATACATGTATACAAATGGGATAACCATATTCAGTAAATCATAACCTTTCCAATGATATCGCACATGAACCATCTTGCATAAAGCATATCTCAGTTATGACATTCGTATCATATGCATATTTTCATAAAGCATATGGAGTATTACGTCACAATAGAGATGCAGGCAAAATAAGAAATACCTGCAGGCCATTTCCTGCCTCCGTTTCCTCCCCACTCTTGAGTTCTTGGGAATTGGTCAGTGTCCTCTAAAGATCTTTCCTCCTTCTCCTCCTCCCCCTCCTCCTTTACAGCCTTGCCTTCTGTGTCTGGTCTTTTAGAAGACCACTGAGAGAACTTCCCTTTAATAGACTTCCCATCACCTCCTGGCAGGTGACACTGCCTGCCTCCCAATCAGCTTCCAAGCCCCATCCGCTGATCGCACTCCATTTGCTCGGTTACCAGCCCACCTGGGAGAATGAGTTTCCCGGGGAGGCAGCCAGCTCTTGCTCCATTTTGCTGAATGGGGCTGTGAGCTGGAAGTGGAGGCTGTGTCCCAGCCAGTTCTTCCAAGTGCTTCCCCTTCCTGCCAGCATCACTGTGATCTTGCCTGGGTTGAGCCCAAGCCAGCTGCTCTTCCTCCAGGATCGGATCTCCTCTACATCTCCTGACATCAGAGCAGTGCTGGTGGCTGCATGACAGAGACATTGGGGGGGGTCACTGGCAGGTAACTGGCAGCAGAGCCCTGTCCTGTCTCACCCTCCCAACCACCACACCACACACCCCCTCCCTCCAGTGATCTCCTGCAAGTATTGCAGAGCAGGCCTATTGCCCTCAGCCTGGCGAGCTGCTTGTGCATCTGCTCCTTGGCCTGCTGTGCCCAGACCATGCAGATCTGTCTGGGAACCAAGATTTCAGGTCAAGGGGGCAGAGCTTATA
Organism: Dermochelys coriacea; assembly: GCF_009764565.3. Classification (NCBI taxonomy): domain Eukaryota; kingdom Metazoa; phylum Chordata; order Testudines; family Dermochelyidae; genus Dermochelys; species Dermochelys coriacea. The sequence continues at coordinate 264,672 of NC_050071.1, read as the reverse complement.
GACCTGCTACAGACCCAGGAGTTCATAAGGTTTTTCAACAGTTGTAACTCCCCAGCCAGTCACCCATTTCCTCATCTGAGCCCTCCCTGGAGCATTGGTTGTCAGCCAGTTCAATTCACATCTCATCTCAAAGCATTTAAAAGTACATCTATGCCATCCCTATGGAGAGGTAACAATGCAGAGTCTCTGCCATCTAAGACATTAGGCATTAGATGCCTGACCCCATCTCCTGGATCAGTGTGCCACTGATAGATCCTATTCATTTCTATCCCTGCTGCTCTCCCTTCATCCTGCTTGTGCTAGTGTTCCCGCTTACATTCCACTTTCTCCTGCTCCTTCTCATCAAGCCCTTGGCGTGCTCTCTGCAGCGTCTCTCTTCTGAGCTGCAGCTTTTCTCATCCAGGCTCTGATGGTCTGAGGAACTCACTCTGGTTGCATCTGGCTGCCCTTGTAGTTGCTTCCTACATGCTGGGTGTCCTCCTTGATGCCTCTGTCTAGAATCCCGCCAGCTTTTGAATCTTCCTTCCTCTTCCTGACGGATTTCCTGATAAAACTGTTACTACGCTAAATCAATATCATCATACAGTAAATATCAGTAGTGACCTGGCCAGGACATAATGTTCACAAAGCCTCTCATTTTCAGTCCTGGGAATTTATCGGTGTGTATTCCAAAAATGAAAAAGTGGGGGAAAATTCCAGGCCATTGTTGCTGAGGGTCAGTTGTTGGCAAGAACATCTTTCCAGACAGCACTTGATGCAGCTACCACTTCAGCCCGTTTCATCCCTATGGCGGTGGTGTTGCACCAGGTTTCCTGGCTGCAATTGTTTTGCGTTCCTAGGGAAGTTCAGAATTTGAAAATCTTCTGTTTGACAGATGGTAGTTGTTTACAGAGAACAATGATGACATGTTGTTTACTCTTAAAGACTATAGGGCCACATTATGGTCGTTAGGAATCTATACTCCTGTAAACAAATGGAGATTCAGTAGATCACAAATGGCTCAGAGATCCCACCCCATTCAGTTTTCTGGATTCCAGAGACCCATGGAACTCCCCAGGAAAAGACACAGGTTCCAGAGGAAGAGGCCCTCTAACCCACCTAATGTGGGTCTGCAACAGGCATCATCATGAAAGCTCCAGTGTTGATGAGACTATTGAGGGCCCGATTTCCCATCCTTTATTAGCCTGTCAGCTATAGCGTTTTGCTCACCTGCCCCCATTTGGGAACCGGCTTTCCCATTTCCAACATGCATGATGGTGTATCACCTCAGACAAGTAGGTGCAGGAAGTAATATTATCGGGCTACACCATCCACTTTACCTCCCTCCCTGTGCCTCACCCTCCTTCCTCATCCCTTGATAGGCTTGTACCTGATGAGAGAGAGGAAATGGAGTTCAGAATAGTCAGAAATGCCTCTCTTCAATAGGTTGATATGGAGGGAGGTCTCTTGAGGTGGCCATCTGCCAAGGTACACCCCACAATCCAATAGATATGGAACTGTGGTCACAATCACCATCAGCACTGGTTGGAGAAAGGGGAGTCCCACCCCATGTTACGTTGAATCTTCCCCACCAGTGTAGGGAACACTTCAGCCTCTGGGAAACCAATACCTGCCTGTATAGACTGTGTCTGTTTGGTGAGTAAAGTATTGTAACCCAGGGGTTCTCAACCTTGGTCCGTGGCTCGTTCAGGGTAAGCCCCTGACATGATGCGGGCCAGGCCACCACTTCCCACAGCTTCCATTGGCCGGGAACAGCGAACTGAGGCCACTGGGAGCTGCAAGCGGCTGTACCTGCGGACACTCAGGTAAACAAAGCATCTCGTGGCCCATCAGGGTCTTACCCTGAACGAGTCGTGGATCTAGGTTGAGAACCCCTGTTCTAACCCACCCCTGGAAACAGTGGACGTGCAATTTTACATGCTTCATCATGAAAGTGCAAGGGGTCATGTGACCTAGCAGTTGAAGGCAGTTTTTGGCTGAGGTCTGGGGCCTGTCTTGCATTGTTTCGATGAGGCTCTATGAGGCCTGGAGCCTGTCCAGGGGAAAAGCTGCCCTGGATGTTTGGGAATCCAGACACACCCCTGTGAATTTGTATATTCTAAGCAGGTATTAGTGTAGAGTTTTCTACATTCAGCTGGAGGTCCAGGTCCAAGAACAGAGAAAGTCCTATCTTTTTAGCGAGCAACACTTCTTTGTAGGATTGACCCTTGAATAGCCAATCGTCAAGGTACAGGAATACCACTGTAGCCTGGCAGGGGAGGTAAGCAGCCACTACTGACAGAACCTTTGAGAATAATCTCGGAGCTGAGGAGAGGCTGAACGGGAGCACTTGATACTGGAAATTATCCTGGCCTACAACAAAACAGAGGAATCTCTTGTGAGACGGGTGCATGGCTATATGTAACCACATGTCCTGGAAGTCGAGGGCCAAAACCCAATCCTCTGAGTCTAGAGAAGAAATTGTAGCTGTCAGTGTCACTATCTTGTATTGCTGGTATATCACAAACCTGTTTAGGAGTCTTAGATCTTGAATTTGTCTCCATCCTCTGTTCTTTTTTGGCATGAGGCAATACTTCAAATAGAAGCACCTTCCCCTGTATTGAGCAGGTATTGGTTCTCTTTCTCCTAAACGAAGAAGGATGTTTACTTCCTGCCTTAGCTAGGGCTTGTAAGACTATCAAGATCATGACACACACAGTGGCCTGCACGTTTTATATCAATGTGTTAGTGAGTAGCTGTGTCACCCCTGCCCTCTAACCTGGGGTGCTCTTTTCACTGCTTTGCTGCTGTAGCCTCCAGCCTGGACTGCTTACAACCAGCCTCCAGCATGCAAGTCCCTCCCAGCTACGTCTCTGTGTGTGCTGCAGGGTTATATTGCAGGGTGACCACAACACACCCCAGTCCTAGATGTTTCCACAGAAATGTCTGTTCTGTACTGCCCAGCCCTCTCCTGGACAAGACAAATGCATAAAAAGGTCCAAAATTCTTTGATAGAAATAATATGCGCATTACCCCAAATGGAGTTTCCCAGATACTTCAATTTAAACATATTAGATTAGAAATAACAATAAAACAAATTTATTAACTTCCAAGAAAGATATTTTAAGTGAATATAAGTAATGAGGTATACAAGTCAGAAATGGTTACAAGAAAAATAAAGATAAAACACAACTAATGCCTAACTTAATAAACTGTGTTACATTCAAAGCAAAGTTTCTCTCCCCACATGATCTCAACAGTCTTACTGGCCAAACTTCTTAGGTCAGGACCCCTTCTTTTGTTTAATGGCTGCTTCTTTTGACCCTTCTCTTGCAGTGAATTGATGGATGAGGGGAGTGGGGGTGCCTTGGGGTGTTTGTTCCTTATTTTTATCGTGTCAGTTCCCCTCTGGGAAAATGTTTCCAGCTGAGATTCAGGTGACAGAGAATCTATAGGAATCTTTGTTTCCTGCTGCTTTCCCTCACCTGTTTGAGGTTTCTTTGTCTACACTTCCTGCTTGATTACTCTGTTTACTGCTTTTGTGCAAATAAACAGGAGCATACATGCCTTTATTTGAGACACCTGTTTGTCAACCTCATTGTGGAACATGTGTTAAGAACACCACACAGTGGAATCTGATAACTTTGTATACAATGTTGCCCCACACATTTTATCAGGACAATAATGACCAGAAAATTATGAGTTTTCAAATGATACCTCAAAAGGCATATGATTATTCTCTTCATCCCGCCTTGCTCAGCATCTTGCAGCACCTTTTGGGAAGGGACAGTCCTGTGCTCTGTTTCACTGAAGATTTCATGGAATTTGTAGTAGATTTGACAAAACAGCAGCTTGGCATTTTCTGATGAAACTTATTGATTCTGTCAAAATAATGTTCATCCTTATTTCTTTGGTAGTCAGAATGCAGTTCGAGATTACATACATACAATTTAGTTGATATTTATTTATCTTGCTTCTTGTTAGGTGATGTGGTTGGGGTTCTGGTGAAAGCAGCTGTGTTTGTGTATTACATGTTGTGAGAATGTTGTTTACTTGTAATATTTATAACACACTCATATGTGTTCACTTTAGGGGACAAGATTATACTAGCTGGGAGAAGGAGGGGATAAGAAATTTAGTTGAAATTTCAGACATTTAGTGGTTTAATATTTATGTAATACATTCTTCTCGAGTTTGTTTTTCTAATATTAAACTTAACTTTTTCAGTTTGGAATGCTTTGAAGGGAAGGATTTTCAAAGGAACAAAGGGCATTTAGGTGCTCAACTCCCATTGATTTAAATTTGAGAATTTTCTGACTAGGGATTGACTGAAACATGTTCTCAGGGCTTTCTTAAATAGGAGCTCAAAGTAGGTAGCTGCATAACAAACAAAAATGCACATGTATGCGTATATGTGTATGTATCTTCCACTACATTGCCTTACTTTTACACACAGCCTCACCTTTACATTTAGGCTAATTTGTTATTAACATAAACACATTTATCCAATGCAATATATTGGCTTTTCTTAACATAATCTGTATTTTCATCTACTTGGGTGGTCCAAAAATTGGGTAACAATCAATAAAAACCCAATAATAGCTTTTGTAAAACCTGGGAAATTTTCAGTAAAAATCAGAAAAACCAAAGGACCTTAAATATTCATAGATGATTACACGAAGCTCCAAATGCTTCACACACCTTTATGACTCACCTATGGGAGAGTCATCACAGCAGCCTAAGGAGGCCAGGAACACTAGACACTGAAGAGAAAGTCAAAGAATAAAAGCCCATCTTTAGAGATACTGGATTTCAGCTGCCCTTATCTCAGAGCTTCTGGCCTTCGGCGTTAGTCTCCAAGATTCAATTGCTGGAGTCAGTTAGCTCCAGTCTCTGAGGGACTGACACCGTTGAGGCAGCTCTCTATGCCGGGGCCCTTTCTCCGCACTCTTTGTTTGGGATGCCTTCAAGTTCCCGACAGGAGTGAATCTGCATCAGCCTATTGGCCATGGTGTTACTCAAGGTATTAGCACCTGCACAATATTTGCACAGCTACACTCTGCTCAGAAGAGAATCATAGGACTGGGAGCATGGGCAGTGGATGAAGCTTCCTCTCAGGGAGGCTAGCTCCCCACCCCACCTCTTCTGCCCACAGTCCCGCCCATGCTCCACTCCTACTCCACCACAGGCCCCCTCACAGCCCCTCCCCAAACCCTGCCCCCACCCTTTTCTACCCCCAGCCCCACTCACCCCCTCCACTGTCACTTGCATACTGTCCCTCCTCTCGTGTGTGTGTGGGGGGGGGGGGCAGTACGCACCCAGGATGACAGGGAGACCCAAGCTTCCCCTCCCCAGCAGCAGAAGGAAACTTCTGAGGAGCAGGAGACCAGGGTGGATAAATAACCCAAACCTCAGACCACCATTTCATCCTCCTCACCAAATGAATCCCTGATGCCTCCCTGCTTCCATCTATAGCTGATGATTTTTGCCAGTTCCAGGCCCTCATTAAGCAGGTGGCAGACTCTTTGCAGGTATCATTTAGTGAAGTCAGGGAACCCCAATACAAGCTGCTGGATATTCTGTACTCTGTGATGACATCTAGAATCAACCTCCCCATTAACAAGGCTCTACTGGAACCTGCTAGAACCGTCTGACAAATTCCGGGTATGGTGACACCCACTTGTAGAAGGGCTGACAAAAATACTATGTCCCCTCCAAGGACTCTGAATTCTTCTTCTCCCACCCGCCCCTCAACTCTTTGTTCATTGATGTGATGAATGAGTAGGGAAAACAATACCATTACAAATCCACCCCATACAACAGAGACCAAAAGTGTCTGGACCTCCTCGGAAGGAAGGACAACTCCTTTGCTACACTGCAATTCTGCATTGCAAATTACCAAGCGTTGATTTCCAAATGCAACTTCACCAACTCCACAAGGTTTGGGGCATTTATTGAGTGCCTTCCCCCAGATCAAAGAGAACAATTCCATGCCATTGATGCTGAGGGTCAGTTTTTGGCAAAAAGATCCTTGCAGGCAGTGGCTGATGGCACAGACACTGTGGCCAGTTCCATCTCTATGGTGGTGGTGATGCGCCAGGCTTCCTGGCTGCAATGTCTGGTTTCCCCGGGGAAGTTCAGAATTTGGTTGAGGATCTTCCTTTTGACAGATGGCAATTATTTGCAGAGAACACTGATAAGTCGTTGCATACCCTTAAAGATTCCAGGGCCACATTATGTTCGTTGGACATCTGCACTCCTGCAAACAAATGGAGATTCAGTCAATTGCAAATGGCTCAGAGATCCCACCCCACTCAATTCTCTGGATTCCAGACACCCATGGAACGCCCCAGGAAACAACACAGGTTCCAGAGGAAGAGGCCTTTTAACCTGCCTGATGAAGCTCCACAACAGGCATCATCATATAAGTACCAGTTTTAACAGGATTGTTGATAGCCTGATATCGCATCCATAATTAGCCTGCCAGCTTTAGCATTTTGTCAAGCTTTCCCCATTTGGGATCTGGCTATCCCACTTTCAACATGCATGGGAGCAGGGAAAGTGTGGGACCCTTACTGAATGGGGGAGGCAACCTAGTGACAGATGGTGAGGAAAAAGCTGAAGTACTCAATGCTTTTTTTGCCTTGGTCTTCACAGATAAGGTCAGCTCCCAGACTCCTGCACTGGGCAACACAGTATGGGGAGTAGGTGAGCATCCGTCAGTGGTGAAAGAACAGGTTAAGGACTATTTAGAAAAGCTGGACATGCAGACGTCCATGGGTCCAGATCTAATGCGTCCGAGAGTGCTGAGGGAGTTGGATGATGTGATTGCAGAGCCATTGGCTATTATCTGTGAAAACTCATGGTGATCGGGGGAAGTCCCGGATGATTGGAAAAAGGCAAATTTAGTGCCCATATTTTAAAAAGGGAAGAAAGAGAACCCGGGGAACTACAGAACGTTCAGCCTCACCTCAGTCCCTGGAAAAATCATGGAGTACGTCCTCAAGGAATCCATTTTAAAGCACTTGGAGGAGAGGAAGTTGATCAGAAACAGTCAACCAAGCGCAAGTTATGCCTGACCAACCTGATTACCTTCTATGATGAGATAACTGGCTCTGTGGATGTGGGGAAAGCGGTGGATGTGATATATATTGACTTTAGTAAAGCTTTTGATACGCTCTCCCACAGTATTCTTGCCAGCAAGTTAAAGAAGTATGGATTGGATGAATGGACTATAAGGAGTATAGAAAGCTGGCTAGATCATCGGGCTCAATGGGTAGTGATCAATGGCTCGATGTCTAGTTGGCAGCCGGTATCAAAGAATCATAGAATATCAGGGTTGGAAGGGACCTCAGGAGGTCATCTAGTCCAACCCCCCGCTCAAAGCAGGACCAATCCCCAATTTTTGCCCCAGATCCTTAAATGGCCCCCTCAAGGATTGAACTCACAACCCTGGGTTTAGCAGGCCAATGCTCAAAGCACTGAGCTATCCCTCCCCCCAAGGGAGTGCCCCAGGGGTTGGTCCTGGGGCCGGTTTTGTTCAACATCTTTATTAATGATCTCGATAATGGAATGGATTGCACCTTCAGCAAGTCTGCAGATGACACTAAGCTAAGGGGGAGAGGTAGATATGCTGGAGGGTAGGGATAGGGTCCAGAGGGACCTAGACAAATTGGAGAATTGGCCCAAAAGAAATCTGATGAGATTCAACAAGGACAAGTGCAGAGTCCGGCACTTAGGACGGAAGAATCCCATGCACCGCTACAGGCTGGGGACCGATTAGCTAAGCAGCAGTTCTGCAGAAAAGGACCTGGGGATGACAGTGCATGAGAAGCTGAATATGAGTCAGCAGTGCGCCCTTGTTGCCAAGAAGGCCAACACATATTGTGCTGTATCAGTAGGAGCATTGTCAGCAGATCGAGGGAAGTGATTTTTCCCCTCTATTCGGCACTGGTGAGGCCACACATGGAGTATTGCATCCAGTTTTGGTCTCCCCACTGCAGAAAAGATGTGGACAAAATGGAGAGAATCCAGCAGAGGGCAACGAAAATGATTAGGGGGCTGGGGCATACGTTTTATGAGGAGAGGCTGAGGGAACTGGGCTTATTTAGTCTGCAGAAGAGAAGAGTGAGGGGGGTTTTGAGAGCAGCCTCCAACTACCTGAAGGGGGGTTCCAAAGAGGATGGAGTTAGGCTATTCTCAGTTGTGGCAGAAGACAGAACAAGGAGCAATGGTCTCAAGTTGCAATGCGGGAGATCTAGGTTCACTAGGAGGGTGGTGAAGCACTGGAATGGGTTACCTAGGGAGGTGGTGGAATCTCCCTCCTTAGAGGTTTTTAAGGCCCGGCTTGACGAAGCCCTGGCTGGGATGATTTAGTTGGGGTTGGTCCTGCTTCGAGCAGGGGTTTGGACAAGATGCCATCCTGAGGTCTCTTCCAATCCTGATATTCTATGTTTCTATATTGCCTTGGACAAATAGGTGCCAGAAGTAAAATCATTGGACTATCCCATCCACTTTACCTCCCTCCCTCTGCCTCACCCAGCTTCCCTTTCCCTCTTCAGGGACCCTTCTCATGAGCCCCTGTTAAGGCAGGAAGTAAACACCCTTCTTTGTTTAGGAGCAATAGAACTAGTACCTGCTCAGTACAGGGGAAAGGGTTTCTATTACAACTATTTCCTCATCCCATATAAGAAAAGGAGGGTAGAGACCAATGCAAGATCTAAGTCTCCTAAGCAGGTTTGTGAAATACCATAAATTCACGATGGTGACCCTTGCAGCTCTAATTCCTTCTCTAGACTCTGGGAATTGGTTTTTGACCTCCAGGATTCATGCTTCAATATGGTTATGCACCCATCTCACAAGAGATTCCTTCATTTTGTGGTAGGCCAAGATCGTTTCCAGTATCAAGTGCTCCCTTTTGGCCACTCCTAGAATCCGAGAGTATTCTCAAAGGTTCTGGCAATAGCGGTTTCTCATCTGTGCCACCAGGCTATAGTGGTATTCCCGTACCTTGACAACTAGCTATTCAAGGGTCGATCCTATGAAGAAGTGTTGTCCACCACAAGGATGGCACTTTCTGTCATCTTGGACCTGGGCTTCCAGCTGAATGTAGAAAACTCCATACTAACACCTGCTCAGAATATACAAATTCACAGGGGTGTGTCTGGATTCCTGGACATCTATAGCAGCTTTTCCCCTGGACCAGGCTCTGGACGTCATAAAGCCTCATCAAAACAATTCAAGACAGGCCCCAGACCTCAGCCAGAAATTGACTTCAACTGCTGGATCACATGACTGTTTGCACTTTCATGATGGAGCATGTGAAATTACACCTCTGCTGTTGCCACGGGTGACTCAGAATGGTTTACGCATGAAACAAACACAGTCTAGACAAGCCAGTATTGGTTCCTGAGAGGGTGAAGCATTAGCTAGACTGGTGGACAATTCATTGTTATGCAGGTGCAGGGGTCCCCTTCCTCCAACCAAGGCTGATGGTGACTGTGACCACAGATGCATCTCTGTTGGGTTGGGGGGGGCGTACCTTGGCTCCCTGACAACTCAAGGCAGATGGTCGCCTCAAGAGACCTCCCTCCATATCAACCTATTGGAGCTCAGAGCAGTCAGAATGCCTATATTCATTTCCTCCCTTTCATCAGATACAAGTCTATCAAAATTATGACAGACAACTTATGACCTGCATGTTTTATATCAATCAGCAAGGAAGGGCAAGATCCTCTTCCCTCTGAACTGAGGCAATAAAGTTGTGGAACTGGTGCATAAAAAGTTACATAAGGATCTCAGCAATGCATCTGCCTGGTATACAGTATGTCACAGCCGACACATTCAGCAGGTGCTTCTCCCCAGAAATACGTGTGGGAATTGGATTCTTGTGTTCTCCTTGGAATCCTTTGGTCTTGGGGGTTTCCAGAAGTAGACTTTTCAAAACAAGTTTAAGTAAAAAGTGCCACATATTTTCCTTGTGCGAGAGCTTAGGTTGCAGTTCTCAGGTGGATACCTTCCTCTTTACTTGGACAGGAAGATTGTTTAAATGCCACTGTTTTATTCATCAGAGTAATTCTGATAGCCCCAATGTGGTTGGGGCAGTTCCCTTACCTATTTCACCATGCTCTCTATCCTCTGATAGATCTCCCAACCACTCCTCAACTCCTCTCTCAGTATGCCAGATGCCTAATGAACTCCAACATGAGCATTCTTCACCTCAAAATGTGCTTCCTCAGTGGTTCATGGGGCTACAACATGTGCTGTCAAATAGTAGAAAAGTTTCCAGAGCTACTTACCTTCAGAAGTGAACAAGATTCGGCCACTGGTGCAAACTCCACAATGCTTCTCCTGAATCTGCCCCACTTCCTCTCCTTCTGGAGTACCTGCTACAACTTAAGAAGTCGGGCCTGTCCCTCAATTCTATCAAAGTTTACTTGGCCCCCCGATAACCTTTCATACTTCTACTGAAGGTTTTTTCCCCTCTTTGCTCATCCCACAACCATGAGATTTATGAAAGGCTTGGGGCATCTAGTCCACCAATAAGGCTTGGGACTTTCCAGCCACATCCCAACTTTCTCCCTAAAGTTACTTCCAAATTTCACCTGAATCAGACCATAGACCGCCCAGTTTTCTTTCTGAAACTGCATACTTCCAACCAGGAGACTTTTCTCCATACTCTAGATGTCAGGAAAGCATCAGCCTTCTACCCAGACAAAACTAAACGATTTCACAAATCCAATAGATTATTCCTTTTGATTGCAGACAGATCTAAGGGTTCTGTCATTTCTACCCAACAATTCTGCAAATTGATGTCTGATTGTATCAAGCTGTTGACATTTCACCCCCATCAGCATTTCAGCACACTCAGCCTGATCACAATCTACATCTATGGCTCTCCTTAAAAATGTTCCCATTTCAATAATCTGCAAGGCCACTGCATGGTGTTTGGTACATTCTTTCTCTAGACACTGCCTAGGTTGATGCCTCAAAATCCAGTGCTTCAGTCGGCAATGCAGTTCTCTGTGCTGGATTCCATTCCAAAGCCCCCTCCTCCTACTGTGGATACTGCTCGGGTGTCACCTAGAGTGGAGCACCCACAGGGCACAACTCAAAGAAAAAGAAGAAGAAGAAGAAGAAGAAGAAGGGGTTACTCCCCCTGGGTGGTAACTGTGGTTCTTCAAGATGTGTGTCTCTAGGGATGCTCCACTACCCATCACCCTTCCCCTTTGCTTCGGAGGTTCTGCTGAGACGCAGAAGTACAGATGGAACTGAGGGGATGGTTCAGCTGCACAGTCTGATATAGCCTCGATACAGGACAAGGGGATACGAACAGCACATGTGCAGGCCAAACGGACACTGCTAATGAATATCTCCATTCAAGGGCATGTGAGGTGTACGCAGGCCAGTGTCGAGCACCCCTAGGGATGCACGTCTCGAAGAACTACAGTTACTGCACAAGGGAGACACCCCTTCTTTTGGTTTTCTGGCTTTTCATAAAGCTGATTTGACTGTGTGTCCACTGCCCACTTTGCTTTAAGCTGATTCACACGCCGCAGTTCACAGGGCTCCATGTATAAACTTTCAGGACAAGATCATGATATTGTGCTGCTATCACAAAGAGAGATTAGGCCCAGCTCCACAAAGGAATGTAGGCCTCTCAGTCTGAATTCACACAAGGAGTTAGGCACTGAGATGCTGAGTGTCACAACAACTCACTTTTAGGCAACTAGAAAATCTCTGGGATTCACAGAGCCTGGGTTAAGGCACCTCAACTCCTGTCCAGTGAATGGGGAGAGACTGGTGTCTTAGCCTGAATGTCACAAAAGCCTGAAGAAGGCAAGTGAGACATACCCTAGGGACAATCTAGACTAGTGAATAGCTGTGTTACCTCTGCCTTCTAACCTGGGCGGCCCTTTGCGCTGCTTTGCTGCTGTAGCCTCGAGTCAGGACTGCTCACAAACAGCCTCCATCATGCTGGTCACTCCCAGCTACGTCTGTGTGTGTGCTGCAGCTGACCAGCCACTCACAGGTTATATGGCAGAGTGACCCCTACGCACCCACAGGCCTAGATTTTCCACTAGAAATGTCTGTTCTGTACTGGCCAGGCCTCTCCTGGACAAGACAAATTCATAAAAAGTCCATATTTCTTTAACAGAAAAATATGCATAGTTTGTTACCCCAAATGGCGTTTCCCAGACATTTAAATTTAAACACACTGGATTAGACATAACAATAGAGCAAGTTAATTAGCCACAAATAGAGAGAGATTTTAAGTGAATACAAGTAATGAGGCATAAAAGTAAAAAATAGTTATAAAAAAAATAAAGATAAAACACAACTGATGCCAAACTTAACAAACCGTTAAATTCAAAGCAAAGCTTTGCTCACCACATGCTTTCAACAGTCTTACTTTCCAAATGGTTTAAGCCAGGGACTCTTCTTCTGTGTCAGGGCTGCTTCCTTTGTCCCTTCTCTTGCAGTGTACTGCTGGGCAGAGAGAGGAGGTTATTTTGTTCCTAATTTTTATAGTGTCAGTCCCCCTCTTGGAAAACATTTCCAGCTGAGATTCAAGAGATAGTCTGTAGGAAAGGATGTTTTCTGCTGCCTTTTTCCTTACCTGTTTGAGGCTTCTTTGTCTGCCCTTCCTGACTTATGACTCTGTTTTCTGCTTAAGTGCAAATTTAGCAGAGCACACACTCCTTTGTTTGACACAGACCTGTTTGCAAACTCAGTTTGGGACATCTTACAGTGGAATCTTATAACTTCACACACAATGTTGCCACACACATTTTATCAGGACAACAATGACCAAAAATTTATGAATTTTCAAATGATACCTTACAAGGCATACTGTGTACAGAAATTATTGCATAGCGTGTAGCGTGTGGAAACAGGGGTACCTTCTGTCACAAACACCCATTAACCCAAAACAGAGAGAGACAAGCCAGGCTGCTCCGCAAGAGCAGAGAGGCCAGATCTCATGCTTCCCTACACAGCTGGCCTAGCTGGGAAGGAGAATCAGGAACCCCCCCGGCCCTCACACACACCATCCCTAATGCTCTTAAAGTGCTAGCTTGCAATTCCAGTACAGTCCCTGAATACACCACACTCAGACCTAGATGCGTCTTCTCTGTATTTCTTCATGCTTATCTTCGAGTTCCCTCCATGCTGTCCCAAGGGTGGATTTAACCAGTAAACATAGGGTGCCCTGGCACTGGGGCCCCCCAACAACAAGGGGCCCCAAGACCGGGCACTCAGGCAGCTCAGCACCAAGCGCTGCCCGGGGGCGGGATTGTGGGGACAGGGAGAGCAGGAGGGAAGGCTCACCTGCAATCTCAGGGGAGCAGGTAGGAGGAGAGGGTGGGCGGGAGCACCGCAACGTGGGTGGAGGACTCAGGGAGGAGTACTGGGCGGCTGCGCACCGGCCAGAGAGAAGTGGCTCTTTGAAGGGGAAACTGCTGCTTCTCTCCCGCCGCTGACTGCGTGGCTGCCCCTGCTCTTCCTGAGTCCTCCAGCCCATGCTCGCAGGCTGGATTCAGGAAGGGGATGGGGCTTTATAACTGCAGCCCGGGGCCCCCCTTAGGCCGTGGCCCTCCCTGGGCTGCAGCCCCTAAAGCCCCTGTGTTCCGGCCCTGCCTGGCGGGAGGGCAGTGGCTCGGAGAATCGCAGCCAATGGGAGCTGCAGGGGTGTGCGGAGCCACCCTCTCACACCCTAACTTCCTCCCAGCCCCCACACCTCCAACCCTGAATCCCCTCCCCCACCCTAACTCTCACCCAGACCCTGGACCCCAATCCTGAGCACCCTCCCGCACCCTAACTCTCACCCAGACCCCGCACCCCGATCCTGAGCCCCCTGCCGCACCCTAACACCCTCCCAGACCCCAGACCCCCAGCCCTGAACTCCTTCCCGCTCCCTAACTCTCACTCAGACCCCGCACCCTCACCCTGAGCCCCAAGAAGAGAATAGAGAAAAAAAGAATGAAAAACTTGGGGGGAGGAGATAAGAGAGAATGCTCCCCGCATGGGGAGGGAATGAAGCTGAGCACAGGGCCCCACTAACTCTAAATCCGCCACTCTGCTGTCCTTTACACCTGAAGTTCCCTGTCACAGCACAGCAAACACCAGGCCTCTCTTCTTTCCAACCCCGCTGCATTTCATCCAGCCTCACTCAGCATCTTGGCAGCACCCCTGGCGGTGGGACAGTTCTTTGCCCTCTTTCACTGAAGGTTTCATCAAATTTCCAATAGATCTGACAATAGATTTTGGTCTAGCAGCTTGGCATTTTCTCATGAACCTCTGTTTCACTGTAAAAATTCCAACCAGCTCTACTTGGGAGACCTCCCAGGGTATGTGTACAATGCAAAAAAAAAAAACCCTGCAGCAGTGAGTCTCAAAGCCCAGGTCTACAGACTTGGGCTAGCCTTATAGGACTAAAAATAGCTGTGTACATGTTCCATCTTAGGCTGGAGCTCAGTCTCTGAGACCTGGCAATGGGGGTAGATCTCAAAGTAGATCCGGGGTGTGAGACTTCCTGCTGCAAAGCATTTTTTATGCAGTGTAAATGTTCCCTCAGTTATTGCCAGGCATGAATCTGCATTAGGCTACGGAATTACACATCCATCCCTCCCCCTTTTCTGGTACAGTGTCTGTCATTCACTTGGTGAGGAAAGCTTCTCTGGCTAGACCAGTCGTGATTATTCCCTTGCCTGTAACTCACTTTTCTGGGGATGTGGGGAGCCAGTAATAACTCTCACACTGTTCGGCACATAGCTGGGGCCACATTTACATTTGTCTATCTATTGAGCTGTCTCCCCTTGGTGGCTCCTGAAGGCATTTCGAGAAGTGTCAGACAAATGGTGTCTGTCTGTCAGGGCCTTGCATTTCCCACCTTTCTATCAGTGTCATAATTTTCAATAACACCAAATCCAGATCAGATACAATGTCTTGGCAGATGGAATCTAAACCATCAGAGTGTTCTCCTAAAGTATTGAATCAGGGTAAATTACAACTCTTTGTTGCTTTTGTTGGATTATTGATTTTATCTAAATAATTTTTTTCCTTTGGGAGTGAAGATTTTTGCTAATCACACTGCAATTCAAGATGAATCCCATACAATTTAGTTTGTATTTATTTATCTTGCTTCTTGTTAGGTGATGAGGTTGGGGTTTTGGTAAAAGTAGTTGCGTGTGTTTTGCATGCTGTGAGAATGTTCTTGACTTTTAATATTTATCATGTACGCACATGTGCTCACATTAGGGGATGGGAATATTCCATCTGGGAGAAGGATTGGATTAGAAATTTAATTAAAATTTCAGACATTTTGTGTTTTGGTTTGGTTTAATATTTATATAACACATTCTTCTAGAGTTTGTTTTGCTAATAGTAAACCTCACTTAAAGTTAACAGAGTTTTCAGTATGGGATGCTTTGAAGGGAAGGAACAAAGCAATAAAGGGCATTTAAGTGCCCAGCTCCCACTGATTTAAATTTGAGTCAATCCAAATAGGATTGACTGAAACATTTTCTTAGACGATTTCTCAAATTGGAGCTCAAAGTAGAAGTTCTCAGGTAATTTAGTGTCTATTCATTTCTGCCTGTTTGTTTGTAGCGAGATCCTGGCTACATTTTGTAAATTCCATTTAGTCCCAATACAGACTCTATATGAAAGTACAGACTATTCAGAGCATCTGTGTGCAGGAATTCTCATCTCTCACTTTGTCCTTGTTTCAAAGATCAGCAGAGCAATAGAATATCATGGTAAATTAAGCTGTTATTTTAATAGTGTCAAAATTTCCCTGGTTCCTTTTCTTGTACAATGAAACATTAAGCCAACAGCTAGAGGGTAAAAATAACCATTTAACTGGTGGGAGGGGCAAAGAGCTAGACATCTGACTGATTTGCAGACTAGTGTCATGTTTCCTTTGCTAAAGTGACTAGGCAGATAATCCATTCTTTAGGAATTGCCCTTCCCGAGATATTCTTTGTTAGTGGAAGGAACTGACCCAGAACTGAGATTATCTCTGATTGTACCTGGGGATTTCAAAGTCATTGGAACCCTACTTTTATCCCTGGCACTAAGTTCACTTTGAAGCGCAGAAACAAGCTCTGAGTGCATATAGGAAAAAACAGGATGGCGGAAAGGTTTCAAATGCGGTTCAAAGAATTATCATTAGTGTAGACCCCTGTGTGTGGGTGAAATGTAACACACCCAGAGCCCTTTGCACTCAGGCCCAGAGCCACAAAGGCACTTGGGGACTCAGTGCTGCAACCCTAACTTTCAGCTAGCCACCCCCTGGCATCTACAGAGCCTGAGTTAGGCACCTAGGCTCCCGATACCATGCATGGGGAGACATGAGGCACATGAGTATGATCCACACTAGCCAGCTTGGGGAGCTCTCTAAGCAGGGTAATGGGAGATGCTCAGAAGAGGGGTGTGACCCTTCCAGGGACTTCAGCATCTAAGTTTGGGCTGGAGGGAGGTGCCTGTCTCTGTGTGTGACCTACAGCTGAGAAGCCTCTCCTGGAGTCAGGTGCCTCAGGTGTTTATTGGAAGTAAGGCTGTGGGGCACAACTCAGGCCACACAACACAGCTGCGGGGTGGAGGAGCAGGTGGCCTCATGCATAACCTTTAGCCCACTGATTAGGGCACTCACCCTAATTAGGTCACTCACAGAGTGATCTGGATAATTTGGTAAACTGGGTGCAAGCAAGCACTGTATGTTTAAATACGGCTACATATAAATGTATGCACGCAGACCCCAAAAGTGCAGGCCATAGTGACAGAATGGGGGATTCTGAAAAAGATGGGGGGATTGTGGGCTGAACTTGAGCTCCCAGTGTGATGCTGTGGCCAAAAGAGCTAATGCCATCCTGAGATGAACAAACAGGGGAATCTCAAGTAGGAGCTGGGAGGTTATTTTACCTCCGTATTTGGCACCGGTGCAACCGCTGCTGGAATCCTGTGTCCAGTGCTGGACCCCACAGTTCAAGTAGAATGCTGATAATTTGGAGAGGGGTCAGAGATGAGCCATGAAAATTATTAAAGGGTTAGAAAACATGACCTGTAGTCATAGACTCAGGAGTCCGGTGTATTTAGTTTTTTACCTTTTATTAAAGATACAGAAACAAGAAGGAAAAATAGACAAAACAATTGAAATGGAAAGTGTTAAATAAGGTTTTCATTTTAACAACAGCCCTTGTTCCCATTCCCTTTATCAGGAGAGAGTTTTTAGAGAGCAAACCCACCTGTTTGACAGTCTCTTAGATGGTATTAAAGATGGTAATAAGTGTTCTTTTTGTGGACAAGAGAAGAATTAGTTGGAGCTGCTGTTGTTTCTGCTGTTGATAAAGTCCCATCTGGTTTCCTACCACACAAAACAAGACAAACACACACAAAAGAGGAGAGAGAAAAAACAGGAAAGAGAAAATCAGCTGCTGACTCTCACTCATAATGTCACTGCTGGAGAAACCCAGCCCAGCCCACAGTGTTATCAGCCACACTGAAACCTGAAAACTCGTAACTGTGTCGGCTGTTTGGTGCGTTGCTTTTAGCTGCTTCCTCCAGTCACAGGCTCACAGTAGTGTTGCTAAATATGCAGTCTTGGCCGACTCTGCCAGACTCCTAATAGACAGACGGCAAAAGCTGAGCAATAGGAAAGAGAAGACATGAGGGGAGGAAGAGGACACATGAAGTGGGGGGCAAAGTCTCACATTCGAGGTGGTGTTGAGATTTAGCCAGAGCCAGTGGAGGTGGTGATGGCATCTGGGTCCCATGGTCTCACTTGGTCTGGTCAGGTGCCTTTCAAGCTCAGGGTGTCAAAGGACCAATGGTGTCATAGTGGATCCCAGGGGACAATGGCAGTCATGATGATGGAGCTCACTCTGTTCAGTTCCCTTCCTCCCGACCACAGTGGGTCTCAGACAGCCTGACTCTCTTGCCAGGGGATTTTCTGGTAAGAACCCCAATATGGAGTGATGCGGGGGGGAAATCACCCATCCACTCATTATCTTCTCCAGCAATTAGGCCCAATTTCTAACACACCAATTTCGGTTCATTGATTTCCAGTCTCAGATTTTTCTTGTTCACCAGGCATGGTCTTAACCCAGTCTTTGAGTTATATCCGGAGGCCTTTTTCTCTGCACTGTTTCAGTCAGTCTCACTGCTCTTTGCACCACCTTTCCCCTCAGCAGTTATTGTCATCGGTTGCTGTGAGTTTTGGGGAACTTTCACTGACGCTGCACAGAGGAGCTCAGAAGCAGGGTCAGTCTGTAGGCCCAAGTATCACAACAGGGTCAAAGGGAGGGGGGTTTCCTCCCTACTGCAGATTCCCACCCTTCAGCTGCTGTTCCCCCTTCCCAGTGCCCAGGTTTTTAACCCCTTCTCTTGACTTCCCTGCAGTGCGTGTGACTCTGGATCAGGACACAGCTCATCCTGCTCTCATCCTGTCTGGGGATCGGTGGAGTGTGAGATATGGAGACGAACAGCAGGACCTGTCCCACAATCCTGAGCGATTTGATAAAAGACCCTGGGTGCTGGGCTCTGAGGGGTTCACCGAAGGGACTGTGTACTGGGAGGTGGAAGTGGGAATGATGTATTCTGGGTGGTCGGGGTGGCCAGGGGGTCTGTGAAGAGGAAAGGCTGGGTCAGCATGTCCCCCAGGGACGGGATCTGGGCCATTGACTGGAGCAGACAGATGCCTCCGATTCCACCCTCCTCTCAGAGCACCTAGTCCCAGAAGAGCAGGCAGATCTGGGTCTGTCTGAACTATGAACGGGGGCAGGTGACATTTTTCAGTGCCGATAATGAGGCCCTGATCCACACTATGACTGGGGCCGTCTTCGCTGGGGAGAGAATCCGCCCGTTCTTTGGGACAAAGTCCCATCTCAGCCTGTTGCCCTGCCCTGAAACAGAGGGCCAGGTAGGTGACACTCCCCAGTAGGCCCTGAGCCCTGTGCTCTGGTGGCCTGTCAGTCTGTCACTGGAGGACAGATACACACAGCACCAGGCTTTAATCCCCAGCTAGAGAACCACCTGGCGGGAAACTCCTCTGTTCATTAACTTCCTCTTACAACCCAACCTCAGCCTCTCTGCGACAATGCGTGGAGGACCAGGAACTCGATGACCACTCAACTGCCCCTTTCTTTATAACAAAAGGGGGCTGTGGCTCAATAAATGAATATTAATGGGGCCAAACAGAGAGTGAGAATGGCTTTGTTACAGCCGGCAGCGTTAGGGCCCACCCCGGGAGATGGGTGACCCAGGGTCCCGACCCCTGCTCCAGTGATGCTGTCATCAGTTATCCAACATGGAACAGCTTCAACATCACAGACTGTGGGAGCCCCGAACCTGGAATTTCCCATAGCCATTGGTTAGGGCTGTCACCTGAGAGCTGGCAGAGCCCTGCTTACATCCCGTGTGCTCGTCAGCACCAGGGGGACTTGAACTAGTAGTCTCCCACAGCCTGGGTGAGCAGCTAACCCCTGGGCTAAATGTCAGGAGGCATGCCTGCCTCCTCTCGCCCTGCAGCTTCATGTGGAATTAGGTGGCCTCTGAGCAGACTTCCCAGATTGGGTGTGAATGGCTGTGGGATTAAGCACAAGATAGGCAGTTGGGTGCCATGATAAATGGAGTGTGGGGGGGGTAGTTCCCTTTGATGGACACCCAGCCATTCAGTTAGCTACAGAATCCTTCTTAGCAGCTGTACCCTAATTGCGTTACCTGTAAAGCTTTAAGAGGTAAACTTCAAATGAATTGGCACCTGATGAGGGGAACCAATACCTTTTCAAATTGGGAAAAACTGCTGTGTGTGTGTGTCTTTGTTCTCTGGTCTGGAGACACAGGGCAGCAATAGGCAGTAAGGTTTGGGCCAGGTGTGGGAAATCATCAGCATCATACCTAGAAATTCCTCATTTGGAAACCCAGGTATGGAAAAAGAACAGGAGGACTTGTAGCACCTTAGAGACTAACAAATTTATTTGAGCATAAGCTTTCGTGAGCTACAGCTCACTTCATCGGATGCAGGCCCCCACCTTCTGCACTCAGAGTGCCAGAGGGGGGAATCAGCCTTGACAGGCGCGTAGAGGGAGGTAGCAGCGCACGCTCAAAGGCACAAACACAGCTGCCCAGGAAGCTTTGACTGACAAAATGTATGTGCTGAGCGAGGTTTGGCACCTGCAGGTCGGGAGGAAGCTGAGGAGGAGTTTTGTGAGTCACAGCGGTGCCTAACTCTGGAGGGTGGGTACTTAAGTACTTTTCTGAATCCAACCCATTGTCCCACTAGCAGTACGGACTCATTGTCATCTCCCTTTTCGGTTGATTCCACTGCTCTTGGGGGTCGGCATGTTACCACAAAATGTCCCCTTCTGTGGCATCTCCTACACTCTGAATCATTTGTCACTCGCCAGCACTGAGTCTGTGTTTAACAAAAGATTCATAGATTCATAGATACTAAGGTCAGAAGGGACCACTCTGATCATCTAGTCTGACCTCCTGCACAGCGCAGGCCACAGAATGTCACCCACCACTCCTATGAAAAACCTCACCCATGTCTGAGCTATTGAAGTCCTCAAATCATGGTTCAAAACTTCAAGGAGCAGAGAAGCCTCCCTCCAGTCAACCATGCCCCATGCTACAGAGGAAGGCAAAAAAACCTCCAGGGCCTCTCCAATCTGCCCTGGAGGAAAACTCCCTCCCGACCCCAAACATGGCAATCAGCCAAACCCTGAGCACATGGGCAAGATTCACCAGCCAGATACCCAGGAAAGAGTTTTCTATAGTAGATCAGATAAAAAAAAAAAGGGAAGAAGGAGGATCCTGGGAACTACAGGCCGGTCAGCCTAACCTCAGTCCCTGGAAAAATCATGGAGCAGGTCCTCAAAGAATCAATCCTGAAGCACTTAGAGGAGAGGAAAGTGATCAGGAACAGTCAGCATGGATTCACCAAGGGAAGGTCATGCCTGACTAATCTAATCGCCTTTTATGATGAGATTACTGGTTCTGTGGATGAAGGGAAAGCAGTGGATGTATTGTTTCTTGACTTTAGCAAAGCTTTTGACACGGTCTCCCACAGCATTCTTGTCAGCAAGTTAAGGAAGTATGGGCTGGATGAATGCACTATAAGGTGGGTAGAAAGCTGGCTAGATTGTCGGGCTCAACGGGTAGTGATCAATGGCTCCATGTCTAGTTGGCAGCCGGTGTCAAGTGGAGTGCCCCAGGGGTCGGTCCTGGGGCCCGTTTTGTTCAATATCTTCATAAATGATCTGGAGGATGGTGTGGATTGCACTCTCAGCAAATTTGCGGATGATACTAAACTGGGAGGAGTGGTAGATACGCTGGAGGGGAGGGATAGGATACAGAAGGACCTAGACAAATTGGAGGATTGGGCCAAAAGAAATCTAATGAGGTTCAATAAGGATAAATGCAGGGTCCTGCACTTAGGATGGAAGAATCCAATGCACCGCTACAGACTAGGGACCGAATGGCTCGGCAGCAGTTCTGCGGAAAAGGACCTAGGGGTGACAGTGGACGAGAAGCTGGATATGAGTCAGCAGTGTGCCCTTGTTGCCAAGAAGGCCAATGGCATTTTGGGTTGTATAAGTAGGGGCATAGCGAGCAGATCGAGGGACGTGATCGTTCCCCTCTATTCGACACTGGTGAGGCCTCATCTGGAGTACTGTGTCCAGTTTTGGGCCCCACACTACAGGAAGGATGTGGATAAATTGGAAGAGTACAACGAAGGGCAACGAAAATGATTAGGGGTCTAGAGCACATGACTTATGAGGAGAGGCTGAGGGAGCTGGGATTGTTTAGTCTGCAGAAGAGAAGAATGAGGGGGGATTTGATAGCTGCTTTCAACTACCTGAAAGGGGGTTTCAAAGAGGATGGCTCTAGACTGTTCTCAATGGTAGCAGATGACAGAACGAGGAGTAATGGTCTCAAGTTGCAATGGGGGAGGTTTAGATTGGATATTAGGAAAAAACTTTTTCACTAAGAGGGTGGTGAAACACTGGAATGCGTTACCTAGGGAGGTGGTAGAATCTCCTTCCTTAGAGGTTTTTAAGGTCAGGCTTGACAAAGCCCTGGCTGGGATGATTTAACTGGGACTTGGTCCTGCTTTGAGCAGGGGGTTGGACTAGATGACCTTCTGGGGTCCCTTCCAACCCTGATATTCTATGATTCTATGATTCTATGATCCCATCCATCTAATATCCCATCTCAGGGGATTTGGCCTATTTACCCTGAATATTTAAAGATCAATTACTTACCAAAATCCCATTATCCCATCATACCATCTCCTCCATAAACTTATCGAGTAGAATCTTAAAGCCAGATAGATCTTTTGCCCCCACTGCTTCCCTTGGAAGGTTATTCCAAAACTTCACTCCTCTGATGGTTAAAAACCTTCGTCTGATTTCAAGTCTAAACTTCCTGGTGGCCAGTTTATACCCATTTGTTCTTGTGTCCACATTGGTGCTGAGCTTAAATAATTCCTCTCCCTCTCCTATATTTATCCCTCTGATATATTTATAGAGAGCAATCAGATCTCCCCTCAACCTTCTTTTAGTTAGGCTAAACAAGCCAAGCTCCTTAAGTCTCCTTTCATAAGACATGTTTTCCATTCCTCGGATCATCCTAGTAGCCCTTCTCTGTACCTGCTCCAGTTTGAATTCATCCTTTTTAAACATGGGAGACCAGAACTGCACACAGTATTCTAGGTGAGGTCTCACCAGTGCCTTGTATAACGGTACTAAAACCTCCTTATCCCTACTGGAAATGCCTCTCCTGATGCATCCCAAAACCGCATTAGCTTTTTTCACAGCCATATCACATTGGCAGCTCATAGTCATCCTATGATCAACCAATACTCCAAGGTCCTTCTCCTCTTCCGTTAATTCTAATTGATGCATCCCCAACTTATAACTAAAATTCTTGTTATTAATCCCTAAATGCATAACCTTACACTTCTCACTAGTAAATTTCATCCTATTACTATTACTCCAGTTTACAAGGTCATCCAGATCCTCCTGTATAATATCCCGATCCTTCTCCGAATTGGCAATACCTCCCAGCTTTGTATCATCTGCAAACTTTATTAGCACACTCCCACTTTTTGTGCCAAGGTCAGTAACAAAAAGATTAAATAAGATTGGTCCCAAAACTGATCCCTGAGGAACTCCACTGGTAACCTCCCTCCAACCTGACAGTTCGCCTTTCAGTAGGACCCGTTGCAGTCTCCCCTTTAACCAATTCCTTATCCACCTTCTGATGTTCATATTGATCCCCATCTTCTCCAATTTAACTAATAATTCCCCATGTGGCACGGTATCAAATGCCTTACTGAAATCTAGGTAAATTAGATCCACTGCATTTCCTTTATCTAAAAAATCTGTTACTTTTTCAAAAAAGGAGATTAGGTTGGTTTGGCACGATCTACCTTTTGTAAAACCATGTTGTATTTTGTCCCATTTACCATTGACTTCAATGTCCTTAACTAATTTCTCCTTCAAAATTTTTTCCAGGACCTTGCATACTACAGATGTCAAACTAACTGGCCTGTAGTTACCTGGATCACTTTTTTTTCCTTTCTTAAAAACTTAAAGAACTTTTTAATAAAAGGAACCCAACATTAATGTGGAAAAACATCCCCACCACATTCCAGGTATGTGACTGTGACAGGGTTGGGACTCACCACCGCAGCGCCTCCCGCTAGCGCGTCTGGGAATTAGCTCTGTCCTCTGCGGAGCACCCCCTGCCGGGGGTGTCCCGCCCGTCGTCTGCTCCCCGTTGGTATCCGGACCCGCCTTGTTACCTGCTCGGCGATGTCCAAATCTGATCACTGCCCTCCGGCAGAGCCCCTCCTCACCCCTTTCCGGGGGGAAGGGGCGGGGGCTTTTAACGGCAGTCCCTCTGCTCGGTCCTACCACATTGGCCAACCGCAACCCAAAGTCTAGCCCTTCACATCTGGGGCACGTTGCAGTCTGACACGGCCGCTCTTCGTTGGCCAGTTGCAATGCAAGGGGAAAGGGGGGTGGGACCCAGGCCCGCCCACTACTCTGGGTCCCGGCCCAGGGACCCTCTAGCAGCAGCCTCCCTGCCCTCCTTCTCGCCTCTCGCTCCTCTATCCTCCCTGGGCCAATTCCCCTCTGGCCCCTTGCACCGTCTAGGCAAGGGGTCTCAAACACGCGGCCTGCGGGGCTATTTGCTGGGGCCCGCCAAGTGCCCCCGCCCACCCCCTGCCTACCTCCATGCCAGGGGCGGGAAAACTACAGCCCACAGGCCGAGATTGACCCCCAGGGCACCGCGAGCCCCAAGCCGCTCCCGGCACCATGTCCCTGCGGGGGACGGGGCGCAGAGGGCTCCGTGCGTTGCTTCCAGGCACCGCCCCCTGCAGCTCCCATTGGCCAGGAATAGGGAACCATGACCAATGGGAGCTTCGGGGGAGGTACCTGGAGGAGCGGCAAAAGCAGTGCACAGACCCCTGTGCCCTCCCATCCCCCAGGGGCAGCAGGCACATGATTCCAGTTGCTTCCCGGAGCGGAGCAGAGCAGAGCGGGGCCAGGGGAGGCAGGCAGGGAGCCTGCCCTGGCCACAGTGCGCGCTGCTGCCACCCTGGAGCCGCTCTAGGTAAGCGGTGCCGTGCTGAAGCCTGCACCCCAAACCCCTCCTGCACCCCAACTCCTTGCCCTGAGCCCCCTGCCAGACCCCACACTCTTCCTACACCCCAGCCCCCTGCCACACCCTGCACCCCAACTCCCTGCCCTGAGCCCCCTGCCACATGCTGCACACCTCAACTCCCTGCCCTGAGCCCCCACCACACCCCAGACCCCTCCTGCACCCCCTGGAGGCAGGGAGGGGGCAGAGTTGGGGTGGGGAACTTCAGGGAAGGGGATAGAATGGGGGCAGGGAAGAGGTGGAGTGGGGGTGTCAGTGATGCAGCCCTCAGGCCAATGCACTAGTCCTCATGTGGCCCTCTTGGCCATTTGAGTTTGAGACCGCTGCTCTAGGGCCTTCCAGTCAGAGCCCACAGCCTGACAGGTATTGGGCTGGAGCTCTCCTCAGCTCCCCCAAGCCTGATCTGGGCTTCACTCAGGGGACAGCCCTCCTTCCTTGAAGATCTAGGAGAGACTGACTGCACTGCTCCTGGGCAGCTTTCATATAAGGCTGAGCCCGGCCCTGATTGGCTGCTCCTGCTCAGCACTGATTGGCTCTCCTTCAGGCCCTCCCTGATTGGCTGCCTTTCTGTGCAGCTGCTCTGGCCTGCTTTAGCCCAATCCCACATAGGAGTGGGGCAGCCACCCCACCACAGTGACCATAAGCAAATCCAACCCCACAGAGTGTGGGGGAGTGTCCTTTACCTTGGTGTCCGGCTTTGTGATAGGAAAGTCCAACAACCAAATGTCCTTCTAGCACATCACTCCCCTCTCCATCTGTTGAACCGCACTCACAGCTGCTGTCCATGTTCAGTGAAGACCCAGAGTTCAGAGGTATGTTTATGGGGGTTCACCTCTGTGACACTCTGTACCTCAGAATAGCACCCCGGACCCCCATATTCATCACTGTGATATGATTATGATATGTTTTGTACAAAGTATGCCTTATGAGGTATAATTTTAAAAGTCTTGATTTGTTGAACATTAATATCCTGTTGGATTGTATGTGCTATCGTATGTTAAGTTATGCGGTATTGCTATATGTGCTATTGAAATATATTGCAAGCAAAGCCAGTCTTTCAGTAGGGACAAAGGAGAACTATCAGCAGCCAGACAGGTGTTAAAGGCTCATCAACCCCCAATCCACTATCCCAGAGACTTCTTGGAGAAGGCATGTTCACCGTAGGGGTTGACTAACCCACCTCACAGCAAGGATCTTTCTAGCAGCTGGAAGAAAGTATAAAAGAGGGAGAGTGATGTTATCACTTGGCCTCTTTCCCCCCTCATCTCAACACCTGGAAGATCGTCTGAAAGATGAAGACTTTGAATGAGAGAGATTGGTTTCATGATTGGAGATTGGAATCCAGTCTGTGTATTGAAGAATTGTAAGGGTGAGACATTGCTTGATTCAAATCTTGCTTAGTCTGTTTACATTAGAATTTAAACAGCAAATTTATTTTTGTTTCTTACCTAACCAACTTTGATCTCTGCACTTGCTACTTATAGTCACTCCAAATCTATTGTTCTGTAGTTAATAAACCTGTTTTACATTTTACCTAAGGCAGTGTGTTATTGGGTGAAGTGCTTGGGGAATTCCAGCTCAGTGACAAAGGCTGGTGTGTGTCCATTCCACACTCAGGTATCTAGGTGAACTAGGTAATGGGCTTACACTGGCCAGACTTCTGACCACTGCAAGACGGTACAGCTCTGGGGTGCAAGGCTGGGAGGTGGGGGCAGTTGGCTGGGGTCTCCCTACTGATGGCTCATGTGTGGCTGGGAGATCATTCATGTAACACAGTTGGGTGTGTCCCTGCCTGTGGATGGCTGTGTAAATGCAGTGCCTGTCAGAGGCTTGTAGCTTGACATTAGCATCACAGTGTGAGGGACGGCCCAGGCAGGTGGGTTGGCAAGGCTCAGCAGGCCCACAGTCCAGTTTACACTCTGGGGTCCCCGTTACAGCCTCCCACCATGGGTGTGGAGGGGAGGCACCGAGCATTGCGTCAGCTGCTGCAGCCGACTCTGCAACTGGCTCACAGTTGCTGGCATTCAGGGTGCTGGTGTCACCCGCCGCTGCTGTTGTTCACTCCGCTGCTCTCACCCATCGCTGTCCCCACCCACTGCTGCCACCACTTTCTCCGCAGCCACATTCTAAGGTTCTTCCACCTACCCAGCTCTTAGGGACGTCAGCCAGTATGGGGAACCTCAGCGACAGTGCAGGCTGGGCCGTCCCTTTCACTGTAACGCTGCCCCACACCAGGTCTGAGGCTCAGCACCTACAGCTTCTTAGCAGTGATTGCCGGGGTAGTGATCAGTGAACAAAACAAGGGCTCACAACTGAGACTAACCAGCTCTGTCCTTAAACAATGGAGAGCACAGGGTCAAATGACAGCTACCACTCTCACACAGAGTCCACACCACCAGAAAACAATTCCTGCCTCCACCCCCTTCTGCCTTGCCCTGTTATTTGCCACTGACAAAAGTTTGATCCACAGAAGTGCTAGTGTAGACACAGCTTTAGGTTCCAAAAGGTGATAGAACCTGCTGTAATGTGCAAGCTCTTTATGTCCTTTAGTGCTAACCCAGTTCTAGACAGTTGGGATTGTGACGTTCTCTACCTTGGAGAGTGTCCTGGAACCCCCATATTCCTCATTTTTATATAATCGTGATCTTACATATAAAGCATGCCTTTAAGGTGTCAGGGGAAAGGTTGTGGTCCGCTGAAAGTCATTTCTCTATCTCGGGGTGGCCAACCGGAGCCTGAAAAGGAGCCAGAATTTACCAATCGACATTGCCAAAGAGCCACAGTAATATGCCAGCAGCCCCCCATCAGTTCCCCCCCAGCGCCTCGCATCCACCAGCAGCCCCACCAATCAGCACCTCCCCCTCCCTCTCTGCACCTCCTGATCAGCTGTTTTGTGGCGTGCTGGAGGCTCTGGGGGGAGGAGTGAGGGCACGGCAGGCTCAGGGGAGGGGGCGGGAAGGGGTGGAGAGGGGACAGGGCCTGGGACAGAGCAGGGGGTTGAGCAGTGAGCATCTCCTGGCACATTGGAAAGTTGGCGCCTGTAGCTCCAGCCCTGGAGTCGGTGCCTAGACAAGGAGCCACACATTAACTCCTGAAGAGCCGCATGTGGCTCCAGAGCCACAGGTTGGCCACCCCAATCTATCTGTATGTGTATCATTAACACATATGAAGTTATGAGAATTATGTTGTATGGCTGTCACTAAAACATACTGTAAGTTGGGGATTCAGCCAGATATTACCTTCCCCAGAAATAACAGCAAGGAAAGTAACCCACACCTGGGTGGGGTATGAAACAACCCATTACCAGCCATTGTCCAGCAAGGGAGCTACTATTCAATGATTCACCAGCATGAGACCACAGCAAGAGAATTGCTCAGTATGACCTGGGAGACTCAGCAAGACTTCCAGACATGCCTGGACTGATGCTCCCTGAGCACATGGGACTGAGGATTTAAAACAGACACAGGGGCCACATGCTGGGCCTTTCTCCTCCACCCACCTAACACTGCAAGCAACAAGGATACTGAAGACTTGAGACTCCAACTGAGGGGACTGGCCCAGATTTCAAAGGTGAAATCTCTATACTATGGACTGGAATATCCAGTGGAATGAGAAAAACAGCTTAATCTAGATGTTGCCCAGTCTAACAGGGTTGAGAGTTTAGATTGCATGCTTTTATTTTATTTCTTTTGGTAACTAACTGACTTTTTTCATATCACTTAATAACAATTAAAACCTACCTTTTATAGTCAATAAACTCGCTTAACTTTACCAGTGTGTTTTCCTGAAGTGGATGGTAAATTGCTCAGGTATCAAAGGCTGGTGTATATCCACATTCCGTTGATGAAGTGGTGAATCAATTAACAAATTAAACAGTAAATTCCTGAAGTACAGTGCGGGGAGCTGGAGGGATTTGGCTCTGGTGCCTTTCTCTGTGTGATTCATGAGTGGCTCTGGGAGAATTCATGCAATCGAGCTGGGTGTGGGGCTCCACATGCAGTTGTGCTGAGTGATAACAGCACCTGGCAGGGTTTCTGCTGGTCACTAGCAGGGCATTGTGAGAGACCGCCCAGGCTAGAGAGGGTTCAGGGGGGCACAGCGGTCCCATGGTCCCAGGCTGCATCCCAGGTGCTCCCGTCATAGGGATCCTTTGCTTTTGCTTAGAAATCGTGCCATTCCAAAGGCCATGTCTACACTACAAAATTAAGTTGGCCTAACTT
The DNA here is from genome assembly GCF_009764565.3 of Dermochelys coriacea. Taxonomy (NCBI): domain Eukaryota; kingdom Metazoa; phylum Chordata; order Testudines; family Dermochelyidae; genus Dermochelys; species Dermochelys coriacea. The sequence goes on along the minus strand of NC_050071.1, from coordinate 235,801 downwards.
ACTTTGGCATACAACCACTACAGTAATTACATCACTTGTGTGTTTCCACACTTTCCTCTTTGTGTCAGTGGTGTGCGTCCTCATGAGGAGCACTTGTATTAATTGTATTGTCAGTGTGGGGCATCGTGGAAAGGCTCTTGAAAGCCAATAACAGTCAACTTAGAAACACAGAGTCTACACTGACACTTCGTCGACCTAACTACATCAACCTTGACTCTATGCCACTCATGGAAGTGGTGTTCATGAATTGTCATAGCAATGCAGTTACATCGGTGGGAGCAATAGTTAAGAATAGACACATCCATAGTTAGGTCAATGTAATTCTGTAATATAAACAGCGAGGAGTCCTGTGGCAGCTTAAAGACTAACAGATTTATTTGGGAATAAGCTTTCATGGGTAATAAACCCACTTTTTCAGATGCATGAAGTGAAAATTACAGATGCAGGCATAAATATAGTGAGCTGTAGCTCATGAAAGCTTATGCTCTAATAAATTTGTTAGTCTCTAAGGTGCCACAAGTACTCCTTTTCTTTTTGCGAATACAGACTAACACGGCTGCTACTCTGAAACCTGGCATAAATATACCGTAATTCTATAATGTAGACCAGGCCAAAGTCCAAGCAACATAGAGAAACAGTGTCTTCTTGTTAGGGTGTTTTATTCTCTTACCCCCAGAGTTCAAGCTGACAGCATAAGTTCACATGTGATGGAGGTGGGACAGGGAGAAATGCAATTAACAAATTCTTTGTTCTTTGATGTTTCGCAAGGATCCTGCTCACCCAAATGACCCATTGAATCCAAATGAATCTATTTGGCAGGCAGAACCTAACACCTTCTGCAGGGAGCAGCATTTTACAATAATTAATGCTTCTTTCCTGATTGGTGATTTACAGAATTACGGAGGGTTACAATGCAAACACTTAATGTCACCTTATAATGTAGGGCACAGACATTATAAGTGAGATTAATTCATGCAGCACATTATAAGCATTTCATAAAGTCTCTAAACACCAGTACAGAATCATAGAAGATTAAGGTTGGAAGAGACTTCAGGAGGTCATTTAGTCCAAAACCCTACCTGAAGCAGGACCAACCCCAATTAAATCACCCCAGTCAGGGCTATATCAAACTGGGTCTTAAAAACCTCCAAGGATGGAGATTCTTCGAGTGATTGTTCATGTCCATTCCAATAAGGTGTGTGCGCGCCGGGTGCTTGCCAGCCGGAAGATTTTCCCCTAGCAGTGTCCGTAGGGTCAGCTTGGGTGCTGCCTGGAATGGCGCCTCCATGGCACCCTGTCAAGGTTCCCCACTCTGAACTCTAGGGTACAGATGTGGGGACCCACATGAAAGACCCCCTAAGCTTATTTCTACCAGATTAGGTAAAACTTCCCCAAGGCACAAAGTCTTTGCCCTTCGATTATGTAAAACACTACCACCACCAAGTGTTTTAGACAAAGAACAGGGAAAGGACCACTTGGAGTCCTATTCTCCCAAGCCCTACACCCCCTTTCCTGGGGAAGGCTTGATGATAATATCCTCACTAACTGGTACAGGTGAACACAGACTCAAACCCTTGGATCTTAACAATGAAAAATCAAGCAGGTTCTTAAAAGAATTTTATTTAAAGAAAAGGTAAAAGAATCACCTCTGTAAAATCACCTCTGTAAAAACTTTTCCCTCAGTGATACCCCTCAGGCCAGCTCTAGCGCCGTCTAGTGCAGCGCGCTCATGTCATTGTATAAGGGGACCGGTCGTCCATGCACACTCTCCGTTCCTTCTTGCCGGCAACTCCGACAGAGGGGTTGGAGGGTGGCTCGTGAAATGGACGTGAGCAACACATCCCACACTCACCCTCAGTTCGGTTGTAGAGCTCACATCCCGCACTCACCCTCGGTCTAGTTGTAGAGCTCACGCAGGGTGTTCAGACTTGCGTTGAACCAGGCCTCCCAGCGCCGTGACCAAAAGAGCCAAAAGTCCCAGAACTCCAGGCCCTCGTTCTGCACCATCCACGCTGTGCGGGGATCCACCCTCTGCATCTCGCTGGTGTAGACGAAGATGACCTGATCGTCCACATACCCAACACAGCTGAACCAGAGCAGCCCCGGGGCGGGCTCGGACACTACCGTGTTCAATATGCACCTGGAGTGCAGGCCTGGTGGGAAAGATTGGGGGCAGGGAGGTCAGACCCAACCAGACCCTGCCAGGGAGCCCCTGGCAATACACGAGAGGCAGGAGTCCTCCTGTGGGAGAGAGACCTGCGGAATGGCCCACAGAACAGCCTGACCGGGGAAAAGAGTGGTTGGAGTAGGAGGAGAAGTGGGGCAAGGATGGCCAGGGTGGGAGTGAGGGGAGAGTTGGAGAGTGTGGACAGTAGGGGAGCAGACAGGGAGAGTGTATTGGGGGCACAAGGGGGCTGAAGGGGAGTTTTGTTCAATATCTTCATAAATGATCTGGAGGATGGTGTGGATTGCACTCTCAGCAAATTTGCGGATGATACTAAACTGGGAGGAGTGGTAGATACGCTGGAGGGGAGGGATAGGATACAGAAGGACCTAGACAAATTGGAGGATTGGGCCAAAAGAAATCTAATGAGGTTCAATAAGGATAAATCCAGGGTCCTGCACTTAGGATGGAAGAATCCAATGCACCGCTACAGACTAGGGACCGAATGGCTCGGCAGCAGTTCTGCGGAAAAGGACCTAGGGGTGACAGTGGACGAGAAGCTGGATATGAGTCAGCAGTGTGCCCTTGTTGCCAAGAAGGCCAATGGCATTTTGGGTTGTATAAGTAGGGGCATAGCGAGCAGATCGAGGGACGTGATCGTTCCCCTCTATTCGACACTGGTGAGGCCTCATCTGGAGTACTGTGTCCAGTTTTGGGCCCCACACTACAGGAAGGATGTGGATAAATTGGAAAGAGTACAACGAAGGGCAACAAAAATGATTAGGGGTCTAGAGCACATGACTTATGAGGAGAGGCTGAGGGAGCTGGGATTGTTTAGTCTGCAGAAGAGAAGAATGAGGGGGGATTTGATAGCTGCTTTCAACTACCTGAAAGGGGGTTTCAAAGAGGATGGCTCTAGACTGTTCTCAATGGTAGCAGATGACAGAACGAGGAGTAATGGTCTCAAGTTGCAATGGGGGAGGTTTAGATTGGATATTAGGAAAAACTTTTTCACTAAGAGGGTGGTGAAACACTGGAATGCGTTACCTAGGGAGGTGGTAGAATCTCCTTCCTTAGAGGTTTTTAAGGTCAGGCTTGACAAAGCCCTGGCTGGGATGATTTAACTGGGACTTGGTCCTGCTTTGAGCAGGGGGTTGGACTAGATGACCTTCTGGGGTCCCTTCCAACCCTGATATTCTATGAGTGTGAAGAAGGAAAGGGAGTCCAGGAGGAAGGGCAGAGCTGGAGGGGGATGCGACGAGCAGGAGGGGGATGTTATGGGGGAGGGTGGGGCAGGAGAAGGGCAAGGGCTGTAGGAGATGCAGGAGCTGAAGCTAAGGGTACAAGGGCGGGCAGAGAGAATGTGTCCAAGATGCAGGTGGGAGACAGGGCCCCAGTTGTGCACACAATTTACCATATATTTATTCAGAATATAAGAACGGCCATACTGGGTCAGACCAAAGGTGCATCTAGCCCAGTATCCTGTCTTCAGACATAGGCCAATGCCAGGTGCCCCAGAGGGAGTGAACCTAATAGGTAATGATCAAGTAATCTCTCTCAAGTAATCTCCACTCTCTGACAAACAGAAGCCAGGGACACCATTCCTTACCCATCCTAGCAAATAGCCATTAATGGACCTGTCCTCCATGAACCTATCTAATTCTTTTTTGAACCCTGTTATACTCTTGGCCTTCACAACATCCTCCGGCAAGGAGTTCCACAGGTTGACTGTGCATTGTGTGAAGAAATACTTCCTTTTGTTTGTATTACACCTGCTGCCTATTAATTTCATCTGATGATCCCTAGTTCTTGTGTAATGTGAAGGGGATAAATAACACTTCCTGATTCACTTTCTTCACACCAGTCATGACTTTATGGACCTTGATCATAGCCCCTTTACTTTCCAAGCTGAAAAGTTACAGTCTTATTAATCTCTCCTCCTATGGAAGCTGTTTGATACACCATATCATCTTTGTTGCCCTTTTCTGTACCTTTTCCAGTTCCAATAGATCCTTTTTTCTGATGGGATGACCACATTTGCACACAGTATCCATGATGTGGACATCCCATGGATTTATATGGAGGCAATAATATATTTTCTTATTATCTATCCCTTTCCTAATGATTCCCAACATTCTGTTTGCTTTTTTGACTTCTGCTGCACATTGAGTGAATGTTTTCAGAGAACTATCCACAATGACTCCAAGTTCTCTTTCTTGAGTGGTAACAGCTAATTTAAACCCATCATTTAATATGTATAGTTCGGATTATGTTTTCCAATGTGCATTACTTTGCATTTATCCACATTGAATTTCACCCGCCACTTTCATAGAATCATAGAATATCAGGGTTGGAAGGGACCTCAGGAGGTCATCTAGTCCAACCCCCTGCTCAAAGCAGGACTAATCCCCAACTAAATCATCCCAGCCAGGACTTTGTCAAGCCGGGCCTTAAAAACCTCAAAGGAAGGAGATTCCATCACCTCCCTAGGTAACGCATTCCAGCGCTTCACCACCCTCCTAGTGAAAAAGTTTTCCCTAATATCCAACCTAAACCTCCCCCACTGCAAATTGAGACCATTACTCTTTGTTCTGTCATCTGCTACCACTGAGAACAGTCTCGTTCTATCCTCTTTAGAACCTCCTTTCAGGTAGTTGAAAGCAGCTATCAAATCCCCCCTCACTCTTCTCTTCTGCAGACTAAACAATCCCAGTTCCCTCAGCCTCTCCTCATAAGTCATGTGTTCCAGTCCCCTAATAATTTTTGTTGCCCTCCACTGGATGCTTTCCAATTTTTCCACATCCTTCTTGAGGTGTGGCACCCAAAAATGGACACAGTAATACAGATGAGGCCTCACCAGTGTCGAATAGAGGGGAATGATCATGTCCTTCAATCTGCTGGAAATGCCCCTACTTATACATCCCAAAATGCCATTGGCCTTCTTGGTAACAAGGGCACACTGCTGACTCATATCCAGCTTCTCATCCACTGTAACCCCTAGGTCCTTTTCTGCAGACCTGCTGCCTAGCCACTCGGTCCCTAGTCTGTAGCGGTGCATGGGATTCTTCCATCCTAAGTGCAGGACTCTGCACTTGTCCTTGTTGAACCTCATCAGATTTCTTTTGGCCCAATCCTCCAATTTGTCTAGGTCCCTCTGTATCCTATCCCTACCCTCCAGCGTATCTACCACTCCTGCCAGTTTAGTGTCATCTGCAAACTTGCTGAGGGTGCAATCCACGCCATCCTCCAGATCATTAATGAAGATATTGAACAAAACTGGCCCGAGGACCAACCTTTGGGGCACTCTGCTTGATACCGCCTGCCAACTAGACATGGAGCCATTGATCACTACCCGTTGAGCCTGACAATCTAGCCAGCTTTCTATCCACCTTATCGTCCATTCAGCCAGCCCATACTTCTTTAACTTGCTGGCAAGAATACTGTGAGAAACCGTGTCAAAAGCTTTGCTAAAGTCAAGGAATAACACATCCACTGCTTTCCCCTCATCCACAGAGCCAGTTATCTCATCATAAGCCAGTTATCGCGTCATATTTTGTTGCTCAGTCACCCAGTTTTGTGAGATCCCTTTATAACTCTTCGCAGTCTGCTTCAGACTTAACTTATTCATGCTGTGGCTGCACCTAGGTCCCCTATAGGGACCAGGCCCCCTGTTGTGCCAGTCAGTGCATGGGCCCTGCCCCATGGAGTTCACAGGCTGATCACCCGTCCCTACAATCAGGTTCACCCCACAGATCCACAGGCAGGATCAGGGCCAAAGCGGGGGGTGGGGAAGGGCAACAGCTCACAAAGGGCCTTGTGCTGCAGACACTGAACCCCTGATCCCTTCACTCCAGTGAGCGTCCCACTGACATCAGACACTGCTCAGGGGAATTATACACTGCCTCTCTGATCCCCACAACTGGCTCTACCTTCCAGCCTCCCACACTCATCCTCGGTAACTTCAGCTTCCAAGGCAATGGCCCATACGACCCTCTGCTCCCCATCTCCTCACCTTCCCCTCTGCATTCACCCAGCAGCCCTGGGTCAGCTCTCTCACTCTCCAAAAAGGCCATGCACTGGACTTGGGTTCACCGGGCTCTGCTCTCTGAGCTCTCCAGTGCGCATTCCCCTTCTCCAGCTATCACCAGGTCTCTCTCAGCATCACCCATCAGCCACATCTTCCCATATTTTATAATGAATAGTGTGTGTGCCTCAGTTTCCCCTATGAGCTGCATGGTTAACAAGAAGAAAAGGAGTACTTGTGGCACCTTAAAGACTAACAAATTTATTTGAGCATAAGCTTTGGTGAGCTACAGCTCACTTCATCGGATGCATTCAGTGGGAAATACAGTGGGGAGATTTATATACACACACAGAGAACATGAAACAATGGGTTTTATCATACACACTGTAAGGAGAGTGATCACTTAAGATGAGTTATTACCAGCAGGAAGTGGGGGGGGGGAGGAAGAAAACCTTTTGTGGTGATAATCAACGCGGGCCACTTCCAGCAGTTGACAAGAACGTCTGAGGAACAGTGTGTGTGCGTGTGTGGGGGGGGGGAATAACATGGGGAAATAGTTTTACTTTGTGTAATGACCCATCCACTCCCAGTGTCTATTCAAGCCTAAATTAATTGTATCCAGTTTGCAAATTAATTCCAATTCAGCAGTCTCTCATTAGAGTCTGTTTTTGAAGTTTTTTTGTTGAAGAATAGCCACTCTTAGGTCTGTAATCGAGTGACCAGAGAGATTGAAGTGTTCTCCAACTGGTTTTTGAATGTTATAATTCTTGACATCTGATTTGTGTCCATTTATTCTTTTACATAGAAACTGTCCAGTTTGACCAATGTACATGGCAGAGGGGCATTGCTGGCACATGATGGCATAGATCACATTGGTAGATGCTCAGGTGAATGAGCCTCTGATAGTGTGGCTGATGTGATTAGGCCCTATGGTGGTGTCCCCTGAATAGATATGTGGACAGAGTTGGCAACGGGCTTTGTTGCAAGGATAGATTCCTGGGTTAGTGGTTCTGTTGTGTGGTGTGTGGTTGCTGGTGAGCATTTGCTACTGGTTGGGGGGCTGTCTATGAGCAAGGACTGGCCTGTCTCCCAAGATCTGTGAGAGTGATGGATCGTCCTTCAGGATAGGTTGTAGATCCTTGATGATGCATTGGAGAGGTTTTAGTTGGGGGCTGAAGGTGATGGCTAATGGTGTTCTGTTATTTTCTTTGTAGGGCCTGTCCTGTAGTAGGTGACTTCTGAGTACTCTTCTGGCTCTGTCAATCTGTTTCTTCACTTCAGCAGGTGGGTATTGTAGTTGTAAGAATGCTTGATAGAGATCTTGTAGGTTTTGTCTCTGTCTGTCTCTACGTAAAAGAATAAATGGACACAAATCAGATGTCAAGAATTATAAGCAGCAGTTCTACAGAAAAGTACCTGGGGATTACAGTGAATGAGAAGCTGGATATGGACAGCAGTGTGCCCTTGTTGCCAAGAAGGCTAATGGCATATTGGGCTGTACTAGTAGAAGCATTGCCAGCAGATCGAGGAAAGAGATTATTCCCCTCTATTCGGTACTGGTGAGGCCACATCTGCAGTATTGCGGCCAGTTTTGGTCCCTCCCTCTACAGAAAGGATGTGGACAAATTGGAAAGAGTCCAGTGGAGGGCAACAAAAATGACTAGGGGGCTAGGGCACATAATTTACGAGGAGAGGCTGAGGGAACTGGTCTTATTTAGTCTGCAGAAGAGTGAGGGGGGATTTGAGAGCAGCCTTCAACTACCAGAAGGGGGATTCCAAAGAGGATGGAGCTCAACTGTTCTCAGTGGTGGCAGATGACAGAACAAGGAACAATGGTCCCAAGTTGCAGTGGGGGAGGTCTAGGTTGGATATTAGGAAACACTATTTTACTAGGAGGGTGGTGAAGCACTGGAATGGGTTACCTAGGGAGATGGTAGAATCTCCTTCCTTAGAGATTTTTAAGGCCCAGTTTGACAAAGCCCTGGCTGGAATGATTTAGTTGGGGATGGTCCTGCTTTGAGCAGGGGGTTGGACTAGATGACCTCCTGAGGTCTCTTCCAACCCTAATCTTCTATGATTCGGTGACCCCGTATGGCCAGGCTGCACCAGGGCCTAACCCTGTTTAAGTCAAACTAAACCTGTTACTGAGGTGACAGAAGGGCACCAAGAAAAGGAGTACTTGTGGCACCACCAAATGCATCCGATGAAGTGAGCTGTAGCTCACGAAACCTTATGCTCAAATAAATTTGTTAGTCTCTAAGGTGCCACAAGTACTCCTTTTCTTTTTGCGAATACAGACTAACACGGCTGCTACTCTGAAAGAAGGGCACCAATGAGCGTTAAACCACTTCAAACAAACCCCAAACCCACCCCGCAGCCTCATCCAGTTCAATATGGGCTGCTGAGCTCCCCAGGGTCTGAGCTGCTGCCTCATGGGGAACAAGGAAGATTCAAGTCCATGCTAGAAAAAGCAGGATGTGTCTTCCCCTCTCCTCACTCCACCCTACTGGGATCCGGAAGCTCTTTATCCAACAGTTACGTCCCAGGCAGACTGCGAAGAGCTACAAAAGGATCTCACAAAACTGCGTGACTGGGCAACAAAATGGCAGGTAAAATTCAGTGTGAATAAATGCAAAGTGATGCACACTGGAAAACATAATCCTAACTATTCATATATAATGATGTGGTCTAAATTAGCTGTTAGCAACCACTCAAGAAAGAGATCTTGGAGTCATTGTGGATAGTTCTCTGAAAACATCCTGGGTTCTATCTCTTGCTCTGGGAGAGAAGTGGGGTCTCAAGGCCTTTATGCATTGAATAGTTTCCCCTTCCAGAGTCTGATTAATTAAAGGAAAGTTCAACAGACCCAAGGCAGCCCTTCACCCGGCCCCTTGGCAGTGGGGCAGACGGCATGTGAGTGTGTCAGCCGCACAGCCAGGCCCAATCACCCTCCCTTTCTTCCCTGGAACCAGGCCCTTAGCACCCACTGCGGAGCCTCTCCCAGTAACACACAGCTCCTGCAGCTGGCTGGGAGATCCCCCCTCAGCTCTTTCCCCTGGAACTCTGCTGCTCTGCCCCCTGGGCCTGTTTGCTCCTACCCGAGCACTGGGAGCCTTTTCTCTGGGCCAGGGGCTCATTAGCCAATTAGCAGCCACCCAGGCAGTCAGGCCAGCTCCATAAAGGGATTTATTCTCCTAACTTCCATTGAAACCCTTGGTGGAGCCGAGCTTTAAGCACTGACAGCTGGCTGAGCTGGGCTGGTTCTCCCTAAAGAATCCTGGCATAAATAGACAGGGTCCCGACTCCCCTCAGTGGCCCAGCCAGCCAGGGCAGGGGCCTTCCAGGATCTGGGAATGTCTTGGAGCTGGCCGTGCTCTAGAGCTAAAATACCCTCAGGAGTTGTCCTTGTCCCTCTAGTGCACCAATACAGATGGAAAATCCACTCAGATTTGGGGCCTTCCACAGGTTTTAAACCCTAGACCCTTTTCCTGGGTTTGGAAGGAAAACTGTTGCCCTGAGTCTTTTCCTGAGATGGGAGGATCTCTGGGTGGTTCATACCCCACAATCATCAATCATCCCCTCAGATATTAGCGTCAGATCCTTTCCCTTTCTCCATCAGTAACACTCAGCCCATCTGCAATTAACAGAGTTTTCCCCTTTACGGCGATAACAACTGGCGGGTTGGCGACTGACGTGACTTGTTCCATATTTGAGTCATCTGGCTCCTGACAGGATAGGCCTTTATTCCCATGAGCCCCTGCGTCCTGGTCTATTCACTTCCTTCCTTACATCAAGGTATCCGTGCACCACGGACAGTGCTCAACTGTTCCCGCTTCTGTGTGAAAAACATCCAACCTGGAGACTGCCACCCACTGGCCGCCTGCCCAGGCACTAGCAGCTCCAGCCACACTGACAGGCTGCAGGCTGGGAGTGCCTGAGCCCAGCCAACAGGAGATCCGAGTAGAGCCGGTAATGGGGTACCCGTAGGGAGGGGAGCACTGGGATATTGTCTCAAACCCAGAGCTTCACACGGCTCCCAGGTGCCTTTTAAATCTCCACAGAGCTGCCCACTGCCCGTGGCGTTATTATTTGTATTAGAAGTTTCAGAGTAGCGGCCGTGTTAGTCTGTATTCGCAAAAAGAAAAGGAGTCATTGTGGCACCTTAGAGATTAACAAATTTATTTGAGCATGTACATTGGTCAAACTGGACAGTCTCTACGTAAAAGAATAAATGGACACAAATCAGATGTCAAGAATTATAACATTCAAAAACCAGTCAGAGAACACTTCAATCACTCCAGTCACTCAATTACAGACCTAAGAGTAGCTATTCTTCAATAAAAAAACTTCAAATACAGACTCCAATGAGCGACTGCTGAATTGGAATTAATTTGCAAACTGGATACAATTAACTTAGGCTTGAATAGAGACTGGGAGTGGATGGGTCATTACACAAAGTAAAACTATTTCCCCATGTTATCCCCCCCCCACCACTTGTCAGCTGTTGGAAATGGCCCACCTTGATTATCACTACAAAAGGTTTTCTTCCCCCCACCCCGCGCTGGTAATAGGTCATCTTAAGTGATCACTCTCCTTACAGTGTGTATGATAAACCCATTGTTTCTCTGTGTATATAAATCTCCCCACTGTATTTTCCACCGAATGCATCTGATGAAGTGAGCTGTAGCTCACGAAAGCTTATGCTCAAATAAATTTGTTAGTCTCTAAGATGCCACAAGTACTCCCTTTCTATTTGTATTACAATAGCACATGGAGCTCCTGACTGGGGCTGGGTGCTGCACGGACCCCGACCGAGATCAAGGCCCATTTGTGCCAGGCGCTGCACAGACACCCACTGAGCTCAGTGCCCCCATTGTGCCAGGTGCTGCATGGACCCAGAGCAAGATCAAAGCCGCATTGTGCCGGCTGCAGCACAGCCTCCCCTTGAAATCAGGGCCCCGTGAGCCATGAGCTGTGTGCACATAGAGACAATTTCTTTCCCAAAGAGTTTACATTCTAAAGAGACAGAGGAAGGATTCTTATCCCCATTGTATAAATGGGAAAACTGAGGCATAAAGTGGCTCAGTGACATGTCTAAAGTTGCACACAGAGTCTGCAACAGAGCCAGGAACTGAACCAAGGTATCCTGAGCCCCAGGCCAGTAGCTTCATCACAGACCCTCCTGTTACTGCCCCTGCCTTACATTTCCAGAAAGATGGCAGCTCCATCAGACTTGGGGGGGAGGGCTGTAGAGAGGGGGAGGCATTATTAAGGGACAGCAATACTCAAGGATCTGGGGAAACCTATAATTGAAAGGGCGTCATGCATGGTTGGACAAGGCTGGGCTGAGGGGATCCTGGCGTCTGAGCCCAGACATGAGTTCCCATTTGGCTGAGTCTAGCAATCCAATGGAGAATGTTCCTGCTTAGCACTGACAAGCCGCTGAGGCAGCCCCCTCCATGTTTCCCCACCCTGGGGCAGGACCTGCAAGTAAGGGATACAAGGGGCAGCCAAGCCAATGGCTCTCTATCCCCGTAGGCCTGGATTTCCCCTGCCAGGCACCTTGTACTGCCAGTGGTACCTCTGCAGACCGGGCATCAATACACCCCAGTCAGCCCCCCCTGGTGCCAGCATTTCCTACCATTGTATGCTGGCCAGCAGCAGGGTGACGGTGGGTGAACCAGGCTGCGTGCGATAGCTAGGCAGGGATCAGAGACACAAGGCTCCCTACCCCTCTTGCCTGGGAGTCTGGCCAGAGACATCAGCCCCTGGGTAAGGCAGGCAGGCCAGAGACAGTCCAAGAGAATGCAAGGCAGGCTGTAGCACGGCCTGAAAGCCGCTACTGAGATGGGAACAGCCCCATGGGAGGGCGGGGGGAGATTTGTGACCCTGAATTGTGTCAGGAGCTACAGAGTGGGGTTTGTGGATTAGAGCAGGTGGGGCTGGGAGCCAGGACTCCTGGGTTCTGTCCCAGTTCTGGGAGGGGAGTGAGGGGCTAGAACAGAGTGGGTGGGAGCCAGGACTCCTGGGTTTGATAGCTAGGTTTGCTGCTGAGTCACTGTGTGACCATACAGCCAGGTCCTCTCCCCTGCTATGCAATGGGGATAATACACTTTCCCCCTCCCCAGTTGGGCTGGGACCCCCCCAGTACAGACTGTACCCAGCATCTCTGGATGGAAGCAGTGCTAGACATGCAGAAGCTGTGACCCAGGCTGTGGCCTTCTCCCGCTGCAGGCTTTTCACTGGAGATCCCCACCCTGAGTTGTGAATCATTTGGTTGTCAGTATCACAACTCTGGGGGAGAGGGATGGGAGTGCCAAGGAAACAGCCTCCCCCTCCCCCCCCCCGCCCCAGGTCCATAGCATCCCAACAGGCCCGTCAGCACTTCCACCCTGCCCATCAAGTGCTCTGCAATAACCCTGTTTTTATCCAGGACCTGGCACCTGGAGTCATGTTATTTCATCAGACACTGAGCTGGCATTTAGCAAAGATGTCAGTGTCTAGCCCTGCTGGTTGCACAGACAACTGAGAACATGAGCCAAGTGTAACTGACCTCAGGCCCACGGGCTGGGATTTTCAAAGGAGCCCAAGGGATTTAGACACACTCATCCCATTGGATTTAACACAGCCAGATAGATTCAATGACTGGCCCAAGGTCCCATATGCCTCACAGATAGGGGTGGGATCCCACAATATCCCACTGCCCCGGTCTTTGCCTGCTAATCTGATTCTGTGCCAACTCCTGTGACTGGAAAAAAGGAACTTCCCGGTCTCTGACACCGGCAGAGACAGTTGTGATGGGATCCCCAGGGTGCAGCCTGGGATGGTGGGACCACTGTGCCCCCCAAACTCTCTCCACCCTGGGCTGTCTCTCACAATGCCTTGCTAGTGACCAGTAGCAACCCCTCCAGGTGCTGTTATCGCTCAGCACAACTGCATGTGGAGCCCCCACGCCCAGCTAGATTGTGTGAATGCTCCCAGAGCCACTCATGAATCACACAGGGAGGCACCAGCCAAATCCCCCCAGCTCCCAGCACTGTACCCCAGGAATAAACCATCTGATTTATTAATTGGTTCACCACTTCATCAATGGAAAGTGGATATACACCCGCCTTTGATACCTGAGCAATTTACCATTCACTTCAGGCAAACCCACTGGTACAGTTAAACAGGGTTATTGACTACAAAAGATAGGTTTAAAGTGGTATTAAGTGATAGGCAAAAAGTCAGAGATAGTTACCAGGCTCCTGCCAGGCAGTGCAGCTGCAAGAGCCGCTAGTATAGTGTATTAAATTGCTCCCCATAGGAATGTGCTACTTATGGTATACTACTTACGGCTGCCAGTCCTGGTGCTCTGAGTGGCATGGTAAGTGAGGGGGTTGGATAAGGGGCAGAGGGTTCTGGGGGGCAGACAGGGGACAGGAAGCAGAGGGGGTTGGATGGGGCAGAGGTTGGGAGGAGCCGTCAGGGGATGGGGAATAGGAGGGTTGGATAGGCATGGGAGTCCCGGGGAGGCCTGTCAGGGGGCGGGGGTGTGGATAGGGGTCGGGGCAGTCAGAGGACAGGGAGAAGGGGGGGTTAGATAGGGATTGGGGTCCCGGGGGGGATGGTTAGGGATGGGGGGGTCCCGGGAGGGGGAGGTCAGGGGACAAGGAGCAGGGGGGGTTGGATGAGTCAGGGGTGCTGAGGGGGGCAGTCAGGGGGCAGGGGCCAGGCTGTTTGGGGAGGCACAGCTTTCCCTACCCAGCCCTCTATACAATTTCAGAACCCCAATGTGGCCCTCAGACGAAAAAGTTTGCCCACCACTGGTCTAAACTCTCAACCCTATTAGACTGGGCACCATCTAGATTAAGCAGTTTTTCTTACCCCAGTGGATATTGCAGTCCATAGTACACAGATTTCACCTTTGAAATCTGGGCCAGTTCCCTCAGTTGGAGTCTCAAGTCTTCAATGTCCTTGTTGCCTGCAGTGTAGAGGGGTTAAGGAGAAAGGCTCAGCATGTGGTCACTGTGTCTGTTTTAACACCCTCAGTCCCATGTGCTTGGGGAGCACAAGTCCAGGCATGTCTGGGGCATTGCTGAGTCTCTAGGCCAGGCTGAGCAATTCCCCTGGTGTGGCCTCATGCAGGTGAGTCATTGAATTGTAACTCCCTTGGTGGACAATGGCTGGTGATTTCTGTTCAACAGCACCCACCTGGGTGTTGGTTACCTCCATTGTCATTGTCTCTGCAGAGCCAGTATCTGGGCGCCTCCAAAATCCACAGCATTTTTTAGTGACAGCAATATAATACAATCTCAAAGCTGCATATGCACTAAAGCTATACATATTTAGATAGAACAGTGACTTCCAGCCGATCATAACCTTTTCCCTGATACCTCACATGGCATGCTTTATATGCAAAATCACAATTATATACTGGTGAGGAATATGGGGGTTACAGGGTGTTCCCTCAAGGTATAGAATGTCACAGCAGGAGATTGGATTGTGTCAGACCCTTTGGAGCAAAGATGAGGCAAATCCCCATCTGGAGAAGGTCCCAGTGATCAATGACTTGGAATGAACAAGCTGCTGGAGAGAACGCAAACTCTGTAATACCACAGCCTAAGACAGAATCTCTCCATAGCAGAAGGGAGACATTGGACAGAGATTGCTGGGTCAGCAGGGTCTCTCTGCCCCTAGCTCCAGGGTCCCACACCCCAGGTGTCTGCCCCGATGAAGAGCTAGAGGCAGAATCTTCTCCCATCTATGCTGTGGAGTGAGAAGAAGATTGTTGAGAGGCGGCTTTAGCTGTGGGGGATCTCAGCTAGGGAAGGGGGATAGGAATTCAGCTCTGGGTTTCCCCCGCTGTGCCCCCAATGGACCCCAAACTGCACTCTGCACAGAAACCCCCAGTCCTGACAGCGGGACAATGGACAGGCCTCCAGGAGAGAGCATAACAACCCTAAGCCTGTCTCTCAGAGCCCCAGGTACCGGCCTGCAGTCCTGTCCCCAGAGTCATGCTAAGGGGCCCCAGGGGCTCTGCTCTCAGGGGTGACCTTTGGATGCTGTTCCAGCCCTTTGGGGTTCCCTGGGTTTGGGCGCAGGCAGTGCGTGTGTCAGAGAATCCCGGGGAGCCAGGGAAGGGCGACAGCTGGGGACAGCCTCGCAGATTCCCACAGGCCACAGACACAGAGAAACCAGTTTTCAGAGTAGCAGCCGTGTTAGTCTGTATTCGCAAAAAGAAAAGGAGTACTTGTGGCACCTTAGTAGTCTCTAAGGTGCCACAAGTACTCCTTTTCTTTTTAGAGAAACCAGTGATGGGCCCCCATCTCCAGTCACTGCTGAGCTCCCTTCTTCCCGCATGGGGACCCGGCGCCCACCCATAGTGCACTGGGGCATCTAGGCCCCATACCCAGGATTTACTCACTGGCTGTCAGAGCATGGGGGCCTGAAACACAAGCAGAGAATGAGCATCAGTGCAGGGGAGCAGGGTAACCCCTCCCCCGCAATGTCCCCTCCCCTGGTCACAGGGCTCCCGACAAACCTGACTGCACCTCGCCCAGGCCAGCCCCCCCACTACTCTCCCCCCCCCGCAGCAGGACACACAGAACCGAGCCATTGACAGAGCCCACTCTGCCCCCAGAAGGGCCAGGTTAGGGTGATAGGCCCTGCCCCATGCCCCTGCCTCACCTCTCCTTGGGGGGCAGTGGGAGGAGCCATTCCCCCTTGGGCTGGTTGCGCCACCCCACTTCCCAGACCTCCCCATATCCCGGCTCCACTGGGACTGGCTCTGACCTGCTGATTTTGTCTTCCACAGGCACCAGCCAGAGCCAGCATGGGCAGGAGGATGGCGGCCAGGACCCCAAGGGACATGGGGCCCTTCATCCCAGGGGCTGCGGGATGAAGAAGGGCACAGGTCACTGAGGGGAGCACCCGCTGGGGCATCCTCCTGGGGCAGCCACAGACCTTTACCTTGTCCTGCTCCCCAAGTGCCTCTGCAGAGACCTGGCCTCCAGGGGAGGGGAAAGGCTGAGCCAGGATGGGGAGAGGGTTGGGTGCAGAGGGCAGGCAGTCTGCCAGGCACTGCCAGACATGCAGGTTGGCAGCAAATACAGCAAGCCGGTCCTTTCCTCGTAGTGTCATCAGCCTGAGGAACTCACTGCCACAAAAGGGACCATATTCAAGAACTTAATGAGATTCACTGATGGATCAGCCATTTCTGTGGGTCACACAAATACCTAGAGCAAGAAGAGTTCACACTGACAATGGGCAGGGATATTGACTTTCCTTCTGCAGGCCCTCACTCCATCTCTGTAATTCCCATAGGACTGTACCCCCACCCGGGCCCTGCCATTCACCCATCCTTAGCCCAGATGAGTGCGGGCTCTGGCAGGCTGCTATGCTCCACCCTCCTGCTGTGGGGAGATCTCTAGGGATGACTGTGTGCAGTAGGTGCCATCGCCATTGGGCAGTATCCCACTAGAGTCCTTCTCCAGCAGGATGTCTTCTCCGTCCTGCACCCAGGAGACATGAATAGTATGAGGGTAAAAGACCCTGGAGTGGCAGGAGACGGTGACAGAGTTGTTGGGAGTGTCTCTGCAGGAAACTGAGATTATGGGCGGAACTGGGGAGAGACAAAGAACATGAGCCACATGCCACGAACTGGGACAATGTAACAGACAAGAGACAGAGGCCCCACAGGGTGCCAAGTACTCACGTGTGTATGAGATCTGGTCTGCACCCATTTACACTGTAAATGGAATTAGTTAATCTGGTGTAAATTCCCTCTGCAGAGTCACTCACACTGCTCCCATTGGTGTAGCTGAACTGGGTAGTTACCAGCACAGGTCTGGGCCCGGGTCTCCTTTGCTGTGCGCTGTCCTGCGCTGTAACCCAAGCAGATTGTCAATGGGCCACCCAAATACGCATATGCGATTTAGGGAGCTAAGGGCCAGATTTCCAAATGCCCCTTGGTGCTTAATCCCAGTGATTTCATAGGAAGTCAGGCACCTCCATTCAGAAATCAGCTGGCCCCATCTGCATCTTCTGGTGCTTAAATCCCTTTGTCATATGGCCCCAAGTCCCTGTCCGAGTCCATGTCTCTGCCCTCGACTGCGGCGGTGCCAGTCTGGGCACCAGAAGCTCAAAACAAGTTTTTTCTTTGTATAATGACAACATGCATTCCCTCCCCTGCCCCGGCCTCTCCTGTCTTCTTCACACTCAAAAATGGCTGGACCTTTTCTGGCCCAAACTAATCAACTCACAGCCCAGGGCTGGAACGTTTCATCCTGAAAAGGGAAGCCTGAGGCTGTTGGAAGCCAATGGGAAAGGCCCTTCAGAATGGAGATGCCCAGGCAGCCAGAACTGGCTAATAACCTGACTGCACAATAGCAACCCATAGCGCCGTCTAGTGCATTTCATCAGTTGATCTCAAAGCACTTTACAAACAAGGTTGGTGTCATTATTCCCATTGCACAGATGGAGAAACTGAAGCATGGGTCTGGGGAGTGACTGGGCCAAGGTCACCTAGCAGGCCAGTGGCAGAGCTGGAATAGAACCCAGGTGTCCTGAGTCCCAGTCCAGTGCACTGCTCACAGGGCAGTGTTTCTCAACAACTGGTCTGTGGCCGGTCTATGGCAGCCTCCTTGCCAGTTCCTGAGATTTCCCTGACACAGAATATGAATATTTTAAATGTAAAGCTTTTCTGTACTTGCATTTGCCATCACTGTATTCATTCAATTATTGCTGAACAAGAAATACCTAAAAAGAAAAGGAGTACTTGTGGCACCTTAGAGACTAACAAATTTATTAGAGCATAAGCTTTCGTGAGCTACAGCTCACTTCATCGGATGCATCCGATGAAGTGAGCTGTAGCTCACGAAAGCTTATGCTCTAATAAATTTGTTAGTCTCTAAGGTGCCACAAGTACTCCTTTTCTTTTTGCGAATACAGACTAACACGGCTGCTACTCTGAAACAAGAAATACCTAGGTACCATTGTTCAGTTTGTTCTCTCAAGCGATCCCTGACAGTTCAGGAAGGCAGCAAGCCGGTCCCTAGTATCAGAAAGGTTGAGAAGCACTGCACTAGGCCACACCACCCCTTCTGGACATGCCCAAGTCCCATTGGAATCTCGTCTATGCCCCGTCATCCCAGTCCATGACAGATCCGCGCTGCTCACTCACTCTGCTGCTCCAGCACTGCCCTCCCCCACAGCAACAGGTGCTGCAGGTTCTCCAGGCACTCGTACTGCAAGAGCTACTGGACATACTTGTGACAGGATCCCCGGAGTGCAGCCTGGGACCGTGGGACCGCTGTGCCTCCGAACTATCTCCAGCCTGGGCTGTCTCTCACTATGCCCTGCTAGTGAACAGCAGCAACCCCTCCAGGCGCTGTTATCACTCAGCACAACCGCATGTGGAGCCCTACACCCAGCTGCTAGATTGCATAAATGCTCCCAGATCCACTCATGAATCCCTCCGAGGAAGGCACCAGCCAAATCCCCCCTCCCCCTGGCTCCCAGCACTGTACCTCAGGAATATACTATTTAATTTATTAACTGGTTCATCACTTAATCAATGGAAAGTGGATATACACCAGCCTTTGTAAAACCCCTGAGCAAATTTACCAAACACTTTAGGCAAACTCACTGGTAAAGATAAACAATTAAACAAGTTTATTGTCTATAAAAGATAGATTTTAAGTGGTATTAAGTGACAGGCAAAAAGTTAGCGTGGTGACCAAAAGTGAAAATATAACCACATAGTCTAAACTTTCAACCCTGTTAGACTGGGCAACCTCTAGAGGAAGCAGTTTTTCTCACCCCACTGGATATTGCAGTCCATGGGCCAGTTCCCTCAGCTGGAATCTCAAGTCTTCTCAGTGTCCTTGTGCCTTGCAGGAGAAAGGCCCCACATGTGGCCACTGTGTCTGTTTTATACCCTCAGTCCCATGTGCCTGGGGAACCCAGGCATGTCTGGGGGCCTTGCTGAGTCTCTAGCCAAGGCTGAGCAACTCCCCTCATGTAGGTGAGTCACTGCATCGTAGCTCCCTCGCTGGACAATGGCTGGTGACATCTGTTCAACAGCACCCACCCGGGTGTTGGTTACCTCCCTTGTCATTGTCTCTGAAGAGCCAGTTTCTGGGCGCCTCCAGGGAAATTTTAGTGACAACCATACAACACATTCTCATAACTTCATATGGATTAATGATATAAATATACGGCTAGAGAAATGACTTTCAGGAGATCATAACCTTTCCCCTGATACCTTACAAAGCATGCTTTATATGTAAGATCATGATCATATAAAAATAATGAATATGGGAGTTACAGGACCACCCCCAACTTATAGAATGTCACAATACTGAATCCAGATCTTGCCCACCGTCAACCCACGTCCCCAGCTGGACATCAAAGCTGATGAAATCCCTCCTGTCGTAGGCGAACTGGAACGGGGCCTGGCCGCTCAGAGCACAGCGCACATGAACCTTCTGAGTGTGAATCCCTGTGGGGAAGGGAGAGAGCTCAGACCATCCACTGAGAGCAGGGAAATGGGTCTGTAGGATGAGTGGGGTCAGAGGGGCTGAACCTTTTCTAGTGCCACTCTATTCTTTTTGAGATGTAGTGACCAGATTTGCAGGCAGTATTCAAGGTGTGGGCATACCATGGATTCATACAGTGGCATTATGGTATTTTCTGTTTTATTTTCTATCCCTTTCCTAATGGCTCCTGACATTCCATTAGCCTTGGGAAAAGCTGTTTCCACAAAATTGTTATTTTGTAGGGGGAAATTTCAATTTGATTTTCTGTTGTGGAAATTGAAAGGGAAGCTATCAGGGCTGCCTGGATCCCTGCCTGGGATTCTCCTGAGATGGAATTTCTGAAATATTTTCTTCCCATGGAAACCTCCAATTTCTGACTTTCCCTCCAGTCAGGAATGAAAACACTTCTGGGCATAAAGAAAAGGAGTACTTGTGGCACCTTAGAGACTAATAAATTTATTAGAGCATAAAAGCTTATGCTCTAATAAATTTGTTAGTCTCTAAGGTGCCACAAGTACTCCTTTTCTTTTTGCGAATACAGACTAACACGGCTGCTACTCTGAAACTTCTGGGCATGTGATTTTGTGTGGGAAGAAAATTCCATTTCCCAGCCAGCTCTGGTTAGGGCAGCACCTGGCACAGCGAGGCCCAGATCCACAACGGGAGTGATTCTGAGCATGCAGCTCTCTCGTGCCCATTAGTAACAATAACTCTCAGACACTCACCGCCCATTTGGTTGTGCAGCTGCAT
Source organism: Dermochelys coriacea (assembly GCF_009764565.3). Lineage (NCBI taxonomy): Eukaryota > Metazoa > Chordata > Testudines > Dermochelyidae > Dermochelys > Dermochelys coriacea. The sequence goes on along the minus strand of NC_050071.1, from coordinate 215,343 downwards.
CCACGACCTAGTAATGACTTTGGAGTTCTCCTTGTGCCCCAGAACTGCTGGGTCTTTTCCTTTATATACTCAGCGCCCATAGCCTGTGCTGTCCACTCCTGGGAGGGCCTGACCTCTCGTGCGCAATCTTAACATCATCTAGCTGGACGATCATGGAGTAGTGATGGGTCCCTCTTTGTCAATGACGGCTGTGACTGGCACGGCCAAGCTGTGGTGCCCTAAAGCCACAGCAGAGAGGTTGAGTGATGCAGCGACTTCCTCCCTGGCTTGGGGGAGGAGAAGGTTACTCAATGGGGATCAACAGATTTCTGCCAGGGTTTATATGCCCACCCCTGAACCCCACTGCATACCACCAGAACCTTTCAATTGTGCCCCCCCTAGTTCCATGTCATGGCTGGTACCATGAACATGCCCTTTCCAGGAACCGAAGGCCAGTCTTGCAGGAATGTGGGGTTCTCAGTGGGCCGATCAAGCAGCCCCGTCTTTTTTGTGTGCCAGAGACAAAGGACAATCAGAAGTCCAGCACTATGTAGGCAAGGCAGCTTCCAGGGTTTCCCAATGTCCTTCTCAGCTATCATCTGGGTCTTTATACACAACTGTATAACTCCCAGGGCCACCAGCGCAAATGGCTTCTGCCACTCCTAGCTGAGGATGCTGCCTTGCCTTGAGGCTGCACCCCAGGGCCGGTGTGCCCTCAGCTCAAGCTGTTCCTTCTACCACTGGGGGAGGCAGCTGCCCCCACCTTGCCATCTGCAGCTCTGGGCCCAAGCCTCTGTCAGCCACTAGGTCAAGCCGGGACCACTTTCAGAGACTAAGGCAGCTGTGGCTCAACAGACATTTGGAGAAAAAGCACAAGACAAACCTGGCTGGCCGTGTCAGGGAAGCAGTCCTTTGCCTGGGCTTGTCTGGGATTTGAACCCTAGATCTCTTGCTCCCAAAGCAAGACTCATGCCCTTAGACCAATGAGCCCCCTAGGAAAGGGGGCCACCCTCCAATCATCATTCCTCAGAATAAACCCAAGGAAACACTAGCCAACTGAAAACACCATCACCACCAAGGGGAAAAACAAGCCCCCCAATTCAAGGTACAGGAGAAACAGAACACACAGCCAGAGCGTGTCTGTGAACACATGACCACTCGCTCCCTTAGTGAGAATGCTAGTCCTAGACCAACAAACCACACCTACAGTGGAGGCAATTTGCATGCCTCAGAATTATGGCAGAAAGAACAGGCAGCTATAGGAAAAAAACAGCTCTCAAATTGAAACTACAGTTGAAACAAAAGCCACAGGTAGGGTTTGTCCAGGATTTGAACTCATGCTTTTGCACCCAAAATGAGATTCTTACCTTGTTATTGGTGTGTCAATCCCACACTGGCAATTCAATAGTTAACCCACTGGGTTTTTTTGACCAAGAGGCCACACCCCTGCACCCTTTTTTGGCATGCTCCTAATGCGGGGAGCATCTATATATAAGGATGCATTTTGGCTCAGTTAGGGCTGGCTGGGTATTAGAGTGGATGTGTGCTGCAGTTTCTTTTTAGAAGCTAGTGGAGCTCCAAAGAACTAAACTGTATCACCCTCACTATGCCACAGAGCCCAGCCGACTGCAGAGGCTGACTGGGATGCCTGGCCGCTACCAACTCAGGAGCTACAGAGTCTGGACTAATGGTAGGAAGTGACCCAGAGATGTATTTGGGCATTCTGTGACTGGAACCCTATGCTACAGTATTTGGTTGTCATAGGCCCTGGGTCAGAATGCGGTGGTGCAGGGTTTATCCTGGTTCCCCCACCCTCCCTGTGTTTGCCCTTAATCACTGTTGCCACATGGGAGGGCAGCTCTTTAAACTCTAGCCACTGCTGTGCAGACCCATATGTACCATTAAATCATTCCATCAGTCTGTGGGTGGTAAACAGATGTTTTGAGGTCCCAGATCCCCAATAACTGGCTCATTTTCTCATTAGTCAACATGAAAAATTGGATCCCGTGTTGGTCAAGATTTCCTTTGGGATTCCAACCCTAGCAAAGATTTTCATAAGTTCTGCCGCTATGGTAAGTGCGTTGGTGGTCCATAATGGGATAGACTTCAGGCACCACATTGCATAGTCCACAATCATTAGGATACAATGGAATCCCAATGTGCTTTCCTCTAAGGGTCCCACCAAGTCGACTCTGATCCACTCATATGGCACCCCGAGAAATACTAGAGGGATCAGGGGAACTTTGGGTACCCACCTGGGCCCTGCAAGCTGGCATTCGGGGCAGAAGGAGCAGAAGTCATGTACCTCCCTATGAATGCCAGGCCAGAAGAACCTGAGGGCCACTTCTTGGTGTGTTTTCTCCTGCCTCCACTGTCTGGCCCAGGGTACTGGCTAGGCTAACCATAGTAAGCCCCACCAGAACCTCAAAGGAACCAGCAGTTGTCGCAACACCTTCTGTGTGTGGAAGTCCCTGGTTATGCGGTAGAGACATTCATTGTGGATCTCAAAATGAGGCTCTGCTGTACCCACTGTTCTCCAACTTTCCTCCTCAGGGTCAACCACTTGTTCCCAGGAGTGACTTAAAGTCTGATCCTCCCATTATTCCCTTATGAAATCTCCATTGTCATCCAGCTACTCATGGCCAGTCTCATCCGAGACTTCCACCACTGTGGGGCGCAAGACCAGGGTCTCCACCTATCTTGAGGGCCTTCGGCCTGGTCCTCTGGCCCCTTCTGGCCCAGTTGCCCCCTCTGCTTTGGTTCTGGGTTGGTTTTGGCAGGGTGACTATTACTCCAGCCTTGTGGAACCTCTCCAAACCACCTCCAGTCTTGTCCCAAGATTTTTGGATATGCTAGGGCCACTGTTAAACCGACCTGGCACATCTCCTCGCAGACTCCTACCTCCACAGCCACAGCCTTGTAGCCAGGTAAATTCATACATCATAATAAATGCACTGGAGGTAGATGGGGGAGGCCCATGCTGCGTATGGAGACTCCATCAGATTGGCCCGAATGATCATCTGACTGCAGCTGGAGTCAACCAAGCCCATCACTGGCATACCATTGACTCACACTAGGACCAGGAGTTTGGCTGGGCCTCTCTTCTGAGCCTAGGGGACTGCCATCCACACTTGGCCATACCTAAAATTCATGTAGGAACATTCCCACTTGAAATGCCCCTCCTGGCATTTCACGAGTGAGGTAATTCCTCAAACTGTCTGACTGTTACAGGCACTTCATACTTGAGTTTGCAACAAGAGCCACCCCTTAAACAGATCTCAAGGTGGGCTCCTGACCTCGGAGGGTATAATGGAGGAATGTGAAAAGACCTTTCAGACCTTAAAGGAGTGGCTAAGCCAGGGATCAGTCCTATTCCACCCAGACTTCATAAAACCAACCATCCTCCAAATGGATGCTTCCAAAATGGGTCTCAGGGCCGTGTCATCCCAGGAACTGGATGATGAAGAACATCCCATCCTACACCTGAGTCAGACATTATTCCCATGAGAATTGGAATAAACTAGGAATTGGGGGGAGATGGATGGGAGATGTCCAGAAAATCTCCACGCCAGATTTTAGCATTGAGAGGGAAGAAGATGAAGTAAGAAAGGATACAGCCATGGGTAGGAGAATGTATATAAGGAGCGAGGGCATTGTGGATACTAGTCTAATAGGTTACACTGGCTGTAAAATGACTGTGCCTAATAGGGTACAAAATATGAACGAGGCCAAAGAGAAAAAAAATAAGATGTTTGTACACCAATGCGAGGAGCCTAGGTAACAAAATGGAGGAACTAGAGCTACTGGTGCAGGAAGTGAAACCAGATATTATAGGGATAACAGAAACATGGTGGAATAGTAGTCATGACTGGACTACAGGTATTGAAGGGTATGTGCTCTTTAGGAAAGACAGAAACAAAGGTAAAGGGGGTGGAGTAGCATTGTATATCAATGATGAGTTAGAATGTAAAGAAATAAGAAGCGATGCAATGGATAAGATAGAGTCCATCTGGGCAAAAATTACATTGGGGAAGAAAACTAGTAAAGCCTCTCCTACGATAGTGCTTGGGGTGTGCTATAGACCTCCGGGATCTAATTTGGATATGGATAGAGCCCTTTTTAATGTCTTTAATCAAGTAAATACTAATGGAAACTGTGTGATCATGGGAGACTTTAACTTCCCAGATATAGACTGGAGGACCAGTGCTAGTAATAATAATAGGGCTCAGATTTTCCTAGATGCGATAGCTGATAGATTCCTTCATCAAGTAGTTGCTGAACCGACTAGAGGGGATGCCATTTTAGATTTAATTTTGGTGAGTAGCGAGGACCTCATAGAAGAAATGGTTGTAGGGGACAATCTTGGCTCAAGTGATCATGAGCTAATTCAGTTCAAACTAAATGGAAGGATTAACAAAAATAAATCTGCAACTAGGGTTTTTGATTTCAAAAGGGCTGACTTTCAAAAATTAAGGAAATTGGTTAGGGAAGTGGATTGGACTGAAGAATTTATGGATCTAAAGGTAGAGGAGCCCTGGGATTACTTTAAATCAAAACTGCAGAAGCTATCGGAAGCCTGTATCCCAAGAAAGGGGAAAAAATTCATAGGAAGGAGTTGTAGACCAAGCTGGATGAGCAAGCATCTTAGAGAGGTGATTATGAAGAAGCAGAAAGCATACAGGGAGTGGAAGATGGGAGGGATCAGCAAGGAAAGCTACCTTATTGAGGTCAGAACATGTAGGGATAAAGTGAGAGAGGCTAAAAGTCGAGTAGAGTTGGACCTTGCAAAGGGAATTAAAACCAATAGTAAAAGGTTCTATAGCCATATAAATAAGAAGAAAACTAAGAAGGAAGAAGTGGGGCCGCTTAACACTGAGGATGGAGCGGAGGTTAAAGATAATCTAGGCATGGCCCAATATCTAAACAAATACTTTGCCTCAGTCTTTAATAAGGCTAAAGAGGATCTTGGGGATAATGGTAGCATGACAAATGGGAAGGAGGATATAGAGGTAGATATTACCATATCAGAGGTAGAAGCGAAACTGAAACAGCTTAATGGGACTAAATCGGGAGGCCCAGATAATCTTCATCCAAGAATATTAAAGGAATTGGCACCTGAAATTGCAAGCCCATTAGCAAGAATTTTTAATGAATCTGTAAACTCAGGAATAGTACCGAATGATTGGAGAATTGCTAATATAGTTCCTATTTTTAAGAAAGGAAAAAAAAGTGATCCGGGTAACTACAGGCCAGTTAGTTTGACATCTGTAGTATGCAAGGTCCTGGAAAAAATTTTGAAGGAAAAATTAGTTAAGGACATTGAAGTCAATGGTAAATGGGACAAAATACAACATGGTTTTACAAAAGGTAGATCGTGCCAAACCAACCTAATCTCCTTTTTTGAAAAAGTAACAGATTTTTTAGATAAAGGAAATGCAGTGGATCTAATTTACCTAGATTTCAGTAAGGCATTTGATACCGTGCCACATGGGGAATTATTAGTTAAATTGGAGAAGATGGGGATCAATATGAACATCAGAAGGTGGATAAGGAATTGGTTAAAGGGGAGACTGCAACGGGTCCTACTGAAAGGCGAACTGTCAGGTTGGAGGGAGGTTACCAGTGGAGTTCCTCAGGGATCGGTTTTGGGACCAATCTTATTTAATCTTTAATCTAGTAAGCTAATGCGGTTTTGGGATGCATCAGGAGAGGCATTTCCAGTAGGGATAAGGAGGTTTTAGTACCGTTATACAAGGCACTGGTGAGACCTCACCTAGAATACTGTGTGCAGTTCTGGTCTCCCATGTTTAAAAAGGATGAATTCAAACTGGAGCAGGTACAGAGAAGGGCTACTAGGATGATCTGAGGAATGGAAAACTTGTCTTATGAAAGGAGACTTAAGGAGCTTGGCTTGTTTAGCCTAACTAAAAGAAGGTTGAGGGGAGATATGATTGCTCTCTATAAATATATCAGAGGGATAAATATAGGAGAGGGAGAGGAATTATTTAAGCTCAGCACCAATGTGGACACAAGAACAAATGGGTATAAACTGGCCACCAGGAAGTTTAGACTTGAAATCAGATGAAGGTTTTTAACCATCAGAGGAGTGAAGTTTTGGAATAACCTTCCAAGGGAAGCAGTGGGGGCAAAAGATCTATCTGGTTTTAAGATTCTACTCGATAAGTTTATGGAGGAGATGGTATGATGGGATAATGGGATTTTGGTAAGTAATTGATCTTTAAATATTCAGGGTAAATAGGCCAAATCCCCTGAGATGGGATATTAGATGGATGGGATCTGATTTACTATCGAAAACTCTTTCCTGGGTATCTGGCTGGTGAATCTTGCCCATGTGCTCAGGGTTTGGCTGATTGCCATGTTTGGGGTCGGGAGGGAATTTTCCTCCAGGGCACATTGGAGAGGTCCTGGAGGTTTTTCGCCTTCCTCTGTAGCATGGGGCATGGTTGACTGGAGAGAGGCTTCTCTGCTCCTTGAAGTTTTGAACCATGATTTGAGGACTTCAATAGCTCAGACATGGGTGAGGTTTTTCATAGGAGTGGTGGGTGACATTCTGTGGCCTGCGCTGTGCAGGAGGTCGGACTAGATGATCAGAGTGGTCCCTTCTGACCTTAGTATCTATGAATCTATGAATCTATGAGAGACCAAGTACTCAATGATAGAAAAAGAGGCACTGGCGGTGAAATGGGTGGTTGAAGCTCAGAGGTTAGCATCTATTGGGAAACCCCTTCCAGCAGATTATGGATCCTGTCCCTCTCTGATGGCTCAATTCCATGAAGGATACAAACACAAGGATCATGCAACACAGCAAAAGCAAATATAATTTCTCAAAACTTTGGCAAAAACAAAATAAAAGAAACAAACCAAAAAAACTAAACAAACTCCACAACAACAGGCAGGGCAGAGCTAGGCATAGAATGAAAAAGTACTGAACCTGACTTCACCTTTCCAAAGTCTTCCCCACTGTCTCTCGTGACCTAAGTGAGAGTTATACTCCTAGACCAATGAACTGAGACCCTAATGCAGCTCTCACTCCACAGGATGTTGGAAAAACACACAGGCAAAAAACCCTAAAGGGACAGCAGCAAGCCAGCCTTGACAAGGGCTTGGACGAAATTGGAACCCAGGACCTCTTGTGCCCTCTCAGAAATATAAGGAAACCAGCATTCCTCAGAAATTTCCAAAAACAAATGAACAAAGCCACACACAGAGGCAATCTGAAGGTACAGCAGGAAACTTCACTTTGGGGAGGGCTTGTAGGGGAGTTGAACCCAGAACAGCTCACACCAGAAGGGAATATCATACCTCTAGACCAAAAAGCCAAGTTTTGCTATTGCTGCCATTGTCAGACCTCTGGTTGTTGTTTTTTGTTTTTGTTTTTTTTTGTTTGTTTTTTGTTTGGTCTAAAATGCAACAGACAAATCTAGCTGTAAAATTTAACCATTTCTAAATGGAGCTTCTACAGTGCCACAATTCCCTAGGAAACAGTCTGTGTGGATGTGTGTGTGTGCAATAGGTAGCATTCCATGCCTGTGTCCTTGCTTCCCAGGGAAGGATGCTTTGAATCCATGCCAATTAGGTGAAGAATGTGTAAAAGACAACTCCAGGAAAGCTTCAAGAGTTCTCATTTCTGGCTGAATGAGGTGCTCCATTCTCAGCTTGTGGGGCTGACCCTGACAGGTGGACAGATCAGGTCCAGGCACCCATAGCTCCTGCTGCTCCTTTCTGTCTGAGCTGGCTGTTCCATTTGCCTCTTTGGTAGGGGGAGGGGAGTCTGCCTCTGCCTGGTAGGTGGATCCGGTCTAGGAACCTCAACCTTACCCTCCCGAGACCAAACATTAAGCCTCTCCCCTTCAGTGGGGTGCTTATGAAAAACTCTCCCACCCTTCGCTACAGCTCTACTTGTACTTCCTCTGTCAGTTGTGCTCAGGAGCATGATCTGCACGGAGGGGACATCCCTATGGGTCAGCCTGGAGGCACTGCTACTGACTTCACGGGTCATCACCTCAATTCACTTTTCCCAAGAGTGGCCAAGGCTGCTGTCCAGGCTTGCCCTGCCTGCCATTGGGAAAGACTCACTTTGGCAGGGCTTCTCTGGGATTTGAACCTGGGACATCTTACTCCCCAAACAAGAATTTTTGTTTAATTTAGATAGTGGATCCAGCAAAAAAACACTTATAAAAGATCTACAGGGAATCCAAATAATAGAAAGTACAGTTTTCATTGATGTACTGAATTCAGGCTTGTCTACTAGATAAACTACTGGCAAAATATCCCATAAATGCTGAAGAATCTATGCCAACTCCAAAACTTGAAATACAGCATCCTGCACTTTCAGCGGAAGAACCCTCCCCGTGTGGTAACAAATATATACAGAAAGGAAACAAAGTAACTCCTCTCAAGTGAAAGATGTCTTTGGTATTTTTTTATCTTTAAAGGGGCACATTGTTCTGTCATTATTGGTCCCCTGCTCCATCAGCATCTCTTTAAGCACCCCTACCTCTCAAGCACCTTCAGCAACCTGGGTGCAATGTGGGCAGCAGTTGTCAACCGGAGAGGTATGGTTTCAAGGTATCGGATGATGTAAACCAATATCACCAGTATGTATTGGTAGTCAGTCGTTGTCTTCTCCATGGTTCTCACCAGGTCCATCCCGATCCTCTTCAATGGCAACCTGACCAACAGGGGAGGGACTAGTGGTGTCTTTAGGAGTTTCTTGGTGCCTGCTAGTTGATAATTGCAGCAGAACAGTGGTTCTCAAAGCCGGTTCGCCGCTTGTTCAGGGAAAGCCCCTGGCAGGCCGGACCAGTTTGTTTACCTGCTGCATCCATAGGTTTGGCCGATCGTGGCTCCCACTGGCCATCGCTCCAGGCCGATGGGGGCTGCGGGAAGCAGTGCGGGCCGAGGGATATGCTGGCCACCCTTCGCAAAGCCCCCATTGGCTTGAAGCGGTGAACTGCAGTCAGTGGGAGCCGCGATCAGCTGAACCTGCGGACGCAGCAGGTAAACAAACCAGTCCAGCCTGCCAGGGGTATTCCCTGAACAAATGGCAGACCGGCTTTGAGAAGCACTGCAGCAGAAGACACAATCACCTTTGGCCTAGGCATGTACCCCCAGTCAATAGAACCTGAGTGTTACTTGGTCCAGGGTCTTCTAACATCTGAGGTGCCCCCAGAGGGTATTGCATGGGCCAACAGTAACACCTGCCACTGGAACCTCTTGGGGACCAGGAGTTGGGCTCTAGTCTAGTTTCTCTGTGTGTCTGTGGTCACCTGATACAATGTCTTCTCCTGCAGATTGAAATGGGGCCATAGCTTCCTCAAGCTTCATTAACACTGACAAGCTTTTCATAGATCTGGCTTAGTGTTGGGTCCTTCTTCTGGATGCTGATAAAGTCGACCTCCATCATCACAGCGCCCAAGGCTTGGGGGTTAGGATTCCCCTTCCTCCCCTCTGACAGTCCTTGTACAGAGTGGCCTTTTCCAGTGTCATCATCGTAACCCCTTGCTTGATTCAGGGTCCTCATCTCTGGGGGAATGGAGTTCTGCCCCCAGGGACCTCCCTCTTCCCAGAAGTGTCAGTTGCCCCAAGTTTTCACGATCTCTTCAAACTCCTCTAAATCCCACCTCAGAATCACTGGTCTGTGAGAGTGTGCAAGACTACAACCCACATCATCTTAGTGTGCCCACTTATCTTGAGTTCAATTTCTTTCACAGGACATGGGTGTACATCTCCATGGACACACTTGAGGTAAACTGTGTCCACATCATCTTCTGCATTTACCAGCTGTTGCCAGACCATGGTCTGGTGAAGTGAGCTGTAGCTCACAAAAGCTTATGCTCAAATAAATTTGTTAGTCTCTAAGGTGCCACAAGTACTCCTTTTCTTTTTGCGAATACAGACTAACACGGCTGCTACTCTGAAACCTGGCTATACCCTGAGTCTAGCACCATCGCAGACTTTCTGTTGACCAAAAGTTTAATGGTAAGCTTGGCAGCCCCTCTCTTCCTGGCCCAGCTGTCTGCCATCCAGGTTTGTTCGTATGAGCAATCCATAAAGGGGAAGTTATGTCAGAAATTACCAGGGCATTCGCAGGAGTAGCAGGGGCTGGCCAGGGGGCTCCCCCTCTCCCTACATGGCATCCAGGGCTCAGACTTCTCAGGGGCCTCTTCTCTCATGCCAGGTGAGGGCTTGTGGGTCTTATCAATCTGGGACTTTGTGCCAATGATCAGGTCCAGGCCCCTGCTGGCCCATGGGTCAAGGCCTGAGCCCGGTCGCCCACATGCGTATCATCCCCAGTAGCCTTGGGACCTCCTCAGGCATGACACTTCTAGTCTTAGACCCACTGACATGGGTGGCCTTCCTATAGTGCCTTCTGCCAAACGTTCCAAGCCAGTATCCCTACTTCCATCTGGGGGTACCTGGGTGAATGGTTCCAGAGCCATTTGTTCCAGTACCTGTTCCCCTGTCTACCTTTCCAGTTGCAGCCACCTCCAGTAATGTTCTTTGAGGTGCTGAGTCATGGCCTGGGATCCAGCGCCTACAGGGAATCTTTCTTGATAGTAGCATTGGTGCTGCATTTCAGGGGTGATTGCAAAGGCATCCAAGATGGTGGTTTAAATCTGGTGTAGTTCTGCACTTCTTCTGGTCTAGACCCCGATATACAGTCTGGGCCAGGAGTATCCGATGTGGAGCCAATAGTATGGCCCATTGCTCTGGGGGCCATTGCACCACTGCGGCCACCGTCTTGCAGGTGATCAGGAATGTCTCCAGATCATCGCCAGGGCCCATCTTCGTCTGTTTCACTGGGGGGGTTACTGGTAACTGGGGAACTCAGTCCTTCTGCAGCCAGACCAGAGCTGACCCCCTGTGACTGGAGGAGGGTGATTACTTGTTGGACCAGCCATAGTTATTGTTGTTGTTGTTGAGCTGCCAACTCCCATATAAGCTGTTGTTGCTGTGCAGCCTGCTGGTGGTGAGATGGGTGGCCACCCACTGAAAGAGCTGTAGATGCTGTTGCTGACTTTTGGTCAGGCACTTCAACATCTTATCTATCTCCATAGCTCCCCATCACTTGTGTCCCCTTTGCTTTCTTTGGCCTCCCTCTCTCTCTCTCTCTCTTCCTTTTCTCTTTCTCAGTCTTCCAGCAGAGCGGGGTAGTGGTTCCTGCATTCTCAACCAGTTGTGATTGGAGGGAAGGGGACAACACAAGAGAGGGTGAGGCCCCAACTGATCCATCCTCCCCATTCTGCCATCACCAGCTGCCCCAAACCTAATGTGTCACCCAACGGGCTCTGAAAAATTGTGGCAGATCTGAAAAGTCAGTTGCAGTCTTTCTGGTTGCCCCACTATTTCTCTGAGGCCTAACGTGCCCTATCTGGGCCACCCTCTAAAAGTTGAAAAACAAAAAGTTGGAGACATAAATGGCTTCAAAGTGCACCATGCCCAACCAGTGGCAGAAAAGCCACACTTCTAACTAAAGTCACCCTCCTGTCCCACAATAAATGGGAGGCCATTGTGTTCAATAGCAGCAGTGCTCATGGAGCAGGAGGAATTACATGGCAGAGGAAATTTCCTGCAGCCAAAAGATAGGTCTTGAGCATGACAACTTTCTGGGCTAATGACAAAGTTCACTTACGCCACTGACCGAATTGTTCCTCAGAGGTCAACAGCTACCTCTCCCAGGTCATGTTCTCCATGTTGTTGCTGACCCCAAACAGTACCCCCAAGATGTTAACTACTGTGGGGGTGTTTCCATCTTGGCTGGCTACTGCTCACAAATCCCTGATGGGTGAGGGAAACCCCCCTCCAGGGTCCAATCCCACCCCCAAGGCCCTAATCTTTTCCAGGTTCACCATGGCTCTGGCTGCAGCCTAATACTCCTCCAATGTCACCAAAGTCCAGCAGTCACTTGGGGAACTTACTATCATAATCACATCATCTGCATGAGCGACCACCTTCAATGCATCAGCTCCATCACTCAGTCCCACCAGGCTCTGGTCAAGGCAAACCATGCCCTGCACTGCCCTACTGCTGTGGAGAACTCTCAGAAAAAGGTCCAAGGAGAACACGCGCAGAAGGTGGTTCAAGGGACAGCCCTGTTGTATGTCCTGATTGCACAGGGATTTTGTTCCCTTGGCAACCGTTCACTAACAGGCAGATCAAGGCCTGTTTGTACAGCACCTGCAGCCATCCGATAAAGTCCCCAGGAACACCATACTGTTGAAGTACTTGCACAAATAGTTTAGGTTGACTCGAGCGAGGGCCTTGAATTGTTGCAGGGCCAACTGGTACCCATCCCACTGCCTCCAACCTGCAAATTTGCAGACCTCCCACATGCTGCCTAAGGGATCTGTGACAGTCTGAGCTTGCAACACGTTGGACTGACCACAATGCATCAGCCAGTCTGCTACCCCTCCCAGACTGCTCTTGAGTAGATTTTGTAGTTGGTATTTAACAGGGCAATGGGCCTCCAGTTTTGCATTTCAGCCAGGTCTTTCATCTTGGCCAGCAAGACCAGGATAACATCATATTGTGATGGACCCACTTCCCTCACATCACATTCCTTGATCGGCTCAATAAAACTCCACTGGTTGTCTCCTGACAGCAGCTGTGAGCAGTTCCTGGCTGAGAAGAGAGACTGCTCCTGCGCCGGCTGAGCAATGTCCCGGCCCTGGAACAACTCCGCATAACAGGCCTCCATGATGGCCAACATTCTACTGTGGTCCTGCACTACCAGATCTGCAGGTCCCACCCTGAGTCCCCGGATCTCCATACTTTGTCTCCATTCCCTGTAGGCTGCTAAGATATCTTGGGAGGCTGCCTCTTTTTTCACTCAATGATCTCACTCAAATTGGGCCCGCTGCCATCTCATCTCCCAGACTGCAGCCAATTGTCCCTTGATATGGTCGTGCAATCGCACGTTGACTGGCTCCCCTGCCTGGATGGTCTTGTGAAAATCCCACAGGCAATGCTACAGGACTTGGCACTTTTGGTATTCTTTAATATTGTGATGTTTACCCGACCAACTCCTCCTTTACTGACTCCCACCAATCCCCCTGGTTGCCATAGAACTGTCTGATGGTGTCTCGTTCGTCCAGCACTGCCTGTGCTCTCTGCTCACCCCTTTATCTTGAAAGCTCTGGATGTTCCAACTTCCAATATTCTCTGCCATGGGTCAAGGAATTTCCCACGTTCAGGCACATGGTGAGTGCAGCATGATCAGAACAGTCCATTGGCACTACCCCACACTGAGCTGTCAACATGCTTTCTTTTGCACAAATCTGGTCAATGTAACTCCATGCCTGTCCCTGCAGAAAGGTGTACATCATCTGTGTCTGGTTTGAACATGGAGAAGAAGAGTAGGAGGCTACCACCTGCCCTTCACTGGCTCCACTGAGCAGAAACACATCCCTAAGCCAAGCTCCACAAGTGAGCTAGGTTGTGCTCATCTTTGAAGAGTTTCCCCTGCTGGTCAGGAAAGCAGGACCATCAGTCTTCAGGCCAGTGGACACAATTAACCTCCTCCCTCCCCTCTCTGCCCCCAAAAAACCCCCAAACACCATGAGGCCCATCGGAAGGGATCCCAGTCCTTCAATAGTTCTTTTTCCTTTGACATCTTAACTGGTGACCAGACACACAAATATAGTGGTAACCAGTGAAGCAGAGCACAAAATCCACCAACTATGCCATCCCCGGTTGGAGCTCCACCACCTTTTGTACTCGCACCGTGAATGTGAAGAACAAGACTCCAGCCCCATCATATGGGCCCTTCCTCCAGTCTCCCTCTGCCCAACGAGTTCCCTAAAGTCGTTAATGTGCGTTTCCTGCACGCTCACCATATCCAGGTCGAGATGCTCCAAGGCACTGAATATCAAGCACCTCCTCCTGGGCCCCTGAATCCCTGCCACATTCCATGTGGCTACTGTGACAGATGGAACTTCCCCCATACTGCTGAGTAGCTGTGAAGAGAAGTTTTTCTCCCCCAAACCCTCCCTGCATTGCCCAGAACTCCTTCTGGCACTGTCCCAAAGGGCTGCTCTGCCTCACTCACTTCCCGTCCTGTTGGGTCAACCAAAGAGTCACATGGGAAAGACACCTCGCAACCCTCTGCACTGCCCTCCAAAAGCATGGGAGAAAAACACTGATGTGAGGAGCCTCCCACCGACTCCTCTGATCTGCCAGATTGCCTTTCTCTGTAGACAAACACTCACCCCATTCTAAGCAGGCCACCTCTACTGCTGCAGATTCCTCTTCCATCCCTTCCCCTTCCATCTCTTCTTGGCCCAATGCTGCAAAACTCTTTTCTTTGGGGAGCGAGGTACTGCCTTCCTCAGTCGCAGCTGGTGTGATACAGTCACGTGACCCTAACACAGCTGGTGGGAGATTAATAACCACAGAACACTTTCCTTCCCACCTCTTCCTTTGGGAAACCTTCATGAAAATCTCCCCAATTACTCTGCTCTCCTCCTGCCTGTCCATGCAGAGGTCAGGCAACTCACAATACAGCTGGGCCCTGTCATCCTGGTTACATGGGGTTTGTTACTCCAGGTGGCACATCGCCACCAGCCTCACTTGACTGTACTACTGTGCTTACCCACTGCTTTCCCACACGTCTGCACTAGCTCCTCCAGGCTCTCTACGCTACCGCTGGGTCCGCTGCTCTCCCCATCCATGGGGCATGAACTCTCCACTCCTTTAACATCTGAGGCTGGTGTCTGCTTGGCCACTCCTGTATCCTTGCTGTCTGACCACTCTGCATCGGTGTGCATGCTCTACGCTATCACCAGTGCACCTCCTCTTGCACATGACACGCCTCTGGGCAGGTGCAGTACACGTGCTCTCACCTCCCACACAAATGACAAATGACAATGGATACCCTGCCAGCAGTGCTCCGTCCTGTACTCCGGGGTCTTACAGCAAGGGTGAGAGCACCCACAACGGAAGTGCTCATATGAGCCACAGCTGAAACAGGCCTCAGGCTGTCCTGCACATCAGCAGTAACCCCGCTCCGAACCAATGTAAAACATGTTAAGAACATAACTGTCAACTCTCATCCCTCCAAAACTCAACTGTCCCCTGAAATTCACCTGTCCACACCCCGAATGAGTCATGCACCCTGGCCAGGGCCCGGAGAAGAGACGGTAAACTAGTAAACCAGGTTTGTTTGTTTGTTTTTGTCTTTCTTTCTCTTTTAGGTTTATTTAGGTAACTTTACTGAGTAAGTTGGGATTGTGTGTCTGGGGACTGTTTGAGCCTTTGTTCCCTTGATCACCATTGGTCAGGGTCAATCATCCTAGTGATCACCCTCCCCCTGTGTGATTAATGAGGGGATAGGACTGACCTAGCAGAGAAGGCCTTAAAAGCCAGAGGCTAAGCGACCAGAGGAGTTTGAGAGGGAGTTTGTAGGAGGGAGTCTTGAGAGAGTGACTATAGTTAGTAAGGCTTTTGATGCAGTCTTGCATGACCTTCTCATTAACAAACTAGGGGAATACAACCTAGATGGAGCTACTATAAGGTGGGTGCATAATTGGTTGGATAACCATTCCCAGAAAGTAGTTATCAATGGTTCACAGTCAGGCTGGAAGGGCATAATGAGTGGGGTTCCACAGGGATCAGTTCTGCATCTGGTTCTTTACAGTGTCTTCATCAACGATTTACATCATGGCATAGAAAGTACACTTATAAAGTTTGCAGATGATACCAAGCTGGGAGGGGTTGCTAGTGCTTCGGAGGATAGAATGAAAATTCAAAGTGATCTGGACAAACTGGAGAAATGGTCTGAGGTAAATAGGATGAAATTCAATAAGGACAAATGCAAAGTACTCCACTTAGGAAGGACCAATCAGTTGCACACATACAAAATGGGAAACGACTGCCTAGGAAGGAATACTACGGAAAGGGATCTAGGGGTCATAGTGGACCACAAGCTAAATATGAGTCAACAGTGTAACACTGTTGCAAAAAAAAAGCAAACATCATTCTGGGGTATATTAGTAGAAGTGTTGTAAGCAGACATATGTCATAAATATAAAGGGAAGGGTAAATACCTTTAAAATCCCTCCTGGCCAGAGGAAAAACCCTTTCACCTGTAAAGGGTTAAGAAGCTAGGATAACCACGCTGGCATCTGACCAAAATGACCAATGAGGAGTCAAGATACTTTCAAAGCTGGAGGTAGGGAGAAACAAAGGCTCTGTGTGTGTCTGTGTGATGCTTTTGCTGGGGACAGAACAGGAATGGAGTCTTAGAACTTAGTAAGTAATCTAGCTAGATATGCGTTAGATTCTGATTTCTTTAAATGGCTGATAAAATACCTGTGCTGAATGGAATAGATATTTCTATTTTTCTGTCTTTTTGTAACTTAAGGTTTTGCCTAGAGGGATTCTCTATGTTTTGAATCTAATTACCCTGTAAGGTATTTACCATCCTGATTTTACAGAGGTGATTGCTACTACCTGAAAGGGGGTTTCAAAGAGGATGGCTCTAGACTGTTCTCAATGGTAGCAGATGACAGAACGAGGAGTAATGGTCTCAAGTTGCAATGGGGGAGGTTTAGATTGGATATTAGGAAAAACTTTTTCACTAAGAGGGTGGTGAAACACTGGAATGCGTTACCTAGGGAGGTGGTAGAATCTCCTTCCTTAGAGGTTTTTAAGGTCAGGCTTGACAAAGCCCTGGCTAGGATGATTTAACTGGGACTTGGTCCTGCTTTGAGCAGGGGGTTGGACTAGATGACCCTCTGGGGTCCCTTCCAACCCTGATATTCTATGATTCTATGATTCTATGATTCTTTTACTTCTATTAAAATTCTTCTTTTAAGACCCTGATTGTTTGTTTTTTCATTGTTCTTAAGATCCAAGGTGTTCACCTATGCAAATTGGTGAGGATTTTTATCAAGCCTTCCCCAGGAAAGGG
Source organism: Dermochelys coriacea (assembly GCF_009764565.3). Classification (NCBI taxonomy): domain Eukaryota; kingdom Metazoa; phylum Chordata; order Testudines; family Dermochelyidae; genus Dermochelys; species Dermochelys coriacea. The sequence goes on along the minus strand of NC_050071.1, from coordinate 198,431 downwards.
GGTGTAGGGTTTGGGGAGGATTTTGGGGGGAAAGACGTTTCCAAGAGGGCTCTTTCCCGATTATATATCTGTTAGATGCTTGGTGGTGGCAGCAATAAAGTCTGAGGGAAAAAGGAAAATAGTTTGTACCTTGGGGAAGTTTTAACCTAAGCTGCTAAAAATAAGCTTAGGAGGTTTTCATGCAGGTCCCCACATCTGTACCCTAGAGTTCAGAGTGGGGAAGGAACCTTGACAACATAAGAAGTAATTCTTCCACTCTACTCTGCGCTGATTAGGCCTCCACTGGAGTATTGTGTCCAATTCTGGGCACCACATTTCAGGAACGATGTGGACAAATTGAAGAAAGTCCAGAAAAGAGCAGCAAAAATGTTTAAAGGTTTGGAAAAAATGACCTATGAGGGAAGATTGAAGTAACTGGGTTTGTTTTCTCTGAAAAAGAGAAGACTGAGAGGGGACATGATAACAGTTTTCAAGTAGCTAAAAGATTGTTACAAGGAGGAGGGAGAAAAATTATTCTCCTTAAGCTCTGAGGATAGGACAAGAAGCAATGGGCTTAAATTGCAGCAAAGGAGGTTTTAGTTGGACATTAGGAAAAACTAATTCCGACTCAAGGAATATTTCCAACACACCTCTAACCAACGTATTAACCCATAGGGACCTTCCTACCAACACTACAAAAAGAAGGATTCTGGGTGGACTCCTCCTGAAGGTCGAAATAACAGACTGGACTTCTACATAGAATGCTTCCCCCAACGTGCACAGGCTGAAATTGTGGAAAAGCAGCATCACTTGCCCCATAACCTCAGCCGTGCAGAACACAATGCCATCCACAGCCTCAGAAACAACTCTCACATCATAATCAAAAAGGCTGACAAAGGAGGTGCTGTTGTCATCATGAATAGGTCAGAATATGAACAAGAGGCTACTAGGCAGCTCTCCAACACAACTTTCTACAAGCCATTACCCTCTGATCCCACTGAGAGTTACCAAAAGAAACTACAGCATTTGCTCAAGAAACTCCCTGAAAAAGCACAAGAACAAATCCGCACAGACACACCCCTGGAACCCCGAACTGGGGTATTCTATCTGCTACCCAAGATCCATAAACCTGGAAATCCTGGACGCCCCATCATCTCAGGCATTGGCACTCTGACAGCAGGATTGTCTGGCTATGTAGACTACCTCCTCAGGCCCGACGTTACCAGCACTCCCAGCTATCTTCGAGACACCACTGACTTCCTGAGGAAACTACAGTCCATTGGTGATCTTCCTAAAAACACCATCCTAGCCACTATGGATGTAGAAGCCTCTACACCAACATTCCACACAAAGATGGACTACAAGCCGTCAGGAACAGTATCCCCGATAAGTCACGGCAAACCTGGTGGCTAAACTTTGTGACTTTGTCCTCACCCATAACTATTTCACATTTGGGGACAATGTATACTTTCAAATCAGTGGCACTGCAAGGGGTACCCGCATGGCCTCACAGTATGCCAACATTTTTATGGCTGACTTAGAACAATGCTTCCTCAGCTGTCATCCCCTAATGCCCCTACTCTACTTGCGCTACATTGATGACATCTGCATCATCTGGACCCATGGAAAAGAAGCCCTGGAGGAATTCCACCAGGATTTCAACAATTTCCATCCCACCATCAACCTCAGCCTGGACCAGTCCACACAAGAGATCCACTTCCTGGACACTACGGTGCTAATAAGTGATGGTCACATAAACACCACCCTATATCGGAAACCTACTGACCACTATTCCTACCTACATGCCTCTAGCTTTCATCCAGATCACACCACACGATCCATTGTCTACAGCCAAGCTCTACGATATAACCGCATTTGCTCTAACCCCTCAGACAGAGACAAACACCTGCAAGATCTCTATCATGCATTCTTACAACTACAATACCCACCTGCTGAAGTGAAGAAACAGATTGACAGAGCCAGAAGAGTACCAAGAAGTCACCTACTACAGGACAGGTCCAACAAAGAAAATAACAGAACGCCACTAGCCATCACCTTCAGCCCCCAACTAAAACCTCTCCAACGCATCATCAAGGATCTACAACCTATCCTGAAGGACGACCCATCACTCTCACAGATCTTGGGAGACAGGCCAGTCCTTGCTTACAGACAGCCCCCCAATCTGAAGCAAATACTCACCAGCAACCACACACCACAGAACAGAACCACTAACCCAGGAACCTATCCTTGCAAGAAAGCCGATTGCCAGCTCTGTCCACATATCTATTCAGGGGACGCCATCATAGGGCCTAATCACATCAGCCACACTATCAGAGGCTCATTCACCTGCGCATCTACCAATGTGATCTATGCCATCATGTGCTAGCAATGCCTCTCTGCCATGTACATTGATCAAACTGGACAGTCTCTACGTAAAAGAATAAATGGACACAAATCAGATGTCAAGAATTATAACATTCAAAAACCAGTCAGAGAACACCTCAATCTCTCTGGTCACACGATTATAGACCTGAGAGTGACTATCCTTCAACAAAAAAACTTCAAAAACAGACTCTAACGAGAAACTGCTGAATTGGAATTAATTTGCAAACTGGATACAATTAACTTAGGCTTGAATAGAGATTGGAAGTGGATGGGTCATTACATAAAGTAAAGCTATTTCCCCATGGTATTTCTCCCCTCCCCCCCACTGTTCCTCAGACATTCTTGTTAACTGCTGGAAATGGCCCACCTTGATTATCGCCACAAAAGGCTTTCCTCCTTCCCCCCTCCTTCCTGCTGGTAATAGCTCATCTTAAGTGATCACTCTCCTTACAATGTATATGATAAAACCCATTGTTTCGTGTTCTCTGTGTGTGTATATAAATCTCCCCACTGTATTTTCCACCGAATGCATCCGATGAAGTGAGCTATAGCTCACGAAAGCTTATGCTCAGATAAATTTGTTAGTCTCTAAGGTGCCACAAATACTCCTTTTCTTTTTTATGGGATATCTGTGCTGCTCAAACAACTCCCAGAAATGACTTGCGGTCTATGTGCGAAGTGTCAGCCAATCAGGTGGGGCTGTCACTCATGAGCCTTAGGGCAGGAATTCCTGCAGGGCTGAGCCTCTCGGCTCCCTTCAGTGGCAGTGTTATCTGGCCCTCTGGTGGTTACTAGGAAGCAGCACTTTTCTGCAGACCTGAGTTCCATGCCCCTGGCTCCTTATAGCTGGAAACAAAAATCATTTCATTCTTTGAGTAACAAAATAATGCATTAGAGTACCTGGCATCTGGCTTAATCATCCACCAGCTCCCCATTTTCTAAGTGGTGCAACAAGTGTGCACTCACTCTTCCCAGACTTTCTCTTTTGCATTTCATAGAATCATAGAATCATAGAATATCAGGGTTGGAAGGGACCCCAGAAGGTCATCTAGTCCAACCCCCTTCTCAAAGCAGGACCAAGTCCCAGTTAAATCATCCCAGCCAGGGCTTTGTCAAGCCTGACCTTAAAAACCTCTAAGGAAGGAGATTCTACCACCTCCCTAGGTAACGCATTCCAGTGTTTCACCACCCTCTTAGTGAAAAAGTTTTTCCTAATATCCAATCTAAACCTCCCCCATTGCAACTTGAGACCATTACTCCTCGTTCTGTCATCTGCTACCATTGAGAACAGTCTAGAGCCATCCTCTTTGAAACCCCCTTTCAGGTAGTTGAAAGCAGCTATCAAATCCCCCCTCATTCTTCTCTTCTGCAGACTAAACAATCCCAGCTCCCTCAGCCTCTCCTCATAAGTCATGTGCTCTAGACCCCTAATCATTTTTGTTGCCCTTCGTTGTACTCTTTCCAATTTATCCACATCCTTCCTGTAGTGTGGGGCCCAAAACTGGACACAGTACTCCAGATGAGGCCTCACCAGTGTCGAATAGAGGGGAACGATCACGTCCCTCGATCTGCTCGCTATGCCCCTACTTATAAATCCCAAAATGCCATTGGCCTTCTTGGCAACAAGGGCACACTGCTGACTCATATCCAGCTTCTCGTCCACTGTCACCCCTAGGTCCTTTTCCGCAGAACTGCTGCCGAGCCATTCGGTCCCTAGTCTGTAGCGGTGCATTGGATTCTTCCATCCTAAGTGCAGGACCCTGCACTTATCCTTATTGAACCTCATTAGATTTCTTTTGGCCCAATCCTCCAATTTGTCTAGGTCCTTCTGTATCCTATCCCTCCCCTCCAGCGTATCTACCACTCCTCCCAGTTTAGTATCATCCGCAAATTTGCTGAGAGTGCAATCCACACCATCCTCCAGATCATTTATGAAGATATTGAACAAAACGGGCCCCAGGACCGACCCCTGGGGCACTCCACTTGACACCGGCTGCCAACTAGACATGGAGCCATTGATCCCTACCCGTTGAGCCCGACAATCTAGCCAGCTTTCTACCCACCTTATAGTGCATTCATCCAGCCCATACTTCCTTAACTTGCTGACAAGAATGCTGTGGGAGACCGTGTCAAAAGCTTTGCTAAAGTCAAGAAACAATACATCCACTGCTTTCCCTTCATCCACAGAACCAGTAATCTCATCATAAAAGGCGATTAGATTAGTCAGGCATGACCTTCCCTTGGTGAATCCATGCTGACTGTTCCTGATCACTTTCCTCTCCTCTAAGTGCTTCAGGATTGATTCTTTGAGGACCTGCTCCATGATTTTTCCAGGGACTGAGGTGAGGCTGACCGGCCTGTAGTTCCCAGGATCCTCCTTCTTCCCTTTTTTAAAGATGGGCACTACATTAGCCTTTTTCCAGTCATCCGGGACTTCCCCCGTTCGCCACGAGTTTTCAAAGATAATGGCCAAGGGCTCTGCAATCACAGCCGCCAATTCCTTCAGCACTCTCGGATGCAATTCGTCCGGCCCCATGGACTTGTGCACGTCCAGCTTTTCTAAATAGTCCCTAACCACCTCTATCTCTACAGAGGGCTGGCCATCTCTTCCCCATTTTGTGTTGCCCAGCACAGCAGTCTGGGAGCTGACCTTGTTGACCTTGGATTTGATCAATCCAAAATGGGATTCAGCTCCTCATTAAAATACCCCCCTAGAGTAATATCCCCTTCCCCCAAACTTCCTAGCTCCCTAAAAAACAGATTAAAAAAAGAAGCTTGGCCTTTTTTGGGGGTATATATATTAATTAAGGAGAGAAGTTTACTTTTCAAGGACCCCTTATTAAAGCTTGGAAAAAATATATTTCTTTGGAAGAAACACAGATTTCAGCCAAAATGATCGTTTTTGTGATGAAAAACATCAACAATCCATTTTGGCACAAGAATTCATCTTTTCCAGACAAAAGTTGATTTTTCCTAGTAAAATGCTTTCAATAATACTATTTTTCATTGGAAAAGCATTTTTTAACAAAAAGAACTGTTTTGATAAGCTTCACCAAAAAAGTGACACCACACTGGCCAAAGGAGGACTGAGTTTGGGACTACTGTTGACACCTGATAAGTGTGGGAGCCTTACATCACAGACTTAGTTAATTGCTGGTTTTCCCAAATCCATTCTGTTTTCTTCTTCCTCCATCCCCACTCCTTTCCCTCAATAAAGTTCTTTTTGTTGTAACCTCTGGATTCAGGGCTTGTCTACACTACCAAGTTTTGTCAATGAAATTAATGTTGACACAAAAAAATCGACAAAAGCAAAGTCACCAAAGCGTGTCTACATTTGCTCCCTCTATCCACAGATCATGTCCACATTTGGGGCACCATCATCGATAGTGTGAGCAATGCACTGTGGGTATTTATCCAACAGTGCCTGTGACATCATCTGTCGCTAGGTGTTGTGGGAACGTGGAAATGGAGCGCAGCACATCTTGGGATGTGCAAAATGTCCCGTCATGCACTGCTTTGTGTCCCAGCCCTCCAATGGTTTCTGGCTTCCTTTCGTGCCATTTTTCCAACTGTCTGTCTTTGTAGTAAGAAAAGCAGTACTTGTGGCACCTTAGAGACTAACAAATTTATTAGAGCATAAGCTTTCGTGAGCTACAGCTCACTTCATCGGATGCATTTGCAGCATCTACAGTGAGAGAAGATGGATCCCGTACATCTCTCCTATGTGCTGTTAGCTGTCATGAGGACATGGCAGCACAGTTACTCGCAAAGTTGTTACTGATAGAGGAAGACTCGCAGGCGCCCGACATTCTGAGTGTTATGGACAGCAGCAACATACTGCTTTTGGCATTCACAGAGCAGCTGCATACAGTAGACATCACTTTTGGGCTAGGGAAACAAGCACTGATTGGTGGGATCACATTGTCATTCAGGTGTGGGATGAAGAGTAATGAGTACAGAACTTTAGGATTCATCAAAGCAACTTTCCTGGAGCTATGTGCTGAGCTGGCCTCCAACCTGCGGCACAAGGACACCAGAATGAGAGCTGCCCTTTTGGCAGAGAAGCGTGTTGCAATTGCTGTGTGGAAGCTGGCGAATCCAGACTGCTACCGGACAGTTGCAAATCAATTTGGAGTGGGGAACAGTGGCCTGTACAGAAATCTGCAAGTGGGGACATTCTTTCCAGACCACAAGATCACAATGGGGAATGTGGAAATGCCCATAGTGGTCCTGGGAGACCCAGCTTCCCCCTTACAGCCCTGGCTCATGAAACCGTACACACGGCACCTGGACAGTAGCAAGGAGTGTTTTAACAACAGGTGCTGCATGGTAGTTGAATGTGCCTTTGGCTGTTTGAAAGCTCACTGGAGGTGTCTCATTAGCAGGCTAGACCTTATAGAGGATAATATTCCTGTGGTCATAGCCGCGGGCTGCACTTTGCATAATCTGTGTGAATCGAAGGGTAAAATGTTTGCTCCGGTGTGGAGCACTGAGGCAGAGAGCTTGGCTGCACAGTTTGAGCTAGGGCTGTCAGAGGAGCCCAGAGGGCTGCTATTAATACCAGAGAGGCTTTGAGGAAACACTTTGACAATGAGGGGCACTAACACATCTGCTTTGGAGTTGCTTCCCTGGTGCATCCATGTACAATTTTAAGGCCAAATATCCATGCAAGAAAATGCTTTAGAAGTCTGTGCCCAAGACTGAATTGATTGCTATGCAATTTTGTAGAACACAGAATAAAAACATTGTACCATTAAAATCCTTTGCCTTTATTGACTGGTAAAAAGGGCAAAACCTCACAACTATGCACAGGTCCAGCTCTCATTGTCCAAGCTGTGCGAGAGGGTGGACCGATGGGGAAACCGAGGAGTATCACCAAGTGAAAAGGAATGTTAATTGCTGGTGGGCATAGAGGGGGGATTGCTGGGCAAAGAACTGTGCACGTGCACAGGCTGCAGTGGAGGTCAGCCACGGATCTGCTCCCTCTGCAGCTTTATTCCAGACCTGAGCATCTCTGTTTGCTCCTCCATCACTTTTATCATCCGCTCAGTCGCTTCCCTAGCGAACGCTTGATTCTCTTTTATGTCCTGCCTTTCAGCTTCCCAGCACTCTTTTCGTTCCCTTGTGTGTGTTTTAGAGCGCTACAGCACCTCTCTGAACATGTCTTCTTTGCTGCGTCTCGGCTTCTTTCTTCTCTGCCGAAGGAGGTCGGCAGGGGTGCGGGGTGTGTTCCTCAAGGTATCAGCTGCTGTGGACAATGCACAGAAGAGGGACTATTACATTCCAGCAAACAACTGAAACATTTCACTAACAAGAACCTTTTGCCACTAGTAGCAATCATTTTTTCCCTGACTCTAGGTAGGCACACATCTCTGCAAGCACCCAAACCACGGTGAGTGTTGGGGTTGTGGGGGATGGTGGTTTTGTGTATGGACAAAAGACAAACAGTCACTGCTTGCCATGCAGCTTTGCAGGGAAATCATTCTAAATTTATCCCTCACTTTCCCACAGGCAGGCACCTTTCTAGCAGACATCTCACTGCTGCAGGTAAGCAGGGAAACCAGGTCACAACTAATGAATGCTTGCGGCTTTCACCCTGGTCTATATGCAGCTCAGCTACGTGCCGCTTTGGTCCCTGCTCCAGTGATTGCTGAATGGCATGGGACAGTTTCCTACAATGGGGGAAATAACAAGTCTGCACTGCCATGGAACCTGTAGCAGAGTATTAACAAATACAGGCTGTACCTCCCTGGTCCGACACCCTCAGGACCTGACCAGTGCCGAACCAGGGAATTTGCCAGACCAGGGGAGGTCAACACCCGTCTGAAGCCACCCGGGACCCAGCCGCTCACCCCAGGTCACAGCTGCCCATGGCCCTGCCGGCCCCAGGTCCCCGCTGCTGGTGCCTCTGCAGCCACCCAGGGTCCTGGCCACCATGCCCAGGTCCCCGTCTGCCCCCTCTGAAGCCGCCCATTGTTCAGCCACTGGCTCCTCTGCAGCTGGCAGGTTGCCGGCCGCCGGTCTCCACTCCTGGCCCTGACCCGGGGCTCTGCAGCCGCCCCAAGCTGTGGTCCCAGCCTGGGGCAGTGAGGGGCGTGGACAGGGGGGACAAGGCTGGAGGTCTGGGACCACAGCTGGGGACGGCTGTGGAGCCTCGGGTCGGAGCCAGGAGCAAAGACCAGTGGCCGGGAACCTGGTGGCTGTAGAGGTGCCGGCGGCTGAACCATGGGCGGCTGCAGAGGGTGCTGATGGGGACCTGGGCTTGGCGGCCAGGACCCTGGATGGCTGCAGAGGTGTCAGTGGTGGGGACCTGGGGCTGCATTGGAGCCCCTGGGTGGGAGCTGCCAGCATGCTCCACCTGTGCCGGACAATGGATGTTGCCGGACCAAGGAGTAGCAGTTAAAAGAGGTAGGACGTATACCTCTTGGAAACTTTCCAGAGCATCTCTGTGGAGGATTCCATGGAGATCTCGATGTCCATCAACACCCTGCTTGGCCATGCCGAGTAGCTACACTGGGCAATGTCCAGCTCACAGAAACACAACCTGCCTCCCACTTTTTGATTCCCTACACAAGCCACAGCAACTTACCCTGCATCTCCTCTCCTGCTTCCTGCTCGCTATGCACTTCAGGAGGGGAGAACAGTTCCTGGCTGCCTGCCCCAGCGGGCAACCCCACTGGAAGCACCACATCCTCTTCTAGCTCAACTTCTTCATCAATAATGTCAGCTTCTGGGTTAGCTCCTCCTTCTGCTGCCTCCGAAGTATCCACGGGGCAATTGATGATGGAGGTGGGGTCACCACTGAGGATAGCATTCAGCTCCTTATAAAAACAGCAGGTCTTAAGTGCACCACCGGAGCAACGGTTCACCTCCCGCACCTTGTGGTCCACCTGCCTCAGCTCCTTTATCTTCGCTCTGCACTGCTGCATGTTCCGGCCATAGCCCTTTTCACACAAGCCTTGAGAAATTTGCCCATATGTGTCCCAATTCCTACAGGTGTGACTGAACAGCCTCCTCTCCCCATATACTGATCACACACCACAGCTCTGCAGTGGTCCAAGCAGGAGCGTGTTTGTTGTGATAGCCAGCCATGCTCACCTGGAAAGACTCCAGGACATCAGGACACGCTGAGCCAGCAAACAGAAAATGGGATTTAGAATACCCAGGGCTTGCCACGGTGAGGGGAGGATTGTTGTTTACCTGGCTGCAGGGCAGCGGAGTTCAAACCACTGACTAGAGCGGCAGCATGGGGATTGTGGGACACTTCCTGGAGGCCAATAAAAGCAAAAAAAACCAGGCGTGGTGTCTACACTGGATGTTTGTCAACAATAAAGGGAGGGGAAAAGACAAAAGTCTCTCATGGGGTGGAAGATTTTTGTTGCCAAAACTGGGCGTTTTTCACAAGAAAAGTCCCATTGCAGTGTGTACGCTTTTGCCGTTTTGTCACCAAAAGGCAGTTTTTGGTGACAAAACTTTCCAGTGTAGACAAACCCTTAGTGTATGCAAATGGTAAAGAGTATCAGAGGGGTAGCCGAGTTAGTCTGTAGCCACAAAAACAACGAGGAGTCTGGTGGCACCTTAAAGACTAATGGATTTATTTGGGCATAAGCTTTCGTGGGTAAAAAAACCCACTTTTTTAACCCATGAAAGTTTATGCCCAAATAAACGGTAAAGAATTGCCCGTCAGGGCATCCAGGGTGGGGTATACAGTATCAGAGGTTTCTGGGTGAGGGTCAACGCAGCATTAGTTAAGTCTTTAAGGAAACTCCCAGGAAATTAAATCTGTCCTTTTGTTGTGAACCACACCTGGCAAAACAGTTACATGAATAAGAAAAACAGACAGAGACAACATACAGATATGCATATTAACTTAATGGGACTGGGAGTTATTTGTATCCTGTAGCGGTAGAATAGGGCCATATGCGCTTGGGTTTCAGCTGCTATTAACTTTTTTATTAGATGCTATTTCTTTGCATCTTGCCACTAACACTGAAAAGGTGGAAATAAGTGGGAGAGAAACCACTTTCTTCCTTGCTTGGACACTTCTCAAGATGCATCTGCATCTCTGCTGTGATTTCTGCACCTGCAATCTGCACCCTCAGGAGTTTAATCTTCATATCATAAACTGAGGGGAATGTTTGGGTCTTGGCTTTTAAATGTTGGAGACAATGTCTCTGGATCTTCAAAAGGTCAGTGGATCATCAACTATTAAGAAATAGTGATTATTTAGTGAGTTATATAGTTCCCCTTCACGGGTTTGAACATGCTTTACAGAATACACAAACTAAATAGATACCTTGCCCACTTCCAACATGCAGCCAGTTCTGGAGAATTGCAGAATGGTTTCAGTATCCCTACAGACCAGCTTTACACTACAAGAAGCTTAGAAGAATACCAAATCCCATTAATGTGACAGCTTTAGGCAGAAGGTAATTATCCAAACTAGAATTAAACCAGGCTCTTTGTAAGTTCGAGGGTATCTTTAATCATTCCAAATGGTTACAATTAGAGTTACGTGAAATTTTTCAGCCAGAACATTTTTCACCAAAAAATACAAATTAGACTTGAAAGAAACATTTTGTAAATTTGTGCTGAATTTGCTGAATTATTTTGATAAAAAATAAAAATTACTTTTTTTTCTATATTAAATGTTCTGATTTTTCCATTTGAAACTAACTTTTGTTTCAAATTTTACTCCATTTTCATAACTTTAAAAAATAGGTTAATAAGAAAGCTCAGACATTTTGGGCCTACATGAAATGATTTCTTTTTCCAGAATGGCCAGGGCACTGAAAAATCAGTTATTCACCCAACTCTAGTCAGGACCTCTTTTGCATTTCCTCTGAAAGAGGGCATTGGGTTCAGTACTGACACAGATAAAAGAGTACCATGTACTCTCACTCACATCACTTTCTGTAGAAGCTGAAATAGTTTACCTTAGAAATAAAATTACATTAAAAAATCCTATGTTAAAAAATTGTTTATGTTGCAAAATCAATTCTATATTAGACGGCAAGCAACATTAGCGTTATCAGGTCACTCATTGACTGAGATATAATATATCTCTCTACATCATCTTTGGTGCCAAGAAGTACTATTGCCAGTCACTCAAATGTCAATACTTCTAATAATCAAATCCCACACCTCCACAGCCTGTCTTTGTCACCCATCTGTACCCCTCTCCTGCAGCAACCTCCTTGGTTCATAAGAAATTGTCAGCCTCCACTCTCTCAGGCAAAAGTCAGGTCTCTTCTAATGGGTGTGTGCAGTAGCAGGGCTAATAGGAGGGGCAAGGGAGGTAACCTCACCCCCAATGGCCATTATGGGTATGTGTGTGTGTGTTGGGGTGCCTTTTCATATACATTATGCAACTGAGAAAGGGAGGTGTACAACGTGAATTTTCACACAGGGCTGGTAGCATGCCTGTCTCATACTCACTTGGAAGAGGTGGCTCCTGTTCTGTGGGGCTGAGCCACCTTCCTGGTCTGGGTGATGTAACATGGTGTGCAGGGTTATGTGGAACTGTGACCCTGTTTGTTGGGTCACAATGCCAAGAGCAGAAAGCTGAGTCCAGCCCAGACAGAAGCCATTGCTTCCAAGTGAGCGGGGGGCATGCGTGCTATCCAGTCTTAGAATCATAGAATATTAGGGTTGGAAGAGACTTCAGGATTCATCTAGTTCAACCCCCTGCTCATGGGCAGGAACAATCCCCAACTAAATCATCCCAGCCAGGGCTTTGTCAAGCTGGGCCTTAAAAATCTCAAAGGAAGGAGATTCTACCACCTCCCTAGGTAACCCATTCCATGCTTCACCACCCTCCTAGTGAAATAGTGTTTCCTAATATCCAACCTAAACCTCCCCCACTGCAACTTGAGACCATTACTCTTTGTTCTGTCATCTGCCACCACTGAGAACACCTAACTCCATTCTCTTTGGACCTTGGGACTCCACTCTCCTTGCACCCTAGGTCTTCCTCTCTGCACTAAGCTGTGATTAGGGTTGGAGTGCTGGGGTGGAGGATGCTGCTGCAAGTGGTTGGTGCCCGGACACCTCTCCTCACAGAGGTGACACTTGCTCTGTGATTTTGTTTAATCTCTTGTCCCTGGGAAGCTGCACAATTCATCTCAGGACAGAAGCATCAAATTTTGGTAAGACTTTAAAAAAGATTTTAATAAGAAAAAACAGAAATTCAAGCTGGAAAAATTACATGAATAAAAAAGCAGGAAAATTCTACACAGTTTGATCAATGGAAAATTATACAGAGAAAATTTGGCAACGTTTTCCTAGATGCGCTTGTATTTCCTGCAACTTTAGAAGCCTCTCTGTGATGGGATGTTAGATGGGGTGGGATCTGAGTTACTACAGAAAATTCTTTCCTGGGTATCTGGCTGGTGAGTCTTGCCCACATGCTCAGGGTTTAGCTGATCGCCATATTTGGGGTCGGGAAGGAATTTTCCTCCATGGCAGATTGGAAGAGGACCTGGGGGTTTTTCGCCTTCCTCTGTAGCATGGGGCATGGGTCACTTGCTGGAGGATTCTCTGCACCTTGAAGTCTTTAAACCACGAGTTGAGGACTTCAATAGCTCAGACATAGGTGAGAGGTTTATTGCAGGAGTGGGTGGGTGAGATTCTGTGGCCTGCATTGTGCAGGAGGTCAGACTAGATGATCATAATGGTCCCTTCTGACCTTAGTATCTATGAACAGTATTATATCAGTGTGCCACAGCTGAGCTTTTCTCAAGGAAAGAAGCTGATCATAAAGAGTTTACTGACTCATGCTGTATTTTATCTAAACTCAGTATTCTTCTATTGATGATCCAAGGGTGCTACTATGTTCAGATTCTTCATAGTCTGGGTCATGAGAGGTTGTCTTTCATGAACCAAGAACCATTTTCACTTCTTAGTGAATGCAGACTCTAACCTGAAAATAATATATTAAATATATTAAATGTGTATATTATATTATAAATATATATAAAATATTCTAATAAATGTACTCGTTCTATATTTAGATGCACTAGTATAGCAAGGCTATGCATCCTACAGTATTTATAAGATGTTATCCCCTCTTTATTCTTCTAACTGGGCCCAGGACAAGTATTGATCCATTAGGTTTATGTATATCCCAATAAACACTAGCAAGATTTGCTGAGTGACAAAACTTACTGCACCACATCGCTTGTAAAACTCAAGCACTTAAAAGCAAAGAACTGAATATCATACATTGACCAGTGGTTTAAGAGTAGAGAGGAAGGAGGTGGCTTCATGGGAGGGGGCCACTGGCGGATTGTGCAATGGGAGGACAGCACCAAGGAGAATTGTGGTAAAGAACCTCACCATGTTTGGGTTGTACATTAAGAGACATTTCTGGGGAAAGAGCCAGAGGAAAGAGAGGCAGCACATTTATCCTTCTAACAAGATCCTGCCCAAGCTTTTGAAAACTTTGCAAAACAGAGAAGGGCAATTTGTACACAAACTGTGACATTTAGAAAGAGGGAGAACATCAGAGCCAGGAGAATACAGCATCACTGAGTAGTGAGGTTTTAAAAATTCAATGGTTGGGCAACCTGTCAAGTCTAGACAAACTGGATGTCAATGATAAGAGTAGGTTTACAAAGACCAAACGCCACTCCAATTCTGCTGTGAAAGCAACACTTCTTGTCTTAGGACTGGTCTACACTATGGATACTATAACTATTCCATTGTAGCACCCTAATGTATGTGTATGTGTAGATCAGGCCTGAGTTCCCAAAAGTTCCTAAATCTTCAATAGAGTATCCAAAGGAGGGCCTGTGAAAATTCCCCTCTAAATTGCTGTAATGGGCCTGTCTAAAGAGGAAACCCACTGAGAAGAGTCTGCGTGGATAGGTTCAGGTAGGTACAGAAGGACAATGATGGCTGGGAACAATTTAAAAGGAATCTGTCCAACAGATAGTTTTTGTATAATTAAATACAGAGATAAATCTTTTAAAAAATGTGTTCTCTGTTTATCACTTGCACCCTAAACCTGACATCATTTACAAAAGTTTTAATTTCAATACATTTCCCTGATAAAGCATGGTCAATAAACTACCCTCAGTCTGCACCACACTGACATCAGTGGGCGATGAACCTAGTATTCAGGGAAGGATATGCCTGTTCCAGTGGTGTCTGAAAGAGCAGCTTGAGGGAACTGAATCTGGCACACATTAAAGGCTCATAAGGGGCATTATGACAGAACAGAGGACCGTGCTTACCATTCTTATTGTTTCATATATTTGCAAAACATTAAATCAACACACTGGACCAGAGTTTTCAACAGAGCTCATTTAGGCTCAGTAATAAGTGGCCTATTTTCAAAAGAGTTCTGCCTGATACAACTCTCTGCTGTTCCAGCTATTCACCTTTCTTGAGCAGAGATTGCCATTTATGCAGAATTGTGTGGTGAAATTTGCGGTATACTCAATGGAGACTAACATGGAAAATACCGGACTACTCACTTCTGACCGAAAAATGGATTTGAACTCTGCCGTCTGGAGTTGAACGGTTAGTTATCATTCCAATGAAAAAATGCCAGAAACAATCATGTGACAAGCAGAGTGTTTCTCTTGTGTCACATACAGCTATCTTCTCATTTTACCGCTTCTCTCTTAGTTTTGTACCCAACATTATATTAATTCCCTGTTCAGCACAGCTTTTGAACGCTCCAGAGGTGAGGGACAAAGATGATCAAAGGGATGGAATCAAGCTGTATGAGCAAAGGCTGAAGGAACTCGGTATGTTTAGTTTGGAAAAGAGGAGATTAAGGGGGGACATGACAGTGGACTTCAAATATTTGAAAGGCTGCCACAAAAAAGATGGAGAAAAATTGTTTTCTCTTGCCATAGAGGGTAGGACAAGAGGCAGTGCATTCAAACTATGCCATAGCACATTTAGATTAAATCTCAGAAAAAAACTTCTTAACTGTAAAAACAGTAGGACAATGGAATATGATGGCTGTCTACGGAGGTTGTGGAAGCCCCTTTGCTGGACATTTTGAAAAGGAGGCTGGATTCCACTAGATGACCCTGGTGGTCCCATCTAATCTTGTAATTCTCTGATTTTAAATCACATTATTTTTAGACATTTTCTGATTTTTGGGGCCTGATTCATGATTTTTGAACACAGGTTTGGCAGAGCTGGAAAGTCTGGTTACCGTTTCACGGGAATATATAACAAAAGAGTTGTGTGACCAGGAAGGAGACTCTTCACTATCATACTCATATTATGGCTTTTCTGTTAGTTAACACCCACCTTTTATATAATCCCCCTATTAATTACATTCAATAAAACTTACAAAGAACAGACCTGAGCAGAGAACTCCAGCGTCTTCGCCATGCCCACAGTTATGCTGACCCCATCCTCTGGAGGAACAGTCCCGAAGATAGGATTCGCTTCCAGAGCAACCCACATCATCCAGCCAGATCTGCCCTGATCCTTCTCCATAATAAGCTGAGCCAGGTGCACTGATGGCCTGTCCACATCCCAGTTCTTTGCAAACAACATTGGCATCTGATGTGTCCCAGGAATCATCACAGACTGTACCCCAGGTGCCATTGTAATGAATCTCCACTCTCCCAGAGCAAGGATCTCCCCCATTCACCAATCTGATCTGTTTGCTTCCTGTAGGGAAAAAATCCAACTTTTAATATCATATTCCTATGTTCTGACTAATTTGAATGAATTCAAGTCAGCGGGGCCCAATATTGTTCACCTCTGTCTGCTAAAGAAATTAGCTGAAGAAATCTCAGCCCAGTGGTAATAATATTTACAAACTTGGAGGGAGATGACAGGAGAGGTCCCAGAAGACTAGAGAAGAGCTAACATAGTGCCCATCATTTAAAAACGGGTGGAAAAGAAATATGGGGAACTATAGACCTGTCAGCCTGACCTCCATACCTGGGTAGCCACTAAAGCAAAGTATAAAACATTCCATTTGTGAATACCTGCAGGATGAAGGGATGATCATTAGAGCCCAGTATGGATTTACTACGAACAAATCATGCCAAACTGGTTTGATTTCCTTCTTTGACAGGGTAACTCGTTTGGTCATAGGGGGAATATGGTGCATACAATATACCTGGACTTTAGCAAGTTTTTGTCCCACGTGACAATCTGATAAATAAGATGGATAAATGCCAGTTTGGTGGAACTACCAATAAGAGAATACATAATTGATTAAACAATCATAAACAGAGAGTAACTTTTTAATGGAATGATGTCAGATTGGAGGGAGGTCTCAAGTAAGGTTCCATAGGGATCTGTTCTGGGCCCAGTGTTCCTTAACACATTAATTTGTGACTTGGATGTAGGAATATAGAGCATACTGATCAAATTTGCAGATGACACAAAACTGCGGGGGTTGCCAACAATTTGGAGAATTGAGCTAAAATTCAAAAGGATCTAGATAAATTGGAGAACTGGGCTATAGATAACAAAATAAGATTCAGCAAAGACAAATGTAAGGTGCTACAATTAGGAAAGAAAGACCAAAGGCATAACTACAGAACGGGGGATAACTGGCTTGGCACCAGCACAGCTGTGAAGGATCTGGGAGTTTCTAACCATCAGAGGAGTGAAGTTCTGGAACAGCCTTCTAAAGGGGAGCAGTGGGGGCAAAAGACATATCTGGCTTCAAGATTAAGTTCAATAAGTTTATGGAGGTGATGATATGATGGGATAGCCTAATTTTGGCAATTAATTGATCTTTGACTATTCATGGTAGATATGCCTAATGGCCTGTGATGGGATGTTAGATGGGGTGGGATCTGAGTTACTACAGAGAATTCTTTCCTGGGTGTCTGGCTGGTGAGTCACCCACATGCTCAGGGTTTAGCTGATTACCATATTTGAGGTCAGGAAGGAATTTTCCCCCAGGGGAGATTGGCAGAGGTCCTGGGGGTTTTTCGCCTTCCTCTGCAGCGTGGGGCACGGGTCACTTGCTGGAGGATTCTCTGCACCTTGAAGTCTTTAAACCACGAGTTGAGGACTTCAATAGCTCAGACATAGGTCAGGGGTGTGTTACAGGAATGAGTGGGTGAGATTCTGTGGCCTGCGTTGTGCAGGAGGTCAGACTAGATGATCATAATTGTCCTTTCTGACCTTAAAGTCTATGAGTCTATGAGTTGCGGTGGGTCACAGCCTCAACATGGGTCAGCAATGCAATGCTGTTGCAAAAAAAGCAAATGCAATTTCAGGTTGCATTAATAAAGGCATAGTATGTGAATCATGGGAGATGATAGCAACACTCTATTTGGTGCTGGTAGAACCTTAGCTGGAGTAGTATGTACAGTTTTGGTCACCAGTGTATAGAAAGGATGTAGAGAAACTGGAAAGGATCCAGAGGCGAGTGACAAAGATGATCAAAGGGATGGAACACAAGCCATATGAGCAAAGCCTGAAGGAACCGGGTATGTTTAGTTTGGAAAAGAGGAGCTTTAGGGGGTACATGATAATGATCTTCAAATACTTGAAAGACTGCCCAAAAAGAGATGGAGAAACATTGCTCTCTTGCAACAGAGGGCAGGACAAGAATGGGACAGGACAGACAGGACAACTACAGCAGAGCAGAATTAGATTAAATCTCATGAAAAGTTTCCTAACTGTAAGAACAGCAGGACAATTGAACAGACTGCCTGGGAGGTTGTGGAATCTTCTTCACCGGAGGCTTCCAAGAGGAGGCTGGGTAGCCACCTGTCCTGGATAGTTAGACAAAACAAACCCTACATCTTCGTAGGGGGTTCAACTAGATGACATATGTGGTCCCTTTTAAGCCTACGTTCTGTGATTCCATAATTTTAAATCATATGATTTTCAGCCAATTTCCTGATTTGGGGGACCTGATTCATGATTTTTGAACACTTGGTTTGGCAGAGCTGGAAAGTCTGGTTACCATGCTACAGGAATATACGTCAAAAGAATAGTGTGACCAGCAAGGAGACACTCCACAGCCATACTCAGGGTTCTTCTCATTTTATGGCTTCTCTGTTAGTTACCACCCACCTATAAAGCTTTCAAAGAACAGACCTGAGCAGAGAACTCCAGCATCTTCACCATGCCCACAGTTATGCTGACCCCATCCTCTGGAGGAACAGTCCCGAAGATAGGATTCGCTTCCAGAGCAACCCACATCATCCAGCCAGATCTGCCCTGATCCTTGCCCATAATAAGCTGAGTCATGTGCTTTGATAGCACGTCCACATCCCAGTTCTTTGCAAACAACATTGGCGTCTGATATGTCCCAGGAATCATCACAGACTGTTCCCCAGGCTCCACTGTAATGAATCTCCACTCTCCCAGAGCATTGATCTGCGCCATTCACCAGTCTGATCTGTTTGCTTCCTGCAGGGAAAAAAAATCCAACTTTTTATAGCATATTCCTATGTTCTTCTGACTAATTTGAATGAATTCAAGTCAGCGGGGCCCAATGTTGCTCACCCCTGTCCGCTAAAAGAATCAGCTGAAGAAATCTCGGCCCACTGGCAATAATATTGGCCAATTCATGGATGACAGGAGAGGTCCCAGAAGACTGGGGAATGGTTAAGTGCCCATCTTTAAAAAGGGGGAAAAGAAGGAGCCAGGGAACTATAGACAGGTGAGCCTGAGCTTGATACCTTCAAAACTACTTGATTAATGTATAAAACATTAAATTTGTGAATAACTGGAGGATGAAGGGGTGATCACTAGCACCCAGAATAGATTTACTATGAACAAATCAGCTTAATTTCCTTCTTTGACAGGGTAACTCATTTGGGCATAGGGGGAATATAGTGGACATAATATATCTGGACTTCGGCACGGTTTTTGACATAGTCGCACATGACATTCTGAGAAGTACGCTGGAGAAATGCGGGCTTGGCAGAACTACTATTAAGTTGATACATAACTTGTTAAACCACTGCAAACGAAGGGTAACTTTTAATGGAATGATGTCAGATTGGAGGAGGTCTCAAGTAAGCCTCCACAGGGATCTGTTCTGAGTATGATGTCATTTAACACCTTTATGGATGTAGGACTAGAGAGCATACTAATCAAATTTGCAGATGATACAAAGCTAGAGGGGTTTGCCAACATTTTGAGGTTTGAGCAATAATTCAAAAGGATCTTGGTAAATTGTAGACTTGAGCTAAAGACAACAACACAAAATTCAACAAATAGAAATGTAGGGTGCTAAAGTTAGGGAACAAAATTCAAAAGCATAAATACAGAAAGGGGGAAAATCGGTTTGGCAGCAGCACTGCTGAGAAGGATCTGGGAGTTGTGATGGATTGCAACCTCAACATAATCAACAATGCAATGCTGTTGGGAAAAAAGGAAATGCAATTTTAGGTTGCTGTGATGAAGCAGAGAAACTGCCAAACTGCGGACAGCTGTTAGAGAGCCCTTGGGCCCAGCTAGACCCACTGTGCTATACCTGCAGTCAATGCAAGGCCTGGAAGCAGCATGGGGAGAAGAAAGCCTGGCTTAGTTTGGGCTAACTGGTGAAGAAGCAGGAGCTAGCTGTCTCCCTACCTGAAGGGAAAAAGCACTAGCTGGCCAGCCTGGGCAGCCATCTGGGGAGTAAGCACTGTCTCCCAAACAAAGGTAGACTGTGAAGGAGGGGAGCCTCCAGCACCTCAGGTAACTGAGTGAGCAGACCACAGAGACACTGTGTGGTTCACTCTTACCAAATTGCTTCTGTCTGGGACCTAAGAGGGAGTCCTATATAAAACAAGCCGCCCAGCAAAATGGACTACAGGGTCCATGCCTCAAACTGAACGGAGTGGTAGGAAGTAGCCCAGGGCAGTGGATTCTGACTCCCAGCTGGGTTGGCCCCCACCTTCCTCCCTCCATTCAGAGATTCAGCAGCAGTTGGTCCAGCAGCTGGCCAGGATACTACGGCCACACATTCCAGTGGAGCCCCCACTGTGACTGCCATCCCATCAGGCTTACCAAGATGGGGCCCAATGATGATCCCGAGGCCTTTCTTGAAACCTTTAAGCCGATGATCACAGTAGCCCCCTGCCCTGAGACCAGTGGTCTGTGGTGCCTGGCCCACAAGTAATAGAAGTAGCACAGGTGGCGTATTGTGCATTAGACCTTGGTGAGTCCAAAATTATATTTATATCAAGGCAGCAATTTTCAATGCCTTGGACATCTCAGAAGAGATGTTCTGGCTACGCTTCCCTGGGGAGCAGTACCCACCAGGAGCAAGACCCTGCCCAGTCACCATGGCTGGGGCGCTGGGTGAAGCTTCCATTTAGAGAGCCAGTAGCTTCCCAGACCATCTCTTCTGCCTGTGGCCCCGCCCATACTCCATCCCTGCTCTGCCCCAAGCCCCACGGCCTGCTCCCGTCCCAGTCTCCCTCCTCTCTTCCCTCCCCCTCCCTGCTCCCCCCTCCTGCTCACCATATGCGTGTCCCTTCCAGCCAAACCCCTGAACCCAGGCAAATGATATTTGAAAATAACCCTCCACTTTTCTGCAATTTCCTTCTAAAGAAAATGGAGCATGTTTTGCACTGTGTGCCAGAGGGTGTGTGTGAAGACTGGACATGCAGAAGGTACCTAATTAAAAGCAGTAAACTTGGGAATAAAAAATGGCAGTCATAGGTTTTTTGATATACCCTGACATGCATGCAGCCTACAAAAAGGCCTTATCAAGTGCCTCGACCCCTCTCCTTGATCCTGGGGAACATATAAAGGCAAGCAACAGTTAGAGCTGATTGAGAAAACTCTGCCCTTTCTTCACAAAGAAACAAGGTGTCAGGCCTCATCCTCAGCTGGCATTTGCACCCTGACAAGAAGAAAATGGCTGAAATCAGACTGCAAAAGCTGCCACCTCATTTTCACTTCTTCACACAACCAAGCTGGAGCCTTCCTGTGTCTATTGTTTTAACAGCAGTAAGCACCTCGGCAATGAATAAGAACTGCCAAAGGGACATGAATCCTGGCAGTAAAATAAAGACTGACTGCTACTTTAACAACAACACCCGCTCAGCTCACAGAACTAAGGAGGCAAAAAGTCCCACTGAGGCAGTGTGGTGGTGCCAGCTCTATGCACCAGACCAGCAGACCCTATATCCCCGGGCTGAAGAAACCAAATCCCCAGCCCCATTCTCATGAGAAACTGGCCAACAGTCAAATCCCATTCACTGAAAAGAGTTGAGTTTTACCCTACCAATGCCTTCTTTCCTCTCCTCCCCACCACCACATCCCTCCTCCCTCGACCTCCCTTTCTTCTCTCCATACCTCTCTCCCCTGAGCTGAGTGCTCCCCCACCCCACCCAGTGCAGAAGTTAAACAAGAAACCTAATTGCCCCGGTCCACTGCTTACCTTTGGGCATGCTCTGAGGGGCTCTGGCCCAGGGCAAGGGGGCTGGGGATCCATTCCTCCTGGCCATTTATTGCTCAGCCTCAGCTGCCCAGTCCTGCTTAGCTGGCCCTGAGGACTGGACAGCATAGGGTGCCTGGTGCCACAAGTGATCCAGCCCTCCCTGGAGCACACTGACTGACAGCACACAGAGCATAAGGCTGGCTGGCCTACCTGCGTCTTTGCCTAGCCCTCCCGCCTCCTACTTTGAAAAGTGACAATGGGGGCAGGCCCGGTGGGGTCCTGCTTCTGCCCCTTTCTGTGGAGTTGTATGGAAAGAATCATGGTCCCATTCAGTCCCACACTGAAATTCTCCAGTGATCCAGGAGGAGGGCCTACTGCATGAATAAAGCATAAAGGTTTTGGAATTGTAAAAAGCACTTTGCAAAATTGTAGCACTTTTAAGCACTTTCCATCTGATAACCGCAAAGCACCTAACCGAAACCAATGAAATTACACAAACTCCTGTGAGGCAGGCAAGTATTATTATTATCCCTGGTTTTGGATGGAGAAACTGAGGCAGAGGCTAATTAAGTCCCCTATCCGCTGCCTTTTTACATTAGTGGAAAGACTCTCCTTGAGATCAAGCCTTAAATGATGGGTCCAGTGCCACACTGGAAGTCTGGGATGGGGGCGGGGGAGGGCATTAATAAAATCCCAGATCTTCACACTTCTACCTCTGCTTTCAACACCAAGCCAAAGCTGATGCTGGAGCAACTCAGGTAGGGCAAGCGAGGGAGGAGGAAGGCAGGTGGAAATGGAGAGCAGTGAGGGCGGTTGCAGGGGGAGCACAGAGGCAGGGGTGAAAGTAACTTAAATTTCTTACAGGTACTGTCCTATCACAACCCCCCTGGAGGGGGCTCAGGGCAGGGGTGTGGGGAGCTGCCTGGCTGCCAGATCCCCCGGGCTGGCTGGGGCAGAGGGGACCATGATGTCTGGCCGACCCTGGGGGCGCTATGGCTCTGCTGCCCAGGGGCTGTGGGTGCTGGCTCAAGCCCACCACCCCAGCGGCCATCCACTGCTGGGGCTGGCGGCCAAAGGGGGGGGGGGGTTGGTTTGGGCTCCTGTGGGGAATGGCAGAGGGGGAGGGGTGGGCCGGCCATGCCCAGCACCAGGACAGGAATTTTACTGGTCAGCCGGCAGCGTCCAGAGCCCTGCCCCCAGCCAGCCACTCTCTTACTGGTGCACCGCACCGGGGCGCACCGACCTACTTTCACCTTTGCACAGAGGAGAGGACGAGGAGAGCAGTGGATGGGGGGACAAGTTGGGGGTGGGAAGGAAATCCACCTAGCGAGTGGGAGGGAGCCGAGGGCTGGCTGAGTGAATGGGGAGAAGGGGACTGCAATGAGTGAGTGGCAGGGGGCCGAACATGAACAGGAAGAGGAGAGGAAGAAGAACCCGGGGAGCAGATGGACAGGGAGGGGGGTGAGGAGGAAACCCATGTAGCAAGTGGCGGGGAGGAGAGCCTGGGTGGGGAGATGGGAGAAGAATTGTAGCAAGCGTTTGCAGGGCAAGGGGAGGACAGGAGGTGCAAACGGCAGCTGGGTGCATGAGTGGGGGGGGACCCACTGACCAGGCACTAGCAAGGGGAGGGAGGGAGACTGAGCAGAGAGGGGACTGTGGTGACCATGCAGAGCAGCTGGATGGGAGAAACCCCCATCACCACTCCAGGCACTAGCAAGAGGAGGAGGGGGAGGGAGGCTGAGCAGGGAGAGCAGGACTAGGGTGGGGGAGAGGGCAAGGGGAGGAGGACCCCAGTGAGCAGCAGCTGGGCTGGGGCAATGAGGCAGGAGAGGAGGAAACCCCACACAGAGCAATCGGGGGGAAGCTGAGCAAAGATAGGGGGACTCCCTGGCTGTGGCTGGGGATGCCAGGAGGAAACCCATTTAGCTGACCCAAGGAGCAGGATGGGATCGGGGCCAGCAGCTGGGAAAGCATACCTGACTTGAAATTTGAGCTTGCTTGTCCATTCAGGGGCAGCTGAGGAGACTATCTGCTACTCAGCCTTCCCAGCCACCCTGAGAACCTGCATGAACCATAAACAAACATCTGAAGTGTGGAAGGCAGGGAGGGGAAGAAGCGGGGCCATCAGGGTCCCAGCATTTGGCTGCACATCTGCGACACCTGTGTGGGAAGGCAATGCCTTTGCTTGCCTTTGATATGGGCCCCCCTTGCGGTCACCCAGAAGTTACAGGATACATGCTGGAGGTGGCTCAAACCCAAAACAAGGATGGGAACTCAGGTAGCCAAGCTGCTCCTACTTGAGCAGTTCACCCAGATACTGCCCACTTAGAGAAAAGAGAGGGTGTTATGGCACCTAGAGATCATCTAGAGATCATAGCAGACATCATTCGGCTCACTGAAAATTACCTGGCTGCCAAAACCCCTATAAATGATCCTGCAACATTGGTCTGGGGGGACTTAAAGCCACACACAACCACAGGAGGGAGCAGCCCAGGGAAACCAGGATCTTGAGGCACTCAAATCTGGGGGTTTTGCAGGATCCTGAACTCAGGGGATTCCTAGGGGATGGGACCCCTCAAATACATGGATGTGGAGCCAGTCACCACAGCCAAGACCAAGACCGGTATTTCACTTATGACTGTCCCGGGCACTGGTTCCGAGATTGCCCCTCCATGGCGTGCAGTTTTGGGAAGATCTGGACACTAGGGGGACAAGCTTGACTGGGCAGACCTGCAAAGTTGGCCAGCCCTGTACAAGTGAATAGATAGAAATTGTGGAGCTTGTTGACTAAGGGTGTGGCCAGACCCTTGTCCAAACCTTGGTGATTCCTAATTCTGGACCAAATTGTGGCTTCATCCTGCTACAATGTGTCGATGGGGATGTGAACCTTATCCACACATTTAAGTGACTCCAACAGTAGAGGAACACAGAGTCCCTGTTGGTTGGCACTGCACCTGTGGTAAATGAGGAGGCAGGTAGCACCCTTTTATGGACACCCAGCCAGTTAGCTATAAAAATCCTTCTTAGTATTTGTACTCTTCTTGCCTTATCTGTAAAGGGTGAAGAAGTCTCACTGAAATGCTTAGGTAAGAGGAAGTGAGTTGGCACCTCACCAAAAGAGCCAACGGGAAGACTAGCAACTTTCAAATTGGAAAAAAATCTGCCCCTCTGTCGGCTGGTCTTTTGTCTTTTGTCTGAAAGAACCAAGCTAGCAGGTTTGCTGTAAGAAGCTCGGGACCAGGTATGGAAATTTCCCAGCATCCATACCTAGAATAATTTATGTGGAACTACATAGATGTAAGTAGGGCAGGAAATGTTTAGATAGACGCAAACAAGTTTATATCTTTATTTTGGCTTGTGAATTCCTCTGTGCTGAACACAGGTACTTCTGTTCTTTTGTAATGGTTAAGCTGAACCCCAAGGGAGCAATTCCTGGTGTTTAATCTTCCAGTTGCTTTTTAACATCAAGCAGCAGCCCTGATTTTCCAGATGTGTTTCTTTCTTTCTTCTTTCTCTTTCTTTCTTTCTTTCTTTCTTTAAATACAAATAATCTTTTTAAGAATATGATTTCATTCCTGTGTCTTAGAAAGAAGAGGGGGTCTGTGCACAGGTTATTCTTTTAGCTACTAAGAGGAACAAAGGATTCTAGGGTCAGCTGGTGACAACAGCTGGTTTCTTTGCTCTCTTCTTTTCTCTGCTCTTCTCCGGAGGGGGGGTGAAAGAGCTTGGGGGTACCCCAGGAAGGAATTCCCAAGTGAACCTTCCTGGGCTCTCAAAAGGGTTTTGCATTTAGGTGGCGGCAGCAATACTCCAAGGCCAGGAATCTGTAAACTTGGGAGTTTAATATAAGCCTGGAGTGGCAAAGTATTTTAAGGATTTTGTGGGACCCCCTCCTTCTGTGCTCAAAGTGCCAGAGAGGGGAATCAGTCTTGACAGCACCAATATTTGCCTACCCTGCTATTGTTGGCTGAGGCTGGAACTGTTTTGGGGAGTTGCTAAAGGAGCTTGCAAGACCCTCTACAGACTGCGGGATCTCCCTGCCTCCAACCACACGTCCTGCTGAGACCCCAACCCTTGCAGTTGAGTGGGCATTCCATGTATCTGGGCCAACCCAGCAAAACAGGGCCCTGTCACAGCATCAGGAGGATGCCCCTCCATTACCTAAGTCTGATATTCTGACCCAGTTCTCCAACTTTGTAGAGGAACAATGGGCAGACAACATGCTGAGCTAAGCATACACTCAAGTGGCAGTGGTAAATGGGGAGACCATCAAGCCCCATGAAGCAGGACTGTATACACACTTTGAAATTCAGGGCAAACACTTATACTACATTGAAAAGGACCAGCAGACTGGGGAAGTTTGGAATCAGCTTCTGGTACCCAACTCTACTGGAGGGAGGTGATGCAACTCACCCATGCCATACCCTTCGCAGGACACCTAGGGTGGGAGAAGATGTTAGCCCAGATTCTAGCCTGGAGTCTACTAAGATGTTCCAGATTTCTGTGCCTCATGCCTGTAGTGTCAGCCTACAGCTCCTTAGCCCACAGAGAGCCTCTCCATCCTGCTAGTAGGTATGCCATTCGGCTGGATTGGAATGGACAGAGTCAACTCCCTGGAGAACAGTGCATCAGGCTACTAGTTCATTTTAGTTACAGTAGACTATGCAACTAGGTACCCTGAAGCAGTACCATTACATTCTATGAATGCCAAAATGGAGGCCACTGCACTCATGAAAATCTTTGCTTGGGTTGGGATGCCATGGGAGATCTCAACAGATCAGGGAATGAACTTTATGCCCCAGATGATCAAGCAACTGTGCTGACTGCTGAAAATCAAGGTTCTCAAGACATCTATTCACCACCCCCAAACAGATGTCCTGGTGGAAAGATTCAACAGAACACTAAAGAGGATGCCCTGGAAGTTTGTCCTTACAGATGGATATGTGACACTGAGATCAGTTACTCCCTCCTCCCCTGTTCTCCAGGCAAGAAGTCCCCCAGTCCTCCACTGTCTTCTCAGCATTTGAGCTGTTATATGGGAGGCAACCCCACTGGATTGTAAAACTCATTCGAGAAATGTGGAAAGAACAGCTATCTCAAGCCAATAACATAGTACAAAACATCCTGGACCTATTGGAGAAGCTCAATGCCCAGGGCTCATTTGACAGGGAGAACCACCTACACACCCAGAGCACACAGGAAACAGGGCTCACCTCTGCAAATTGCAACCCAATAATTGGGTTCTTCTGTTATTACCCACTGCCATTACCCAAATTAAAACTCCTAGCCTGCTTGCAAGGGACCTATAAAGTGGTGTGAAGAGTAGGGCTAGTAAACTACAAAATCTGAGAACTGAAAAAAGTGAAAGGTACACCAAATCTACCATATAAATCTTTAAATACCTTGTAAAGCCCAATAGCTTACCAATATTAGAATCAGGCCCTCAGGTTGGCAAGACCTCAGAGCCAGCAATGGTCAAGACTGGAAAAAATCTCACCCAGACCAGAGACCCCAGACTCAACAGGTGATCAATGTCTTTCCTTTTGTATTTTCTACTCAACCTAGACAGACCCATAACCCATAACATTCAGATGAAACTGGGGCTTAAAGTCAGAGAAAATCCTCAACCCCTTCCCCAAGAGTTGAGGGGAACCATGAAGCGAGAACCCCAATCAATGCTAGAACTAGGAGTAATTGGGGAATCATTCAGAGATTGGAAACGCCCTGTAGTATTGGTCCCCAAGCCTGATTGGACCACCTGGTTTAGAAATGACTTCCAAAAGGTTAACACAGTCTCAAAATTTGATGTGTAATTGATGCCTTGCATTGACAAACTATTTGACAGGCTAGGGGAAACAGAATACATCATCACCTGGATCTGAAGAAGAAATGTTGGCACACCCCTATCACAGCAGAATCCAGGGAAAAGACAGCTTTCTCCACTTCCTTTGATCCAGCCTTCCCCGCCCCGCCCCCAATCAGGGGTTGACATACACAGGGCCCTCAGCGGGGAGGAGTGTAGAGGGAGGACCTGGGTTCCCCTACCCCCCGAGCCTTAAAGACGTAAGTTGCTCAACCAATCAGGGGGAAGAGAGCCAGGCACTCCAACAACTAGGCACGTGGCCCTCCAAGCCACCTGTTACAATTCCATTAACAGAGGCACCACATGCAAATCACAGGGGGTGACCGTGATGCTCTAGTTGGTGCTGGTAGGGCCTCAGTCAGAGCACTGTGTACAGTTATGGTCACCAGTGTATAGAAAGGATGTAGAGAAACTGGAAAGGAGCCAGAGGTGAGTGACAAACATGATCAAAGGGATGAAATAGCCATATGAGCAAAGGCTGAAGAAACTGGGTATGTTTAGTTTGGAAAAGAGGAGATTAAGGGGACACATGACAATGATCTTCAAATACTTGAAAGGCTGCCATAAAAAAGATGAAGAAACATCATTCTTTCTTCCCATAGAGGCAGGACAAGAGGCAGTGGGTTCAAACTGCAGCACAGCAAATTTAGATTAAATCTCAAGAAAAACTTCCTAACTGTAAGAGCAGCAGGACAATGGAACAGAGGCCTCAGGAGGTTGTGGAAGCTCCTTCACTGGAGGTTTTCAAAAGAAGGCTGGATAGCATCTGTCTTGAATTTTTTAGAAACAAATCCTTCATCCTGGCACGGGTTAGACTAGATGACCATTTCAGTTCCTTCTTATGCTATGATTCTATGATTTTAAATCACATTGTTTTTAACCAATTTCCTGATATTTTTGGGCCTGTCTCAAGATTTTTGAAAACTTGATATGGCAGTGCGGGAAAGTCTGTTTACCATTCCACAAGAATATATGAATATTAAAGGCTGTTTTCCCTACCAGCTGAGAGGGAGTTACCCCAGGTCAGCTAGAGGCACCTGATCCCAATTAAGGGCCTTTTAAAACCCCTCTGCTGAGTAGAGGAAAGGGGAAGAGAGAAACAAGTTGCTGCCAGGCTAGTGGCAGTAGGGAAATAAGTTTCTCCAGGGTGAGGGGCTGTGTTCCTACCCATAGGGGAAACAGCCAAACCTGAGTGCCTGCTAGGTAAGGACTGAGAGCCCAGGGAAAACCAACAGGGCAACACCCTGCACCAGCGAGGAGGTAGCAAAAGGTATCTTACTGGGGTTTTAGTTTATGAGACTGTTTCTTTTTTGTTTGGTGAAGGATCATCCCTTAGGCTGACTGTCAGGGCTATCCTGAAAGTATGGCCAAGGGAACACAGAAGGGGAAAGGCAAACCCTGCACAGAAAGGAGCTGATTAACCCAGGCTCACCATCGCCAGAGGGGAAAGCACTAAGGTCTGGTGAGACAAAGGAGGTGACTTGCCACAATATGTCAAAAGAATTGGGTGACAGTAAGTAGATTTTCCACTGTTCTTTTCATTTTATGGCTTCTCTGTTAGTTAACATCAACCTTTTACATTAACCCCCTATCAATTAGATTCAATAAAACTTTCAAAGAACAGACCTGAGCAGAGAACTCCAGCATCTTCACCATGCCCACAGTTATGCCGACCCCATCCACCAGAGGAACAGTCATGAAGACAGGATTCGCTTCCAGAGCAACCCACATCATCCAGCCAGATCTGCCCTGATCCTTCCCCATAATGAGCTGAGCCAGTTGCATTGAGGGCGTGTCCACATCCCAACTCTTGGCAAACGACATTGGCATCTGATGTGTCCCAGGAATCATCACAGACTGTCCCCCAGGTGCCATTGTAATAAATCTCCACTCTCCCACCACATCGATCTATTCCATTCACCAGTTTGATCTGTTTGCTTCCTGTAGGGATACATTGCACATATTAATATCACATTCCTTTGATCTTCTTACTAGTTTGCATGAATTCATGTCAGGAGGGCCTGATTTTATTCACCCCAGTGTGCTAAAGGAATTAGCTGAAGAAATCTTGGTGCCACTGGCAATAATATTTGCAAATTCATGGATGACAGTAGAGGTCTGGGAAGACTGGCTAGGAACTAACATAGTGCCTATCTTTAAAAAGGGGGAAAAGGAGAACAGAGAACTATAGGCAGGCATCCTGACTACATACCTGGGAAACTAATAGAGTAATGTATAAAGCAAGCAATTTGTGATTACCTGGAGGATGAAGGTATGATCACTAGCATCCTGCATGGATTTATTAAGAACAAATCATGCCAAACCAGTTTGATATTATTTGAAGGGCTTGTCTGCACTTCATGCTGGATCGACGGGTAGCTATCAATCCAGTGGGGGTCAATTTATTGCATCTAGTATAGACGCGATAAATCTACCACCAAGCGCTCTCCCGTCAACTCCGGTACTCCACCAGAATGAGAGGTGCAGGTGGAGTTGACGGGGGAGGGTCAGCTGTCGACTTAACGCAGTGAAGACACCGGCACCGTGGTAAGTAGATCTAAGTAGGTCAGCTTCAGCTATGCTATTCACGTAGCTGAAGTTGCGTAACTTAAATCGATCCCCTTTGGTAGCGTAGACAAGCCTTTAGACACGGTAATTGGTTTTGAGGATGAGGGAATGCAATGGCCATAATATACCTGGACTTTAGCAAGGCTTTTGACACAGTTCTACATGACATTCTGATAAGTAAGCTGGAGAAATGCAGGCTTGGCAGAACTACCACTAGGTGTATATGTAATTGGTTAAACAACCACAAACAAAGATTGACTATTAATGGAATGATGTCAGATTGGAGGGAGGTGTCAAGTGAGGTTCCACAGGGATCTGTTCTGGGTCTGGTGTTACTTAGCATCTTTATTAATGACCTGGATGGAGGAATATAGAGCATACTGATCAAATTTGCAGATAGCACAAAGCTAGGGGGGTTGCCAACACTTTGGTGGATTGAGCTAAAATTCAAAGATATCCTGATAAATTGGAGAATTGGGCTACAGATTAAAAAAAGGGAATTCAACAAAGACAAATGTAATGTTCTATATTTAGGGGAGAAAAAACAAAGGTATAAATGTAGAATGGGAGGTAACTGGCTTTGCAGCAGCACTGCTGAGAAGGATCTGGGAGTTGTGGTGGATCGCACCCTCAACATGAATCAACACTGTGATGTTGTTGGGAAAAAGGCAAATGCAATTGTAAGTTGCTTGTTGAAAAAGAGAAACTGCCAGCCTGCACAGCAAATGTTAAAGAGAGCCTTTGGGCTCAGCTAGCCCCATCATGCTATATCTTCAGTGTAAGCCAGGCATGGGGGCAGGGGTGAAGAGAGGCTGGCTCAGTTTGGTGCTGACTGGTGAGGAGTCAGAAGCTCATTGTCTCCCTACTTGAAGGGAAGGAGCAGTAATCGGCCAGCCAGGGTAGCTGACTCAGAATAAGCACTGTCTCCACAACCAAGGGAGATTGTGAAGGAGCCTCCAGCACCTGAAGTAACTTTCTGAGTAGAAACCAGAGACATTGTGGGGTTTGCCCTGCCTGAAGGAGCTGGAGATCGCAGCAAGGCACTGCCCTAGTCCAAGAGGGAACCCTGCAGGAAACAAGCCATTCAGCAAACTGCACTAGAGGGGCCATTCCTCAAGCTGAACAGACCAGTAGGAAGTAGCCCATGGAAGAGGATTTTGACGTCCTGCTGGGAGGGATCCTCTCCCTGTTCAGGGGCTGACTTACTGAGGGATCTGGGTTTGGACCCAATGGAGAGGAAGGGCCCAGATCTCAATACCCCTCTAGGCCATAAACACTGAGACTACTCAATGAATCAAAGGGCTGAGAGCCAGGCACTCTAACCACTAGGCTGTTCAGCCCTCCAAGCTGCCTGCTACTGTTGCATTAACAGAGGCATAGCATGCAAATCACAGGAGGTGACAGTATTGCTCCACTTGGAGCTGGTTGGGCCTAAGCTGGGAAACTACTGTGTCCTATTATGGTCACCAGCATATAGAAAGGTTGTAGAGAATCTGTAAAGGATCCAGAGGAGAGCGACAAAGATGAGCAAAGAAAGAGAATGTAACCCATATGACAAAAACTGAAGGAACTGGGTATGTTTAGTTTGGAATAGAGGAGAGTCCATGGGGAAGTGATAGCAGCCTTAAAATACTTGTAAGGCTGCTGTTAGTACATAGACCTGTTTGTTTGCCTGAGATAGAATTTTGAGTTTGATTTTTTAATACTCTTATATCCTTACTAATATGTGTGAACAAAGACCAAAGACACTGTGTGTTATATTTCTCACAACCAAATGGAGCTTTTAGCACAATGAGAAAACGATAAGAAATAGAGTTAAAGTGTTACTGGGTATGCTGGGAGTATGTATGAGCATATACTGGAAGGCTGCCTGGCTCCTCTCTCAAGCCAAGATCAAGCAACCAGTTAGGAGGAGCAAGAGGGGGTGGGGAGAGACATAAGAAACATTAAAAGCCAAAGAAAGCTTAGCGTTGGCCAGTACACAACCTCACTCCCTACCCCTCCAATGGGATACAAAAGAGGTGGGACCAAGCCCCCAGACTCAAGACCCTCCAAAATGGAACTTGACCATAAATTGTAAGGGGTGGAATCAACACTATGCATTACACGTATAATTATGCCTGCTAAGGAAGGGGGAACTGGAACACTGGGACAAAGGCTCTGAAGTGTCAGAGCTATGGATATGCTTGCTTGAAACTAACCCCAATAAATATCACATTGCCTGCACTGTGGACTTCTGGTCTTCTGCTTTCTGTCAATATGACATGAATAGATCATTCTCTCTTGCCACAGAGAGTATGGCAAGAAGCATGGGTTCAAACTATAGCAGAGCAGATTTAGATTAAATCTCAGGAAAAACTTCCTAAGTTTAACAACAGTAGGACAATGGAACAGACTGCGAGGGAAGTTATGGAAGCTCCTTCCCTGGATGTTTTCAGAAGGAGGCTACATAGCCATCTCTCTTGGATGGTTTAACCACAACAATCTTTCATCTTGGCAGGAGTCAGACTCAGTGACCTTATTCATCCCTTTTAACACTATGGCACTATGATTTAAGGATTGTATGATTTTAAATCTCTTTATTTTTAACCAATTTCCTGATATTTTAGTCGTAACTCATGATTTTTGAACGCTTGGGTTAGGCAGAGCTGGAAATTCCAAAGGACTGGTTACCATTCCAAAGGACTATATCTCAAAAGAATTGTGTGACAGGCAAGGAGATTCTCCACTTTCATACTCAGTTTTTTCTCATTTTATGGCTTCTCTGTTAGTTAACACTGACCTCTTATATTAATGCCCTATTAATTAGATTCAATAAAGCTTTCAAAGAACAGACCTGAGCAGAGAACTCCAGCATCTTCACTGTGCCCACAGTTGTGCTGACCCCATCCTCTGGAGGAACAGTCCCGAAGATAGGATTCGCTTCCAGAGCAACTCACATCATCTAGCCAGATCCACCCTGATCCTTGCCCATAATAAGCTGAGGCAAGGGCATCAATGGCAGGTCCACATCCCAATTCTTTGCAAACAACATTCGAGTCTGATTTGTCCCAGGAATCATCACAGACTGTTCCCCAGGCTCCACTGTAATGAATCTCCACTCTCCCAGAGCAACGATCTGCCCCATTCACCAGTCTGATCTGTTTGCTTCCTGCAGGGAAAAATCCCAGCTTTTAATATCATATTCCTGTGATCTTCTGACTAATCTGAATGAATTCAAGTCAGTGGTGCCTGATGCTATTCAGCCAAGGGTACTGAAGGAATTAGCTGAAGCTATAATAAATATAAAAAGAAAAGGAGTACTTGTGGCACCTTAGAGACTAACAAATTTATTAGAGCATAAGCTTTCGTGAGCTACAGCTCACTTCATCGGATGCATTTGGTGGAAAAAACAGAGGAGAGATTTATATCATGATATAAATCTCTCCTCTGTTTTTTCCACCAAATGCATCCGATGAAGTGAGCTGTAGCTCACGAAAGCTTATGCTCTAATAAATTTGTTAGTCTCTAAGGTGCCACAAGTACTCCTTTTCTTTTTGCGAATACAGACTAACACGGCTGCTACTCTGAAACAATAAATATAAATATAAATATAAATCACTGGCTATAATATTTGCAACTCATGGATGACAGGAGTAGTCCTGGAAGACTGAAGAAGGGCTAATGTAGTGCCCGCCTTTAAAAAGGAGAAGCCAGGGAAATACACACTAGTCAGACTGACCTCAATACCTGGGAGCTACTAGAACAATGTATAAAACATGCAGTTTGTGAATACCTGGAGGATGAAGGGGTGATCACCCACTATGGATTTACTAAGAACATACCATGCCAAGCCAGCTTGCTTTTCTTCTTTAACAGGGTGAGTGGTTTGGTGGATAGGGGGAATGCAATGGACATAATACATCTGGACTTTGGCAAGGCTTTTGACACAGGCCCACATGACATTCTGATAAGTAAGCAGGAGAAATGCGGGCTTGGCCAAACTACCATTGAGTGGATACATAATTGGCTAAACAACAGCAAATAAAGATTGATTATTAATGGAATAATGTCATATTGGACTGAGGTCTCACATGAGGGATGTTCCACAGGGATCTGTTCTGGGTGCAGTGTTATTTAACAACTTTATTAATGACCTGGATGTAGGAATAGAGAGCAGACTAATTAAATTGCAGATGACACAAAGCTAGTGGTGGTTGTAAACACTTTGGAGGATAGAGCTAACATTCAAAGGAATTTTGATAAATTAGAGAACTAAGCTATAGACAACAAAAAGAAATTCAGCAAAGACAAATGTAAGGTACTATACTTAGGGGAGAAAACCCAAATGCACAAATACAGAATGGGGGATAACTGGCTTGGCAGCAGCACTGCTCAGAAGGATCTGGGAGTTGTGGTGGATCACATCCCCAACATGAATCAGCAATGTGATACTGTTGCAAAAAAACCAAACAAACCCACAAATGTAATTTTAGGTTGCATTAACAGAGGCATAGCACTCAAGTCACGGGAGGTGATAATACCACTCTACTCAGTATTGGTTAGGCCTCAGCTGGAGAACTGTGTCTAATTTTGGTCACCAACATATAGAAAGGATGTAGATTTCAGAGTAGCAGCCGTGTTAGTCTGTATTCGCAAAAAGAAAAGGAGTACTTGTGGCACCTTAGGGACTAACAAATTTTTTTGAGCATAAGCTTTCGTGAGCTACAGCTCACTTCATCGATGCATCTGTTCTTAAAGGATGTAGAGAAACTGGAAAGGGTCCATAGGAGAGCAACAAAGATGATCAAAGGGATGGAAGGCAAACAGGGCCGTCCCTACCCACATGCAAAGTATGCAGCTGCGTAGGGCACCAGGAAATTTGGGGCATCACATTTCCTGGTGCCCTGCACAGCTGCATTGCTGCTCTAGCCCCTGCCTTGCCTCTTCCCGCCCCTGCTCCGCCCCAGCCCTGCCCCACTCCACCCCTTCCCCAAAGCCCCCACCCTGCTCTGCTCCTGCCCTGCCTCTTCCCCATAGCCCCCACCCCTGCTCTTCCCCAGCCCCACCCCCACTCCACCCCTTCCCCAAAGCCACTGCCCTGTTCTGCCCCCTCCCCGCCCCTTCCCGCCTCTGCTTCAGTGGCGGGAAGTGCAGCAACCTGGCCCCAGCCCGCTCTGCGCCACTGGTGAGTGCTGGGGGTGGTGGTTCCCCCTGCACCACAAGCCAGTCCTGCCCCTCCCGTGGAGGCCTGCCCTCCCCCTTCCCCCCACACACACACCCACGAGGGGGCTGCGTAGGGCCACAGAATAGCTAGGGACGGCCCTGAAGGCAACTCATATGAGCCAAAACTGAAGGAACTGGGTATGTTTAGTTTGGAAAAGGAGAGATGAAGGGGCAACGTGACACTGTTTTCAGATACTTGAAAGGCTGCCACAAAAATGATGGAGAAACTTTGTTCTTTCTTGCCCCAGAGGGCAGGACAAAAGACAGTGTGTTCAAACTACAGTGCAGGAGATTTTGATTAAATCTCAGGAAAAAATTCCTAACTGTAAGAGCAGTAGGACAATGGAACAGAGGCCTAGGGAGGTTGTGGAAGCTCCTTCACTGGAGGTTTTCAAAAGGAAGCTGGATAGGATAGCCATCTGTCTTGTATGATTTAGACACAAAAAATCCTGCATTTTGGCAGGGGCTAGACTAGATCCCTTCTAACACTATGATTCTATTATTTTAAATCACATTATTTTCAACCAATTACTTGATTTTTGGGACCGATTCATGATTTTTGAATACTTGGGTTTGGCACAGCTGGAAAGTCTGGTTACCATACTACAGGAATATATATCAAAAGAATTGTGTGACCAGGAAGGAGACTCTCCACTCTCATACTCAGGTTCTTCTTATTTTATCGCTTCTCTGTTAGTTATCGCCCACCCATTATATTAACTCCGTGTTAGTTATATTCAAATAAACTTTCAAAGAACAGACCTGAGCAGAAAATTCCAGCATCTTTACCGTGCTCACAATTATGCTGACCCCATCCTTTGGAGGAACAGTCTCGAAGATAGGATTCATTTCGGGAGCAACTCACTTCATCCAGCCAGATCTGCCCTGATCCTTTTCCATAATGAGCCGAGCCAGGTACATTGATGGCGTGTCCACATCCTAATTCTTTGCAAATGACATTGGCAGCTGAAAGGGCCCAGGAATTATTACAGACTGTCCCCCAGGAGCCACTGTAATGAATCTCCACTCTCCCAGAGCAACGATCTGCCCCATTCACCAGTCTGATCTGTTTGCTTCCTGTAGGAAAATATTCCAGCTTTTAATATTATATTCCTATGTAGAAGATGAATACCTGCTTTAAGTGAGAATCTCAAGACAGCTATAACCATTTAGTCCTGAATGGTATCTTCACAGTTCCACTTTAATAAGATGCAATAGAGCATTCATAGAACATACCTGAGCAGAGAACTCCTGCATCGTTGCTGTGTCCACAGTTATTCTTACCCCATCTACTAGAAGAACATTCCCAGATATAGGATTCAGTTCCAGAGCACTTCACTTTGTCCAGCCAGATCTGCCCTGATCCTTCCCCATAATAAGCAGAGACAGTTACATTGATGATGTGTCCACACCCCAGTTGTTTGCAAACAACATTCGAAGCCAGTAGATCCCAGTAATGATCACAGACTGTGCCCCAGGTGCCATCATTATAAACCTCCACTCTCCCAGCACAATGATCTGCTCCATTCACCAGTCTGATCTGTTTGCTTCCTATATGGAAAAATCCCAGCTGTTAGTATAGCATATTGCTAGTGAAGATTTCAGAATGAAAACATCTGAACAAATGACACCAATATTCTAAAGCAAAACTAATTCTATATAAAGACCAGGAAAAAAATATAATGATGAAAAATCCT
The DNA here is from genome assembly GCF_009764565.3 of Dermochelys coriacea. Classification (NCBI taxonomy): domain Eukaryota; kingdom Metazoa; phylum Chordata; order Testudines; family Dermochelyidae; genus Dermochelys; species Dermochelys coriacea. The sequence continues at coordinate 161,404 of NC_050071.1, read as the reverse complement.
TTTTTATTATAGTCAAGAAAATATTAAGTGGAGTCTAAGGTAATAATAATAATTCTGACGTTGGATCTCATGACCTTTAGAACCTGAACTGGGTTTGAGGCCTTTTATTCTTCATTAGAACATTTATATGTATATTGTTCTTTTGTTGCCTTTGTTTTTTTATTGTGGGTTTTGGTATTTAATACATATGAATTTAAAACGACAGCACATCAAATGAATAAATAAAATGGGAGGAAATGGAGAACAGGGAGATTCTCCTGATGCTAGACCAGTGGTCTTATCAATCATCTCTTGACAGAGCAAATACTTGGAGACAGAGCAGAGAAACAGTTACATCTGGATATGATCAAACAAGCAAGTTTTTTTAATTGAAAAATCAGGATTCTCTAACTGACTAGAATTTTTTTGAAAAGTTCTGTCAGAAAGATAACTGAAGAAAGTAAATAAACATGGTGTAAGGGGAAATAGCCCTTCACCATGCGTCTTTGTTTCCAACCTTTTGACCATTTTTTGATCTATTACAAAGCTATGTCTCAGCAAGGTAAGAAAGGTAAGAGAACTGAGTTGGGAGACCTGGTCTTAATTCCCTTTTCTGTTATAAACTTTATGTGTGACCTTGGACACAGTCCCTTATATGCTTTTGCCTCAGTTTCTTACCTCACAGGAGTGTTGCAATGATAAATTCTTTAAAAATTTGGAGGGATTATATGGGGATGGGGGCCATAAAAATACCTTAGTTAATTTTTAAAAAGTGCACACTTTACAACTCTACAATTTTCCTCATATACCGTGAGTTTTCCGATCTTTCTGTGGATGTACAGAGAAAATACTGGCACCCAAGGATGTTTACTGGGATGGATGAGACTTCCACTGAAAACATCCTTCCCCTGGGCTTTACCTATTAATGCTAGGGCCTCTGTCTGAGTGTTCCCTTTTCTCACGTACCTTAGACTGTTTGGAACTGATTAAATGTGTGTGTGGAATGAGTGGGGAGATGTATTCAAAATGAAATGTGTGGAGTAGAGATGGGTGAATGTAGAATGGGTAGGTATAGAGTGCGGAGATGGCATGTGTGTGGAATGAATAGGGTTAGGAAGTGGAATAAGTTTTGTCTGGGGAATATGCGCATTACCAGCATGTGGGGGAAAGATGTGTTGCAGTGAAAGTTGGTGCAGGATGAATGCCGATCAAGTTGCATGGAATACATTTATGGAGAAAGTGTAAATAGGACAAATGGGCAGTGTGTTTGTAAACTAATATATGTTTATGGAAGTTAATGAATATTTATACAAATACATGCACATTAGAACATGGTGGGTTTTGTCTGTAAATGTGGGCAGGTATGGAAGTGTTTAATAGTGAGATGCTTGAGAAGTCTATGCTGGAGCCAAGGTTCCTTAAGATATTTAAAACAACACATTCAGATATCACAGAATCATAGAATATCAGGGTTGGAAGGGACCTCAGGAGGTCATCTAGACCAACCCCCTGCTCAAAGCAGGACCAATCCCCAACTAAATCATATGGTCAGATATTAACAAGTTGGAGGTGCAGAGGGTAGCAAGCTGATGAGGTTTGCTGTTAACATTAAGGACAAAATTCTGCCAGTGCTGCATGGTATTGTATAAGGTAGAGAAGAAGTATTTGTTGAGTGGAGGGTGTCAAGTATGATATATCTGTGATTGATGCCCTGCTGTACTGCTCTAAAGGCAGGTAATGGGAGGCAATATTTGCAGCTCATACAGTTTGTTCAAAAACTAGGTTTTCCTAGTGCTAGGCAGTACCCTGAGGCACTCATTGGACCCTCTGATTAACTCTGGAGATCTGTAGTGGATAGCTATAGCATGAATATAATATGGGCAGGAACTGTGCAGGCTTCTACACAGTACACCACCCAATACACCACCACTGCCAATACACCTGATTTCAGATTGGGAAATGTGCTCAGAAATGCCAGACAGTAATATGTGTGTGATGAGCAGGAAGATTTTCCTCTACTGTCACTTAATACACAATTCTTAAATTAATCCCCAGCTAATCAGCTTCAATAGAGAATGAACAGACCTGAGCAGAGAACTCCAGCATCTTCACCGTGCCCACAGTTATGCTGACCCCATCCTCTGGAGGAACAGTCCCGAAGAAAGGATTCACTTCCAGAGCAATTCACATCATCTAGCCAGATCTGCCCTGATCCTTCCCCATAATGAGCTGAGCCAGGTGCATTGATGGCTAGTCCACATCTCAATTCTTTGCAAACAACATTGGCATCTGATGTGTCCCAGGAATCATCACAGACTGTGCCCCAGGTGTCATTGTAATATATCTCCACTCTCCCAGAGCATGGATCTATTCCATTCACCAGTCTGATCTGTTTGCTTCCTACAGAAAGGAATTTCAGATGTTAATGTCATTCCTATTGAAGAAGAAGATGTTTGTAAGATTTCAGGAAACACCTGGGCAAATGAACATGACATTCTCAGCAATTTACAACAGTGAATATCTTCTGTGGAGCTATTGCGGTGGCTGGTGGGTTTCGTCTCCTACATTCCTTCATTTCAGAACTGCATAGGCCCATTCCACATTCAATCTTAGCAATGATTAGAAGCAGGGTTGTATATTTTTTTCAGAATTCATGACATTTAGTTTTTTTTCACTCTCACCAGCTGGCTATTGAGCAAAAGTCCTCTACATATGTTACACTTTTGTCCTTTTATTGACCTAAAATGGGGTCAAAGCCCATTGAACTCAATGGAAGGAATCACACTGATATCAACAGGTTCCACATAATGAATATTTTTGAGTATGTTTTTAAAATTGTGTTTAGTTGCTAGTTAAAGATTATTAAATGGTTCAAATCAATTTTGCATGAAAACAGATTTCACTTTTCATGATTCCTAATTTTTAAAAAACAATTAAAATTCTATTCTGATTCTGAAGTTCTGATTTTATTTTTTAACTAAAATTATGACAAGAAATTTTTGTCATAACAAAGTCAGTTATAAGCTTTCTCTCTATCTCTACGCTATAGATACCTGCACACTGTACTGGCATGACTAGTGTCATGCAGATTATTATCCAGAATTCTACTTCACATCATGCAAGAAAATCTCCATGCTCCAAGAACACTGATTTTCTACATTCAGCACTCTATGCAAATCAGAATGATCTTTGCTCTGTAGTCATGGGAAATTCAGTGAATAACATTAATAGCTATATGTATTACCTACAAGCACTTGTTAAACAAACAAACATTGGTAGGTTAAAAGAAAAGGAGTACTTGTGGCACCTTAGAGACTAACAAATTTATTAGAGCATAAGCTTTCGTGAGCTACAGCTCACTTCATCGGATGCATCTGATGAAGTGAGCTGTAGCTCACGAAAGCTTATGCTCTAATAAATTTGTTAGTCTCTAAGGTGCCACAAGTACTCCTTTTCTTTTTGCGAATACAGACTAACACGGCTGCTACTCTGAAACCATTGGTAGGTTACAGAGTCAAACACCTGAAAGTTGGGAAATGCCTGGTTTATGGTTGCCTGTTCCACCTTATTTTTCTCCCTTATGCATCCAGTATGTGCACCGAATGAGGCAGGGGTCTTGTGGAAATTAAAGACAGTTGTATAATGCATACATCCAAGTGGATTGCACAAGGCAGGGTCAACTTTCTCTCGCCAATACTGGTAGTTGGGGGAGCTCCCCTCCTGCCTATGTGTTGCCCCAGAGTGGGGAAGGATGGCATATTGGGAACCATGTGTTGGGCTGAAAGGAGTAGGAAAAAGGGCTGGGTGGACAGGGGGGAGTGAGCTGAGCTCTTTCCACCCCCTCCTGCTACAGCTGCTCTGCTAGGTCAAAATACAGTAGCTGCTGCTGCTGCTTTGGCAGTGGCCTGAGCCCAACCTTGGAATCTTCAAGGCTGACATTTTTCTGAAGAACCCAAGGGAAAGAAGGGAAATGGTGACTTGCAACACTCGCCAGCTCAGCTAAATCAGAACAAAATTTCACAGGACAAAGACAAGACACTTTGCTACACTGAGGGAGTTTCCCCTACTAAATATCCAAGCCTGCTGCAAACAATGAAGGTGTCAGAGCTTCTAAAAAAAAATTTGAAAAATGATTGCAAGAATGCATTATAGTGGGAAACGTGCAGCCGCCTACATCTAAGGGTTGCTACAATTTTACCGTTTTGTTAGAAACTCCCATTGCATCTAGGATATTAATGATGCTGATAAGGATGAGAATAATTATACTTTAGTTCCCGTAGAGATCCCCCATCACTTCATGCCACTGCAGGGAGTTAAAATGAATATTTAACAGATGAAGTCCTGGCCCCATTCCGTTTGTTGGCAAACCTCCCATTCATTTCAGGGGGGTGAGGATTTCACTCTAAATCTCAGGGAGTACAGAATCATGCCTAAAGCTTCATTAGAAATGAGATTTTTATCAGTCCAACACCTTGAAGCTAAATTGAGTATTCTGAGTCTCTTACATGCAGCTACAGTGCCAAGAAGATAACCCGGCTGTAGAGTAGGACAGACAGGATTTAAAAGCTTTTGAGAAATGGAATGGAGAAAAATGTCAGCCAGCCCGGGAAATAAAACAACAGAACAATAAAATATTGATCAAAGTCCTGTAAAAGGATAATTTGTTAATATCTAAAAAGAAAGAGATCTTAGAAAACTTCAGTAAAAATTGACTGTTGGGTAATGAGCATTCCTTCTAAATCTGCAGGGGAGGAATTAGAATAATTCACTGGTGAGTGTGTTACATTATGTGCCTGATCCACAGAGGATATGAGTCTGTTATAGCCTAAGCTCGAGAGCTTTAGTTCAAGCTCTAGCAACTTCTGTGTTTAGTTCTGGAGGTCTGTAATTCAATTTTCAGTGTGCTGGCCAAGAGGGAAGTTGTCATAGGTTATATTACCTGATAATATTACTATATTAATGCATTCTTTAGAAGATTTCAATTCTTCCCTCCAGATAATGAGCATTTTTACAATACTAGAAGTGGTTAATACCTAACGTCTCTGTCCAATTTACTTCTTTCCCCCATACTGCTGTTGCAATTTATATTTGTATTTCATCAGGAACATGTGATGATACTTGTTAGTCTAATTAAATATAGGTTGATGTGACAATATGGCTAAATATAAGTACATATGGTTGAAAAGGCATTTTTGTATGGAAAAACTCTCACATATGAGTTTTTAAAATATCACTAAAAGAGCAGCTAAAAGTGGAGAGATGTAATTTACTTGTATTTTTCAAAATCTTTGAATAAAATCTCAAAAAATTATTAAGGAAAATAACCACACAGTAAGAGAAAAAGTTGTGTAATAGTACAAAGTCAAGGGCTAAAAAGAATCATATAAGGGCTGCACCTCAAAAAACGTGAATACTATGATGCCTCATAGGCTAGTGCCACGCCTGATGTACTCATTATATTTTAAATTATTAATTCATAACCTCAGACTACAAATGATTTGGAGCAGAAAGAGGCCGTGAGTTGGAGAAATCTGGTGATAACACTAAGGACAAAATTCCATCCCAACTTCATTGTGCTGTTTAGCGCAGAAACAAGGAATTTTAGTAGAAACAAATGTGAGAAAGAATTCTGGGTTCAATTGGGAGATTCTTCTCCATCATACTCAGCTACCTTCTCCTTTTATTGCATCTTGTTTAGTTAATATTCATCTCTTATATTAATTCTGTTAATCAAATTCAATAGAGCATTCACAGAACAGACCTGAGCAGAGAACTCCAGCATCTTCACCATGCCCACAGTTATGCTGACCCCATCCGCTGGAGGAACAGTCCCGAAGATAGGATTCGCTTCCAGAGCAACTCACATCATCCAGCCAGATCCGCCCTGGTCCTTGCCCATAATGAGCTGAGCCAGGTGCATTGATGGCGTGTCCACATCTCAATTCTTTGCAAACAACATTGGCATCTGATGTGTCCCAGGAATCATCACAGACTGTGCCCCAGGTGTCATTGTAATAAATCTCCACTCTCCCAGCACATCGATCTACTCCATTCACCAGTCTGATCTGTTCGCTTTCTGTAGGGAGAAATTCCAGATGCTATCGAAGAACAGGACTTTAGTAAGATTTCAGAAAACACCTGAGCTACAAAGACAACCTCAGCAATTCATGACAGTAAATATCTGATCTGGAGGTATTGCAGCAGCTGGTGGGTATCATCTCCAATTTACAATGTATTTTGCAACTGCATAGGGTAGTGAAATGCACATTCAGACTTGAGGGGATTATGAGTGAAATTTTGTGTGTGTCATAGTCATGACAGAAGTCAATGGTGTTTGATTCCCCTCTCCCCACAAATTCATATTTCTTGTCATTCTGGTCTATGTGCTTGTAAGCAAGTCTACTTTGTGAATTTTTACAAATTTGGGTCTCTATATGTTCAGTATAGTAGATTGTGAGTTTTTAAGTGGTTTAAAATATTAGATAAATATAATTAGTTGGTTTCAAATTCTGTTTCTTGTAAAATAAAGAATATTAAATTTCTCATAATATTTCTTATAGCAAATAACTTAACGTATCCTGGGACTTTTCTTTTTTCAATTTAAAATTATGACTTTTCTGTTTTTTGCCTTTAGAGACAATGCGGCTAAGTTGCAGGTTTTCTCTGCATTTCCACACTGTAGCTGACAGCTCCATTTACAGTTTTAATTTCCCAGTTCAACAGTCTGAGTTTAAAACATTAGTTAGATTGCAAAATACAGTGTGGCCAACTCTGGCATGTAATATGATTTTTCCCCTGCTATAAGTAACATCATGATGACATGAAAAATTCTGGGGTTTATACAATTTGGGGGAAGGTGTGTCCCCATCCCACAAAGCCCTACAGTCAAGGGGATGGATCTGAACTCAGCTCTTAGGAGGAGACTATTTATAATTTTGCCGGAATAAATGCCAGAAAGAATCATGACCAGCAGAGAGATTTTTCTCCATCACACTCAACTGCCTTCTGATTTTCCATCTCCATTTTCTAATATTCATCTCTCATATTAATTCCTTGTTTATCAGTTAAACAGAGTGTTCGCAGAACAGACCTGAGCAGAGCACGCCTGCATCTTCATGATGCCCACAGTTATGCTGCCCCCAGCCCCGGGAAGGACATTCTGAGAGAGTGGCTTCGGTTCCAGAGCACTTCAACTCGTCCAGCCAGATCTGCCCTGATCCTTGCCCATAATGAGCAGAGACAGTTGCACTGATGGCATGTCCACATCCCAGTTGTTTGCAAACGATACTGGCATCTGATAGGTCCCAGGAATTATCACAGACTGTCCCCCAGGTGCCATTGTAAGAAATCTCCATTCTCCCAGCACAGTGATCAGTCCCATTCACCAGTCTGACCTGTTGGCTTCCTGTAAGGAAAAGTCTTTCAATGTAAGCCGTTCAGCATTTTTTAAAACCAAGCTACTTTTTAGTTACTATTATTATTATTATTATTTTCTTTATTTATTTGCATTACAGTACTGCTTTGGGGCCCCAATCAAGACTGGACTCCATAGTGCTAGATATTTGCTAAACACACAGTCTCTATCCTGAACATCTTACAATCTAGATAGACAAGACAGACAAAGGGTAGGGGAAAGTATTAATAACCCCATTTTACAGATGGGGAACTGAGACAAAGATAGATTAAGATCCAGATTTTTAAAAGGTATTTAGGCATTGTTCCATTTTGCATTGCAACAACTAAGTGATTTAGGACGCTAAGTTACATTATCAAAAGTGATAGATATTTAGGAGTCAAATGGCACTTGAGCTCCTAAGAGCCATATCCTCAGAGGTATTTAGGTGCTTAACTCCTACTGATTTCACTGTGAGTTAGGTGTCTAAATTGCTTTAAAGATCTAAGTGCCCAAGTCACTTTTGAAAATGAGTCTTAGGCTCCCTACTCAGTTAAGCATTGAAACAAGGAGCAAAGCACCACCTAAAAATATTTAAAAACGTGGACCTAACTTATTTGTCCAAGGTGAATAGAAAACCTATAGCAAAGCTGGAAATGGAAACTAGATCTTGGGAACCTCAAGGCAGTCCTTTAACAACAGCCACCATCCTGCTCCCATGGTGAAAGTGATAGATGGAAATATGTCAGTGGCTAGTAAAAGCCTAAACATGGACCTTAATTTTAGGCATCCATTTTTGACCATAGTATCTAAACTCCTTGATAAGTCAGCTTTGGTCTTGGTGCTATTCTTGTCATTAATACCCCCCTTCTCATGGAAAATGAATAATGAGAAATCAATGGGACACTTAAAAAAATTAATCACAATTAATTTTTTTGAGTTAATCACATGCAGTAACTGGATTAATCGACAGACCTAGTAATTATGAATGGGAAATCCTCATCTAGTGGGTGTAATTTTAGTGTTGTCCCGCAGAGATCAGTTTTTGGTACTACGATATTTAAACATTTTTATCAATTGCATGGAAGAAAATATAAAGTTTGCAGATGATGCAAAAATTGTGGGAGTGGTTAATAATGAAGAAGCCAAGCCACTGATACAGACCAATCTGGATCTCATAGTAAAGTGGGTGGAAGCAAGCAATATGTGTTTTAATAAGGCTAATTGTAAACGTATATATCTAGGAACAAATAATGTAGGCCTTCTTTATAGGATGGGCTACTCTATCCTGGGAAGCAGTGACTCTGAAAAAGATTTTGGAGGTAGTAATGGATAAACAGCTGAACATAAGCTCCCAGTGCAACAGGGGGGCCAAAAGGGCATTGCCATCCTTGGATAAACAGAGGAATTTCATGTAGGAGTAGAGAGGTTATTTTACCACTATATTTGGCACTGGAGTGATAGCAGCTGGAATACTATGTCCAGTTTTGGTGTCTACAATTAAAGAAGGATGTTGATAAAATGAATAGTTCAAAGAAGAGCCACAGAATTATTAAAGGACTGGAAAATGTGCCTCTAGTGATAAACTAAAAGTCCTATGTCCTTTTTTTTAATAAGTGATCAGACTAGAGATCACAATGGTCCTTTCTGGCCTTGTAATCGATGATTTATTTTCCAGTTAATCAGGTTCAATAGAGAATTCATTGTCCACACCTGAGCAGAGAATTCCTACATCTTCATAGTGATGACAGTTATGTTGATCCCATCCTCTGGAAGGACATTCCCAGAGCTTGGATTCATTCCCGGAGCAGTTCAAATCATCTAGCCAGATCTTCCCTGATCCTTCCCCATAATGTCCAGAGAGATTTGAAAGAAGAGTGTGTCCACATCCAAGCTGTTTGCAAACAATATTGGAATCTGATAGGTCCCAGAAATCATCACAGACTGTTCCCCACATGCCATCATTATAGACTTCCACTCTCCCAGAGCAGCGATCTGCCCCATTCACCAGTCTGAGCTGCTTGCTTCCTGTAGGGATAAATCTCTGTTGTTAATATGTCATATTCCTATTGAACAAGAAGTCAGTGTTTGCAAGTTATCAGAAATAAAACAATTAATCAAGCTGACATCCTTGGTAATTCTTGATGGTGCTCTCTCAGGAATGGAGATTTTGAAGTGCAGCAAAGGAGCTATGTCCTAAACACACTATATATTTCCAAATGTCAAAAGTCTTGTTGTTCCTCTTTTAGATTTTAGAGTTTATAACTAAGGTGTACTATATGCCCATGAAGAAAAGGAGTACTTGTGGCACCTTAGAGACTAACAAATTAGTCTCTAAGGTGCCACAAGTACTCCTTTTCTTTTTGCGAATACAGACTAACACCGCTGCTACTCTGAAACCTGTCTTTATGCCCATGGGTTCTGTGCCAGAAATTTATGACATTTAAATATTTTCCCCTTCTATACTGTCATGATGAGGTTCAACAAGGACAAGTGCAGAGTCCTGCACTTAGGACGGAAGAATCCCGTGCACCGCTACAGACTACGGACCGAATGACTAGGCAGCAATTCTGCAGAAAAGGACCTAGAGGTTACAGTGGACAAGAAGGTTTCAGAGTAGCAGCCGTGTTAGTCTGTATTCGCAAAAAGAAAAGGAGTACCCGTGGCACCTTAGAGACTAACAAATTTATTAGAGCATAAGCTTTCGTGAGCTACAGCTCACTTCATTGGATGCATTTGGTGGAAAAAGCAGAGGAGAGATTTATACACACACACACACACACACACACACACACAGAGAACATGAAACAATGGGTTTATCATACACACTGTAAGGAGAGTGATCACTTAAGATAAGCCATCACCAGCAGCGGGGGGGGGAAGGAGGAAAACCTTTCATGGTGACAAGCAAGGTAGGCTAATTCCAGCAGTTAACAAGAATGTCAGAGGAACAGTGAGGGGTGGGGTGGGAGGGAGAAATACCATGGGGAAATAGTTTTACTTTGTGTAATGACTCATCCATTCCCAGTCTCTATTCAAGCCTAAGTTAATTGTATCCAGTTTGCAAATTAATTCCATGAGGTGCTGTCGTCATCATGAATAGGTCGGAGTATGAACAAGAGGCTACTAGGCAGCTCTCCAACACCACTTTCTACAAGCCATTACCCTCTGATCCCACTGAGAGTTACCAAAAGAAGCTACAGCATTTGCTCAAGAAACTCCCTGAAAAAGCACAAGAACAAATCCGCACAGACACACCCCTGGAGCCCCAACCTGGGGTATTCTATCTGCTACCCAAGATCCATAAACATGGAAATCCTGGACGCCCCATCATCTCAGGCATTGGCACTCTGACAGCAGGATTGTCTGGCTATGTAGACTCCCTCCTCAGGCCCTTCGTTACCAGCACTCCCAGCTATCTTCGAGACACCACTGACTTCCTGAGGACACTACAGTCCATTGGTGATTTTCCTAAAAACACCATCCTAGCCACTATGGATGTAGAAGCCCTCTACACCAACATTCCACACAAAGATGGGCTACAAGCCGTCAGGAACAGTATCGCCGATACTGTCACGGCTAACCTGGTGGCTGAACTTTGTGTCTTTGTCCTGACCCATAACTATTTCACATTTGGTGACAATGTATACCTTCAAATCAGCGGCACTGCGATGGGTACCCGCATGGCCCCACAGTATGCCAACATTTTTATGGCTGACTTAGAACAACGCTTCCTCAGCTCTCATCCCCTAATGCCCCTACTCTATTGGCGCTACATTGATGACATCTTCATCATCTGGACCCATGGAAAAGAAGCTCTTGAGGAATTCCACCATGATTTCAACAATTTCCATCCCACCATCAACCTCAGCCTGGACCAGTCCGCACAAGAGATCCACTTCCTGGACACTACGGTGCTAATAAGCGATGGTCACATAAACACCACCCTATATCGGAAACCTACTGACCGCTATTCCTACCTATATGCCTCTAGCTTTCATCCAGATCATACCACTCGATCCATTGTCTACAGCCAAGCGCTACGATATAACCGCATTTGCTCCAACCCCTCAGACAGAGACAAACACCTACAAGATCTCTATCATGCATTCCTACAACTACAATACCCACCTGCTGAAGTGAAGAAACAGATTGACAGAGCCAGAAGAGTACCCAGAAGTCACCTACTACAGGACAGGCCCAACAAAGAAAACAACAGAACGCCACTAGCCATCACCTTCAGCCCCCAACTAAAACCTCTCCAACGCATCATCAAGGATCTACAATCTATCCTGAAGGACGACCCATCACTCTCACAGATCTTGGGAGACAAACCAGTCCTTGCTTACAGACAGCCCCCCAATCTGAAGCAAATACTCACCAGCAACCACACACCACACAACAGAACCACTAACCCAGGAACCTATCCTTGCAACAAAGCCCGTTGCCAACTCTGTCCACATATCTATTCAGGGGATACCATCATAGGGCCTAATCACATCAGCCACACTATCAGAGGCTCGTTCACCTGCGCATCTACCAATGTGATCTATGCCATCATGTGCCAGCAATGCCCCTCTGCCATGTACATTGGCCAAACTGGACAGTCTCTACGTAAAAGAATGAATGGACACAAATCAGACGTCAAGAATTATAACATTTAAAAACCAGTTGGAGAACACTTCAATCTCTCTGGTCACTCGATCACAGACCTAAGAGTGGCTATACTTCAACAAAAAAGCTTCAAAAACAGACTCCAACGAGAGACTGCTGAATTGGAATTAATTTGCAAACTGGATACAATTAATTTAGGCTTGAATAGAGACTGGGAATGGATGAGTCATTACACAAAGTAAAACTATTTCCCCATGTTATTTCTCCCCCCCCCCACTGTTCCTCAGATATTCTTGTTAACTGCTGGAAATAGCCTACCTTGCTTGTCACCATGAAAGGTTTTCCTCCTCCCCCCCCCCCCCACGCTGCTGGTGATGGCTTATCTTAAGTGATCACTCTCCTTACAGTGTGTATGATAACCCCATTGTTTCATGTTCTCTGTGTGTGTGTGTGTATATAAATCTCTCCTCTGCTTTTTCCACCAAATGCATCCGATGAAGTGAGCTGTAGCTCACGAAAGCTTATGCTCTAATAAATTTGTTAGTCTCTAAGGTGCCACGGGTACTCCTTTTCTTTTAGTGGACAAGAAGCTGGATATGAGTCAACAGTGTGCCCTTGTTGCCAAGAAGGCCAATGGCATTTTAGGATGTATAAATATGGGCATTGCCAGCAGATCGAGTGACATGATCATTCCCCTCTATTCGACATTGGTGAGACCTCATCTGGAGTACTATGTCCAGTTTTGGGCCCCACACTACAAGAAGGATGTGAAAAAATTGGAAAATGTCCAGTGGAGGGCAACAAAATTGATTAGGGGACTGGAACATATGACTTATACGGAGAGGCTGAGGGAACTGGGATTGTTTAGTCTGCGGAAGAGAAGAATGAGGGGGGATTTGATAGCTGTTTTCAACTACCTGAAAGGGGGTTCCAAAGAGGATGGATCTAGGCTGCTCTCAGTGATAGCAGATGACAGAACGAAGAGTAACGGTCTCAAGTTGCAGTGCGGGAAGTTTAGGTTGGATATTAGGAAAAACTTTTTCACTAGGCGGGTGGTGAAACACTGGAATGCGTTACCTAGGGAGATGGTGGAATCTCCTTCCTTAGTAGTTTTTAAGGTCAGGCTTGACAAAGCCCTGGCTGGGATGATTTAGTTGGGGATTGGTCCTGCTTTGAGCAGGGGATTGGACTAGATGACCTCCTGAGGTCCCTTCCAACCCTGATACTCTATGATTCTATGCAGTTTGTGATTCTGGGAATCTGCCATTGAACAAGTCCACCATGAATTTTTACAAAATTGTTTCTTGATATGTCCAGAACAGTGGAATAAGTGTTTCCAAATGGTATTAAGCTATTTAAGTATCATAAAACAGTCTCATATTTTTTTCTTGTAATTTTTTTTTAAATTCTTAATTTTTTTGGATGACAGAAACCTTAATAATTATTATAATATTATGTGCCATGTTTTTTCCCTTTTAAAAAATCTAATATTATGGCTTTTCAACTATTTTGCCTCAACAGACAACCGGCTTTAGTCTTTTCATTTTCTTCACATCTCTACCCTGGAGCTGCCGGCACATCATGCTTGCTTCCCCACACATCACAGAGGCTTTTGCTCTTTCGTCACACTGACTCCCCATACCAACATGCTGAACAATTCAGAATGAACTATGTTCTGGAGTGTTGGGAAATACACAGACTAACACTCATATAGCTTCCAACACTTATGCAGCTCCATGTGTGACATTTTACATAGATTATCTAATGAATTGAATAGCATATTTGCAAATAATTTTTATATTACACACACAAGTACACAAACTATGTTAAAAGACCATTATTAAAGTTCCAAAGTCAAGCATTCAAAAGTTAGGAAATGCCAGACTTAAGATGCAATATTAATTTGCCCTCCTATGCATATGCATTAAGATACTGTCTTTAATTACATGATTACATGCTATTATTTCACCAGGACCGCTGCCTCATTCAGTGCACAGCATGGATAGCGTTAAGGGAATGAGTCAGGATTATGTAGTGAAGGAGGCTGTTGTCTGCAGGATCCCTGTCTGATTTCCTGCAGAAATTGGAAGGTGTGATGTGGACAAGGCAGGAGGCAACAGGGACAGAAAGGATAGTCGTTTGGTTCATGCATAAAGGACTGGAGCTTCTTCTGTCTTCACAAACTGCCTCCAGCCCATTCCAAAATCTTGTCACTTGCAGAAAAAAAACAAGAGTTGGTGATACTGTTATTTCTTTTTGCGAATACAGACTAACACGGCTGCTACTCTGAAACCTGTTATTACTGTAGACAACAGAGATTAGGGCTTTATTGTTCTAGGCACTAAACAAAAATATAGTAACAGATGGTGTCTGCTCTGAAGAGTTTACAATCAAAATAGATGATACAGACAAAGATTGGGAAGGGCAATAAAGGCAGAGAGAGGTGCTCAAGGTACAAACAAGTGTTCAGTGCCTTTGAAAAATTAAGGCCTAGATGTTTGAATTATTCAACCCCCTAAAATGTGTGGGCATTGAATAGCTTGCAAATGATGGTCTTGATCTCTGTGGTGGTCTCTCACAGACAAGTTGGGAGGGAGGCAGGTCCTCTCAGAAGTCCAGAGAGGCCCAGGCCACTTCCAGCTTTTGAGGCACCTAGCCATAATAAAAATAAAAAATGATGACACATGAAAACAAAATAAGGCACCAAAAAAAGAGTGACACTTAATATAGATTTTTTTTTATTTAACAAATGCTTTTCTAGCCCTTTTCTGTGCAAATGCACTAATTACTGAGGAAAACAAGTTGTGACATGCCAAAAAATTAACGTGTCTAAATTTGAGGCCCCCTTTGAGCTTGAAGCCCAGGCCAAATGGCCCTCCTGGACCCCCCTCTAGCTCACTACTGGTAGACCATAGGTAACAGTTTTATAGGGGAGAGCTCCAGCTCCTGAGGCAGGGTGAAGCACAACAGTCTTTAACCCACAGCCACCTGGCTGGGGCAGACAGCTACAAACCGTCTATGCAGGAACTCTGACTCCCTCCGGGTTGGGCAGAGCCACAAGAAGTTAGGACTCTGTCTTATATTCAAGGCAGAGCTGTAACAGTCTGTAAGTCCAGACCCTCAAACAGGGTGGGCTGGCAAACAGAACTCAGGCAGGGTGAGCACCAAAGCAGGCCTCTTGGCCTAAGGAATGGAAAGACTGCCGCCCTGGGGATGGGAAGGCTGAGGGTAGGGGGACACAGGCCCCGCCCCACTACACCGCATCCAAGCCCTGGTGAAGATTAATTTATTAAAATGTGTCAGACATTCAGATACTAAAGCAATTAGTGTCAGAGAAAAGTTCTTGACAGATTTGATAATACTATATTCAATGGAGAGTTTTGTTGGTTTGC
Source organism: Dermochelys coriacea (assembly GCF_009764565.3). NCBI lineage: Eukaryota > Metazoa > Chordata > Testudines > Dermochelyidae > Dermochelys > Dermochelys coriacea. Next base: position 146,026 of record NC_050071.1, on the reverse strand, counting down.
AATAAATATGGCCAGGGAGACCACTGAACAATGAGTATAAAGAGAAATAACCAAGCAGCAGTCTAATCCTGTGCATTGAAAGAGAAAGGTTCCAGAAGCAAAAGTATTATGGGATTATATAACAAAAAGATATCATAATGCATATGCATAAGAAGGCAACAGTAAGTTTGCGCCATCAACCTTAATTTTGGAATTTCCTAACAGGCAGGTAGATTTTCCAAATTTAATTTAATGTAATGGGTCATATTCTTGAAACATGCACATTTGCAAGTTTCACGAATATGACCATTAAATTAAAGTTAACCCTAACCTCTTCCATAACTCCTAGAGCTATTATTGATTGTACATGCAGCTTTTTCAAATAGATCATGATCTTCAAAAGGTAGAAGTACTAGGGGTATTTATTTTATTAATCTGATAAATTCTACCTCTATAATATGGAGGATTAAAGCAGGAAAAAAACCAAGCAAAGGCATCAAGGGCCAGATTTTAAGAAGGCAAGTAGGCACCTAAAAATGCAGGCAGGTGCCTAATGGGATTTTCAAAAGCATCTCTAGGTGTATCTCCCTCCTTAGGCTCCTAAATGCCTTTGGAAATCTGGCCCTAATTAATTTCTCCTCTCTACATCCTAGGTCTGCTAGCATTCCTCATTCCAAACCTGGACCACACCACTCTATTCCAGTCCGAGGTTTCCATACATTTCTATCAGTGCACTTCAATCCCGATCTATAGCACCCATTGCTGTTCTAGCCCATTTGCCTCTCCTAGGCAAAAATTGCCATTTGTGAAGAATTAAGTGGTGAAATCTGTGGTTTCGATCAATGGGGATTCTGGTGAAAGACTCACCAGACTCTTGATTTCTGAGTCAAACCTGGGTTTGAACACTACTCTCAGGATCTGAAAGACAAGTTATCAAGAATTGTGACCAGTAGGGAGATTCTCCTTTATCATTACCAGCAGCCTTCTCATATTGTTGCCTTTGTGTTTGTTAACATTCATGCATATTAATTCCCTATTAATCAGGTTAAACAGGGCATTTGCAGAACAGACCTGAACAGAGAACTCCTGCATCTTCTTTGTGTCCACAGTTGTGATGGCCCCATCCTCTGGAAGGACATACCCAGAGATAGGATTCATTTCCAGAGCAGTTCAATTCATCCAGCCAGATCTGTCCTGATCCTTCCCCATAATGAGCAGCAGTTACATTGACGGAATGTCCACATCCCAATTGTTTGCAAACAACATTGGCATCTGATAGGTCCCAGGAATCATCACAGACTGTCCCCCAGGTGCCTCTGTAATTTACCTCCACTCTCCCTTCACAATGGTCTGCTCCATTTATGAGTCTGACTTGCTTGCTCCCTGTTAAAATAAATTTCAGCTGTTAATAGATTCCATTACTGTTGAAAAATGAGGATGTTCCAGAAATTCAACAACTAAGAAAATAATGCTGACATCCTTAGCAATTCTTGACTGTGTTTTCTCAGACTTGGACATAACAGAATGTTACACAGGTTTCAGAGTAGCAGCCGTGTTAGTCTGTATTCGCAAAAAGAAAAGGAGTACTTGTGGCACCTTAGAGACTAACAAATTTATTAGAGCATAAGCTTTCGTGAGCTACAGCTCACTTCATCGGATGCATTCGATGAAGTGAGCTGTAGCTCATGAAAGCTTATGCTCTAATAAATTTGTTAGTCTCTAAGGTGCCACAAGTACTCCTTTTCTTTTTGAGAAAGTTACACAGGATCTCACCTCCAACATACTTCATAGTTTTCAATCCTCTCAGGGCCTGTTCTTTATTTAGACTTAGAAGGATGTTTATTTGTCATGGCTGTGGTTTCTTTGACAAAACCTGTGACTTTTATATTCCCACCTTGACTCTCATAAATAGTCAAGCGCTGTGTCATTGTTGCTAGCCTAATGCTCAGCATGTGCAAAGGATAAATATAGTGCAGTGGTTCCCAAACTTTAACAGCCCGCGAACCCCTTTCACTAAATTGTGAAATCTCGTGAACCCCCTCCTAAAAATGAATGTTTCCAGGGATTTAAATTTCAATTTCCTCAATGTGATGCAATGTGAAGCAAAGCACTTGCTTTGCTCTGCACAACTCTTGGAAGTCCGGAACCAGTGGAGAAGATAAAGTCTCAGGTTTGGTTTAGCATCAAGTCTGTTTCTGTATTTGGTTTTCAGATGTGCATATGAGGAAAACTCTTTCTTGCATAAGTATGTTGTTGAAAATGGTAACAAAACTGCAGCAGCTTTTTCTGCCAGAAGGGAAAAACTCATTTCTTCGTTTCTTGAACTCAGCCAAAAGTTGATCAATGACAGATTTCCGAAACTCCTTTTCAGTTCGTAATCACAGGAGATCTCAATTAATTTCTCTTTTTCCTCAGTATTCAATATCTGCACTTCGGGCTGCTGGCTCCCCCACTGACAGGGGCTGGGCTCGGGCTGCCAGCCCCAACTGCCCGGCCCCACACTCCCTGGGGCTCGGGCTGCCTGTCCTGCAACAGCGTCCCACCTGCTGCCTCCAATACCCAGGGTCCTCTGGCTACAATTAATGAAATTTTTGTGGCGAACCCCCTGTATCGTTCTGCGAACCCCCAGGGGTTCGTGAACCCCAGTTTGGGAACCACTGATATAGGGCAACTAGGATGTGAGTAGGTTTCAGAGTAGCAGCCGTGTTAGTCTGTATTCGCAAAAAGAATTCGTGAGCTACAGCACCGATGAAATGCATCCGATGAAGTGAGCTGTAGCTCACGAAAGCTTATGCTCTAATAAATTTGTTAGTCTCTAAGGTGCCACAAGTACTCCTTTTCTTTTTAGGATGTGAGTAGATATTGATTAACTTGTTGCTCTCTACGTCCTTGCTTCTACTAACACATATCTGTCTAGACCCGCAGGACTCCTGCTATTTAACATCTCAGCCATCGTAAAGCTTTAGTCCAGTGTCTGTCTTTCACAGAAATTGCCATTGGTGGTAAAATCTGTGGCATGAACAGTGGGGATTAAAGAAAGAGCCACTTCTGAGCCAAACATCAATTTGAACTTCTCCCTCAGGAGTCGCAAGATTACTTATCGTTCCACAGGATTGAATGCCAGAAAAAATCATGAATCCCACATGGAAATGATCCTTTATCATACTCAGCTACCTTTTCATTTTGTTGCTGCATTTTATTTTATTTTATTTATTTAAATATTTATAATACAATTTATTTTTTTAAATTTTATGTTATGCTTTATATTTTATTTATTTAAATATAATTCTATTAGTTAAATTCACCTCTATCAATACTCTATTGTTTGAGTTAAAATAGAGCACTTGCACAACCTACCTGAACAGATAACTCCTGCATCATTGGCGTGTCCACAGTTATGCTGACCCCATCCCTTGGAAGGACAGGCCCAGAGACTGGATTCAGTTCCAGAGCAGTTCACATTGTCCAGCCAGATCTGCCCAGTTCCTTCCTCATAATGAGCAGAGACAGTTGCATTGATGGCGTGTCCACATCCCAGTTGATTGCAAATGACATTGGAGTCAAATAGATCCCAGGAATCATCACAGACTGTTCCCCAGATGCCATTGTAATAAATTTCTACTCTCCCAGAGCATTGATCTGCACCATTTACCAGTTTGATCTGCTTGTGTTCTGTAAAGATAAATGCCAGCTATTAATGTGTCATTATTATAGAACTGGAGGATGTCTATAAGATTTCAAAAATAAAATGGCAGAGTAAGAGACACTGACCTTGTCAGCAATTCCTTACTGTGCTATCTCAGATATGGAGATTGCTATTCAGGGACTCATCTCCATCAGAAGTTGTATTTCTTTACCCTTTTAGGGCCTGTTCATCTTTCAGACTTTGACAAGGCTTAAAAGTGACGCTATGTGTTTGTTACGGACATGACTTCTGGGACAAAATCTATGATATTTTTCCCCATAAATAATGCTCTGTCATTCTGGGCATCCTGATACTGAGCAAGACTTAGTCATGAATATTTGAATTTTGGCGCTCCACCTGTTCAGTGCAGTGTGGTAAGTGATTTTTAAAATTTTTAGACTGTTAGTTAATATGTTGCTTTAAACCATTTTTCTTGTCAAAATAAAAAGTTACCATCTCATAATTTACCAAAACAATGACTTTTCCTTTTCCTTTGTTTTTTTTGACAAAAATTATTACTTTTGTATATTAATGATTCCAAACATTTAGCCTTAGTTACAAATTTTCTTTACATCTCCATACTGCAACTGCTTGCATACCAAATTGGTATTATTGGTATCCCACAAGTTATCTGGGACATTGCCTACACGTCATGAACGGAAATATCGACTCTCTCAGCACATGGATTATGTTAGTTAAACTCTCTCCGCAGTTCAGAATCACTTATGCTCTGGAACGATGTTATCCACTGAATAAAACCCACTGCCATATTTTAGAAAGTAGGAGTTCTATAACAAGTATGAAATTATAAATGGTTAAACAAGAGCTTGTAGTACTCTATGCACTGCATTACTAAAAGGAACAGCCTGTGTTCAAGGTATTACTGACAAATTTATGCCCTATTCTTAAACAACTGTTACTAGAACATCACCATCATGATGTTTTTTTTTTAAATTAAGAACAAAAAAGGAGACATTTGGTACGGAAGTTAATAGGGGAACTTAAGCTTCCAGTTTGGCATTCTGCAGCTGTCATATATTTTTTGTTGCTACAGAGTATGAGGACTGACATATCTTTGGCAGGGAGTAGACCTAATCTTACATGTTTTGTTATGTGCTATTTTGGTCTTGCTTAAGAGGAGTCTAGATTTACATGGGTGGTTTAAGATCTATGTACCCGAGTATGCATAGTTATTCTTGGGGGTGTGCATGCCTTTTCATGTTTTTAAATCTAGAATTACTTTTAAATTATTATTTGCATTCTGTTGGCTCAGTAATAGGTGTGGGCAGGAAACCATTTTCCACAAAATATTTCAAGATTTTGAAAATTTTCCTTTTCTATGTTGGGATGAAACTGAAACCTTTTGAAGGTTTTCATGAAAAATCAGAGCGAGAGTGAGCGCACAAGAGAAAATAGCCCCAGAACAGCCAATAGCCTGATAGTTTGGGTGCCCTCTGGGCATGTTGGTGGTCCAGATTCAAGTCCCTTGTCCAACAAATATTTCATTATTTAATAGAAAGTGGGAAAGCTCCAGCAGGAGAGATGAAAAAAGCCAGTAACAAGGTGATTAGGATGTACCTGGGATGTGGGTGATTGTGGTCCAAGACCTGTGTCTGAATCAAAATTGGAAATTGGAAATTCTGGGGCGAGTGCACTCTCTCTGCACATAAATCCATTATGCACTGGAGAAATCATTTAGTTGAAACTGCTGTTTTCCCACAACCAGTTTCAGTTTCAACAAATTGGTATTTTCTGGAGAGAGGGTTTTTTTTTTTAAAATGTACAACCAGCAGCCTATCTTGGAGTTTATATTCAATTTTTGAGTCTGTAATTACACTGTTTTGGACATATGTAAGCAGGTACATTCTCCATTTCTATAATCTTTTTAATACTTTTACAATAGAGACAGAAACATAAAAATGAGAAGTCTAAGAAAGCACTTTTGTTAGAAACCCACACAGCTAATGGTATACAGAAATGATGGTTGGTTGGGTGTTTTAACTCTGCATTACTGCACCTTATCAAATTTAGATTCCTTATGTAACCTTAATTCTGAATTTCCTGGGTTTGAAATACTTAAGTTTGTGATAATTACAGATTTTTACATTTAATTTACTGATCTGTACTCTCAACCTGAACTCTGCTTAAACAGTGAAAATGGGGTAGGTTCAGAAGCTAAAATAGGGAAAGAACAAGTTAAAAGTTACTTAGACAACTTAGATGTCTTCAAGTCACCAGGGCCTGATGAAACGCATCCTAGAATACTCAAGGATCTGACTGAGCAGATATCTGAGCCATTAGCTATTATCTTTGAAAAGACAGGTGAGATTCCAGAAGACTGGAAAAGAGCACATATAGTGCCTATCTATAAAAAGGGAAATAAAGGCAACCCAGGAAATTACAGACCAGCCAGCTTAACTTCTGTACCAGGTAAGATAATGGAGCAAATCATTAAGGAATCAATTTGCAAACATCTAGAAGATAATAAGGTGATAAGTAATAGCATGGATTTGTCAAGAACAAATCATGTCAAACCAACCTGATAGCTTTTTTTGACAGGGTAACAAGCCTTGTGGATAGGGAGGAAGTGGTAGATGTGGTATATCTAGATTTTAGTAAAACTTTTGATACAGTCTCGCATGACCTTCTCATTAAGAAACTAGGGAAGTACAGCCTAGATGGAGCTACTATAAGGTGGTTGCAGAATTCGTTGGAAAACCGCTCCCAGAGAGTAGTTATCAGTGGTTCACAGTCATGCTGGAAGGGAATAATGAGTAGGGTCCAGCAGGGATCAGTTCTGGGTCTGGTTCTTTTCAATGTCTTCATCAATGATTTAGATCATGGCATAGAGAGTACCCTTATAAAGTTTGCAGATGATACCAAGCTGGAAGGGGTTGCAAATGCTTTGGAGCATAGGTTGAAAATTCAAAATGATCTGGACAAACTGGAGACATGGTCTGAAGTAAATAGGATGAAATTCAGTAAGGACAAATGCAAAGTACTCCACTTAAACGGAACAATCAGTTGCACACGTTACAAAATGGGAAATGACTGCCTAGGAAGCAGTCCTGCGGAAAGGGATCTAGGGGTCATAGTGGATCACAAGCTAAATATGAGTCAACAATGTAACACTGTTGCAAAAAAAAGCAAACATCATTCTGGGGTGTATTAGTAGGAGTGTTGTAAGCAAGACATAAGTAATTCTTCCACTCTTCTCCGCGCTGATTAGGCCTCCACTGCAGTATTCGCAAAAAGAAAAGGAGTACTTGTGGCACCTTAGAGACTAACAAATTTATTAGAGCATAAGCTTTCGTGAGCTACAGCTCACTTCATCGGATGCAAATAGCTCACGAAAGCTTATGCTCTAATAAATTTGTTAGTCTCTAAGGTGCCACAAGTACTCCTTTTCTTTTTGCGAATACAGACTAACACGGCTGCTACTCTGAAAACTGCAGTATTGTGTCCAGTTCTGGGCACAACATTTCAGTAAAGATGTGGACAAATTGAAGAAAGTCCAGAGAAGAGCAGCAAAAATGATTAAAGGTCTGGAAAATATGACCTATGAGGGAAGATTGAAGTAACTGGGTTTGTTTAGTCTGGAAAAGAGAAGGTTGAGAGGGGACATGATAACAATTTTCAAGTACCTAAAAGGTTGTTACAAGGAGGAGGGAGAAAAATTATTCTCCTTAAATTCTGAGAATAGGACAAGAAGCAAGGGGCTTAAATTGCAGCAAGAGAGGCTTAGGTTGGACACTAGGAAAAACTTCCTAACTGTCAGGGTGGTAAAGCACTGTAATAAATTGCCTAGGGAGGTTGTGGAATCTCTATCTTTGGAGATTTTTAAGAGCAGGTTAGACAAACGCCTGTCATGGATGGTCTAGATCAGGAGTGGCCAACCTGAGCCTGAGAAGGAGCCAGAATTTACTAATGTACATTGCCAAAGAGCCACGGTAATATGTCAGCAGCCCCCCATCAGCTCCCTCACCCCCACCGCTCCCAGAGCTTCCCACCCACTGGCAGTCCCGCCGATCAGCACCTCCCTCTCCCTCCCCACACCTCCCGATCAGCTGTTTTGTGGCATGCAGGAGGCTCGGGGGGAGGGAGGGGGAAGGAGCAAGGGCACTGCAGGCTCAGGGGAGGAGGCAGGAAGGGGGGCAGGGCCAGGGGTTGATCAGTGAGCACCCTCTGGCACATTGGAAAGTTGGTGCCTGTAGCTCCAGCCCCAGAGTCAGTGCCTAGACAAGGAGCTGCATATTAACTTCTGAAGAGCCGCATGTGGTTCCGGAGCCACAAGTTGGCCACCCTGGTCTAGATGGTGCTGGTCCTGCCATGAGTGCAGGGGACTGGACTTGATGGCCCCTCGAGGTCCTTTCCAGTGCTATGATTCTATGATTTTCTTTTTTCTTGGAACTTCCTTTGAAAAATACTATTATTTATTAAACATTTCATACAAGAATATGAAACAAGAGAATGCTACCATTCAGTATATATAATGATTTGAAGATTTATATATCAACTTTAATAATTATTTATTTCAACTTCTAAAGGTAGATTCACTGGTACACCCGACTAGTAAAAGCAGTCAGGGCAGGGAAGCTAGATTTACAGCTGCTTTGTACCTCAAGAGCAGAACAAAGCAGCCAAAGTGTATTAGTGAATCTGGACTCTAATTTTCAGCTGACTTATTAGTCCAAAGGGCTATGTTTTGGAAACTGGTTCTACATGAAAGGGAGTCCATGGGCCCCAATATCACTGCACTTTAAGGGATCTATGCTTCTGCCTCATTTCTCTTGGCAGTGTTGATAATAGTGTGCAGTGGGTCCAAGGTAGCAATGCCATGGGAAGCCTTTCAAGCATAGATTAGAGCATGTGGAACCAAATCTTTAAAGAGCACTAGCAGTTGTAGTCAAGTAATGTACCACTGAGAACTCTTGAAACATGTGCCCATTTTACCTTATATCAATGACTCATCTACAACTAACAGAAATTGTTGCATGCAGTTTAGGTGTATAAGCAGAGCAGTGACTGATTGAGTCACCACTGATGCTGCCATGATTCCAATAAAGAATTACATGAGCTGTTGATTTGAGCCTATCTGTAGCATATATATTCACAACAATTAGATAAAAGAAACATTAATAACTTAGCTTAATTATAACCTAATTTCTTGAAATATAGTGTATGCACAAAATTTTAATAAATTTTAACTGTATGGAGAGTTTGAAGAATCTGTTTTATTCCATTATTAAAATCATTTGGGACAAAAAGACACATTTTTAAAAATTAGTACTTTAACGCAAAATGGATATTTTAACTCAAAAACTGGAATTACTTGTGATTTCCAGAAAATTAAGTTTATACTCATAGAATAAATGTAGTAACTCTGGGGAGGGTGTGATGTAGTTTTTTACATAACAAAGAGGTTGAATGCCTGCTTTAAGTGCAAAACAGAATTCATCCTTAACTATGAAACTGTGATTGGTGCATTCATAATTCGCTTTTACCCCGGTTAAATAGAGCAGAAACAGAGCTAACCTGAGCAGAGCACTCCTGCATCTTCATGATGCCTGCAGTTGTGCTGACCCCATTCCCTGGAAGGACAGGCCCAAAGGTTGGTTTCTGTTCCAGAGCAGTTCACATCATCCAGCCAGATCTCCCTTGATCCTTGCCCATAATGAGCCGAGCCAGGTGCGTTGATGGCATGTCCACAACCCAACTCTTTGCAAACGACATTGGCATCTGACAGGTCCCAGGAATCGTCACAGACTGTCCCCCAGGTGTCTTGGTAATAGATTTCCACCCTGCCGGCACAGTGATCTGCCCCATTCACCAGTCTGATCTGTTTGCTTCCTGTAGGGTTAAATCTCAGCTGTTAATTTGTCATAGGAACAAGATGATGATCATGAGATTTCAGAAGTAAAATAGCTGAGCAAACTATACCAACATCCTCAGCAGCTTCCTACTGTGCTGTGGCAGAGACTGGTTCTCGGCTCCCACGTGGCTCATTCACACTTTGGAGGACTGTAAGTGAGGCAGTATGTTGATAATGCCCATAACCCCTCGGCCAAAATTCAAGACATTTAAAGTTGCTTCCCTGCTCAAATGGCTGCTCTTTGTCATAACAGACAGCCAGCTACTGAGCTAGACTCTTCCATGAATTTAGAAATGTGGCTATCCCTAAGCCTGCTTTCAATTGGGCCCATATGCGGTCAATGTGACTCTTTCCATTCACTTCACAAGGCTTTTGGATCAAAACTGACAGGTCCAGTGCAGTGCTACATTGTTTAATACATTGTTTTAATCTATTATATAAGAATTATAACATAGCTTCAAAAAATGGTTGTGCCATGACTTATTGTTCACATATTGAAAGGATGACTTTTGCATTTTTGCTATGACAAATGTGCAGGATTTGTTGTATGCGTTCTCTGAATCTCCTCATTGTAGCTGCCTGCACACCACCCTGGCATCATTAGTGTTCCACAGGGCACCCAGGATACAGCATTGAACACCACGGAGATAAACCTTGACTCTCCCATCATTCCAACTTTCACCACTCTGAGCAAATCAGACCTGAGTTCTGGAGTGATGTGATTATGTTGAATAGCACTTACTACAGTATACTACAAATTATACGTTCTATATGTATGAAATTATAATTATTAAACAAATGTCCACAGTAGAGAATTTGCTCCACTGATAAAAGAAGCAGCCTCTGTTACCAGGTCACATTTGTATCCAGAATTGGAGAACTGAAAGAGTTAATGAAGTGTAGACCTAATTCTGCAAAGCAATTAAACGTGTGCTTACTTTGCAGAATCGAGACCCAAGACAGGAAATTATACTCTTGAATTGAAGTCTCATTTTATTATTTACTTAATTACATTCTTAAAGCTGGTTGAAATTTTTTAACAGAAAAATTTCCCCAGTAAAATATGTGATTTTGTCAACATTGATTCCCTGCCCCAGCAGGAAAATGTCAATTTCAATGAAATTTCCCAATTTTTCAATGGGAAAGTTAGACAAGAAACATTTAGCTTCAAATGACCATCCTGAAATGTCAAAAATTTTAACACATTCAAACAAAATGTTTAATTTCAATCAATAATGCCAACCAAAAAAAAATCATTCCAACGTTTCTGAATAGAACCTTTTTGGAACTTTTGCTTACATGAAAATTATTGATATTTTATCTTTTTGTCCTGTTTCTGAATGAAAAGAAATACAGAAATATCTGAATTTCCCAAGGGATGGAAATTCCATTTTCTGGACAGTTCTACTGGAAATTCACTATTATGAAGTCCATTTTCGCAAAAGAAACAGACAAAGAAAACCAAAAAACCTGAAGAGCAGTCCTTCTTGGGATGGTTCCTCGTTGAGATGGTAATGGGGAAAATGAGTTACACTCTTGAACTGAAGTGACATTTCATTATTTATAGGGCTGTCAAGTGATTAAAAATTAATCGTAATTAATCGCACTGTTAAACAATAATAGAATACCATTTATTTAAATATTTTGGGTGTTTTCTACATTTTCAAATATATTGATTTCAAGTACAACACAGAAATACAAAGTGTACACTACTCACTTTATATTTATTTTTGATATCAAGTATTTTCACTGTAAAAAAACCCAAAAGAAATAGTATTTTTCAATGCACCTAATACAAGTACTGTAGTGCAATCTCTTTATCAGGAAGGTTGAATTTACAAATGTAGAATTATGTACAAAAAACCTGCATTTAAAAATAAAACAAATGTAAAACTTTAGAGCCCTCAAGTCCACTTAGTCCTACTTCTTGTTCAGCCAATCGCTCAGACAAACAAGTTTGTTTATATTTGCAGGAGATAATGCTGCCCACTTCTTGTTTACAAGTGACAAGTGACAATAGGTGTTGCAAGATATTTAGATGCCAGATGCGCTAAAGATTCATATGTCTCTTCATGCTTCAACCACTATTCCAGGGGACATGTGTCCATGCTGATGATGGGTTCTGCTCGATAACAATCCAAAGCAGTACAGACTGATGCATGTTCATTTTCATGATCTGAGTCAGATGCCACCAGCAGAAGGTTGATTTTCTTTTTGGTGGTTCGGGTTCTGTAGTTTCTGCATCAGAGCATTGCTCTTTTAGGACTTCTGAAAGCATGCTCCACACCCTGTCCCTCTCAGATTTTTGGAAGGCATGTCAGATTCTTAAACCTTAGGTCAAGTGCTGTACTTATCTTTAGAAATCTCACACTGGTACCTTCTTTGTGTTTTGTCAAATCTGCAGTGAAACTGTTCTTAAAATGAACAACATGTGCTGGGTCATCATCCGAGACTGCTATAACATGAAATATATGGCAGAATGCAGGTAAAACAGAGCAGAAGACATACAATTCTCCCCCAAGGAGTTCAATCACAAATTTAATTAACACATTGTTTTTAATGAGCGTGATCAGCATGGAAGCATACCTCTGGAATGGTGGCTGAAGCATGAAGAAGCATACGAATGTTTAGCATATCTGGCATGTAAATATCTTGCAGTGCGGCTACAACAGTACCATATTCTCACTTTCCGGTGACATTGCCAATAAGAGGGCAGCATTATCTCCGGTAAATGTAAACAAATTTGTTTGTCTTAGTGATTGACTGAACAAGAAGTCCAACTGAGTGGACTTATAGGCTTTAAAGTTTTACATTGTTTTGTTTTTGAGTACTGTTACATAACCAAAAAAATCTACATTTGTACATTGCACTTTCATGATAAAGAGATTGCACTTCAGTACTTGTGTGTGGATGAATTGAAAAATACTATTTCTTTACTATTCCTTACAGTACAAATATTTGTAATAAAAATAATATACACTGATTTCATTTACAACACAGGTTTCAGAGTAGCAGCCGTGTTAGTCTGTATTCGCAAAAAGAAAAGGAGTACTTGTGGCACCTTAGAGACTAACAAATTTATTAGAGCATAAGCTTTCGTGAGCTACAGCTCACTTCATCGGATGTGAGTCCCAGTGTCTTGATTAATGTGAACTGTCAGCACTGAAATTATTGAGGTACAAAGGTTAATCACAAGTTAATCAATATCTCCCTACATTTGTACTTGTGCTGCCTGTTCATTGCACAGAGCTAGAGTTAATCAAACTAGTCCAATGGGTGTCCCTACTGTCTCCTACTCCCCAGGAAGACCATGATCCTTTCAGAAATTCATATATGTTGCCAGTGTAGATTGGGAATTGTAGAGGGAAGCTATATCTCTGGAGTTCTCAACTGCAAAATTTAGCATCTACAGTATATAATATAAGTTCATAAGATGGTTAAGTGAGTTTAATTAAACTGTTACCTTCACCTTGTACAGTATGACTTTATGGAAATTAAGGTTGTTTTGCTATAATATTGATTCAACAAATTACAGACAGAAAAGTAAAGTTGGACATATAAGAGTTGACACAGAATATTGAATTTAACATTGGGTGTTGAAATTATCAAGAAATAATAATTCTAAATATTATATCAAATCAGTCTTATTATAAAGAGGTACTCACTTTAATTCTATAATATTCTGGGTAGGCAATTTTGGTATCAGTACTGAGCTATATGTCGATGAAGTGAGCTGTAGCTCACGAAAGCTTATGCTCTAATAAATTTGTTAGTCTCTAAGGTGCCACAAGTACTCCTTTTCTATTTACAACACAGAATACAATATATAGGTCAGGCTTGACAAAGCCCTGGCTGGGATGATTTAGTTGGGGATTGGTCCTGCTTTGAGCAGGGGGTTGGACTAGATGACCTCCTGAGGTCCCTTCCAACACTGATATTCTATGATATATGAAAATGTAGAAAACCATCCAAAATATTTAATAAATTTCAATTGGTATTCTATTATTTAACAGTGCTATTAAAACTGTGATTAATCGCGATGAACTTTTTTGAGTTGTGATTAATTGACAGCTCTAATTATTTACTTATTTAAATTCTTAAATTTCCAGATTTGAATGTACTTTTGGTTGAACAGTTCCATAAAGCTTAATTGACATCCATAGACAGAGGGCCTATAATTACACTCTAAACATTTGAAGAAATAAATAAGTAGTGTAAGTGAAACTGACATATAATAGCCTAATTGGCAAATAGAGAAGATTCTGAACTGGGGACATATAGCTCAGTACTGATACCAAAATTGCCTACCCAGAATATTATAGAATTAAAGTGAGTACCTCTTTATAATAAGACTGATTTGATATAATATTTAGAATAAATATCTGAATATCCTACTCTTCCTGGGGAGTAGGAGACAGTAGGGACACCCATTGGACTAGTTTGATTAACTCTAGCTCTGTGCAATGAACAGGCAGCACAAGTACAAATGTAGGGAGATATTGATTAACTTGTGATTAACCTTTGTACCTCAATAATTTCAGTGCTGACAGTTCACATTAATCAAGACACTGGGACTCACATGCTATTTCTGTTCTGGGGCCCCAGGCAGCTCTGCCAGTGCATTTCTAACCTGAAGCAATCATTCAAGTTAACTACTCAAGTCTTTTGCTTCTCTTGATGAGTGTTTTGTCTTTTTTTAATATTAGGTAATGAAATATGTGAGTAAGTGAATAAGAAAAGAGACACAGTAGACTCCTTCTCACTTCTGACTCATATATGGCTTTGAACTTGCTTCTCAGGATCTGAAAGGCTACAAATACCAAAACATTGTGTGACTAGTAAGGAGATGCTCCTTTATCTTTATCTGCTGCCTTCTTATTTTATTGCTTTAAATTTAATTAATCAAGTTAAAGAGAGCATTCATAAAACTGACCTGAGCAGATAACTCCAGCATCTTCATGATCTCCACAGTTGTGCTGACCCCATTCCCTGAAAGGACAACCCCAGAGATAGGATTCATTCCCAGAGCAATTCACATCATCCAGCCAGATCTTCCCAGATCCTGGCCCGTATCGAGCAGAGCCAGTTGCATTGATGGCGTGTCCACATCTCAGTTGTTTGCAGGCAACGTTGGCATCTGATAGATCCCAGGAATTATCACAGACTGTTCCCCAGGTGCCATTATAATAAATCTCCACTCTCCCAGAGCAGTGATCTGTCCCATTCACCAGTCTAATCTGTTTGTTTTCTGTAGGTATAAATCCCATTTGTTAATATGTCATTTTCTTATCCTACAAAAAGAAACTTTTTGTAAGAATTTAGAAATAAAACATCTGAGCAAATGATAGACATCTTTCTAACTGCTATTCCAGATGTGAAGATGTTTCAGGTTTCCAGATGGGTTCTCATCTCCTGTACACTCTGTAATTCTCAGTCCCTACAGGGCCTATACCTCAGTCAAATTTGAGGGGGGAGAGGGTTATATTTTGTCATGGCCGTGACCTCTGTGACAAAATCCATGATGTTTAAGGTTTAAATTTACTCCCATAAAATGTCATTCTTTTCTCATTCTCAGTAGCCTGCAAGATTCCTCCATGATGTTTTGCAAATTTGTCTCACTATATGCACTGTGTAGTGGAGTAATGGCTTTAAATCCTAGTTGGAAATATTCTTCTGTACACTGCTTTACTGGTCAAAGAGCAAGAGACTCTTTTGTACTTTTATTTCCATTTATCCAAGTGACCATTTTGTAATTCTACATTACATTCTCAGAAAGCAAATATTTGAGATAAGAAGCATATAAATGACTGAAATGCATAACACCTTTTACTAACAAGTTTTACCCTAAGCTTACAAATAATTTTAGTCTCCAAGTGGCTAACAACTTCCTGGTGCAAGTGCTAGAGGAACCAACAAAGGGCCGTGCTCCTCTTGACCTGCTGCTCACAAACAGGGAACAATTGGTAGGGGAAGTAGAAGTGGGTGGTAATCTGAGAAGCAGTGACCATGAGATGGTCGAGTTCAGGATCCTGACAAAAGGAAGAAAAGAGAGCAGCAGAATACAGACCCTGGACTTGAGAAAAGCAGACTTTGACTCCCTCAGGGAACTGATGGGCAGGATCCCCTGGGAGGCTAATATGAGGAGGAAAGGAGTCCAGGAGAGCTGGCTGTATTTTAAAGAAGCCTTATTGAGGGCACAGGAACAAGACATCCCAATGTGCAGAAAGAATAACAAATATAGCAGGTGACCAGCTTGGCTTAACAATGAAATCTTTGGTGAACTTAAACAGAAAAAGGAAGCTTACAAGAAGTGGAAACTTGGACAGATGACTAGGGAGGAGTATAAAAACATTGCTAGAGCATGCAGGGGTGTAATTAGGAAGGTCAAAGCACAGTTGGAGTTGCAGATAGCAGGGGATATGAAGGGTAACAAGGAGGGTTTCTACAGGTATGTTAGCAACAAGAAAAAGGTCAGGAAAAGTGTGAGGCCCTTACTGAATGGGGGAGGCAACCTACTGACAGATGATGAGGAAAAAGCTGAAGTTCTCAAATGCTTTCTTTGCCTTGGTCTTCACTGACAAGGTCAGCTCCCAGACTGTTGCACTGGGCAGCACAGTATGGGGAGGAGGTGAGTAGCCTTCAGTGGTGAAATAATAGGTTAAGAACTATTTAAGTCCATGGGGTTGGATTTAATGCATCCAAGGGCGCTGAGGGAGTTGACTGATGTGATTGCAGAGCCATTGGCCATTATCTTTGAAAACACATGGAGATCGGAGGAGGTCCTGGATGATTGGAAAAAGGCAAATATGGTGCACATCTTGACCAAGGGCAAGTCATGCCTGACCAATCTGATTGCCTTCTATGATAAGATAACTGGCTCTGTGAATATGGGGAAAGTGATGCACGTGATATATGTTGACTTTCGCAAAGCTTTTGATACGGTATCCCACAGTATTCTTGCCAGCAAGTTAACAAAGTATGGTTTGAATGAATGGACTATAAGGTGAATAGAAAGCTGTCTAGATCATCGGGCTCAATGGATAGTGATCAATGGCTCCATGTCTCCTTGGCAGCAAGTATCAAGTGGAGTGCCCCAAGGGTTGGTCCTGGGGCCAGTTTTGTTCAACATCTTTATTAATGATCTGGATGATGGGATGGATTGCACCCTCAGCAAGTTTGTGGATGACACTAAGTAGTGGGGAGAGGTAGATATGCTGGAGGGTAGGGATAGGGTCCAGAGTGACCTAGAAACATTGGAGGATTGGGTCAAAAGAAATCTGATGAGGTTCAACAAGGTCAAGTGCAGAGTCCTGCACTTAGGACAGAAGAATCCCATGCACCGCTACAGGGTGGGGACCAACTGGCTAAGCAGCAGTTCTACAGAAAAGGACCTGGGGACTATAGTGGACAAGAAGCTGGCTATGAGTCCATGTGCCCTTGTTGCCAAGAAGGCTAATGGCATATTGGGCTGCATTAGTAGGAGCATTGCCAGCAGATCGAGTGAAGTGATTATTCCCCTGTATTCGGCACTGATGAGGTCACATCTGGAGTAATGCGTACAGTTTCGGGCCCTTCCACTACAGAAAGGATGTGGACAGATTGGAGAGAGTCCAGCAGAGGGTAATGAAAATGATTAGGGGTCTGGAGCACATGACTTATGAGGAGAGGCTGAGGGAACTGAGGGGCTCAGCAGATAGTCGCTGCAGGTGGAAGGGCAAGGAAGAAGAGAAGAGAGGCTAGTCCTATAGGAAAAGGGGAAGAGTCAATGGAGATTACACCAAATATGAGCCCCAGGAGGATACAGGATGGGTTGAAGAGGATTATAAGGGAAAATAGGAATGGAAACAACTTGCAGCCAGAGGGAACAGGGGAGAGACTGGAGAATAGCACTGTCACCAGGAAAAGGCAGGTCTATGTGATAGGGGACTCTTTATTGAGAAGAATAGACAGGCCTGTAACTAGAGCTGATCCAGAGAATAGAAGGGGGTGCTGTCTTCCAGGTGCTAAGATACGGGATGTAGACCTGAGGTTGAAAAGGATCCTAAAGGGAGCGGGAAAGAATCCCCTAATTATCCTTCATGTGGGAACAAATGATACGGCTAGATTCTCGCTGCAAAGTATTAAGGGAGACTATGCTAGGCTGGGGAAGACGCTTAAGGAAATTGAGGCTCAGGTGATCTTTAGTGGGATCCTGCCTGTTCCTAGAGAAGGGCGACAAAGGTGTGACAAGATTATGACTGTCAACAGATGGTTTAGGGCTTTGGGATGTATGGCCACTGGGAAGCATTCACGGAGAGAGGACAGTTCTCTCGGGATGGACTTCATCTGAGTAGGGAAGGAAATAGACTTCTAGGATCAAGGCTGGCACAACTGATAAAGAGAGCTTTAAACTAGGAATTTGGGGGAGATGGTTGGGAGATAGCCAGGTAATCTCCATGCCAGATTTTAGCATTGAGAGGGAAGAAGACGAAGTAAGAAAGGGTACAGCCGTTGCTAGGAGAATGTATATAAGGAGCGAGGGCAGTGTGGATACTAGTCTAATAGGTTATACTGGCTGTAGAATGACTGTGCCTAATAGGGTACAAAATGTGAGCGAGGCCAAATAGCAAAAATTAAGATGTTTGTATACCAATGCAAGGAGCCTAGATAACAAAATGGAGGAACTAGAGCTACTGGTGCAGGAAGTGAAACCAGAAATTATAGGGATAACAGAAACATGGTGGAATAGTAGTCATGACTGGACTACAGGTATTGAAGGGTATGTGCTCTTTAGGAAAGACTGAAATAAAGGTAAAGGTGGTGGAGTAGCATTGTATATCAATGATGAGGTAGAATGTAAAGAAATAAGAAGCGATGCAATGGATAAGACAGAGTCCAGTCCGTCTGGGCAAAAATTACATTGGGGAAGATAACTAGTAAAGCCTCTCCTACGATAGTACTTGGGGTGTGCTATAGACCTCCGGGATCTAATTTGGATATGGATATGGATATTTTTAATGTCTTTAATAAAGTAAATACTAATAGAAACTGCATGATCATGGGAGACTTCCCAGATATAGACTGGAGGACCAGTGCTAGTAATAATAATAGGGCTCAGATTTTCCTAGATGCGATAGCTGATGGATTCCTTCATCAAGTATCAGAGTAGCAGCCGTGTTAGTCTGTATTCGCAAAAAGAAAAGGAGTACTTGTGGCACCTTAGAGACTAACAAATTTATTAGAACATAAGCTTTCGTGAGCTACAGCTCACTTCATCGGATGCATTTGGTGGAAAAAACAGAGGAGAGATTTATATACACACACACAGAGAACATGAAACAATGGATTTATCATACACACTGTAAGGAGAGTGATCACTTAAGATAAGCCATCACCAGCAGCGGGGGGGGGAAAGGAGGAAAACCTTTCTTGGTGACAAGCAAGGTAGGCTAATTCCAGCAGTTAACAAGAATATCAGAGGAACAGTGGGGGGTGAGGTGGGAGGGAGAAATACCATGGGGAAATAGTTTTACTTTGTGTAATGACTCATCCATTCCCAGTCTCTATTCAAGCCTAAGTTAATTGTATCCAGTTTGCAAATTAATTCCAATTCAGCAGTCTCGTTGGAGTCTGTTTTTGAAGCTTTTTTGTTGAAGTATAGCCACTCTTAGGTCTGTGATCGAGTGACCAGAGAGATTGAAGTGTTCTCCAACTGGTTTTTGAACATTATAATTCTTGATGTCTGATTTGTGTCCATTCATTCTTTTACGTAGAGACTGTCCAGTTTGGCCAAAGTACATGGCAGAGGGGCATTGCTGGCACATGATGGCATATATCACATTGGTATTTCCCCATGGTATTTCTCCCTCCCACCTCACCCCCCACTGTTCCTCTGATATTCTTGTTAACTGCTGGAATTAGCCTACCTTGCTTGTCACCATGAAAGGTTTTCCTCCTTTCCCCCCCCTGCTGCTAGTGATGGCTTATCTTAAGTGATCACTCTCCTTACAGTGTGTATGATAAACCCATTGTTTCATGTTCTCTGTGTGTGTGTATATAAATCTCTCCTCTGTTTTTTCCACCAAATGCATCCGATGAAGTGAGCTGTAGCTCACGAAAGCTTATGCTCTAATAAATTTGTTAGTCTCTAAGGTGCCACAAGTACTCCTTTTCTTTTTGCTTCATCAAGTAGTTGCTGAACCGACTAGAGGGGATGCCATTTTAGATTTAATTTTGGTGAGTAGCGAGGACCTCGTAGAAGAAATGGTTGTAGGGGACAATCTTGGCTCAAGTGATCATGAGCTAATTCAGTTCAAACTGAACGGAAGGATTAACAAAAATAAATCTGCAACTAGAGTTTTTGATTTCAAAAGGGCTGACTTTCAAAAATTAAGGAAATTAGTTAGGGAAGTGGATTGGACTGAAGAACTTATGGATCTCAAGGTAGAGGAGGCCTGGGATTACTTTAAATCAAAGCTGCAGAAGCTATCGGAGGCCTGTATCCCAAGAAAGGGAAAAAAATTCATAGGAAGGAGTTGCAGACCAAGCTGGATGAGCAAGCATCTTAGAGAGGTGATTAAGAAGAAGCAGAAAGCATACAGGGAGTGGAAGAAGGGAAGGATCAGCAAGGAAAGCTACCTTATTGAGGTCAGATAATGTAGGGACAGGCTAAAAGTCGAGTCGAGTTTTGCAAAGGGAATTAAAACCAATAGTAAAAGGTTCTATAGCCATATAAATAAGAAGAAAACTAAGAAAGAAGAAACTAAGAATACTGAGCTAAACACTGTGGATGGAGTGGAGGTTAAAGATAATCTAGGCATGACCCAATATCTAAACAAATACTTTGCCTCAGTCTTTAATAAGGCTAAAGAGGATCTTAGGGATAATGGTAGCATGAGTAGTGGAATGAGGATATGGAGGTAGATATTACCATATCTGAGGTAGAAGCGAAACTCAAACAGCTTAATGGGACTAAATCGGGAGGCCCAGATAATCTTCATCCAAGAATATTAAAGGAACTGGCACCTGAAATTGCAAGCCCATTAGCAAGAATTTTTAATGAATCTGTAAACTCAGGAGTAGTACCGAATAATTGGAGAATTGCTAATATAGTTCCTATTTTTAAGAAAGGAAAAAAGGTGATCCAGGTAACTACAGGCCAGTTACCTGTTTGACATCTATAGTATGCAAGGTCCTGGAAAAAATTTTGAAGGAGAAATTAGTTAAGGACATTGAAGTCAATGGTAAATGGGACAAAATACAACATGGTTTTACAAAAGGTAGATCGTGCCAAACCAACTTAATCTCCTTTTTTGAAAAAGTAACAGATTTTTTAGATAAAGGAAATGCAGTGGATCTAATTTACCTAGATTTCAGTAAGGCGTTTGATACCAAGCCACATGGGGCATTATTAGTTAAATTGGAGAAGATGGGGATCAATATGAACATCAAAAGGTGGATAAGGAATTGGTTAAAGGGGAGACTGCAACGGGTCCTACTGAAAGGCGAACTGTCAGGCTGGAGGGAGGTTATCAGTGGAGTTCTTCAGGGATTGGTTTTGGGACCAATCTTATTTAATCTTTTTATTACTGACCTTGGCACAAAAAGTGGGAGTGTGCTAATAAAGTTTGCAGATGATACAAAGCTGGGAGGTATTGCTAATTCAGAGAAGGATCGGGATATTATACAGGAGGATCTGGATGACCTTGTAAACTGGAGTAATAGTAATAGGATGAAATTTAATAGTGAGAAGTGTAAGGTTATGCATTTAGGGATTAATAACAAGAATTTTAGTTATAAGCTGGGGACGCATCAATTAGAAGTAACGGAAGAGGAGAAGGACCTTGGAGTATTGGTTGATCATAGGATGACTATGAGCTGCCAATGTGATATGGCTGTGAAAAAAGCTAATGCGGTTTTGGGATGCATCAGGAGAGGCATTTCCAGTAGGGATAAGGAGGTTTTAGTACCGTTATACAAGGCACTGGTGAGACCTCACCTAGAATTCTGTGTGCAGTTCTGGTCTCCGATGTTTAAAAAGGATGAATTCAAACTGGAGCAGGTACAGAGAAGGGCTACTAGGATGATCCGAGAAATGGAAAACTTATCTTATAAAAGGAGACTTAAAGAGCTTGGCTTGTTTAGCCTAACTAAAAGAAGGTTGAGGGGAGATTTGATTGCTCTCTATAAATATAACAGAGGGATAAATACAGGAGAGGGAGAGGAATTATTTAAGCTCAGCACCAAGGTAGACATAAGAACAAATGGGTATAAACTGGCCACCAGGAAGTTTAGACGTGAAATTAGACGAAGCTTTCTAACCAACAGAGGAGTGAAGTTTTGGAATAGCCTTCCAAGGGAAGCAGTGGGGGCAAAAGATCTATCTGGTTTTAAGATTTTACTCAATAAGTTTATGGAGGACATGGTATGATGAGATAATGTGATTTTGGTAAGTAATTGATCTTTAAATATTCAGGGTAAATAGGACTAATCCCCTGAGATGGGATATTAGATGGGTGGGATCTGAGTTACCCAGGAAAGAATTTTCTGTAGTATCTGGCTGGTGAATCTTGCCCCTATGCTCAGGGTTTAGCTGATCGCCATATTTGGGGTTGGGAAGAAATTTTCCTCCAGGGCAGATTGGAGAGGCCCTGGAGGTTTTTCGCCTTCCTCTGTAGCATGGGGCACCGGTCACTTGAGGGAGGCTTCTCTGCTCCTTGAAGTCTTTAAACCACGATTTGAGGACTTCAATAGCTCAGACATAGGTGAGGTTTTTCGTAGGAGTGGGTGGGTGAGATTCTGTGGCCTTCACTGTGCAGGAGGTCGGACTAGAGGATCAGAATGGTCCCTTTTGACCTTAGTATCTATGAATCTATGAATCTATGAACTGGGCTTATTTAGTCTGCAGAAGAGAAGAGTAAGGGGGGATTTGATAGCAGCCTTCAACTACTTGAAGGGGGGTTTCAAAGAGGATGGAGCTAGGTTGTTCTCAGTGGTGGCAGATAACAGAACAAGGGGCAATGGTCTCAAGTTGCGGTGGCGGGAGGTCTAGGTTGGATATTAGGAAACACTATTGCACTAGGAGGGGAATGAAGTACTGGAATGGGTTACCTAGGGAGGTGCTGGAATCTCCATTTTTAGAGATTTTTAAGTCTCAATTTGACAATACCCTGGCTGGGATGATTTAGTTGGTCTTGGTCCTGCTTTGATGACCTCCTCAGGCCTCTTCTAACCCTAAGCTTCTATGATTATATGAGCTCTGAGACTGTTCATTTTATTTCACTGGTGCTGAAAATGATAAATTCATTGCAGCCACATCTTATAATTTCTGCTAAACAAGTCAATCTGATTAGGGTCTTAATTCAGGAAACATTTTAAGTGCATATTATCCTTATTCAGCAAGGCTTGTAAGCATTTCTCACTTTAAGCACAAGCTTAAATCGTATTGATGTAAATGAGATTCAAACACAGAGTTACAGTTAAGCAAATGCTTAAGTGCTTTTCTGAATATGGATGGATCACTGACTCATGGGCTAGATGCAGTGAAGAGCAATTCTATAGTGATGGCATGCTAAAGAAATTAAACACTGAGATGTGGAGATGATAATTTGTAGTGGTCTCCCATGACTCTGAAAACTTTTGGTGTTTACAACTGTTTTGACACTGGATAAATTAATAAATATTTTATATAAAATATTTATATACTCCCTGTATTATTTATTGATAGAATTCAAAAGAATCAGGGTTCACTTTTGATTTAAATGGAACCTAAGCATCTCCTTCAGTGCTTAGCTAAATAGGGATAATTTGCTGAACAGGAGTCTTAGGTATGTCCACGCTGCAGTCCAAGGTGTGACTGCACCACACTAGTTTTAGCCACAGTAGCACAGCTAAAAATAGCATTGTAGACATGGTAGTAGGGGTCAGCACAGGCTGGCAATGCAAGTACCTATCCAGTGTTTCTGGAGTTTTGTACAAACCAAGCTGAAGCCCATAGTACCACTTATACAATGCTATTTTTAGGTCTGCTTATATAGGTAAAACTAACATATGTCTTACCTGTGATGCAATTATACTGCAGGTTGCAGTATAGATGCATCTTAGTTAACATTCACCTCATATATTGACAGGTTTCAGAGTAGCAGCCGTGTTAGTCTGTATTCGCAAAAAGAAAAGGAGTACTTGTGGCACCTTAGAGACTAACAAATTTATTAGAGCATAAGCTTTCGTGAGCTACTGCTCACTTCATCGGATGCATTTGGTGGAAAATGCACCAAATGCATCCGATGAAGTGAGCTGTAGCTCACGAAAGCTTATGCTCTAATAAATTTGTTAGTCTCTAAGGTGCCACAAGTACTCCTTTTCTTTTTACCTCATATATTATTTCCCAATTAAATGGGCTTAGTAGAGCATTCACAGAACAGACCTGAACAGACAACTCCTGCATCTTCATTGTGTCTGCAGTTATGCAAACCCCATCCACCAAATGGACATTCCCAGAGACTGGATTCATTCCCAGAGCAGTTCACATCATCCAGCCAGATCTGCTCAGATCCTTCCCCATAATGTGCAGAGATAGTTGCAGTGATGGCATGTCCACATCCCAGTTCTTTACAAATAACATTGGAGTCTGACAGGTCCCAGGAATCATCACAGACTGTCCCCCAGGTGCCATCATAATAAATCTCCACTCTCCCGGCACAATGATCTGATCCATTCACTAGTCTGATCTGTCTGTTTCCTGTAGGAATAAATCCCAGTTGTTAAAATGTCATATTCCTATTGAACAAAACCAGGTTTGTGAGATTCCAGAAATAAAAACACATAAACAAATGATACTGTCATACTCAGCAATTCCAGACTGTGCTGTTTCAGATGTGGAGATGTTGAAAGTTGTCAGATGGTCTTATCTCCTATGAACTTTATACTCAACCCAAACAGAGCTCATTCCTTATTCAGACTTAAGAGGGTTAAAGTGAGTCAGAATGTTTGCCATGGTATGAGTTCTGTGACAAGGTTTTAGGTTTTTTGCACAAAAAAAATCATGTTCTTTGTCATTCTTAGCAGCCTGCTTTTTACCTTCTATGGGCTTTGTCAAGATTCCTTCCCCACTCTGAACTCTATAGTACAGATGTGGGAACCTGCATGAAAGACCCCCTAAGCTTATTCTTACCAGCTTAGGTTAAAAACTTTCCCAAGGTACAAACTTTGCCTTGTCCTTGAACCATATGCTGCCACCACCAAATGTGTTAAACAAAGAACAGGGAAAGAGCCCACTTGGATATGTCTTCCCCCAAAATATCCCTCCAAGCCCTACACCCCCTTTCCTGGGGAAGGCTTGATAAAAATCCTCACCAATTTGTGCAGGTGAACACAGTCCCAAACCCTTGGATCTTAAGAAAAATGAAAAATCAATCAGGTTCTTAAAAGAAGAATTTTAATTCAAGAAAAGGTAAAAGAATCACCTCTGTAAAATCAGGATGGTAAATACCTTACAGGGTAATCAGATTCAAAACATAGAGAATCCCTCTAGGCAAAACCTTAAGTTACAAACAGACACAAAAACAGGAATATACATTCCACCCAGCACAGCTTATTTTACCAGCCATTAAACAAAAGGAAATCTAACGCATTTCTGCTAGATTACTTACTAACTAACAGAAGTTCTGAGACTGTGTTCCTGATCTGTTCCTGGCAAAAGCATTACACAGACAGACGGACCCTTTGTTCCCCCCCCCATCCCGATTTGAAAGGATCGTGTCTCCTCATTGGTCATTTTGGTCAGGTGCCAGCAAGGTTATCTTAGCTTCTTAACCCTTTACAGGTGAAAGGGTTTTACCTCTGGCCAGGAGGGATTTTATAGCACTGTATACAGAAAGGTGGTTACCCTTCCCTTTATTTTTATGACAGTCTTTTTCATATTTTCTCTGGGAGCATGATGGAAATTCTATTGATGTCAATGGGAGTGTTTCCATTGAGTTCACTGGGCTTTGGATCAGTGTAGTGCACTAAGGACTTACCAATAGTCAACCCATAGTTTAAAACTATTATTTCTTGATGTCAAACATTGATTCATGTAAAACAAAGACTAGCTGATTTTTTTTTGAGTTTTGTATCACAAATGATGTCAGAGTATGTCATGACTCCTTATGTTTTTAAACTAAAATTATGACTTTTGAATTTTTGTCTTGACAAAAATCTAGCTTTGGTTGTAAACTTTCTGCATCTTGACACTTAATGTTCCACAGACCATCCAGGACTCTGACCAACATACCATAAAAGGGGACTCTCATCTTACTCCACACACCAGTTATGTTCATTAAAAGTTTCAGCTATTCAGAGAGAGTGTCCTATGCTTAGAGCCCTGCACAGATACAAAATTTGGATCTACATCGATCTGTGATCCATGTGGATATAAAGCGTATATCTGTGGATTTGCAGGACTCTACCTATGCTCTGGAGTGGAAACAGTATAGGTCTGATTCATGTAAGCCCTTTAAAATATGTTCAAGTCTCAATGACTTCAATGGGATTGAAGTGCTTTTCTGAATAGGGGTCTAGAACTAACTACTGTATATTAGATTTGATATAGTCTATACATATGAATTACCAGTATAAGCTACTAAATCAGAAGGGTTAGTACCCAATTTACTGTCATAAGAAAAGGACCTGCTTGTGTTTCAAAGTTTCCATTTATTTCCACATGTGGACAAATAAGACTCAAATCCAGATGAATGGCACTCATGGATTCTGGAGGAAGTGAAGTGTGAAATAGTGGAATTAATGACAACTTTATGCCCTATCCTTGAACAGCAACTGTTCTCAAAGCCTAGTAAGTGACGATTGTGATGCCTATTTTTTAAAAGGAAGAAAAAAATAAAAATAAAAAGGCAACAAGGATGCTGGGCAAAATTTGAAGATAAAGGCTCAGTTGTGCCCCCAATGTGCCTGCTGTGTTTGCTCCTTTTACAGCTTGATTTAGAATCTAGACTACTATTCCTCTCTCCGTGCCCAGAGGTCCTCCTGTACTAGAAGCAGAGTCACACACTGAGGGGTAGGTGTCATTAATCCTGCATTTCTCCTACACCTACCTGAACAAATCACACTGGCATTATTATCATGTGGGCACTGAGACGCCTCCAACGTGGTAACAGGGCCGTGACCCAAATGGTGTTCAGAACTGTTATAGTGAAGTGAGTCTGTCCAGTCAGAGCCATTTTCTTCCCCAAAATATCCTTCACCCGAAGCCAATATGGCGAATCCACAGTCAAGCTGATTGCAAAGGGCGTTGGCAATGGATAAGTCCCAATGTGAGTCACACAGGGCTCCCCAGGCACCATGCACCTGGATCTCCACTCTCCCCGAGCACTCTTTGCTGCCGTTCACCAGCCGGAACCCTGTGTGCCCTGGGAAGAAGGGAGAAGAGTTTAGAGGGGGACCCTTTGAGCTATTCATTATCAAGTATTATGAGGAAATTTTATTCCTTTATACCATCAAAATGTCTGTGTTTGTGTTTTAGAACAAATTTATACTAGCCCAGCAATCCAAGTTCCATTCAGAATAAGGACATTTTACTAGTATATTTATTAATGTAGTCCACAATACTTTCCATAATTGTTTAATCTGACCTAGGATTTAGGGAGTTTCTTTGTAACATCACTGTGCAGCACAGTTTGTGTTCCAAGTTTGCAGTTTATATAGCCGGGCAACCATAAGGCCTGTTTTCAGTGTCCTAAATAAACAAACACCTTTGCATTCACTGTAGCTAAGTCCTGTCTTTTTTTCTACTTCAAGAGATACAGCACACAGTAGACTAGAATATATCACTGGTATTTTAGCGTCATCCTTTTGAAGTCTTACGTGAGCATATGATGTTGACAACATGAGCAGGACCGCATGTCTGATTCACATATGATGTTCTGGGACAGTACACAAGATGGGATTCATTCCCTACACACTGGAATGTTTCATTCCAGACTGTCCCATTTCCTTCTCCAAACTGAGCTCCTCCGAGGATAGATATGGCTGTTCCACAGTTTAGCTGGTTGCAGATAACGCTGGCAGTATTGAGACTGAAGTTTGAATCGCAGACTGTAGACCATGTTTCTTCTCCATGTCTTACTTCAACACGTCCTGAACAGACACTGTCCCCTCCAGCAAGTTGGGGTGTAATATGACCTGGAAATATTCAGTGAGAATATTATAACAATGTACAATATGTATTATAATGTTAATTTCAATACAACTAGTTGTGGAGTAATATGCAATTCAGCATGAATAAAGGAATAAAATTTGGTCCTGTACAATCTAAGGATATAGCTACATCATTAAAACATACGCATTGGATCTATTATCATAATTAACATTACATTAAATCACAATCTGCTACTGCCATTTAGAAAAGGATGTTATCAATGTTTTAAAAATATTGTATAATTATTACTTATTCAATGAGTGCTCCAAAGCATGCTAGACATCATTCTCTCACATAAAAATTACAGTTTCTTGCCAGCATTGCTTCCAATTTAAAATATAGACAAAGATGCAAGGAATGGTACTGAAAACCATGAGGAAGAGAATAGGAAGAGAGAAGAACAATGATTATTAATAGATGATCATAAGGATTTTTAAAAGTTGTTACATTCTGCTAAGTCTTGCATATGCATTCACACACACACACACACTGTATGTAAACAAAGACAGAAATGGGCACATAAATTACGCAGAGTTTACACATCCATTAAGCCTGCAAGCAGTAATGCTTATAGTTAAGATTTCCTGCCGCTTCCCATTTTAAAATCCTGCTTTACACTGTTTGGCAACGTTGCCAAACTTTCACAAGTTGCACTGAGATTGTCCATCTCAAGCATATGCCTTGTTTTGGTTTGTTTTTGTTTTTAAAGACAGTTGAGCTGTTCACAAGAATGAGATTAGACAAAACTATGTTGTTTTCCCCAAGTGGTGAATTGCTTATAACATTTTATTGATAAGCTCTGGTCCTTCCTTACACTGGAGCAGGGACTTGCAATTTCGAAGGGAGGTCACTCTGGTGTCAGGGATATGACTTTTGTTTTTTTCATTAAAACCTGCACAAATCTGGCCAAGTTAGGTACCTTTGAATAACTGCAATTCACACATGCTCTGCAGAGACCTGTTAGAGTTCAGTTGCTAAATTCTCTGAAGATTCCATACTGAGTACTGAGCATACTCCAGTCCCTCACAGCTCCTATATGTGACCGGACTGAGCATGCACCATCCCAGGGCTGCAGGGGCTTAGTAGGATTTTCCCTTCAATTGCTGTTCCAGGTTGAGGTGGTCTAAGCACCAGAGCTGGGAGGGAGATGTCTCTCTTCTTGCCCCCTGCTTGCCCCCAGGCAGCAAGAAGGGGAAAGCAGCTTAACTTAGAATGTAGAGGGTGAGTAATGTGGAGGTAGACATGAGGAGGAGCAGAGGAAGGAGATCATAGCCAGAAGTGGGAGGGGGAAAGAAATGGGAGACAGGAACTGGTGGAAATGGTGGGAAGTGATTTCAATGGAAGTTTGGTCCCTAGGCACTTCTGAAAATTCCAGTAGGTGCCTGTCTTCTTCTTTAGTCACCCCAATTCATTTAAAATCTAGCCCTGTGTCTAGTAGTTATAACTCCCTGCTTATGCATAGCCACCCTCCTCCCCATGTCTGTCCCTGCCCCCTCACCACTGCGCATTCCAATCGGGACTCGGGACCTTGCGGGAATGGGCAAATAGGAGAAGAAACATATGGAAGGGAGAGAGGGTCAGAGAACTTAGGAGACCAAGAGAAGTGGAGAGGGACAAGGGAACATTAGGATTAGCAGAGTGAGGGGTGATGTTGCAGAGGTGGAAACAGAGGGACCTTAAAAGGTAAAGAGAATATAAGCAGGGGGAGATGGGAACCCCAGAAGTAGGAAGCCCATTGAAGGAATGATGTGATACAGATGCCCAGAAGAGGGAGAGCAGCCAGCTCTTGTATTCTGCTTTTTTATCTCCACCATTATCCTATCACGAGGAAGGAATATGATTATTGCTCTAGAGAGTGGGAAGTGGAGGAGTGAGAGTAACCAACCAGGGCACCCCCAGAAATTTCCCACAGCATGCACTGTCTCGCCCTTTGGAGCCATGCCCACTGCAGTTGTTAGCCCCATCGCTTCGCCCATTGAACGCTCATCCCCGACCTTCTAACCTGGCCCATCCAGGTGCAGTGTCACTTCCTATCCCTGAGAAGGGACATAGGCAGTTGGATGCTGGTCAAGGCTGGGCAGACCCCAGGGAGGCAGTTCTAGTGCTGGAGCTGCCCAATAGCAATGGTGAGGAGGATCAGTGCTGGCCAGCCTACTGCCCAGTGTGCCCACTCAGGTTTGGCCCTGCTGCCCCCACCAGGATAGAAGGCCAACGGGGCCAAACCTGAGTGGGCAGTGGGGCAGCCTGACTGCTTTTCCTGACTGCTGCCAATGTTACACACTAAGAAAAGGAGTACTTGTGGCACCTTAGAGACTAACAAATTTATTAGAGCATAAGCTTTCGTGAGCTACAGCTCACTTCATCGGATGCATTCTAAGGTGCCACAAGTACTCCTTTTCTTTTTGCGAATACAGACTAACACGGCTGCTACTCTGAAACCTGTAAAAATGTTACACACTGACCATAACGTGCATACAGCTGTGGGCGCCTCTTCCACCAGCCGCCTCCTCCCTCCCTGTAACTCTTCTAAGTGCCTGCATCCCTCCTCCTGCCCCTGCCCCTGCCCCAGATTCACAAGGGACAGAGAACAGTGACAGGCGGCAGGTCTCCTGGGCAGAGAGAGGAGAACCAGTGACAAGCAATGCTCAGGACAGCAAACTGTCCAACAAAGAGGCCTCAAGCACCTGCATCACGGCCCTGGAACTCCTGGTGGGCTATGATTCCCCTCTGCCACTGACTGGAATTAAGAAAATGAACTGTAAAATTGCTTTAAAATGGGAGGTGTATAAAAATTGAAACACAGCTGGAATAGTGAAAATTGTTTACAAGTGACTGAGGACTGAATTACACAATTGTTTCCACAGTGTCCAGTAAGGTTAATAAGAATTACAGGTTTCTATTTTTATTTCTCAATAGGGTCAGAGGAATGTGACACTGTAGATTAATTCCCTTTTCTCTCAGAAGGATTTTACCTTTAAGGCTGGATTTCTTACCTGAACAGGTGACTCCAGCAGGCGTATGATGATCACAGCTATGCACACCCCATCCTCTGTGTTTGCACTCCAAGAGAGATGACTCAGCACCATCACAGGCAACTTCATCCAGCCAAATTGGCCCAGAACTGGACCCAAAATGAGCTTGATCATGGACACTAACAGCAGATCCACATCCCAGCTGCCTACAAACAACTTCAGCATCTTTCATTTCCCAGAAACCATCACACACCATCCCCCACTGATCCTGATGTTTAACCTCTACTTTCCCAGCACAGGGGCTGCCTCCATCCACCAGCCTCAGCTTATCAGTAGCTCCTTCAAAAAGAGACACATTGTGGGGTTACTGGAGAGAGCAATGAGCCACACATCCATCATTATATTAATTTGAGAGAGAGAAATGCAAAGTAAATTCCAGAATTAAAGTTTCCCATGTATCTTTCATTTGTTTCCCTTGGGCATATGCCTTATGATACACTCTGTAAATTACATGATTATTATTTACACAGGATCACTGCTCCTTACTTAATCCTTGCATGATCTTGGAGATAGGATCTCTTTGAATAACAAATATTTGAAGAAAATTAAACTGGGGCAAGAAGGGGGCTTATTCTTTTATTGTCACAACAAATGTTTTGGTATTTTTTGTTTGAAACAATTGAATACCAACCCAGTAATCTGAGCTCCCTGCAGTAAAGACATTTTATTGTTATACCATGAGTCTAGAACAACCATCTCTAGTATTTTAGAGTCATCACTTTAATTCTTACCTGAGCACAAAATGCTGACATCATTTGCATGTGAGCATGTCTCATTCAAATGTGATACCCTGGGACAATAGAAGAGTTGTGACTCATTCCCTGCACACTGAAGTGTTTCATTCCAGATTGGCCCATCTCCTTCTTTAAAGTGAGCTCCTCCCAGGACAGATACCACTGCTCCACAGTTTAATTCACTACAGATAACATTGGCAGCTTTGAGATCGAAGTCAGCGTCACAGACTGTAACCCATGTTTCTCCATGTTCTATCTCAACACGTCCTGAGCAGATACTGTCCCCTCCAATCAGCTGGGACTTAATATGGCCTAGAGAATCAATAAAGCCAGCAAGTGAGACACTGACATTCTGCAGCATCTTATACACCTTGATCTGGAGAAATATTACTTTCAAATATTTTCACGGGAAACCATAAGATAACACTGTGAGTATGTTTCAATGATGCAGTGTCTTATATGCTTAAAATGCAGAGTTAGACAACATCATTTAAAAAACACAGTTGTTACCAGTGTTTTTAAACTAATACATTATTTTTGTTAATTACTGTTTTATTACCGTGCATTCTTCACTTTGAATTCACACACAGACACTATGCACAAACATTTTTAAAATCAGGTTATGCTTGAAACACACAGGTCAGGCTTTTCAGATATAAGCACCTAAATTTTGACTTATAAATTTATATTTAGGTACTCAAATAAATACTCTTACTTAGATGTGTTAATATGGATTTAGGAGACTAACTTTAGGCACCTATGGGCATGTCTACACTATGAAATTAGGTCGATTTTATAGAAGATGATCTTTAGCAACCGATTTTTATAAAATCAATGGTGCATGTCCCCACTAAGTGCATTAGGTCGGGGAAGTGCATCCTCAATACCATGACTAGCATCAACTCACAGAGTGGTGCACTGTGGGTAGCTATCCACAGTCCCCACTGTCCATTGGAATTCTGGGTTAAGCTCCCAATGCCTGATGGGGCAAAAACATGGTTGCAGATGATTTTGGATACATGTCGTCTGTCTCGCATCCCTCCTTCCCTCTTGAAAGCAACGGCAAACAATCAATTCATGCCTTTTTCCTTGGGTTATCCATGCAGATGCCAGAGCTTGGCATGCATGGATCCCGCTCCGCTGTACACTGCTTTGCGAGCACTTCTGCATTATCCTGCACTACATGCAAAGCCTAGCAAGGAGCCGCCAGCGCGAGGAAGACTGTGAGGAGGACATGCAGACAGATGTGCCTGAAGGCATGGGATGTGGCAACTGGCATATCATGCCAGTGATACAGTGGAACACAAATTCTGGGCTCGGGAAACAAGCACAGACTGGTGGGACCACATAGTATTGCGGCTGTGGGACGATGACCAGTGGCTGTGAAACTTCTGCATGCGTAAGGCCACTTTCATGGAAGATTGTGACTTGCTTTCCCCCACCCGGAAGTGCAGGAATACCATGATGAGACTGGTCCTGACAGTTGAAAAGCGTGTGGCGACAGCCCTGTGGAACTTGCAACGCCTGACAGCTACTGGTCTGTCAGGAATCAATTCAGAGTGGGCAAATCTACTGTGGGGGCTGCTGTGATCCAAGTAGCCAGCGCAGTCACTGACCTTCTGCTAACAAGGTTAGTGACTCTGGGAAATGTGCAGGGCATAGTGGATGTCTTTGCTGCAATGGGGTTCTCTAACTGTGGTAGGACGATAGACGGAACACATATCCCTATCTTGTCACCGGACCACCTTGCCAGACAGTACATAAACCACAAGGGGTACTTCTCAATGATGCTGCAGCACTGGTGGATCACATGGGCCATTTCACCGACATCAGCGTGGGATGGTCGGGAAAGGTGCATGACGCGCGTATCTTTAGGCACTCTGGTCTCTTCGGAAAGCTGCAAGAAAGTATTTTCTGCCAATAGTTATCCTTGGGGACCCAGCCTACCCCTTGCTCCCATGGCTCATGAAGCCTTACACAGGCTGCCTGGACTGTAGTAAGGAGCAGTTCAACTATAGACTGAGCAAGTGCAGAATGGTGGTAGAATGTGCCTTTGGCCTTCTAAAGGGACGCTGGCACAGTTTACTGAGTAGGTTAGACCTCAGCGAAAGCAATATTCCCATTGTTATTGCTGCTTGCTGTGTGCTCCAAAATATCCATAATATAGCCTTCCAAGGGAAGCAGTGGGGGGAAAAGATCTATCTGGCTTTAAGATTAAACTCGATAAGTTTATGGAGGAGATGGTATGATGGGATAACATGATTTTGGTAATTAATTGATCTTTAAATATTCATGATAAATAGGCCTAATCCCCTGAGATGGGATATTAGATGGGTGGGATCTGAGTTACCCAGGAAAGAATTTTCTGTAGTACCTGGCTGGTGAATTCTGCCCATATGCTCAGGGTTTAGTTGATCGCCATATTTGGGGTCGGGAAGGAATTTTCCTCCAGGGCAGATTGGAAGAGGCCCTCGAGGCTTTTTGTCTTCTTCTGTAGCATGGGGCACGGGTCACTTGAGGGAGGATTCTCTGCACCTTGAAGTCTTTAAACCATGATTTGAGGACTTCAATAGCTCAGACATAGGTGAGGTTTTTCATAGGAGTAGGTGGGTGAGATTCTGTGGCCTGCGCTGTGCAGGAGGTCAGACTAGATGATCAGACTGGTCCCTTCTGACCTTAGTATCTATGAATCTATATCTGTGAGAGTAAGGAGGAGGCATTTCTGGCAGAATGGGGGGTTGAGACAGATCACCTGGTGGCCAATTTTGAGCAGCCAGATACCAAGGCAATTAGAAGAGCACATCAAGGCGTGCTGTTCATCAGAGGGGCTTTGAAAACCAGGGGTTTTTTCAGGCACTTTTGTGATATGTGTGTTTGCCATTGATGCAAAGCCACCCCCTTCGCTGAATGTACTTCCCTGTAAACCAATCCCTGCTTTGACCACAGCTCATAATAAAGTTCATAAAAAAACCTGAGATCATAGGCACCGCTGAATAGTAAAGGAAGCCCGGGTGTACAAAGGGTCTGATAACATGGCGGGGAAGAAGGCAAAGACAAGGTCACACAGCTTATTGTAGCCACATAGACAAATCAAAGCTGTTTGAATGACAGCCTTCTGCTGCTAGAATCATCCCACCCTCCCCTGGAGTTGAGTGATAGGGTGCCCAGAGCCTCCCCCACGTTCTTGGACGTCCGGGTGAGGAGGATACTGAACTTGGTGAGGAGGGTAGGTAGTTCAACAATGGCTGCAGCGGGGCTCTGTAGTGTAGCTGCCTTTCCTGCAGCTCCACCAGACACCTCATCATGTCTCTTTGCTCCCCCATTAGCCTCAGCATCTCCTCCCACGTGTTCCAATCACGCTCACTGTTTGCTTTCCTGGCCTCTGTCACTGAGTGCCTCCACGCAGTCAGCTGTGCCCTATCGGTGTGGGAGGACTGCATGAGCTCTGCAAACATGTCATCGCAAGTGCAGTTTTTTTTGCCTTCTAATCTGCGATAACCTCAGGGACAGAGTTGATGCGGAGAGTATAGACACATTTTCAGCTGCAGGGGGGAAAGAGCAAGGGTAGACTTTACAGAAGATACATTGTGAAGATACGTTGTTGAGAACAAAAGGGAGAATCTTTTACAATGAATGAAGCGCTTCACAGCAGACAGCACATCTGTTTTAGGTACTAGGTCACATTTTGCCTTTTAAATTGAGCACCTACCAGTATGGTGACACAACACACGTGGCTGGACAACAGAATTTGATTTCCAGGCAGCCATGGTAAGCAAAAGGGTAGGTGGGGTTTTTTGCTTTAGCATTGATAACAAGTGGGAATGGTTGCAAACTGCAGAGCCCTCCTTCCCTATAGCAACCAATGCCGCTTGTGTTTGCAGTTGAAGAGGAGGGGCTGCGGTTTTGGGATGGATGTGCACAACATGCACTGTCGGCATGCCCCCCATCCCCACACATAGCTTGGCTGTTCTCCAGGGTGATCCCTTTTAGCCAAGTGCAAACAGCCCAGCATACCTGGGGTCATAATGTATTGGGGATCAGCACACAGAGGGAATTACTCTTCCCTTATTAAACTTCCCCTATTTCAACTAGGTGACCACTGGGATTGTTTAGTCTGCAGAAGAGAAGAATGAGGGGGGATTTGATAGCTGCTTTCAGCTACCTGAAAGGGGGTTTCAAAGAGGATGGCTCTAGACTTTTCTCAATGGTAGCAGATGACAGAACGAGGAGTAATGGTCTCAAGTTGCAATGGGGGAGGTTTAGATTGGATATTAGGAAAAACTTTTTCACTAAGAGGGTGGTGAAACACTGGAATGCGTTACCTAGGGAGGTGGTAGAATCTCCTTCCTTAGAGGTTTTTAAGGTCAGGCTTGACAAAGCCCTGGCTGGGATGATTTAACTGGGACTTGGTCCTGCTTTGAGCAGGGGGTTGGACTAGATGACCTTCTGGGGTCCCTTCCAACCCTGATATTCTATGATTCTATGATTCTATGAGCAATATCAGTCTCCTGAGGTTAAGACAGCAAGATAAAATGCATCCGATGAAGTGAGCTGTAGCTCACGAAAGCTTATGCTCTAATAAATTTGTTAGTCTCTAAGGTGCCACGGGTACTCCTTTTCTTTTTGCAAGATAAGGAGTGTATGCTGCAGGAATGTGGCCAAAAGCCAGGACCCTTTGCTACTATGCTTTGTGCTGCGATGATTCCAGACTACTGGCTTGGCACGGTAAAGTGTCCTACCGTGGAGGACGGAATAAGGCAGCCTTCCCCAGAAACCTTCTGCAAAGGCTTTCAGAGTACCTCGAGGAGAGCTTCATGGAGATCATAGAATATCAGGGTCGGAAGGGACCCCAGGAGGTCATCTAGTCCAACCCCCTGCTCAAAGCAGGACCAATCCCCAACTAAATCATCCCAGCCAGGGCTTTGTCAAGCCTAACCTTAAAAACCTCAAAGGAAGGAGATTCCACCACATCCCTAGGTAACGCATTCCAGTGCTTCACCACCCTCCTAGTGAAAAAGATTTTCCTAATATCCAACCTAAACCTCCCCAATGCAACTTGAGACCATCACTCCTTGTTCTGTCATCTGCTACTGCTGAGAACAGTCTAGATCCATCCTCTTTGGAACCCCCTTTCAGGTAGCTGAAAGCAGCTATCAAATCCCCCTTCATTCTTCTCTTCTGCATACTAAACAATCCCAGTTCCCTCAGCCTCTCCTTATAAGTCATGTGCTCCAGTCCCCTAATCATTTTTGTTGCACTCCGCTGGACTCTTTCCAATTTTTCCACATCCTTCTTGTAGTGTGGGGCCAAAACTGGACACAGTACTCCAGATGAGGCCTCACCAATGCCGAATAGACAGGAACAATCACATCCCTCGATCTGCTGGCAATGCCCCTACTTATACAGCCCAAAATGCCATTGGCCTTCTTGGCAACAATGGCACACTGTTGACTCATATCCAGCTTCTTGTCCACTGTAACCCCTAGGTCCTTTTCTGCAGACCTGCTCCCTATCTATTCGGTCCCTAGTCTGTAGCAGTGCATGGGATTCTTCCATCGTAAGTGCAGGACTCTGCACTTGTCCTTGTTGAACCTCATCAGATTTCTTTTGGCCCAATCCTCTAATTTGTCTAGGTCCCTCTGTATCCTATCCCTACCCTACAGTGTATCTACCACTCCTCTCAGTTTAGTGTCATCAGCAAACTTGCTGAGGGTGCAATCCACGCCATCCTCCAGATCATTAATGATGTCCCTGGAGGATTCCCGCTCCATTCCCCAGACACATAAACAGACTTTTCCATTAGCTGTAGTGGCTGCGAATGCACCCCAATTGTTCGGGGCAGATCAAACATTAAATACAATTGCATTTAACCCCTGCAGTGCCATTACAAATG
Organism: Dermochelys coriacea; assembly: GCF_009764565.3. Classification (NCBI taxonomy): domain Eukaryota; kingdom Metazoa; phylum Chordata; order Testudines; family Dermochelyidae; genus Dermochelys; species Dermochelys coriacea. The sequence goes on along the minus strand of NC_050071.1, from coordinate 108,659 downwards.
TGCACTCACCAGAGGTGCCTTCTCCACCATCAGGCTCCAGGAAGAATAGGTTCGAGGAGGGTATTGGCTCCAGAGTGAGGAAAAGATCCTGGCTTCCAGGGAGAATGGATTCTCCGCTTGTCTATTGCACATTCTCCTCCTCCTCCTCTTCCTCATTGGCAAAATCCTCATCCGAGTTTCCTGAGGCTGCCACCTGGCAGGTATCCATGGAGAATGTTGGGATACTGGTAGGGTACCCCCCCACCCCGAATGTCATGCAGCTGTTCATAGAAGCGGCAGTCTGGGGCTCTGACCCAGAGCAACCATTTGCCTCCTTTGTCTTTTCGTAGGTTTGCCTGAGCTCCTTAATTTTCACGGGGCACTGCTGTGCGTCCCTGGTGTAGCCTCTCTCCACCATGCCCTGTGCGATTTTGGCATAGATATCGGTGTTTCTTCTGCTGCTTCAGCGTTCTGACTGCACAGATTTAATTTCCCATACAGAAAAAAGATCCAGTGTCTTGTGTTCGCTCCATGCTGGAGCTCATTTGCAATTCCGTGTCTGCTCTGCATCCTCACCTGTGCTGCTGAGCTCGCCACGCTGACCAAACAGGAAATGGAATTAAAAAGTTCCCGGGGCTTTTCCTGTGTACCTGGCTTGTGCAGCAGAGTTGAAAGTTCTGTCCAGAGTGGTCACATTGGAGCACTCTGGGAAAACTTCCAGAGGCCAAGAACATCAACTTGCACAGCACTGCATCTACACTACCCCAAATTCGACCCAGGAAGGTCAATTTTAGGACTACGCCTCTCTTCAGGGAGGAGTACAGCAGTAGATTTTAAGAGCCCTTTAGGTCAGCAGAATGAACTTGGTTGTGTAGACGTATTAATTATAAATTCGACCAAACATGGATTACTTCGACCTAACCTCATAGTGTAGACCAGGACTATGTTTGATAATGTTTTTACTTCACAGATGTGGGTTTTAAAGGGACACAGATATTGTGTCCACATATCTGTACTCATTGTGGCCTTCTGCCATCACCTCCACAATTACAGAAGATCTGACAGGCACTGGAGTCCATTTGGTTTTGGGCAGGAGCAGGATGCAGAGAACCTTTGAGCTTGTGGATCTCCTCCTTCCCTAGAAATCAGAGTTTCTTTAGTGTGTGTCAGCTATAGACATTTAACAGAGGTGCCAATCCATGGGTTAAATCAGCTGCATGAGAAGGAGGGGGACAGCAAACACAGATAGCAGAATCTGCAGCAGTGACCCTGGATCAGTGCCACAGGGGGAGCTAAGCTGTAGGTGCTTAGCACTTGCCAGCATCTGCTTCTCAGCAGGGTTCTGTAACAAAGAGCTGGAATGCTCTGGGAATCTACAGTAATTAGATCTAAGACAGCCAGCTCAGTCCCCAGCCTGGTCTACATCTCTTCCCCTGAGTCTCCTCACTCTTTAGTTCCACTCAGTCCCTTGAGCTGTCTGGCAGAGCTTCTCCTTACCTCACAGCAGCTTATTGTTCACCCTTCTCCATGTAAGTTGTCCAAGAAGAGGAAGCACATATGGTGCCATTAAAGCCTCCTCCTACACCTCCACTGCAGGGAATGCTGCTGTGTTTATAGAATGATAGAATTTCAGGGTTGGAAGGGACCTCAGGATGTCATCTAGTCCCACCCCCTGCTCAAAGCAGGACCAACCCCAACTAAATCATCCCAGCCAGGGCTTTGTCAAGCCGGGCCTTAAAAATCTCCCCCGATCACCATGAGTTTTCACAGATAACAGCCAATGGCTCTGTTATCACATCAGCCAACTCCCTCAGCATACTTGGATGCATTAGATCTGGTCCCATGGACTTGTACATGTCCAGCTTTTCTAAATAGTCCTTAACCTGTTCTTTCACCACTGAACACTGCTCACCTCCTCCCCATACTGTGTTGCCCAGTGCAGCAGTCTGGGAGCTGACCTTGTCTGTGAAGACCGAGACAAAAAAAGCATTGAGTGCTTCAGCTTTTTCCACATTATCTGTCACTAGGTTGCCTCCCCCATTCAGTAAGGGTCCCAGACTTTCCCTGACCGTCTTCTTGTTGCTAACATACCTGTAGAAATCTTTCTTGTTACCCTTCACATCCCTTGCTAGCTATAACTCCAATTGTGCCTTGGCCTTCCTGATTACACCCCTGCATGATCTAGCAATGTTTTTATACTCATCCCTAGTCATCTGTCCAAGTTTCCACTTCTTGTAAGCTTCCTTTTTCTGTTTAAGCTCACCAAGATTTCATTGTTAAGCCAAGCTGGTCGCCTACCGTATTTGCTATTCTTTCTGCACATTTGGGTTGGTTTGTTCCTGCAACCTCAATAAGACTTCTTTAAAATACAGCCAGCTCTCCTGGACTCCTTTCTTCCTCATATTAGCCTTCCAGGGGATCCTGCCCATCAGTTCCCTGAGGGAGTCAAAGTCTGCTTTTCTGAAGTCCAAGGTCTGTATTTTGCTGCTCTCCTTTCTTCCTTTTGTCAGGATCCTGAACTCGACCATCTCGTGGTCACTGCTGCCCAGGTTGCCACCACTTCTACTTCCCCTACCAATTCTTCCCTGTTTGTGAGCAGCAGATCAAGAGTATCATGTCCCCTCATTGGTTCCTCCAGCACTTGCACCAGGAAGTTGTTCCCAACACTCTCCAAAAACTTCCTGGATTGTCTGTGCACCGCTGTATTGCTCTCCCAGCAGATGTCGGGGTGACTAGAGTCTCCCATGAGAACCAGGGCCTGCGATCTGGAAACTTCTGTTAGTTGTCCAAAGAAAGCCTTGTCTACCTCATCCTCCTGGTCCGCAGGTCTATAGCACACGCCCACCACGACATCACCCTTGTTACTCTTGCCCCTAAACTTAACCCAAAGACTCTCAACAGGCTTTTCTCCAGTTTCATATTGGAGCTCTGAGCAGTCATACTGCTCTCTTACATAGTCCTCCACCATTTCTCCCTCAGGTGGATTATCTTGGTGTTGACCCAACTAAAGCCATCTGAGCCCCAGCTGATGGCTGAAAGCTCCTGCATTCTGGCCCCTTCTCCAGTTCTCCAACCTTTCCTCTGAGATTTTCCCCTTTCTGGCCTTGGCATGTGGTTGAGACTCCCTCATTACCCTAACAGACATTAAGAACCCGCCCCCTCACCTCCACTAGCAAAGTTTCAGAGGGAGCTGGGGGAGGAACCCACAAATGAATCACTGAACAGCAGGCAGGGGAAGAGGAGAAGGGGGAGGGAATCACAGCAGCAGGAGAAAAGCTGAATCTGTGTATGAGGGAATGGTGTCAGGGGGAACTGAAGACATGTATGGGGAAAGTGGAGACAACTGAGAGAGGTGACTGAGAAGGGGAGAGGGAACTGAGGGACTGGTAAAGGAGGAGGCAGAGAGGAGTGGTGGAAGGCAGAGAGTTGCGGAATTAGTGTTGAGACACTAATGGATTTGGGTGTGATGAAAATGTGAGGGACTGGAAGGGTAAGAACTGAGAGGCTTGGTGGGAGAGTACAGGATTTAGAAAGAAGGACTGGGGGGTGGGGGCATGAGAGACTAATATTAGGGTTGAGGGAACTGAAGGATTGGTAAGGGAGGAGGTAGGGATGAGAGGAGGAGAACTGGGAGAATGGACGGAAGAGAACGGGAAGATAAATGGACCAACTGAAGAAGAGAGACCCGAAGCATAGTGAGTCCCTCAGTTCCTTCCAATTAAAAACAGATTTATAAAACACTTAGGTGGTCATATGACATGGCAATGACTATCCAACATGGCTTTGGCAAAGGAAAATCATGTCTCATTTATCTATTCAAATTCTTTCAATGTCTACTGTATAGTAGATAAGGGAGAACTAGTTGACAATTTCTTTGGAGTTTCAAAAACCTTTGCCAAAATCATTCTCAAGAGGCTATCAAGAAAACAAAGACGTCATGGGGTGAAAGGTAAAGTTTTGCCATGAATCAGAAATTGGCTGAGGCAGAAAGCAAAGAGCAGGAAAAAACTGTCAGTTTTCATTGTGGGGAAAGTTTAAGGGTGGGGTGTCATTATGCCTGGCATTATTTAACATATTTATTGCTTCCTTCAATTTTAGTGGGGACTCACTTCTCGTGTTGCAATAGTGTAACTGTTTGGATGGAACCACAACAGTTCCATAAGGCTTTGAGGGCCAGGATTGTTCTTCAGCAGCCCACTGTGTCAGCAGATTGATGGAATTTAACACTTATTTGTCTTCAGCTGTTGATAGAGTGAGCACTAGGAACTCTCTTCCACTTTTGGCCTCACAGGTCACCTTGGCTCCAATTTGATTCCTCATGAAAGCTTTTTTTTAAATCTTTTATGCCATATGTGTGAAAGTAGCAGAGAAATTGTTTTTTGCCTCCCTAGAGCATCCATAAAATCTCAGGCTTTAGATTTACTTTGAGAGATGGGTATCTTGGTTATTCCAAGCTACCACCTCTTTGCTGTTCATTTGAGTACCTCTTACTATGAGGAATTGTGTAAAATTTCTTGGATGTGATCAGTCATCTGCCCCTGTATGAGGAGAGTATGTGCTTGAGGGGACAAAGTACTTATTCTCTTGTGTTTTAGCTGGTGTCATTCTTGAGAAACTGGAAGCCCTTCAAATATCAACTTGTGCTTGAGAACAATGTCCTTCTTGCCTGGGGAAGATGTGTGGAGTTTGTCAACACTTCCTTAAAGGAGGCCAGCTAGCCTGTTTCTCTTAAAGAAGCATATGGTCAACCTTCTTCAAAAAGTAAGTATATTTCATACTGACAATCTTAACAATTCTGGCCATGTATCAAATTTTGCACTTTGAGTCAAAATTTCTGAAAAGGTAGTGGCAAGCTCCCTCAGATCCTTTACCTTTGTCAGTCTACTTATTGATTTGGTATGACACAAACAGTTCTGTTGGCACTGGTGGATGACCTCTCCCCAACATTCAGTTTTCAGAGTGGTAGCCATGTTAGTTTCTATCAGCAAAAAGAACGAGGAGTAATTGTGGCACCTTAGAGACTAACAAATGTATTTGAGCATAAGCTTTTGTGGGCTAAAACCCACTTCATTGGATGCATGCAGTGGAAAATACAGTAGGAAGATATATATATACAGAGAACATGAAAAAATGGGTGTTGCCATACCCACTATGATGAGAGTGATCAGCTAAGGTGAGCTATTACCAGCAGGAGAAAAAAAAACACCTTTTGTAGTGATAATCAGGATGGTCCATTTCCAACAGTTGACAAGAAGGTGTGAGTAACAGTGTGTGGGGGGGAAATAGTGGCTGAAGACCAGGTATTCATAATGGTATTACATGTCTGTCACCTGCCTTTGATACTACTGACCATGATAAATGGACTCATGTACACATCATAGGATGTGGATGGGATTGCTCTCAGGTCATTCTATTCCTACCTTGCTGAGGGATCCTAGAGGGTGATGTGGGTCAATTGCTACTCTGCCCTCTGGGCCCCATCATGCCACCTCTGTTCAATGCATGCCTGAAGCTGTTGAGCAGATTAGTGAGGAGATCTGAACTTTGTCTCCATTTTACCTGGCCCCGCCAGAAGGGTTAATTGTGCTGGGGCATGGATGCAGGAAAACTGGCTAAGACTCAGTTCAGAGACTATTGAGGTGATACTGGTTGGTTATGGAAAAGCAACAGAAATAATCTGTTAATCCAAGATGTTGGTGTTGACCTACAATTAGTATGCACATTTCATGTACAATTATACATATTCACATGTAGTTTAGACAATTTTCATGCATTAATTACGTAATTCACCACTACTCCTCAGGCCCAGGTTCACAAAAGGTCCTTATGCACCTAAGTCCCATTGAAATCAATGGGCTTTAACCTTTTTCACAATTATGGTTTTGCACAAATGGTGTCCTGCCCATTCTTTTTTCTGGCAGTGTTAACATGTTCAAATAAACCCAGTTTACCAAGCAACCCAGATTGCTCTACATCCCTGTGGAGACTGATGTGTCCCTATTGTTATTTACCATGCTACCAATTACTGTCTCATTTAAAAATGCTGGAAAAGTGACTATGCCCCTCCTCTCATCACTATCCTGTTCTCAGCTGAGCACTCAGCAGCAGATTCACAGAGCTTAGGTGCTAAAATCCCATTTTAGATGCCTAACTCCAACATTCAGGTGCCACTGGCAGTGACAGAATCCCTGCTCAGCAGCCATCTAACCCTGAGGCACCTAACTTCCCAGCTAGGCCCCTGCATTTTCACTATAAAAGACCTCTGGGCACCTAAGTTGCTGCTTCTGTGCATGTGTACTGTTGCCTCAGGCAGGAGCCTGGATACCTATCTCATGCCTAACACCCAGCGGGATTCTCCAACTAGACCTGGCCCTGCCTATCTTATCTGGGAGGCCTGGCCTGGAAGGTGTGCTCAGAACATGCTTAACTCCACATACTTTGCCCCCTCTGCCATGTACATTGGCCAAACTGGACTGTCTCTACTCAAAAGGATAAATGGACACAAATCAGACATCAAGACTAGAAACATTCAAAAACCAGTAGGAGAGCACTTCAATCCCCCTGGACACTCAGTAACAGACTAAAAAGTGGCCATTCTTCAACAAAAAAACTTCAAAAACAGACTCCAATGAGAAACTGCAGAGCTGGAATTCATTTTCTAACTGGACACTATCAGGCTGGGTCTGAATAGAGACTGGGAGTGGCTGGCTCACTACAAAAAGTAAGTTCCCCCCTTTTTGATATTCATGCTTTCTTGTCAACTGTTGGGAGTAGGCCACATCCACCCTGATTGAATTGGCCTCGTTAGCACTGGTCCTCCACTTGGTCAGGTAACTCCCATCTTTTCATGTGTTAGTATATTTACACCTGCCTACTGTAATTTCCACTCCATTAATCTGAAGAAGTGGGTTGTAGCCCATGAAAGCTTATGCCCAAATAAATTTGTTAGTCTCTAAGGTGCCACAAGTACTCCTCTTGCTGATACAGACTAACACGGCTACCCCTTTGAAACCTAACCATTTGGGTATCACGTACAGGGATCTCAGGCTATCCTGTTGAAGCTCTCACTGTATGTTAAATAATTAAATATGCATGGGGCCAAAGAGGGACTGAAAATGACTTTGTACTTCAGGCATTCAAGTAATATCAGCCACAGCATAGAATTGAACCAGGCCTCTCCTACTTCCATAGGTAAGTGCTCTAACCATTGGGCCAGATGTTGCATGTAAGACCCCAATCTGTGTGTGTGTGTGGAGCTACTCACGCACTACTGACTCCAGAAGAGGGTTCACAGCTGTAAATGCCAAACAGAGATTGCCATCTCTCTCCAGCCCAAACTTAGACACCTAACTCCCTTTGAGGGACAGGGTTTAGGACACACCTCTCTCCTTAGCATCTAGTCTTCGCTAGCTTAGGCAGCTTCTCACTCAACATGCTGGCTTTTGTGAATCCCATTCTGGGGCATCTGACTTTTCCCATGTATTGTATAGGGAGCCTGGGTGCCTAAAAATCAGTCTTTGTGAATTCTACTGGGTGATAAGATACCTAAAAGTTAGGTGTAACATCTAAATCCCCTCAGGAAACTAACCCTCAGGCTCCTTTAGGGCCATTTACACCCTATTTTTGAAAATGCAAAGCATATCCAAAAGCAGGCTGATCTCTAGCTGCCGAAGCTTCTAATTTTGACTGTACAAACTACTAAAAATTCTTACTATGTTGCATTAAAACAAAACAAAATGAGAAGTGGAGATGAGAGATTTAAAAACAAATGTACAGCTTGGAGAGGGTGAAGAGGCAGAGAAAGAAACCAATCTCCTGGTTAAAGAGAAGGGGGAGGGACAGAAATATGGAAATTTTCAAAGCACTATTTTCACATAAATGCTAGTTAAGATAGTGGAGAGAAAGAACCGTTTTTCTAACACTGATGGAAAAGGTAATATCTTCAATGCTTAAAAACCCCCACTTGTTTCCTACAGGAATCAGGTGAGATGCAATAGAAGGACTTAATAGAGGTGATTAGAAAAGAATAATAAATTTCACTCTTTATACAAAAGGCTTCATCATGGAAGTAGCGGAGGATACAGCTTTAGGGCTGGATTCTCCTCCAGTTGAAGGCTGAGGGAATTTTGCTATTGACTTTAATGGGACAAGGATCAAGCTTTTGAGTGTTTAAGTTCAAAGAAAAATGCTCTTCCTTTTCTTAAACATCTCTGCCCACTTGTCACAGGAAGGAAGGAAAACCTAATCCATTGCCAAGAAGACTTAAGAGGACATAAGTGAATGAGATAGCTGTGTATGCCATTGCTTTGGAAACAATGCATGGAGTGAAGCTGTTTCTCCAGCAGGTGGTGGTAAGAGGAGCTGTGCTGTCCATCCCTGAAACACCCCACATAACAGTTCAGAGAAGAATGCACTGACAATCAAATCACCAATACTGAGAGGAATTAACCACCATTTGGCTAGGGAGGAGTCTACCTCAGAATCTCTGCCTTCTTATGATGGGCTTCTTCATGCCAAGACTGGAATTTGCATAATTCAGAACCTTTACAAATCACAGCAGTCACACCAGGATTTCCTCATTAGCCAGTGATATAAATGGCAATAGATACAGAAGTTAATCCAGATTGTATTCATTTCTCCCTCAGGTCATAGAAATGTGATACTCACATGGGTGGTGGGTGAATGGCTGGCTTGGGGAGGCAAGCCACAGCCCCGCCCTTTCTGACAAAGGCCACGCCCCTTCTGCACCCACCAGAACGCAGCACCCATTGTGGCCACTGTCCTGCACTCCCAGCCCCCCATCCCCACCCCCACCCCATTATGGCCACTGGCCCCTGCCCAAGGCTAGCGCCTTCCTCTCCCCCCGCAGCACCAGACAGCCGTTTGGCCCCAGATCTCCCCCCCCTCCCTGAGTGCCAGGCAGCCCTAGTTCCTCCAGCAGTCCAGCAGCTGCGCAGCGCCAGATCCACTGCAGCCCCAGAGCAGCCAGGCAGCCACGCTGCGGCTCCAGCGGTCAATGGCTCCGGCCCCTGGAGCAACCTGGCATCCGCGCCATGGCCCCAGCATTCCTGGCCTGCTGGAGCATGGGCAAGGCCATCCCTGGTTTTTTGGGAAGGCAATGCCTTCCCTTGCCTATGTTAGCCATCGCCCATGAATACACACCATTTTGCCTTGACGGACTTGGATGGCTGATTTCTTACCGGAACAGAGCACTCCAGCAGTATAAGGGCAAGATTTCAATTCCCATCCTCCATGTTTGCAGTCCCAGAGAGCTGACTCATTACCATGACAAATAACTTCTGTCAGCCAAGTCAGTCCAGAATGTTCTCCAAAAATTAAAGCTTCAGATGTGGCAACAGCAGATCCACATACCAGCTGTTTACAAATGACTGAATGATACTGTCGTTCTGTTTCATCATCATCACACACCATACCCCACTGATCTTGGTGTTTAACCTCCACTCTCCCAGCACAGGGGCTGCCTCCATCCACCAGCCTCAGAATATCAGCACCTTCAGACAGATACAGGACAGGGTTATGAGAGAGCATCCTTATTGTTGTCAGTTATCCCATCTGGCTCTGTCAATATCATGACTCAAATCCCAGAGTGGGCTTCATCTCCCCTCTCCCAGTCATGTTACTCACTATAATCAGACGATGGAAGGCAGGGGTCAGCAGCATGTCTGTACACAGACACAAGTGTCCATGGTAAAAATTGAGGTCCATGGTAATTTTAAAAAAATTGAAAGACTGAATGACAACCTTCCCCACAATCAGACGTCAAGAATTATAACACTCAAAAACCAGTCGGAGAATGCTTCAATCTCTTTGGTCACTCGATTACAGACCTAAAAGTGGCAATTCTTCAAAAAAAAAACTTCAAAAACAGACTCCAATGAGAGACTGCTGAACTGGAATTAATTTGCAAACTGGATACAATTAACTTACGCTTGAATAAAGACTGAGAGTGGATGTGTCATTACACAAAGTAAAACTATTTCCCCTTGTTTATTTCCCCTCCTACTGTTCTTGTAAAGTGCTGGAAATGACCCTACAAAAGGTCCTCCTCCTCCACTCTCCTGCTGGTAATAGCTCACCTTTCCTGATCAATCTTGTTACAGTCTGTATGGTAACACCCATTGTTTCATGTTCTCTGTGTATATGAAATCTCCCCATTATATTTTCCACTGAATGCATCCAACGAAATGAGCTGTAGCTCATGAAAGCTTATGCTCTAATAAATTTTTTAGTCTCTAAGGTGCAACAAGTACTCTTTTCTTTTTACAGATACAGACTAACATGGCTGTTACTCTGAAACTTCCCTGTCTGTCACTAAGTAGGGTAATTTTGTCAAGTGTCTGTCACACAACATAGTGGTTCCAACCCCTGGTGAAAGGTGTTGCCTTCTGAATCCCACTCATCTTCTCCTGTACCATCCATCTGGGCTGTTGCATATTGAGCATAGTCACAGTCGAAAGATACACAGCAATGTTTCTGGCAGCCCGCAAGAGACCTTTCACTAGATCCAATTCCTCCAGACACCAAGTACCTTCCTTTCCCTCCAAATCACTGTAAAACATTCTCATTGGGAATCAGCAAACCTCCCCTTTACCTGAGCACCTGCAGTTACCCACTGCATCAGCCACCCCCACCAGCTGTTGAATCGCTTGCTTCTCACAGAACTCCCCAGCAAGGGGGCATTTCGAAAAAAGTAAGGGGTGTGGGAATTATGTCAGCTTATAGACCTTTATATAGGATAGTCTGTCCTGCAAAGGCTGGGTGGCACTGTAAGATGTTATGAGACATATATGAAAAGTTGGGGGTGGGGGCAACTGCTCCACTTGCAAATGGTTCCCCTTCTCCCCAGCCTGCCCGTTTCCCTCACCATCCTCCCCTAATCAGTGCCATGCATGACCTCTCTTCCCCGCTCACCCATCCTTCCTGTACCCAGTCAGTGGATCTCCCTCACGCCCACTGCTGCCCCTTTCCCTCCCCAGTCATTGCCCAGAGAGTAGGGTAACTAGATTTTCAAAGTGAAAAGACAGACATTTGACTCAGGCTAGGAGGTTGGGAAGTTTCCGATAGGATGGTTTAGTGTGGGTCAGAGAGGGGCATACAGGAAGAATTTTGCAGTTGGAGGAGAGAGTTGGAGTGAGAAAAACCAGCCAAAGGCCTCCCTCCTTTAAGGCCAGACTCTCTTCCCCCAGTCTGCTCCTTTTCTGGCCACTCAGCTCAGGGAGTACAGAGTGGCCAGAGTCTGATGCTAACTGCCCTGCTCAGAATTCTCCCAGAGAAGAAGAGCTCTCAGCTGGTATAAAGCCAGTGTACCTGGTTCCTACACCAACTTTTGGTGTGGGGAGCATTTAGGGGATGAAAGGAGACCTGCTGGAGTACAGCTACGCACTGCCATTTCCCGGGTGGTCTAAGTCAGAGCACCATTTCCCAGGTGGTCTAAGTCAGAGCAGTCCCTAGGCCTTCCTCATTCTTCTGTCTTGTACTGAGAAAAGAATCTGGCCCTAATGCTTTTACTTGAGTGGTAATTAGTTCTGGAGTCATTGGGTCTGCTAATAAACAGTTCCGGGCTCACAGTGCTCCAGGAGCAAGATATTTTGTACAATATGCAGATTGAGTGAGAACAGTCCCTAACTATTGAAGTACCTTTCTCTCTGGTACTTATCTACAGGAGACAGACACAACTTTAGTTTAATTTTCTTTCTATGAGAAGACAGTTCTTACTTTTTACATCATTGGTGACTGAAAGCAAAAAAAAATCACTAAAACCTATTGGACCCCAAATTACAATCCTTTAGGGTCAGTTTGTCTAAGAACTAAAGCAGGTACTTACCTATGGTGGAGTGAAAAGAAAGGAGAAGCCAAAGCAACTGAATAGAGAGAAGTCCCTCCATTGTCACCGTGACCCTTCTTCCTCCGACACTGCACGGGTTGCACCTAAACACCCTGCCAAGGCTTATCTGTGTTTGAGATATGACCACAAAGAAGTGGAAGGGAAATCTATAGATTCAGCTGCTGGCGTCAGTAACAGGAAAAAACAAAGAAGAACTTCTGAAAACACACACCCACAGAGCAGTGTGGGGGTCACCTGCAGCCACACACATATCACAGAACTAGAGCTTTTTTTTTTGGCCATTGGGATCAGCTATATCAGAAAAGAGGAATTTCTTCTGCTCCTCTTGTGGTAGTGTTAGAGCTTCATGTGTGGACCATGAAGACCAGTAGTGGTCTTAAGATTCTTAAGAATTCCTGTATGGTGCATGTCTATCAATTATAGCAGGTGCCTTCAGAGGTAGAAGAAGTTCTTCAATTACCCTTTCTAAACTGTGAATATCACCGATGGTGGGGACTCTGCTTTGGCTGTTATAATCAAAGATGATACAGTTGATTTGTCTTGGTGCATTTTTTCCATTCTTTTTACATGATTAAAAAACACTGTAGACAAATGCTACCCGTGCATAACTGATATTGTAGCAACTGTCCCATTTGACATTTTTGGAATAGAACATTTCAATTTTTCATTTAGCAATTAATTGTATTTCATACTATTTTTTAAGTCTAAATTGGAGCAAAATGTTTTGAAACATTTTGCTTGACCCAAAATGATTTTCCCCCCAGAATTTTGGTTTGTGGGAAATGTTGAATTCTTTGGGTTTTGATCCATTTTGTTCAAAATTGCAAGATGTCCTGCAAAATGGAATAATCTAACTTTCATTCCTAAATCATTTGCTGTCTATACTGTTTAACATTGTATCCAGTGTTTCTGTCCTCCCAGCCATTATCTTCAAAACATGCAGGATGTCAGCTGGCAAGTGCTGAAACCTAATCTGTCCGCTCATGGAGTTCTGCAGCTGCCCTGCATTAATTAGTATTTATTTATTTATTTCCTTGAGACTTCCTTTAGTGTTAGCAGCAGGAGCCCAGTGTCCATCTGATTTTTAAAGCTAAAAGGCAAAAGTGAATGTATTAGAACTACAAACTTAAATTCATTCACATCAATAACATCGAAATCACAATATAAAACTTTAAAAATAGATCGCTTTGAGGGTGCAATTATCTATCTCTGTCTTTAACACCCATTAGCATAACTATAGGTATGGTGGGTTTGGGCATCTGTTTCATTGCAACTGTGCCTTGGAAATGACCAGGTTTATTCCTCAAGTGACAAATGTGGAGAGAAATGGGAGAGTGAGCTCCTGAGACCAGCAGGCTTCTCTTTTAGCCTTCTAGTTCCCTCCCTGCATGACTGAGAGTGCTGCATTTTTTGCAGAAAGCTATCTTCCTGGCAGCTGCCAGTTGCTGGGAAAGAAAGATTTATTTAAGTGCACAAAATGAGGAAAAAAGAAAAGGAAGCCCAGGAAACCCTGGTATGAATCACTGTCCCTAAAAGACAAAGGGGACTTGATCAAAATCAAACTAAAAATGGGAAGTGAATGTGCACTAGTCATGGATATTCTCCTCATTAAAATGCTTCCTCTCTGTTAGAAAAAGCAATAAAGGATGCAAAGTTTGCTAACTGCTTTGTGCTGACATTATCAACACCAACTGCAGTGCTCTGGGAAATGCCTGAAACTTCACTCAACTAAAAAGAAAAGGAGTACTTGTGGCACCTTAGAGACTAACAAATTTATTAGAGCATAAGCTTTCGTGAGCTACAGCTCACTTTATCGGATGCATTTGGTGGAAAAAACAGAGGAGAGATTTATATACACACACACAGAGAACATGAAACAATGGGTTTATCATACACACTGTAAGGAGAGTGATCACTTAAGATAAGCCATCACCAACAGCAGGGGGGGGAAGGAGGAAAACCTTTCATGGTGACAAGCAGGTAGGCTAATTCCAGCAGTTAACAAGAATATCAGAGGAACAGTGGGGGGTGGGGTGGGAGGGAGAAATACCATGGGGAAATAGTTTTATTTTGTGTAATGACTCATCCATTCCCAGTCTCTATTCAAGCCTAAGTTAATTGTATCCAGTTTGCAAATTAATTCCAATTCAGCAGTCTCTCGTTGGAGTCTGTTTTTGAAGCTTTTTTGTTGAAGTATAGCCACTCTTAGGTCTGTGATCGAGTGACCAGAGAGATTGAAGTGTTCTCCAACTGGTTTTTGAATGTTATAATTCTTGACGTCTGATTTGTGTCCATTCATTCTTTTACGTAGAGACTGTCCAGTTTGGCCAATGTACATGGCAGAGGGGCATTGCTGGCACATGATGGCATATATCACATTGGTAGATGCGCAGGTGAACGAGCCTCTGATAGTGTGGCTGATGTGATTAGGCCCTATGATGGTATCCCCTGAATAGATATGTGGACTGAGTTGGCAACGGGCTTTGTTGCAAGGATAGGTTCCTGGGTTAGTGGTTCTGTTGTGTGGTGTGTGGTTGCTGGTGAGTATTTGCTTCAGATTGGGGGCTGTCTGTAAGCAAGGACTGGTCTGTCTCCCAAGATCTGAGAGAGCGATGGCTCGTCCTTCAGGATAGGTTGTAGATCCTTGATGATGCGTTGGAGGGGTTTTAGTTGGGGGCTGAAGGTGATGGCTAGTGGCGTTCTGTTGTTTTCTTTGTTGGGCCTGTCCTGTAGTAGGTGACTTCTGGGTACTCTTCTGGCTCTGTCAATCTGTTTCTTCACTTCAGCAGGTGGGTACTGTAGTTGTAGGAATGCATGATAGAGATCTTGTAGGTGTTTGTCTCTGTCTGAGGGGTTGGAGCAAATGCGGTTATATCGTAGCGCTTGGCTGTAGACAATGGATCGAGTGGTATGATCTGGATGAAAGCTAGAGGCATGTAGGTAGGAATAGCGGTCAGTAGGTTTCCGATATAGGGTGGTGTTTATGTGACCATCGCTTATTAGCACCGTAGTGTCCAGGAAGTGGATCTCTTGTGTGGACTGGTCCAGGCTGAGGTTGATGGTGGGATGGAAATTGTTGAAATCATGGTGGAATTCCTCAAGAGCTTCTTTTCCATGGGTCCAGATGATGAAGATGTCATCAATGTAGCGCAAGTAGAGTAGGGGCATTAGGGAACGAGAGCTGAGGAAGCGTTGTTCTAAGTCAGCCATAAAAATGTTGGCATATTGTGGGGCCATGCGGGTACCCATCGCAGTGCCGCTGATTTGAAGGTATACATTGTCACCAAATGTGAAATAGTTATGGGTTTCCACAAGATTTTAGAGAAAGGAAGATGTTGGAATTCTTCTTATTTATGCAAGGTATTACTATAACACTAATTTCACCATAAATTCCTTTATTAAATACAAAGGCTGAACTGTATTTATACAATTGCTCTAAACATGCCTAAAAAGCCTAAATAATAAGCAGTTTACTACACATACAGGAACAAAACATTGATAAGCATTTGATCAAGATAATTACAAAAAGGATAAACCCAGGAGTGCTTAGACCAATATTGGTCAGCTCCAGTTTGTCAGGTAGCTATTAACAATGAACCTGTTAAGAGATTATTTTTTATACTCTTGAGCAAATAAGTGGTGTCATTGCCAATTATCAGATTTTAGCTGGGGACTGTGAGAGCAGTTTCTTATATAGCCAGTTATTTACTGCACCTGGTACCCAATTAACCATGTTTTATTTCTATTACTTCAGCCCAAACCTTAAATAAGTTAACACTAGTATTTTGAAGGGTCCCTACAAGTTTATCTCAATAACTTCTTTCTCATGATATCATTCTTTTTTATTACGTGCTTTGGGCCTGTGGCTCATGCTATCATCCCAACTCAATTAAAAAACATAGCTCACCCTACTCTAATGTGGGCCTGTATTCCTACAGAAGGGGATCACTCTTAACATCTCATTTTGTGCCCCAAATGGAAAAAGATCTATAACTTGATAGGTCAATATGCTCTGAACTTTTCCACAGTCTAATATATCTTTTTGCAGATGGGGTGACGAGAATGGCATGCAGTATTCAAGGTGTGGGCATACCATGGATTTACATAGTGGGATTTGTGATGTTGCACTCCATATGCTTTATGAAAATATGCTTATGAATATGAATATGACATAACTGGAATATGCTTTATGCAAAATACCTCTCATAACATATCATTGAAAAAGTTATAATCTACTGAATGTGTTCATCCTATTTGTATGCATGTATCCTTCTTATATGTGAAGTTAGAAATATGGGGTATGAACTTGTGTTACTGATGTAGTCACACCAGGTGAGGGCCGTTAATGGGGAATTAGGAACTTGATCACTCCCATTTACCAGGACAATTGGCTACAAATGGCCTTGTTTACCTGAAAGCCTTCCTGTGATTGTGAGGGCCAGTGCATGGGCAATGGAGACTGGGGTCTCACAGAGACATGTGACCATGTCACCTGATGCTGGAATCAATCTTAAACCTTGTACCTTTCCATTCAGAAGTGGGGGAGGGGTCAAATGGAGACACAAAACTTCTGCCAAATATATAAAAGGGGGTAGAGCAGGACAAAGTGGCCTGCCAGTCATGAAAAAACCCCGGTTTACCAACTAAGATGTCTCCTGGAACTAACAAAGATTGAACCAGGGGAAAGGCTTGGGCCCAGACTAGGAAGGAGTCTAGTCTGTGAAAGAAGCTTATTGGAACATCTTTGAGGGTATGTTTGTTAGTGTATTAGGCTACATGTAATCAGTTTCTTGGTGTATTAGGCTTAGACTTGTGTGTTTTGTTTTATTTTGCTTTGTGACTTACTTTGTTCTGTCTGTTACTTAAAACCACTTAAATCCTACTTTTTATACTTAATAAAATCACTTTTGTTTATTAATAAACCCAGTGTAAGTGATTGTTACTGGGGAGGGGGGCAAATTGCTGTGCAATCTCTCTTGCAGTGATAAAGAGGGCAAATATTTATGACTTTACACTGTGTAAGCTTTTTACAGAGTAAAATGAATTTATTTGGGGTTCAGGCTTCCAAAAAGGTGGTACACTGGGTGCTGGACAAATCCCTGTTAACTGAGACACCCCAGGGCTGAGTGAATCTCAATGTCTAAGGAACTGCAGAGGGGTACCCATTCTGGCAGGGAGGTTATTCTCAGTGGTATCCCAGCACATCAAGTGGCAGTCTTAAGAGGATCTCTGGACTGAACCCGTCACAATATTATGATATTTTCTGTCTTCTTATCTATTCCTTTCCTAATGGTTAAGAACATAAGAATAGCCATACTGGGTCAGACCAAAGGTCCATCTAGCCCAGTATCTTGTGTACCAACAGTGGCCAGTGCCAGGTGCCTCAGAGGGAATGAACAGAACAGGTAATCATCAAGTGATCCATCCCCTGTCACTCATTCCCAGCTTCTGACAGAGGCTAGGGACACCGTCCTTGCCGATCCTGGCTAATAGCCATTGATGGACCTATCCTCCATGAATTTATCTAGTTCTTTTTTGAACCCAGTTATGGTCTTGGCCTTCACAACATTCTCTGGCAAGGACTTCCACAGATTGACTGTGTGTTGTGTGAAGAAATACTTCCTTTTATTTGTTTTAAACCTGCTGCCTATTAATTTCATTTGGTGACCCCTAGTTCTTGTGTTATGAGAAGTAGCAAATAACACTTCCTTATCTACTTTCTCTACACCAGTCATGATTTTATAGACCTCAATCATATCTCCCCTTAGCCGTCTCTTTTCCAAGATGAAAACTCCCATTCTTATTAATCTCTCCTCATACGGAAGCCGTTCTATACCCCTAATCATTTTTGTTGCCTTTTTCTGAAACTTTTCCAATTCCAGTATATGTTTTTTGGTATGGGGCGACCACATCTGCACACAGTATTCAAGATGTGAACATAAAATGGATTTATACAGAGGCAATATGATATTTTCTGTCCTATTATCTATCCTTTTCTTAATTATACCAGCATTCTGTTTGCTTTTTCGACTGTGCTGCACATTGAATGGATGTTTTCAGAGAACTAGATTCATAGATACTAAGGTCAGAAGGGAACATTCTGATCTAGTCTGACCTCCTGCACAATGCAGGCCGCAGAATCTCACCCACCCACTCCTACGAAAAACCTCACCTATGTCTGAGCTATTGAAGTCCTCAAATCATGGTTTAAAGACTTCCAGAAGCAGAGAATCCTCCCTCGACTGACCCATGCCCCATGCTACAGAGGAAGGCGAAAAACCTCCAGGGCTATTTCCAATCTGCCCTGGAGGAAAATTCCTTCCTGACCCCAAATATGGCGATCAGCTAAACCCTGAGCATATGGGCAAGATTCACCAGCCAGATACTACAGAAAATTCTTTCCTGGGTAACTCAGATCCCACCCATCTAATAAGCCATCACAGGCCATTAGGCCTATTTACCATGAATATTTAAAGATCAATTAATTACCAAAATCATATTATCCCATCATACCATCTCCTCCATAAACTTATCGAGTTTAATCTTAAAGCCAGATAGATCTTTTTCCCCCACTGCTTCCTTTGGAAGGCTATTCCAAAACTTCACTCCTCTGATGGTTAGAAACCTTCATCTAATTTCAAGTCTAAACTTCCTGGTGGCCAGTTTATACCCATTTGTTCCTGTGTCCACATTGGTACTGAGCTTAAATAATTCCTCTCCCTCTGCGGTATTTATCCCTCTGTTATATTTATAGAGAACATTCATATCTCCCCTCAATCTTCTTTTAGTTAGGCTAAACAAGCCAAGCTCCTCAAGGCTCCTCCTGTATGATATCCCGATCCTTCTCTGAATTGGCAATACTTCCCAGCTTTGTATCATCTGCAGACTTTATTAGTACACTCCCACTTTTTGTGCCGAGCTCAGTAATAAAAAGATTAAATAAGATTGGTCCCAAAACTGATCCCTGAGGAATTCCACTAGTAACCTCCCTCCAGCCTGACAGTTCATCTTTCAGTAGGACCTGTTGTAGTCTCCCCTTTAATCAGTTCCTTATCCATCTTTCGATGTTCATATTGATCCCCATCTTTTCCAATTTAACTAATAATTCCCCATGTGGCACAGTAGCAAACGCCTTACTGAAATTTAGGTAAATTAGATCCACTGCATTTCCTTTGTCTAAAAACTCTGTAACTTTCTCAAAAAAGGAGATCAGGTTGGTTTGGCACGACCTACCTTTTGTAAAACCATGTTGTATTTTGTCCCGTTTACCATTGACTTCAATGTCCTTAACTATTTTCTCCTTCAAAATTTTTTCCAGGACCTTGCATACTACAGATGTCAAACTAACAGGCCTGTAGTTACCCGGATTACTTTTTTTCCTTTCTTAAAAATAGGAACTATATTAGCAATTCTCCAATCATTCGGTACTACTCCTGAGTTTACAGATTCATTAAAAATTCTTGCTAATGGGCTTGCAATTTCAGGTGCCAATTCCTTTAATATTCTTGGATGAAGATTATCTGGGCCTCCTGATTTAGTCCCATTAAGCTGTTTGAGTTTCACTTCTACCTCAGATGTGGTAATATGTACCTCCATATCCTCATTCCCATTAGTCATGCTACCATTATTCCTAAGATCCTCTTTAGCCTTATTAAAGACTGAGGCAAAGTATTTGTTTAGATATTGGGCCATGCCTAGATTATTCTTAACTATCCACAATGACTCCGAAATCTCTATCTTGAGTGGAAACAGCTAATTTAGACCCCATCATTTTATCTATATAGTTGGGATTATACTTTCCAATGTGCATTACTTTGCATTTATCAACATTAAATTCCATCTTCCTGTAGCAGGGTGTGACCGTGGCGCCTCCTGCTGGTCTGTATGGGAATTAGCTTATCCCACTCAGGAGCGCCCTCCTCTGGCTGGTTTCTTCCCTGCCCTTACCCGCCCTTCTGCAGTCCCTTTATATCCACCAGTTCAGGCCCCGCATCCCTCCTAAACCCTAGTGCCCCTTTCCTTGGGGTGCTGCCACACAGCAGTGTCCCCACACTCTGGGTCTCCCCTCCTAGGGGAACCCCCAACCCTCTATCCCAACCTTGCCTCAAAAAGAAAAGGAATACTTGTGGCACCTTAGAGACTAACAAATTTAAATTAAAATTTGTTAGTCTCTAAGGTGCCACAAGTACTCCTTTTCTTTTTGCGAATACAGACTAACACGGCTGCTACTCTGAAACTTTGCCTCAGTGGCTACTGCCAGTCATCATCTAGCCCCTTCTCTCAGGGGCAAATTGCAGTCTGTAATGGCCACTCATCACTGGCAATGGGTTAGGACTGGCTGCCTTTTCCTGCCCTGGCTGCATCCCTGGTACCTCCTAAGGCCTTTGCTACAAGGCCTCAGCCTGGGAGGTCACCAGGCCAGAGCTCCCCAGCTCAGCCTGCCCTTTCCCAGCAATACTCTGCCCAAGGTACCCCTGTCTCTAAGAGGCAGCTAGGTCCTTCTTGCTCCACTGCTGGAGCAAGACTGACTTCCTTTTCCACAGGAGCCCTTAGAATCATAGAAGATTAGGGTTGGAAGAGACCTCAGGAGGTCATCTAGTCCAATCCCCTGCTCAAAGCAGGACCAACCCCAACTAAATCATCCCAGCCAGGGTTTTGTCAAGCTGGGCCTTAAAAACCTCTAAGGATGGAAATTCCACCAGCTCCCTAGGTAACCGATTCCAGTGCTTCACCACCCTCCTAGTGAAATAATGTTTCCTAATATCTAGCCTAGACCTCCCCCACTGCAACCTGAGACCATTGCTTCTGGTTCTGTCATCTGCCACCACTGAGAACAGCCAAAATCCGTTCTCTTTGGAACCCCCCTTCAGGTAGTTGAAGGCTGCTATCAAATCCCCCCTCACTCTTCTCTTCTGCAGACTAAATAACCCCAGTTCTCTCAGCCTCTCCTCAGATGTCATGTGCCCCAGCCCCCTAATCATTTTTGTTGCCCTCCGCTGGACTCTCTCCAATTTTTCCACATCCCTTCCGTAGTGGGGGACCAAAAGTGGACACAATACTCACCACATAAAGGAGAATAATCACTTCCCTTGATCTGCTGGCAATGCTCCTACTAATACAGCCCAATATGCCATTGGCCTTCTTGACAACAAGGGCACACTGCTGACTCATATCCAGCTTCTCGTCCACTGTAATTCCCAGGTCTTTTTCTGCAGAACTCCTGCTTAACCACTTGGTCCCCAGCTTGTAGCGGTGCATGGGATTCCTCCTTCCTAAGTGCAGGACTCTGCACTTGTCCTTGTTGAACCTCATCAGATTTCTTTTGGCCCAATCCTCCAATTTTTCTAGGTTACTCTGGACCCTATCCCTACCCTCCAGCGTATCTACCTCTCCCCCCAGCTTAGTGTCATCTGTGAACTTGCTGTGGGTGCAATTCATCCCATTATCAAGATCATTAATAAAGGTGTTGAACAAAACCGTCCCCAGGACTGACCCCTGGGGCACTCTGCTTGATACAGTCTGCCAACTAGACATCAAGCCATTGATCACTACCCATTGAGCCCAACAAACTAGCCAGCTTTCTATCCACCTTATAATCCATTCAACTTGCTGCCAAGAATGTTGTGGGAGACTGTGTCAAAAGCTTTGCTAAAGTCAAAATATGTCACGTGCACCACTTTCCCCATATCCACAGAGCCAGTTGTCTCATCACTGGCCTGGCCAGGTCCTGATTGGCTGCCTCAAGCCCGCTCATGATTGGCTTCCTGGGACAGCCCTTTCCCAGGGCTGTTTTTAACCCCTTCCAAACCAGAGTGGGGTGACCGCCCCCCACTACACTACATTTTGTTGTGCAGTCAGCTAGTTTTGAGAGATCCTTTTGTAATTCTTTGCAGTCTGCCTGGGTTTTAACTATCTTTAGTAATTTTGTATCATCTGCAAATATTGTCATCTCACTGATTACCCCTTTTTCCAGATCATTTAGGAATATGTTGAATGGGACTGGTCCCAGGACAGACCCCTGGGGGACACAACTATTTACCTCTCTCCTTTCTGAAAACTGACCATTTATTCCTACCCTTTGTTTCCTATCTTTTAACCAGTTACCAATCCATGAGAGCACCTTCCCTCTTATCCCATGACAGCTTATTTTGCTTAAGAGCCTTTGGTGAGGCACCTTGTCAAAGGCTTTCTGAAAATCTAAGTACACTGTATCCATAAAAAGAAAAGGAGTACTTGTGGCACCTTAGAGACTAATAAATTTATTTGAGCATAAGCTTTCGTGAGCTGCAGCTCACTTCATCGGATGCATGTAGCTCATGAAAGCTTATGCTCAAATAAATTTGTTAGTCTCTAAGGTGCCACAAGTACTCCTTTTCTTTTTGCAAATACAGACTAACACGGCTGCTACTCTGAAAACTATATCCACTGGATCCCCACTGTCCACATGCTTGTTGACCCCCTCAAAGAATTCTAGTAGATTGGTGAGGCATGATTTCCCTTTACTAAAACCATGTTGACTTTTCCCCAACAAATTATGTTCATCTATATGTCTGACAATATTGTTCTTTATTATAGTTTCAACCAGTTTGCCCAGTACTGAAGTCAGGCTTACAGTCCTGTACTTGGTGGGAACACCTCTGGAGCCCTTTCTAAAAATTTGCGTTACATTAGTTATCCTCCAGTCATCTGGTAGAGAACCTGATTTAAATGATAGGTTACAGACTACAGTTAGTAGTCCTGCAATTTCACATTTGAGTTCCTTCAGAACTTTTGGTGAATACCATCAAGTCCTGGTGATTTATTGCTGTTTAATTTATCTATTTGTTCTAAAACCTCCTCTAATAATACCTCAATCTGGGACAGTTACTCAGATCTGTCACCTAAAAAGAATGGCTCAGGTTTGAGAATTGCACACATCCTTGGCTGTAAGACCGATGCAAAGAATTCATTTAGTTTCTCTGCAATGGCCTTATCATACTTGAATGCTCCTTTAGCACCTCGATAGTCCAGTGGCCCCACTGATTGTTTAGCAGGCTTCCTGCTTCTGATGTACTTAAATTCTTTTTCCTATTACTTTTTGAGTCTTTTGCTAACTGTTCCTCAAATACTACCTGAAAGGGGGTTTCACTACCTGAAAGGGGGTTTCACTACCTGAAAGGGGGTTTCAAAGAGGATGGCTCTAGACTGTTCTCAATGGTAGCAGATGACAGAACGAGGAGTAATGGTCTCAAGTTGCAATGGGGGAGGTTTAGATTGGATATTAGGAAAAACTTTTTCACTAAGAGGGTGGTGAAACACTGGAATGCGTTACCTAGGGAGGTGGTAGAATCTCCTTCCTTAGAGGTTTTTAAGGTCAGGCTTGACAAAGCCCTAGCTGGGATGATTTAACTGGGACTTGGTCCTGCTTTGAGCAGGGGGTTGGACTAGATGACCTTCTGGGGTCCCTTCCAACCCTGATATTCTATGATTCTATGATTCTATGATTCTTTTTTGGCCTTCCTACTTGTATTTTTACACTTCATTTGCCAGTGTTTATGCTCCTTTCTATTTTCCTCACTAGGATTTAACTTCCACTTTTTAAAGAATGCATTTTTGCCTCTCACTGCTTGTTTTACTTTGTTGTTTAGCCACAGTGGCTCTTTTTTGGTTCTCTTACTGTGTTTTTTAATTTGGAACATACATTCAATTGAGCCTCTATTATGGTGTCTTTAAAAAGTTTCCATGCAGCTTGCAGATTTCACTTTTGACACTTTTCAGAGTAGCAGCCGTGTTATTCTGTATTCGCAAAAAGAAAAGGAGTACTTGTGGCACCTTAGAGACTAACAAATTTATTAGAGCATAAGCTTTCGTGAGCTAAAGCTCATTTCATCGGATGCATTTGATGGAAAAAACAGAGGAGAGATTTATATACACACACAGAGAACATGAAACAATGGGTTTATCATACACACTGTAAGGAGAGTGATCACTTAAGATAAGCCATCACCAGCAGTAGGGGGGGAAAGGAGGAAAACCTTTCATGGTGACAAGCAAGGTAGGCTATTTCCAGCAGTTAACGAGAATATCTGAGGAACAGTGGGGGGTGCGGTGGGGGGGAGAAATAACATGGGGAAATAGTTTTACTTTGTGTAATGACTCATCCATTCCCAGTCTCTATTCAAGCCTAAGTTAATTGTATCCAGTTTGCAAATTAATTCCAAATCAGCAGTTTCTCGTTGGAGTCTGTTTTTGAAGCTTTTTTGTTGAAGGATAGCCACTCTTAGGTCTGTAATCGAGTGACCAGAGAGCTTGAAGTGTTCTCCAACTGGTTTTTGAATGTTATAATTCTTGACGTCTGATTTGTGTCCATTCATTCTTTTACGTAGAGACTGTCCAGTTTGACCAATGTACATGGCAGAGGGGCATTGCTGGCACATGATGGCATATATCACATTGGTAGATGCGCAGGTGAACGAGCCTCTGATAGTGTGGCTGATGTGATTAGGCCCTATGATGGTGTCCCCTGAATAGATATGTGGACAGAGTTGGCAACGGGCTTTGTTGCAAGGATAGGTTCCTGGGTTAGTGGTTCTGTTGTGTGGTGTGTGGTTGCTGGTGAGTATTTGCTTCAGATTGGGGGGCTGTCTGTAAGCAAGGACTGGCCTGTCTCCCAAGATCTGTGAGAGGGATGGGTCGTCCTTCAGGATAGGTTGTAGATCCTTGATGATGCGTTGGAGAGGTTTTAGTTGGGGGCTGAAGGTGACGGCTAGTGGCGTTCTGTTATTTTCTTTGTTGGGACTGTCCTGTAGTAGGTGACTTCTGGGTACTCTTCTGGCTCTGTCAATCTGTTTCTTCACTTCAGCAGGTGGGTATTGTAGTTGTAGGAATGCATGATAGAGATCTTGCAGGTGTTTGTCTCTGTCTGAGGGGTTGGAGCAAATGCGGTTATATCGTAGAGCTTGGCTGTAGACAATGGATCGTGTGGTATGATCTGGATGAAAGCTAGATGCATGTAGGTAGGAATAGCGGTCAGTTGGTTTCTGATATAGGGTGGTGTTTATGTGACCATCGCTTATTAGCACCGTAGTGTCCAGGAAGTGGATCTCTTGTGATCACTTTCCTTACAGTGTGTATGATAAACCCATTGTTTCATATTCTCTGTGTGTGTATATCAATCTCCCCTCTGTATTTTCCACCAAATGCATCTGATGAAGTGAGCTGTAGCTCACGAAAGCTTATGCTCTAATAAATTTGTTAGTCTCTAAGGTGCCACAAGTACTCCTTTTCTTTTTACTGTAAGGAGAGTGATCACTTAAGATGAGCTACTAACAGCAGGAAGAAGGGGGGGGGAGGAGGAAAACCTTTTGTGGTGATAATCAAGGTAGGCCATTTCCAGCAGTTAACAAGAATGTCTGAGGAACAGTGGGGGGTGGGGTGGGGGGAGAAATAACATGGGGAAATAGTTTTACTTTATGTAATGACTCATCCACTCCCAGTCTCTATTCAAGCCTAAGCTAATTGTATCCAGTTTGCAAATTAATTCCAATTCAGCAGTCTCTCGCTGGAGTCTGTTTTTGAAGTTTTTTTGTTGGAGTATAGCCACCCTCAGGTCTGTTATTGTGTGACCGGAGAGATTGAAGTGTTCTCCGACTCGATTTTGAATGTTATAATTCTTGATGTCTGATTTGTGTCTATTTATTCTTTTACACAGAGACTGTCCAGTTTGACCAATGTACATGGCAGAGGGGCATTGCTGGCACATGATGGCATATATCACATTGGTAGATGTGCAGGTGAACGAGCCTCTGATAGTGTGGCTGATGTGATTAGGCCCTATGATGGTGTCCCCTGAATAGATATGTGGACAGAGCTGGCAATGGGCTTTATTGCAAGGATAGGTTCCTGGGTTAGTGGTTCTGTTGTGTGGTTGCTGGTGAGAATCTGCTTCAGGTTGGAGGGTTGTCTGTAAGCAAGGACTGGCCTGTCTCCCAAGATCTGTGAGCGTGATGGGTCGTCCTTCAGGATAGGTTGTAGAAGTGAAGAAACAGATTGACAGAGCCAGAAGAGTACCCAGAAGTCACCTACTACAGGACAGGCCCAACAAAGAAAATAACAGAACGCCACTAGCCATCACCTTCAGCACCCAACTAAAACCTCTCCAACGCATCATCAAGGATCTACAACCTATCCTGAAGGATGACCCACCACTCTCACAGATCTTGGGAGACAGTCCAGTCCTTGCTTACAGACAGCCCCCCAACCTGAAACAAATACTCACCAGCAACCACACACCACACAACAGAACCACTAACCCAGGTACCTATCCTCGCAACAAAGCCCGTTGCCAGCTCTGTCCACATATCTATTCAGGGGACACCATCGTAGGGCCTAATCACATCAGCCACACTATCAGAGCTTGTTCACCTGCGCATCTACCAATGTGATATATGCCATCATGTGCCAGCAATGCCCCTCTGCCATGTACATTGGTCAAACTGGACAGTCTCTACGTAAAAGAATAAATGGACACAAATCAGACATCAAGAATTATAACATTCAAAAACGAGTCGGAGAACACTTCAATCTCTCCGGTCACACGATTACAGACCTGAGAGTGGCTATCCTTCAACAAAAAAGCTTCAAAAACAGACTCCAACGAGAGACTGCTGAATTGGAATTAATTTGCAAACTGGATACAATTAACTTAGGCTTGAATAGAGACTGGGAGTGGATGAGTCATTACATAAAGTAAAACTATTTCCCCATGTTATTTCTCCCCCCCCACCCCACCCCCCACTGTTCCTCAGATGTTCTTGTTAACTGCTGGAAATGGCCCACCTTGATTATCACCACAAAAGGTTTTCCTCCTTCCCTCCCTCCTTCCTGCTGGTGATGGCTCATCTTAAGTGATCACTCGCCTTACAGTGTGTATGATAAAACCCATTGTTTCATGTTCTCTGTGTGTGTATATCAATCTCCCCTCTGTATTTTCCACCGAATGCATCCGATGAAGTGAGCTGTAGCTCACGAAAGCTTATGGTGGAATAAATTTGTTAGTCTCTAAGGTGCCACAAGTACTCCTTTTCTTTTTTGCCATTACATGATGTAATTGAATGGGACTCTTTATTTTACCGTTTCTGATCAGACCCTGCCTGTATTTTATCATTTTCCATCCTTTCGTCCTTACGAGGACATAGAGATTCTCAATTAATAGATCCTCCCCAAGGGATGTCTCTATCCGAACCATGTGCTCCTCTGCACCTGTTGCCTTTCCCCCAGACCTTAGTTTAAAAACGGTTCTACAACCTTTTTAATGTTAAGTGCCAGAAGACTGGTTCCATTTTGGTTTAGGTGGAGCCCATCCTTCCTTGTAGGAGGGGTTTGTGTCTCTCCCTTTCTGGCAGGGCAGGAGACCACACGTCCTTGCTCCAGACAAGCCCAAGAAAGAAACTAACAGAACTCCACTGGCCATCACAGTAACTCAAACAGGGAAAATTGGGTGGACGCTTGTGGTACCTCTCGAATAGCCTGTAGCAACGGTGGGAGGAGTTGATCTCATTGGTGCAACTCTTCTGGGGGAAATTTTCACATCATCCCCTTTAGTGTCTGATTGAATCATTCCACGAGGCCATCGGTTTGAGAATGATAAATTGAGGTTTGCAACTTCTGGATCCCTAACAGGCGACAAACTTCATGGAGCAACCAGGAGGTGAAATTCGTTCCCTGGTAGGTTAATATCTCCCTCAATAAGCCCACCCAAGCAAAGATCTTCAAAAGTTCCACTGCGATGCTCCGGGTGGTGATGGACCTCATGGGGATAGCCTCGGGGAAGCGGGTAGCATAGTCCATGACGACTAGGATGTAACAAAAGCCTGCTGTGTGCCTCGTGAGGGGTCCTATTAGGTCCACAGCGACGCTTTCATAAGGGGTCCCCACCACTGGCACAGGCACCAGGGGTGCTTTTGGGACTCTGGCCAGTGTGGCCCACTGGCATCCTCAACACAGTCTGCTGGTGACAGCATGGTACCACCAGGTCGGAGCGGGGTTCATGGGTATGAGGTCCTGGTAAACCCGGTAGAGGCAATCACCCTTGAGTTCAAACCAGGGCCACTGAGTTGCACACCGGGGGTCTGTAGCAACGCCGTCGACATATGTCACCTGGTTATAGGCCCAGTTTAAGGTGAGTCCTCTCTCTGATCTCGACAGAATTCCCCCTCTATGCCCTAGAGGGGTCCCTGGTCTTCAGGCGCCACCCGGGGTTCATCTGGAGGGTTGGTCAGACCTCCCTCGGGGGGGTCTAGGGGTTCTCCGGGGTTTTGTCCTTCCTCATCATCCTCAAGGGGGTCTCCTTCCAACCCCAGCCTCTCCGGTCCAGTCTGGAGGGTTGCTGCATGCAGGACACGGCTGAATTCCGGCCAGTCTCTTCCAAGGATGACAGGATAGGGAAGGTTTCACCAGGTCACTCTCTCAATTGTGAGGGACAGCAGAGCACTGGGGTACACCTTCACATCTCCATGTACACAGCGGAGTCGGGTGGGCCTGCGGGTCAAGCAGTCAGCTGGGACAAGGCTTTCCTGCACCATTGTTAGGCTGCACCCCGAATCCACAAAGGCATCCACCAGCTTCCCCCCCAAGACTGGCCAGGACAGTCACTTTGGGACTGGAATATTGTCAGGCATGGGAGTCTCCGGCATAGACCTCACCGAAGGAACAATCCATGGCAGGGCACTGCCTCTGGAGGTGCCCTAACTGGCCACACCTGAAGCAGAGGCCAATCACGGTGGGATCCAGTCGAGCCTCCGAATTCAGAGGACCATCCGGGATCTCTCTTGGAGGAGTCCTTCATCTGCTGTCACAGCTCATAAGAGGGCCGGGGGGCTTCAGGGTCGAACTAGAGGGGCCCCCATCGTGTTGGCTGTTTTCATGGCCTGAGGGTGGGCGGGGTGCTGCCGGAAGTATGGAGTGCTTCCCTCAATTTGGCAGGGGCATCAGCACCGGGCCTGGAGGTCCAGGGCTCACCGGGGTCTCAGCCGCTAAGAAGTCTTCCATGAGTCCAACTGCCACCTTCAGGGTTGTAGGCCAGTGCCGCAGAACCCACGCCCTCCCTCGGGGCGGGAGGATATGGATAAATTGTTCCACTACCACCTGCCAGTTCTGTGGCCATGTATCGCTCCGATTGGAGCCAGCAGGAATCCTTAAACTCCTGGGCCACGACACAGAGTCACGCCCCCAGCAGATAAGTCTTCCCACAAAACCTATGCCAGAAGGTTTCAGGTGCTATGTCCAGAGCATCCAAAATAGCAGCCTTAATGGCCCTGTAGTGTCGGACCTCGTCGTTAGGAAGGCCCTGGTAGGTGGCCTGGGCGGCCCCCGTCAAATATGGGGCTAGGAGCATGGCTCATTGTTCTGGGGCCCACATGCAGCCGAGGCAACCCTCTCAAAAGTGATCAAAAATGCCCCTGGGTCATCTTCAGGACCCATCTTTGTGAGCCAGATGGATAGGGTGGGGTCACCGGGGCTCCTGCCCCTCCGGGACTGGGGTTCTGGGGAGCAGGGTGGTGAGTTGTTGAAAGCATTGCCTCTGTTGGTCCTGCTGCTGGGTTTCAGCCCCCAACTCCCGGAGTAGCTGCTGCTGGGTTTCAGCCCACCTCAGTGGGCTGGAGCTTCATCCTGCCATTCAGGTCTCTCCTGGGTTAGACACACTCATAGTCCCCCCTCTGTCTCAGGGCGTGGCTGTTGCCTGCATTCTCCACCATGTATTGGAGAGGTGCGTGTCTCTTCCCCTTTTGGCAGGACGGGAGACTATGCCTCCTTGCTGTTTCTCAAGCAGGGCCAGCAGCTGCCGGGTAGTGCCCTGCCAGTGATCAATCCAAGTACCAGTTAGTCCCTCCACCCAGTCCCTCCATCAGGACAGGACAATTAGCAGGTCTGGCCAGCAATCAGTCCAGACCTTAATTAGTCTTTTGGCCGCAGTCCCTCAGTCAGTGCAATTAGCAATTAGCGGGTCTGGCTGGCAATCAGCAAAGGATGTGAGAAGCCTTTCTGCCCCCATCCTTCCCTCAGGTTGGGGCAGCTAACAGTCTATAGCTGGGGCTTGGTCCATACCACGCAGCCCAGTAATTCAGGGTAGGGGAATTAGCTCCCAGGCGGGAGCAACAGCAACTGTGCCTGGCGCCCTAGCTCGGGTGGGCGCCTGACCAATCCAGGCCTCCTGGCCTATCAGTGGGGAGGTGGCCACCCTTCACAAATGGGGTGGCCAGGATAGGGGGACACAAGCCCTCCCACTTCACTGTGTCCCAGCCCAGGGCCCAATTAGTGGCGGGGTAGCACGCCACTAGGTCAGCGGGGATCCTCCTGCAACACGCTGGCCAGTTACATATAGTTCCACAGCCAAAACCTATTTGGCTTCCCTGGGCTCCTTTCTACCCTCCCCAGCTTGGGGTACCTGGGTTCCAGGGTCATCCTTGGTCTTCCCTGGGTAGACGGGCAATGGAAGCCCTGGCAGCTCATCAGTGTTGCTGGTCTCCAGCAATTCAGGTAGCTCCTCTGGCTCCCCAGTCAGGCAGTCATCTCCTTCCTCTCCTGACTCTGGCAGCGGGGAAGAGACGTTCTGCTCCTCCGGCAACTCTCCCCTTACTGAGCTGGGGGCTGGCCTTTTATAGTCCAGCTTCCTGTCCCGCCCCTCTGCTTCTGGCAAGGTGGCTGCAGATGTCCCAGCTCTGCCCACCGGGGGTGATTGCGGGTCTCTCCCCTTCTGGCAGGGCGGGAGACCATTCCTGTATAGGCTCCCCCTTTCCCAAAAGTTTCCCCAGTTCCTAATAAATCTAAACTCCTCCTCCCTACTCCATCGTATCATCCACACATTGAGACCCTGCAGCTCTGCCTATCGTTCTGTATGTCACTGGTACCTACATGTACCATGACCACCGGCTCCTCCCCAGCACTACACATAAGTCTATCTAGATGTCTCGAGAGATACGCAACCTTTGCACCAGGCAGGCAAGTCACCATGCAGTTCTCCCGGTCATCACAAACCCAGCTATCTATATTTCTAATGATCTATCGTCCATAACTATCACCTGTCACTTCCTAATAGCTGGAGTTCCTTCCTCCGGAGAGGTATCCTCAGTGCGAGAGGGTACCGCAACATCATCTGGAAGGAGGATCCCAACTATGGGATCGTTTCCCTCTGCTCCAGTTGGATGTTCTCCTTCCCTGGGACTTTCATCCTCCTCAACAGCACAAAGGCTGTCAGACCAGGGGTGGGACCATTCTACTGCGCCCCAGAAAGTCTAATCTATGTACCTCTCTGACTCCCCCAGCTCAACACCCTGGTCCCGGCCCCAAGTTTCCTGGACAACTTCCAGACATCAATTGTGGAGTTCTTTTGGTCAGGACTGCACTGAGTCCCTGCAGGGGTTCTCCACCTACCCCTGGAGAAGGAAGGGCAGGTCCTGAAGTGTCTTCACACTCAGGTCCATGTCTTCCACCTTCAGGCAAACTCAGGAAGTTGGTAGGTGAGATCTCATGGAAAGCAAGTCTGAGAGGAAAAAGAATTGAAGATAGATGTCAGTTTTTCAAAGAGACATTATTAAGTGCACAAGAGCAAGCTATCCCACTGTATAGGAAAGATAGGAGATATGGCAAAAGACCACCTGGACTTAACCAGGAGATCTTCAGTGATCTACAAATCAAAAAAGAGAGTTCTACAAAAAATGGAAACTAGGTCAAATTACAAAGGATGAATATAAACAAACACATGTATGTAGGGGCAAAATTAGAAAGGCAAAGGCACAAAACGAGATCAAACTAGCTATAGACATAAAGGATAACAAGAAAACATTCTACAAATACATTAGAAGCAAGTGGAAGAGAAAGGACAGCTAGGCCCATTACTTAATGAAGAGGGAAAAACAATAACAGAAAATGTGGAAATAGCAGAAGTGCTTAATGACTTCTTTGTTTCGGTTTTCACCAAGTAGTTTGGTGGCAGTTGGACGCCTAATAAAGTGAATGCTGGTGAAAATGAGGTAGGATCAGAGGCCAAAATAGGGAAAAAACAAGTTAAAAAAAGTTAGATGTCTTCAAATTGCCGGGGCCTGATGAAATACATCCTAGAATACTCAAGAAGCTGACTGAGGAAATATTTGACCCATTAGCAATTATCTTTGAAAAGTCATGGAATACGGGAGAGATTCCAGAAGACTGGAAAGGGGCAAATATAGTACCCATTTATACAAAGGGAAATAAGACCAACCCAGGGTATTACAGACTAGTCAGCGTAACTTCTATACCAGGAAAAATAATGATGCAAATAATTAAGGAATCAATTTGCAAACATCTGGAAGATAATAAGGTGATAAGTAAAAGTCAACATGGATTTGTCAAGAACAAACCATGTAAAACCAACCTGATAGCTTTCTTTGACAGGGTAACAAGACTTGTGGATGGGGGGGCAAGTGGTAGATGTGGTATATCTAGACTTTAGTAAGCCTTTTGATACAGTCTCACATGACCTTCTCATAAACAAACTTGGGAAATACAAGCTAGATGGAGCTACTATAAGGTGGGTGCATAACTGGTTGGATAACTGTTCCCAGAGAGTAGTTATCAATGGTTTACAGTCAGGCTGGAAGGACATAACGAGTAGGGTTCTGCAGGGATCAGTTCTGGGTCCGGTTCTTTTCAATGTCTTTATCAATGATTTAGATCATGGCATAAAGAGAGTTCACTTATTAAGTTTGTGGGTGACACCAAGTTGGGAGGGGTTGCAAGTGCTTTGGAGGATAGGATGAACTTTCAAAATGATCTGGACAAACTGGAGAAATGGTCTGAAGTAAATAGGATGAAATTCAGTAAGGACAAATGCAAAGTACTCCTCCTAGGGAGGAACATTCATACCATACAACATTGCACACCATACAAAATGGGAAATGACTGCCTAGGAAGGAGTCCTTCAGAAAGGGATCAGGGGTCATAGGGGACCACAAGCTAAACATGAGTCAACAGTGTAATGCTGTTGCCAAAAAAGCAAACATCATTCTGGGTTGTATTAGCAGGAGTGGTGAAAACAAGACACGATAAGTAATTCTTCTGCTCTAGTCCGCGGTGATTAAGCCTCAATTGGAGTATTGGGTCCAGTTATGGGCCCCACATTTCAGAAAAGATGTGGACAAATTGGAGAAAGTCCAGAGAAGAGCAACAAAATTGATTAAAGGTCTGGAAAACATGACCTATGAGGGAAGATTGAAGTAACTGGGTTTATTTACTCTGAAAAAGAGAAGACTGAGAGGGGACATGATAACAGTTTTCAAGTACCTAAAAGGTTGTTACAAGGAAGAGGGAGAAAAATATTTCTCCTTAACCTCTGAGGATAGGACAAGAAGCAATGGGCTTAAATTGCAGCAAGGGAGGTTTAGGTTGGACATTAGGAGAAACTTCCTAACTGTCAGGGTAGTTAGGCACTGGAATAAATTGCCTAGGGTGTTGTGGAAGCTTCCTCATTGGAGATTTTTAAGAGCAGGTTAGATAAACACCTGTCAGGGATGGTCTAGATGGTGCTTGGTCCTGCCATGAGTGCAGAGGGCTGGACTTGATGGCCTTTTGAGGTTCCTTCCAGTCCTATGATTCTATGAAATGTAGATTTTTTTGTTAAGATAACTTCATGCAAAAATAAAACAATGTAAAACTTTAGAGCCTGCAAGTCCACTCAGTCCTATTTCTTGTTCAGCCAATTGCTAAGACAAACAAGTTTGTTTATATTTATGGGAGATAATGCCTGCTCCTTATTTACAATGTAACCTGAAAGTGAGAACAGGCATTTGCATGACACTGTTCTAGCTGGATTCCACTTTGAAATCTACAGCCACTGCCTGTTTTCCTCTAATGCTATCTGTTGTAAAACAAAAAGAAAAGGAGTACTTGTGGCACCTTAGAGACTAACAAACAAAACAGTTTGCTTAGAATATTCTCTATTAGCGCCTGTTTGCTCAGAATATTCTCTATTAGTGGCTGACTGGGCCCGTGCCCAGAGGTCCTGGACAACTGGTGAGCTACCAGAAAAATCTGCCACCACCGGCATAAACCTGAAGCCCCGGCTGCCGGATGGATAAGACAGGGGACATCCCTGCCCTCTGACAGCACTCTGCAGCAGCAGTGCTGGCAGGGGAAGCCCCCTCCCCAGCGGCCCCCGACTGCGTACCCGGCAGAAGCCGCAGGATGGGGAAGGTCCATCCCCAGCAGCCTCTGACCCCATCCCCAGCAGAAGCTGAAGAATAAGGGAAGCTCCCACAGTATCTCTTTCCCCAGCAGCAGCTGCGGGATAAGGGAAGCCCCCACCAGCGCCCCTGACCCATTCCCGGCAGAAGCTGCGGGGTGACAGAGGAAGCAAGAAAAACATAGCTCACCTAAATCTATGTGGGCCTGTATTCCTAGCTTTTGTTTCCGGGTACATTATATTAAGAGCTAAGAGTGGAAGGACTACATGCATATTGACCTAGCAAGTTTCAGAGTAGCACCCGTGTTAGTCTGTATTCGCAAAAAGAAAAGGAGTACTTGGGGTACCTTAGAGACTAACAAATTTATTTGAGCATAAAACTTTTTTCCACTGAATGCATCCAATGAAGTGAGCTGTAGCTCACGAAAGCTTATGCTCAAATAAATTTGTTAGTCTCTAAGGTGCCACAAGTACTCCTTTTCTATTGACCTATCAAGTTATAAATCTTTTTCCATTTGGGGTACAAAATGAGATGTTAAGGATGATCCCCTTCTGTAGGAATACAGGCCCACATAGATTTAGGTGAGCTATGGTTTTTAACTGAGTTGGGATATTAGCATGAGCCATGAGTCCAAAGCATGTGATCAAAAAGAATGAGATCATGAGACCAAAGTTATTGAGTTAATCTTCAATGGTTTTGGAAGTAAATATTTCAGTTACACAGCCATTAACTGCAGCATAAACTTTCCTGCCTAACATGCACATTCCCTGGCTCCATGCAGAAGCACATTGTGAACTGGGGTGGATTAAGGTTTCCTGGGGTCCTGGGCCAGAGCAAGATGGTAATGTCAGCACAAAGGAGTCAGCAAACTTTGCATCCTGTATTTCATTTTCTAACTGAGAGGAAGCATCTTGATGAGGAGAATATCCATTACTAGTGCACATTCACTTTCCATTTTAGTTTTATTTTTGAACCAGTTCCTTTTGCCTTTTAGAAAGCTCTTAAGGTCTGTCACCAAAGACTCTAAGCGACTAAGCTGTTATGGGATAAATGGTCAGTTTTCACAATGGAAGGAGATAAATAGCGGGGCACCCCAAGGACTAGGCCATATTAGGCCAGTGCAGTTCAACATATCCTTAAATGATGTATGGAAGAAGAGGTAAAGAGTGAGGTGACAAAGTTTGCAGATGATACAAAATTACTCAAGATACTTAAGTGAAAAGTTACAAAGGGATCTCACAAAGCTGGATGACTGGGCAACACAACAGCAGACGAAATTCAATGTTGAAAAATGCAAGTAATACACATTTGAAAACATAATCCCAACTATACATACAAAATGATGGAGTCAATATTAGCTATTACCACTCAAGAAAGAGATCTTTGGGTCATTGTGCATAGTTCTCTGAAAACATATGCTCAAAGTGCAGCAGCAGGCAACAAAACAAACAAAATGTTAGGAACCTGCTAATGTTAGAGTTCCTGGCCCTCAGAGACCATGTACGGGCTTTGGAGACCAGAGTGGCTGAACTGGAGGAGCTGGGGGAGTCAGAGAGGTACATAGATTAGACTTTCTGGGGTGCAGTAGAATGGTCCCACCCCTGGTCTGACAGCCTTTGTGCTGTTGAGGAGGATGAAAGTCCCAGGGAAGGAGAACATCCAACTGGAGCAGAGGGAAACGATCCCATAGTTGGGATCCTCCTTCCAGATGATGTTGCGGTACCCTCTCGCACTGAGGATACCTCTCCGGAGGAAGGAACTCCAGCTATTAGGAAGTGACAGGTGATAGTTATGGGCGATAGATCATTAGAAATATAGATAGCTGGGTTTGTGATGACCGGGAGAACTGCATGGTGACTTGCCTGCCTGGTGCAAAGGTTGCGTATCTCTCGAGACATCTAGATAGACTTATGTGTAGTGCTGGGGAGGAGCCGGTGGTCATGGTACATGTAGATACCAGTGACATACAGAACGATAGGCAGAGCTGCAGGGTCTCAATGTGTGGATGATACGATGGAGTAGGGAGGAGGAGTTTAGATTTATTAGGAACTGGGGAAACTTTTGGGAAAGGGGGAGCCTATACAGGAATGGTCTCCCGCCCTGCCAGAAGGGGAGAGACCCGCAATCACCCCCGGTGGGCAGAGCTGGGACATCTGCAGCCACCTTGCCAGAAGCAGAGGGGCGGGACAGGAAGCTGGACTATAAAAGGCCAGCCCCCAGCTCAGTAAGGGGAGAGTTGCCGGAGGAGCAGAACGTCTCTTCCCCGCTGCCAGAGTCAGGAGAGGAAGGAATCATAGAATCATAGAATCATAGAATATCAGGGTTGGAAGGGACCCCAGAAGGTCATCTAGTCCAACCCCCTGCTCAAAGCAGGACCAAGTCCCAGTTAAATCATCCCAGCCAGGGCTTTGTCAAGCCTGACCTTAAAAACCTCTAAGGAAGGAGATTCTACCACCTCCCTAGGTAACGCATTCCAGTGTTTCACCACCCTCTTAGTGAAAAAGTTTTTCCTAATATCCAATCTAAACCTCCCCCATTGCAACTTGAGACCATTACTCCTCGTTCTGTCATCTGCTACCATTGAGAACAGTCTAGAGCCATCCTCTTTGAAACCCCCTTTCAGGTAGTTGAAAGCAGCTATCAAATCCCCCCTCATTCTTCTCTTCTGCAGACTAAACAATCCCAGCTCCCTCAGCCTCTCCTCATAAGTCATGTGCTCTAGACCCCTAATCATTTTTGTTGCCCTTCGCTGTACTCTTTCCAATTTATCCACATCCTTCCTGTAGTGTGGGGCCCAAAACTGGACACAGTACTCCAGATGAGGCCTCACCAGTGTCGAATAGAGGGGAACGATCACGTCCCTCGATCTGCTCGCTATGCCCCTACTTATACATCCCAAAATGCCATTGGCCTTCTTGGCAACAAGGGCACACTGCTGACTCATATCCAGCTTCTCGTCCACTGTCACCCCTAGGTCCTTTTCCGCAGAACTGCTGCCGAGCCATTCGGTCCCTAGTCTGTAGCGGTGCATTGGATTCTTCCATCCTAAGTGCAGGACCCTGCATTTATCCTTATTGAACCTCATTAGATTTCTTTTGGCCCAATCCTCCAATTTGTCTAGGTCCTTCTGTATCCTATCCCTCCCCTCCAGCGTATCTACCACTCCTCCCAGTTTAGTATCATCCGCAAATTTGCTGAGAGTGCAATCCACACCATCCTCCAGATCATTTATGAAGATATTGAACAAAACGGGCCCCAGGACCGACCCCTGGGGCACTCCACTTGACACCGGCTGCCAACTAGACATGGAGCCATTGATCACTACCCGTTGAGCCCGACAATCTAGCCAGCTTTCTACCCACCTTATAGTGCA
This sequence comes from Dermochelys coriacea, assembly GCF_009764565.3. Classification (NCBI taxonomy): domain Eukaryota; kingdom Metazoa; phylum Chordata; order Testudines; family Dermochelyidae; genus Dermochelys; species Dermochelys coriacea. Next base: position 71,245 of record NC_050071.1, on the reverse strand, counting down.
TTCATCCAGCCCATACTTCCTTAACTTGCTGACAAGAATGCTGTGGGAGACCGTGTCAAAAGCTTTGCTAAAGTCAAGAAACAATACATCCACTGCTTTCCCTTCATCCACAGAACCAGTAATCTCATCATAAAAGGCGATTAGATTAGTCAGGCATGACCTTCCCTTGGTGAATCCATGCTGACTGTTCCTGATCACTTTCCTCTCCTCTAAGTGCTTCAGGATTGATTCTTTGAGGACCTGCTCCATGATTTTTCCAGGGACTGAGGTGAGGCTGACCGGCCTGTAGTTCCCAGGATCCTCCTTCTTCCCTTTTTTAAAGATGGGCACTACATTAGCCTTTTTCCAGTCATCCGGGACTTCCCCCGTTCGCCACGAGTTTTCAAAGATAATGGCCAAGGGCTCTGCAATCACAGCCGCCAATTCCTTCAGCACTCTCGGATGCAATTCGTCCGGCCCCATGGACTTGTGCACGTCCAGCTTTTCTAAATAGTCCCTAACCACCTCTATCTCTACAGAGGGCTGGCCATCTCTTCCCCATTTTGTGTTGCCCAGCACAGCAGTCTGGGAGCTGACCTTGTTAGTGAAAACAGAGGCAAAAAAAGCATTGAGTACATTAGCTTTTTCCACATCCTCTGTCACTAGCTTGCCTCCCTCATTCAGTAAGGGGCCCACACTTTCCTTGGCTTTCTTCTTGTTGCCAACATACCTGAAGAAACCCTTCTTGTTACTCTTGACATCTCTTGCTAGCTGCAGCTCCAGGTGCGATTTGGCCCTCCTGATATCTTTCCTACATGCCCGAGCAATATTTTTATACTCTTCCCTGGTCATATGTCCAACCTTCCACTTCTTGTAAGCTTCTTTTTTATGTTTAAGATCCGCTAGGATTTCACCATTAAGCCAAGCTGGTCGCCTGCCATATTTACTATTCTTTCGACTCATCGGGATGGTTTGTCCCTGTAACCTCAACAGGGATTCCTTGAAATACAGCCAGCTCTCCTGGACTCCCTTCCCTTTCATGTTAGTCCCCCAGGGGATCCTGGCCATCTGTTCCCTGAGGGAGTCAAAGTCTGCTTTCCTGAAGTCCAGGGTCCGTATCCTGCTGCTTACCTTTCTTCCCTGCGTCAGGATCCTGAACTCAACCAACTCATGGTCACTGCCTCCCAGATTCCCATCCACTTTTGCTTCCCCCACTAATTCTACCCGGTTTGTGAGCAGCAGGTCAAGAAAAGCGCTCCCCCTAGTTGGCTCCCCTAGCACTTGCACCAGGAAATTGTCCCCTACGCTTTCCAAAAACTTCCTGGATTGTCTATGCACCGCTGTATTGCTCTCCCAGCAGATATCAGGAAAATTAAAGTCACCCATGAGAATCAGGGCATGCGATCTAGTAGCTTCCGTGAGTTGCCGGAAGAAAGCCTCATCCACCTCATCCAGGAGATGACTGCCTGACTGGGGAGCCAGAGGAGCTACCTGAATTGCTGGAGACCAGCAACACTGATGAGCTGCCAGGGCTTCCATTGCCCGTCTACCCAGGGAAGACCAAGGATGACCCTGGAACCCAGGTACCCCAAGCTGGGGAGGGTAGAAAGGAGCCCAGGGAAGCCAAATAGGTTTTGGCTGTGGAACTATATGTAACTGGCCAGCGTGTTGCAGGAGGATCCCCGCTGACCTAGTGGCGTGCTACCCCGCCACTAATTGGGCCCTGGGCTGGGACACAGTGAAGTGGGAGGGCTTGTGTCCCCCTATCCTGGCCACCCCATTTGTGAAGGGTGGCCACCTCCCCACTGATAGGCCAGGAGGCCTGGATTGGTCAGGCGCCCACCCGAGCTAGGGCGCCAGGCACAGTTGCTGTTGCTCCCGCCTGGGAGCTAATTCCCCTACCCTGAATTACTGGGCTGCGTGGTATGGACCAAGCCCCAGCTATAGACTGTTAGCTGCCCCAACCTGAGGGAAGGATGGGGGCAGAAAGACTTCTCACATCCTTTGCTGATTGCCAGCCAGACCCGCTAATTGCTAATTGCACTGACTGAGGGACTGCGGCCAAAAGACTAATTAAGGTCTGGACTGATTGCTGGCCAGACCTGCTAATTGTCCTGTCCTGATGGAGGGACTGGGTGGAGGGACTAACTGGTACTTGGATTGATCACTGGCAGGGCACTACCCGGCGGCTGCTGGCCCTGCTTGAGAAACAGCAAGGAGGCATAGTCTCCCGTCCTGCCAAAAGGGGAAGAGACACGCACCTCTCCAATACATGGTGGAGAATGCAGGCAACAGCCACGCCCTGAGACAGAGGGGGGACTATGAGTGTGTCTAACCCAGGAGAGACCTGAATGGCAGGATGAAGCTCCAGCCCACTGAGGTGGGCTGAAACCCAGCAGCAGCTACTCCGGGAGTTGGGGGCTGAAACCCAGCAGCAGGACCAACAGAGGCAATGCTTCCAACAACTCACCACCCTGCTCCCCAGAACCCCAGTCCCGGAGGGGCAGGAGCCCCGGTGACCCCACCCTATCCATCTGGCTCACAAAGATGGGTCCTGAAGATGACCCAGGGGCATTTTTGATCACTTTTGAGAGGGTTGCCTCGGCTGCATGTGGGCCCCAGAACAATGAGCCATGCTCCTAGCCCCATATTTGACGGGGGCCGCCCAGGCCACCTACCAGGGCCTTCCTAACGACGAGGTCCGACACTACAGGGCCATTAAGGCTGCTATTTTGGATGCTCTGGACATAGCACCTGAAACCTTCTGGCATAGGTTTTGTGGGAAGACTTATCTGCTGGGGGCGTGACTCTGTGTCGTGGCCCAGGAGTTTAAGGATTCCTGCTGGCTCCAATCGGAGCGATACATGGCCACAGAACTGGCAGGTGGTAGTGGAACAATTTATCCATATCCTCCCGCCCCGAGGGAGGGCGTGGGTTCTGCGGCACTGGCCTACAACCCTGAAGGTGGCAGTTGGACTCATGGAAGACTTCTTAGCGGCTGAGACCCCGGTGAGCCCTGGACCTCCAGGCCCGGTGCTGATGCCCCTGCCAAATTGAGGGAAGCACTCCATACTTCTGGCAGCACCCCGCCCACCCTCAGGCCATGAAAACAGCCAACACGATGGGGGCCCCTCTAGTTCGACCCTGAAGCCCCCCTGCCCTCTTATGAGCTGTGACAGCAGATGAAGGACTCCTCCAAGAGAGATCCCGGATGGTCCTCTGAATTCGGAGGCTCGACTGGATCCCACCGTGATTGGCCTCTGCTTCAGGTGTGGCCAGTTAGGGCACCTCCAGAGGCAGTGCCCTGCCATGGATTGTTCCTTCGGTGAGGTCTATGCCGGAGACTCCCATGCCTGACAATATTCCAGTCCCAAAGTGACTGTCCTGGCCAGTCTTGGGGGGGAAGCTGGTGGATGCCTTTGTGGATTCGGGGTGCAGCCTAACAATGGTGCAGGAAAGCCTTGTCCCAGCTGACTGCTTGACCCGCAGGCCCACCCGACTCCGCTGTGTACATGGAGATGTGAAGGTGTACCCCAGTGCTCTGCTGTCCCTCACAATTGAGAGAGTGACCTGGTGAAACCTTCCCTATCCTGTCATCCTTGGAAGAGACTGGCCGGAATTCAGCCGTGTCCTGCATGCAGCAACCCTCCAGACTGGACCGGAGAGGCTGGGGTTGGAAGGAGACCCCCTTGAGGATGATGAGGAAGGACAAAACCCCGGAGAACCCCTAGACCCCCCCGAGGGAGGTCTGACCAACCCTCCAGATGAACCCCGGGTGGCGCCTGAAGACCAGGGACCCCTCTAGGGCATAGAGGGGGAATTCTGTCGAGATCAGAGAGAGGACTCACCTTAAACTGGGCCTATAACCAGGTGACATATGTCGACGGCGTTGCTACAGACCCCCGGTGTGCAACTCAGTGGCCCTGGTTTGAACTCAAGGGTGATTGCCTCTACCGGGTTTACCAGGACCTCATACCCATGAACCCCGCTCCGACCTGGTGGTACCACGCTGTCACCAGCAGACTGTGTTGAGGATGCCAGTGGGCCACACTGGCCAGAGTCCCAAAAGCACCCCTGGTGCCTGTGCCAGTGGTGGGGACCCCTTATGAAAGCGTCGCTGTGGACCTAATAGGACCCCTCACGAGGCACACAGCAGGCTTTTGTTACATCCTAGTCGTCATGGACTATGCTACCCGCTTCCCCGAGGCCATCCCCATGAGGTCCATCACCACCCGGAGCATCGCAGTGGAACTTTTGAAGATCTTTGCTTGGGTGGGCTTATTGAGGGAGATATTAACCTACCAGGGAACGAATTTCACCTCCTGGTTGCTCCATGAAGTTTGTCGCCTGTTAGGGATCCAGAAGTTGCAAACCTCAATTTATCATTCTCAAACCGATGGCCTCGTGGAATGATTCAATCAGACACTAAAGGGGATGATGTGAAAATTTCCCCCAGAAGAGTTGCACCAATGAGATCAACTCCTCCCACCGTTGCTACAGGCTATTCGAGAGGTACCACAAGCGTCCACCCAATTTTCCCTGTTTGAGTTACTGTGATGGCCAGTGGAGTTCTGTTAGTTTCTTTCTTGGGCTTGTCTGGAGCAAGGACATGTGGTCTCCTGCCCTGCCAGAAAGGGAGAGACACGAACCCCTCCTACAAGGAAGTATGGGCTCCACCTAAACCGAAATGGAACCAGACTTCTGGCACTTAACATTAAAAAGGTTGTAGAACCGTTTTTAAACTAAGGTCTGGGGGAAAGGCAACAGGTGCAGAGGAGCACATGGTTCGGATAGAGACATCCCTTGGGGAGGATCTATTAATTGAGAATCTCTATGTCCTCGTAAGGACGAAAGGATGGAAAATGATAAAATACAGGCAGGGTCTGATCAGAAACGGTAAAATAAAGAGTCCCATTCAATTACATCATGTAATGGCAAAAAAGAAAAGGAGTACTTGTGGCACCTTAGAGACTAACAAATTTATTCCACCATAAGCTTTCGTGAGCTACAGCTCACTTCATCGGATGCATTCGGTGGAAAATACAGAGGGGAGATTGATATACACACACAGAGAACATGAAACAATGGGTTTTATCATACACACTGTAAGGCGAGTGATCACTTAAGATGAGCCATCACCAGCAGGAAGGAGGGAGGGAAGGAGGAAAACCTTTTGTGGTGATAATCAAGGTGGGCCATTTCCAGCAGTTAACAAGAACATCTGAGGAACAGTGGGGGGTGGGGTGGGGGGGGAGAAATAACATGGGGAAATAGTTTTACTTTATGTAATGACTCATCCACTCCCAGTCTCTATTCAAGCCTAAGTTAATTGTATCCAGTTTGCAAATTAATTCCAATTCAGCAGTCTCTCGTTGGAGTCTGTTTTTGAAGCTTTTTTGTTGAAGGATAGCCACTCTCAGGTCTGTAATCGTGTGACCGGAGAGATTGAAGTGTTCTCCGACTCGTTTTTGAATGTTATAATTCTTGATGTCTGATTTGTGTCCATTTATTCTTTTACGTAGAGACTGTCCAGTTTGACCAATGTACATGGCAGAGGGGCATTGCTGGCACATGATGGCATATATCACATTGGTAGATGCGCAGGTGAACAAGCTCTGATAGTGTGGCTGATGTGATTAGGCCCTACGATGGTGTCCCCTGAATAGATATGTGGACAGAGCTGGCAACGGGCTTTGTTGCGAGGATAGGTACCTGGGTTAGTGGTTCTGTTGTGTGGTGTGTGGTTGCTGGTGAGTATTTGTTTCAGGTTGGGGGGCTGTCTGTAAGCAAGGACTGGCCTGTCTCCCAAGATCTGTGAGAGTGGTGGGTCATCCTTCAGGATAGGTTGTAGATCCTTGATGATGCGTTGGAGAGGTTTTAGTTGGGGGCTGAAGGTGATGGCTAGTGGCGTTCTGTTATTTTCTTTGTTGGGCCTGTCCTGTAGTAGGTGACTTCTGGGTACTCTTCTGGCTCCCCTTCTGTGCTCCAGAGTTTGGTCCTGGCAGAAGTCACAAGAGTCAGAGACCTTCTGGACTACGACCGGGGAGACTGGCTGGATCCCCTGACACTCACTCAGCGCATGGGACTCTCCAGACCTCTTACTCCCCGATGCGTATTTCAGGAGGTGAAGGCTGCTTCGCCGCCTGCTGCTCGGGTTTATCTTGACCGGATCCTGCACGAGGGCACTCCCTGCCCACCCTTTACCCCAGGCCCTCCGGACCTTTTAACTGGGCCCCTGCCCCGTGGACCCAACCGACCCCTTCACCATGAGCCAGCTGCACAAGCTGCAGCCAGTCTGCTTCCAAACCATGCCAAGGAAACATCTATACACTCGTGCTCCACACCCTTCACTCCGCCACCCTCGTGTCCCGCCCCAATACAAAATGGCGGGACCTCCTGCCCCCTGTGGAGGGTGAGGAGCCCTGGTGGGCCAGGTTATATTCCACCTTGGTCCCAAGGGCTGCCAGGGATATCAGTTGGCGGCTCCTTCACGGAGACGTGAGCTCGGGCATGTTCTTGGTGCGGTTCACCTCTATCCCAGACACCTGCCCCTTTTGCGGTGTGAGAGAAACCCTGGCGCACATATATCTGGAGTGTAGTAGGCTGCAGCCCCTATTCCAGCTCCTCACCAATATTTTATTACATTTTTGGTTGCACTTTTCCCCTCACCTTCTTATTTATGCATTCCCTATCCGCGGCCCAACACAGTCACAGGATCTCCTGATCAACCTCCTCCTGGCCCTAGCTAAAACAGCCATCTATAAAACCAGAGTGAGGAGGTTGGCCGATGGAGTCTCCTGTAACTGTGGGGCCTATTTCCGATCCTCGGTCCATTCACGTATCCGAGCAGAGTTCCTCTGGGCGGCGTCCACTGACTCCCTTGATGCCTTTGAGGAGCAGTGGGAGCTGTCCGGGGTTCTCTGCTCGGTATCCCCGTCCAGTTCCCTTCATTTGATCCTTTGACCACACTCCTTTTCCTGTTATTTCATTAGTTGTCCCCCGGATTTATTTGGTGTCCAGATCCTGTGGATCCCCCTCTTAGGTTGTGGGGGGATCCTTTAGCAGTGGACGGGCTTTGCCTGCCCACTTCCCGGATCCCAGTAGGATCACTCTCCTGTAGCCCTCTGGCCTGGAGGAAGAAGGAGGGAGAGGGCTGCTGCTCCTGCTAGGCCCTGGGCTCTCCCTGCTGCTACTGCTGTTGCTGCTCCAGTTGTTATCCTGGCTGGGCCAGACACCATCCCCCTTCTCTGCTACCTGGTTGCTGGCTGGCTGCTGGACCCCCCACCATTGGGTGCTGCTACTGCTCCAACTGCAGCCCCTTGGGGGGGCCTGCTGGCCCGCTCCCCAGAGGAGGGGAGTGAGGGACCCCAGCCCCAGCCGTTGCTGCTGTGGACACCACCACCACCAGCACCTAAGAGGGGTCCTTTCCGCCTGCCTGGACCACCACCTGGAGTTCCTGGAGCTGCTGCTACAGAGTCTGCTGCCTGGAGCTGCTGAAGCCCCGAGGAGGAAAAGGAGAAGACCATCTACCAGTGGGGGAGCACCTAGAGACTTTGCAGACCACCGTGGAGGGGGCCTTCTGAACTGAGTAACTTTCAAACTGTGCTCTTGTGGTGGTGGCCTTGACTGCGTTTGCAGGAGCACAGGGGGTGTAGCATGGAGCTGCCCCCCGATCCAACTATGTCCCCCCCAACTCCCACCACTGCTACCCCCTCCACCACCCCCACTGGCTGTTTACCATCTGCCTCAGCTCCTGCCTCTGGACTCAGCTGCTTGCTTGGCTTGCCATGCCCTGATTCCACCATTTGGGCCAGAAGCAGCAGCCAGCCAAATTGACTTTGTACAAGCGCACGTGGGCACACGTGCCCCCCCCCCCCCCGGACTGCCCACCTCACAGCTTTTCCCCTTACTACCTGCCCCATTCGCCCTTTCCAGCTTTTGCCCCAGCCCCCTTACTAGCTTCAGTTTGTTTGCCTGCCCCGCCCATTTCCCTCTGCAGCCTTTGTTTGTTCCCCCCCCCCCCCACAGCCTCTGAAGCTAACCCCTTGGTTTCCCTGCCCTAACTCCAGCCTGCTTAGCCCCTTGCTCCATGTGCCCATGCCCCCTCCCATGCACTTGTGCCACTCCCCATTTTAGTTTAAACCCTCTTCACTGCACCCCCAATGCTGTTGTATCCCCCCCTCCCCTAGTGCAGCTAGAGGAGCCGGAATTGCACCCCGTGTCGGCAACTGATTCCTAACCCTTGTTTTGTCCCCCGTCCAGCCCACCCCTTTTGGCGTCCTCCTCCCCTGCCTGCAGCCTAGTGGGGAGGAGTGGTCGACCTGCTTCCCCTTTCCCCTCCTCCTTCTGGTGTCTCCCCTTGCCTCCCTGCTCAAGATGGCGGGGGACGAGACGGGTGGGGCCCCTCCAGCAGCCCCAGCTGTCCCTCCCCCACCTGCCCTCCCATCACCCCCACAAGCCTCTACCTCCACTGCCGCTGCCGAACCACCTGCCACCATCCCCGCTGAGGCGCCAGCAGCGGCAGGCACTGGGGTGACCTCCGCTGCTCCAACGTCCCTCCCCCCCTCAGATTCTGGGGGAGCCCCCCTAGCTGGTGGGAAGGGCCAGGGTAAGAAGAAGGGGAAGGACCCTGCTAAAAAGACCAGGCCCTCCATGGCAGGGGCTGCCCTCACTGCCGCGGCCCCGCCACCGGCCGCGGTGTCCCTCCCCGCTGTTCCCTCCACCAGCTCTGCGGGTGTCCCTCCCCCGGCCCCCAGGGCATACGCCCAGGTGGTGGAAGCCCCCCCGCCTGCCGCTACATCATCTCTCCCGCCCACACCCTCCGCTACCATCTATGGCGGCCGGGGCCCCTTTCCCACCATGACCTGGAAGCACAGCGTCCGTTGCCTCCTGGTGCCCCCATGTGGAGACCCCATGTGGAGGAAGGTCTGTGAGGGGAGGGCTCCTGCCTCATACTGGGAATGAGGGGCGATCAACAGGTTATCTCAAGTGCTTATATACAAATGCACAAAGCCTTGGAAACAAGCAGGGAGAACTGGAGGTCCTGGTGATGTCAAGGAATTATGACGTGATTGGAATAACAGAGACTTGGTGGGATAACTCACATGACTGGAGTACAGTCATGGATGGTTATAAACTGTTCAGGAAGGACAGGCAGGGCAGAAAAGGTGGGGGAGTAGCACTGTATGTAAGGGAGCAGTATGACTGCTCAGAGCTCCGGTACGAAACTGTGGAAAAACCTGAGTGTCTCTGGATTAAGTTTAGAAGTGTGTGCAACAAGAGTGATGTCATGGTGGGAGTCTGCTATAGACCACCGGACCAGGGGGATGAGGTGGATGAGGCTTTCTTCCGGCAACTCACGGAAGCTACTAGATCGCATGCCCTGATTCTCATGGGTGACTTTAATTTTCCTGATATCTGCTGGGAGAGCAATACAGCGGTGCATAGACAATCCAGGAAGTTTTTGGAAAGCGTAGGGGACAATTTCCTGGTGCAAGTGCTAGGGGAGCCAACTAGGGGGAGCGCTTTTCTTGACCTGCTGCTCACAAACCGGGTAGAATTAGTGGGGGAAGCAAAAGTGGATGGGAATCTGGGAGGCAGTGACCATGAGTTGGTTGAGTTCAGGATCCTGACGCAGGGAAGAAAGGTAAGCAGCAGGATACGGACCCTGGACTTCAGGAAAGCAGACTTTGACTCCCTCAGGGAACAGATGGCCAGGATCCCCTGGGGGACTAACATGAAAGGGAAGGGAGTCCAGGAGAGCTGGCTGTATTTCAAGGAATCCCTGTTGAGGTTACAGGGACAAACCATCCCGATGAGTCGAAAGAATAGTAAATATGGCAGGCGACCAGCTTGGCTTAATGGTGAAATCCTAGCGGATCTTAAACATAAAAAAGAAGCTTACAAGAAGTGGAAGCTTGGACATATGACCAGGGAAGAGTATAAAAATATTCCTCGGGCATGTAGGAAAGATATCAGGAGGGCCAAATCGCACCTGGAGCTGCAGCTAGCAAGAGATGTCAAGAGTAACAAGAAGGGTTTCTTCAGGTATGTTGGCAACAAGAAGAAAGCCAAGGAAAGTGTGGGCCCCTTACTGAATGAGGGAGGCAAGCTAGTGACAGAGGATGTGGAAAAAGCTAATGTACTCAATGCTTTTTTTGCCTCTGTTTTCACTAACAAGGTCAGCTCCCAGACTGCTGTGCTGGGCAACACAAAATGGGGAAGAGATGGCCAGCCCTCTGTAGAGATAGAGGTGGTTAGGGACTATTTAGAAAAGCTGGACGTGCACAAGTCCATGGGGCCGGACGAATTGCATCCGAGAGTGCTGAAGGAATTGGCGGCTGTGATTGCAGAGCCCTTGGCCATTATCTTTGAAAACTCGTGGCGAACGGGGGAAGTCCCGGATGACTGGAAAAAGGCTAATGTAGTGCCCATCTTTAAAAAAGGGAAGAAGGAGGATCCTGGGAACTACAGGCCGGTCAGCCTCACCTCAGTCCCTGGAAAAATCATGGAGCAGGTCCTCAAAGAATCAATCCTGAAGCACTTAGAGGAGAGGAAAGTGATCAGGAACAGTCAGCATGGATTCACCAAGGGAAGGTCATGCCTGACTAATCTAATCGCCTTTTATGATGAGATTACTGGTTCTGTGGATGAAGGGAAAGCAGTGGATGTATTGTTTCTTGACTTTAGCAAAGCTTTTGACACGGTCTCCCACAGCATTCTTGTCAGCAAGTTAAGGAAGTATGGGCTGGATGAATGCACTATAAGGTGGGTAGAAAGCTGGCTAGATTGTCGGGCTCAACGGGTAGTGATCAATGGCTCCATGTCTAGTTGGCAGCCGGTGTCAAGTGGAGTGCCCCAGGGGTCGGTCCTGGGGCCCGTTTTGTTCAATATCTTCATAAATGATCTGGAGGATGGTGTGGATTGCACTCTCAGCAAATTTGCGGATGATACTAAACTGGGAGGAGTGGTAGATACGCTGGAGGGGAGGGATAGGATACAGAAGGACCTAGACAAATTGGAGGATTGGGCCAAAAGAAATCTAATGAGGTTCAATAAGGATAAATGCAGGGTCCTGCACTTAGGATGGAAGAATCCAATGCACCGCTACAGACTAGGGACCGAATGGCTCGGCAGCAGTTCTGCGGAAAAGGACCTAGGGGTGACAGTGGACGAGAAGCTGGATATGAGTCAGCAGTGTGCCCTTGTTGCCAAGAAGGCCAATGGCATTTTGGGTTGTATAAGTAGGGGCATAGCGAGCAGATCGAGGGACGTGATCGTTCCCCTCTATTCGACACTGGTGAGGCCTCATCTGGAGTACTGTGTCCAGTTTTGGGCCCCACACTACAGGAAGGATGTGGATAAATTGGAAAGAGTACAACGAAGGGCAACGAAAATGATTAGGGGTCTAGAGCACATGACTTATGAGGAGAGGCTGAGGGAGCTGGGATTGTTTAGTCTGCAGAAGAGAAGAATGAGGGGGGATTTGATAGCTGCTTTCAACTACCTGAAAGGGGGTTTCAAAGAGGATGGCTCTAGACTGTTCTCAATGGTAGCAGATGACAGAACGAGGAGTAATGGTCTCAAGTTGCAATGGGGGAGGTTTAGATTGGATATTAGGAAAAACTTTTTCACTAAGAGGGTGGTGAAACACTGGAATGCGTTACCTAGGGAGGTGGTAGAATCTCCTTCCTTAGAGGTTTTTAAGGTCAGGCTTGACAAAGCCCTAGCTGGGATGATTTAACTGGGACTTGGTCCTGCTTTGAGCAGGGGGTTGGACTAGATGACCTTCTGGGGTCCCTTCCAACCCTGATATTCTATGATTCTATGATTCTATGTGCGGGCATTGGCGAGGGTGGTGGGGCCCACGGCCATTGTGGCGGCCTCCAAAATGTATGGCAAGGTCGTCTTCTTCTTAGCATCGGAGGCTGCCGCCCAGGAGGCGGTGGAGAAGGGCCTGGCGGTGGGGGGGGGTGTTTGTCCCCCTGGAGCCGCTAGAGGACCTGAGCGTCCGCCTGGTCCTGACCTCCGTCCCTCCCTTTCTTCCCAACGCCACCCTGTTACCCGCCCTCTCTATCCTGGGGAAGCCCATCTCTGCCATCAGCCCTCTCCCGTTGGGCTGCAAAGACCCCGCCCTCCATCACGTCCTCTCCTTCCGCCGGCAAGTGCAGCTTCAACTGCTGCTGCCAGCGTGTGACGGAGAGGCGCTCGAGGGTCATTTCTGGTCCCCTACCAGGGGGCCCATTACCGGGTGCACTACTCCATGGGGGAGGCCTGGTGCTACCTCTGCCGGGCAATGGGGCACGTCTGGAGAGACTGTTTACCATCTGCCTCAGCTCCTGCCTCTGGACTCAGCTGCTTACTTGGCTTGCCACGCCCTGATTCCACCATTTGGGCCAGAAGCAGCAGCCAGCCCAAACTGACTTTGTGCAAGTGCACGTGGGTGCACGTGCCCCCCTCCCCGGACTGCCCACCCCACAGCTTTTCCCCTTGCTACCTGCCCCATTTGCTCTTTGCAGCTTTTGCCCCAGCCCCCTTACTAGCTTCAGTTTGTTTGCCTGCCCCGCCCATTTTTCCTCTGCAGCCTTTGTTTGTTTGCCCTGCCCCAGCCTCTGAAGCTAGCCCCTTGGTTTCTCTGCCCTAACTCCAACCCGCTTGGCCCCTTGCTCCGTGCGTCCATCCCCCTCCCATGCACTTGTGCCACTCCCCATTTTAGTTTAAACCCTCTTCACTGCACCCCCAATGCTGTTGTATCCCCCCCCTCCCCAGTGCAGCTAGAGGAGCCAGAATTGCACCCCGGGTGGCAGAAAGTGATCTCCCCTCCATTTACGAGGAAATCAAGGCCTTGGGTCTGACCCCGGTCACCCAGGGGGAGGATGACCTTTTGCCAGCGGGCCTCGATCTGGGCAACCTCACTCCAGCCCCCCTTTTCCCATGCTCCCTCCCCCTAACAGTTGCTTCCGCTCCCACCTCCGAGGAGCCCCTGGACTCCTCCCCACCTCCACGGACGTCCTCCAGGAGATAGTCGAACACCACTCCCTGGCGGACGCCTGGCGCGACCACCACCCGGATGACATTTCCACCTTTGAACATCTGGGGTAGGATAGAGGGCAGGGGGGTTCGGGGAGCGGTCAGGGGCTGGGAGGTGGATAGGGGTCGGTGCGGTCTGCCATGTACATTGGCCAAACAGGACAATCTCTACACAAAGAATAAATGGACACAAATCAGACATCAAGAATTATAACATTCAAAAATCAGTTGGAGAACACTTCAGCCTCCCTGGTCACTCAATTTCAGACCTAAAAGTTGCAATTCTCCAACAAAAAAAACTTCAAAAACAGACTCCAACAAGAAACTGCAGAATTGGAATTAATTTGCAAACTGGACACTATTAAATTAGGCTTCAATAAAGACTGGGAGTGGATGGGTTATTACACAAAGTAAAAACTATTTCCCCAGGCTAATTTCCCCCCAACTGTTACTCACACCTTCCTGTCAGCTGTTTGAAATGGGCCCTCCTGATTCTCACGACAAAAGTTTTTTTTTTCCTCCTGCTGAGAATAACCCACCTTAATGGATTCGTCTGTTAGAGTTGTTACGGCAACACCCATGTTTTCATGTTCTCTGTGTTTATATATCTTCCTACTGTATTTTCCAGTGGATGCATCCGATGAAGTGGGTTTTAACCCACGAAAGCATATGCCCAAATACATTTGTTAGTCTTTAAGGTGCCAAAAGTACTCCTGGTTTGGGGGTTTTTTTTTTGCTGATTCAGACTAATACGGCTACCACTCTGAAATAAATTAGTGCATCTCTCCCCAAAATAGATCTATAAGCACAAAAAACACAATGGAGACCAGGCCTTTAAACGTTAGGAAACATCAGAATTAAGGTGAGGTGTACAAACTTCATGCAGTGCTGTTGTACATATGTGTTATGATACAGACTCACAAATATGGCCTTGGGGGGTCAATTCCCTGCCCCCCACAGCATCAATTTCCTCCAGATTACCAAGGGAAGTGGTGCTTCCTCCATCCCTTGATGAGATGCCTTTCTAGAATCTGCTTTGGTCCAAAACTCGCTACTGTGCCATACAGGAGGCCTGTGATGTGTAGGGGGCCCAGATGAGATGATCTAACAGTCTCTTCTGGCCTTCAGGTCTCCAAATCTCTGCAAAACTGAGTGCAGCACATTGAGCAGCCTCTGCTGGTTCCACGTATCGCCTGCTTGAACCCTTGTATTAACACTGAGTGTGTGTGGGTGACACAGGGGGAGCAGCTCAAACATGCACAGGAGAAGACATGAGTCTTTCAGGGCAGGGGTGGGTGTGGCAGTGACATCACAAGGGCCTTTTTCAGCACTCAGCTGATTGGTCAAAGGAGGTTGGGACGTGGTGAACTCACAGAGAGTACATGACAAGGCCAGGGAGGACAGGCTGCAGGGCAGGGGGATCTTAGAGACCCCCGTGGCTTTGCTGCAGGGAGTCTCCTTCTTGAGGTGTCTCCTTGAGGACTGAGAGAGAATTCAGGGTATGTGAGTGCGAGGTGGAGCCTCTCTGGAGTTTTCTCCTTCCCACTGCTAATTTAGCAAGAAGACAGATATCCCTGTGGAGAAGGTAAGAGCCCCAGAGAGGTTTGGTACCTAGGTAGCCTGATACACCCAGTACTGGCCAAATTCTAGGCATGGAAAACACGAGGTTAGGGTGGAACAATTTTCCCCCACTTAGCCCTTTGTCCCTTAGAGTCATTGGGGTTTGTCTTTTTTGGTTTCCCTTTTCCCTGCTTCCCTCCCTCTGCTGGCGAGGAGGGGGATGCTCTCTAGCCCTCATGGTGGGAGGCCCTCCCAAAGAGATGGGGCAGGACATGTGCTCTGAGAGTAATCCTCACTGGTGAGCTGAGCCATCCCTCAGCCTTCGTTTCTCCCTCTGTCAGTTCAGGAGAACAATCCTCTCACACCTGCCTCCTGGTGGGAGGAGGCTGAGGAGCTGTGGGGACCTGTTTGAGGGTGTCACTAGTAGCAGTGTATCAGAGGAGGTGTCCTATCAGGCTGAGTCATTCCAGATGATGATGTAGTGCAGCAGAACCTCGTTTTCCCAATCTTGCATTACGCAGCTTTCCATGTGAATCGAACCAACAGTGCACACAGGTCCAGAAGCCGGTGATTTCTCCTTTGCCACTAGATGGCACTGAAGCCTCACACTTTCCCCTTCTCCTGGTTAGCACAATGGTGGTTAGTCTCACCAAAAAGAACACCGTTCTCGTTTTGAATGTTCCTTGATGTGCACCATGTGAACTGTCGTGATACGTTTCAAAAAGGTGCAGGGGTTGTTTCATGGTCTACACAATGACAATCTTTCTTCCTTTTAAGACGTGACTACATTTTTGGTAAAGATCCTTGATTATTCAGGGACTTATCCAGGAAGACCCAAAGTATTTGGGACATAAGACTTGTATGGAAGGGCACACTGGGCTAAAGTATTTTTGGCCATAGCAGGTTACTTGTCCCAGGAATGAAGTCAATCCCCTTTCAAAACAAGCCCCCAATGAGCTGTCACCAGAATTGCCCGTTACTTTGAGGTATGCTCATTTATTAGGGATACTCTTCGGGGCGGGGGGGGGGGATTCTGTAATTCTGTCAATGTACTGCTTGTGTCACTTGTGTTTTCCTATGGAGCGCTACTCCTTCCTTCTGCAAGTTCCCTCCCAATGGAGCTATCCTGCAGGACCTAGGTTCCCCAGGGCTGGGGTCTTCCCGCCCCCTAATCTGATGAACACGAACACACACACACATTAACATAGCATGTCTGAGAGGACTGGGTAATCAGCACTCACAAGCTGACCCCTTATATTCTATGATCCAAATGTGTCCCTGGACTCAGTCGGCTGGATTGAACAGCAATTTAAAGCTGTTACCCTCATATGTTCTTAGACTGAGGGGACTGGGCTAAGCAACACCTTAATCTGCCACCCTCCTATGCCCCCAGGTTCAGCACATCCCTATCCCCACCTTCACACCACAACCATTCTGCTAATAACCCTCTTGATGAGCAAACCCCACAGGATTTTTGGGCGCTGCAGGGATCTTTAGCTTAGGTACAAGGAGTGTTGCTGCAGAGTGAATGGAGAAGCCAAAAACACCCATGGGGGTTGGGGGGGGGAAAGCAATCAGCTTAACCATGAAAGTTATTTATTTGAAGGTAGTAACCTTACAAGGGGAGCCAAACAAACAAAACCGTTCCAAGATTAAATCTAACTTAAATTTGATTACAAAAGTTAGGGCTAGCAAACCATAACTGATCACATAAGGCAGTGTCAGGAGGCTATACCTAGAGAGAGACAGAGACACAGAAAGAGACAGATGGATCTCAGCACTCCTTAAAGCTGGAATTGATCAGAGTTCCCAGGTGGCATTGGTAGCTGAGGGACAGGAGCGCTGGAGCCAGGCAGAGCCCCCAGCACAATCAATCAGGAAAAGATAATGAGGTGGTCTTGTGGCACCTTAGAGACTAACCAATCATTATCCATACTCGCCCGGCTTGACCTTCTCTGCCAGGAGAGATGCAGAAAGACTAGGATCAGGACCACCAGCTGTGCCTGTAAAAGACTGGGCTCTGGACCAATCTTCCAAATATATGAGACCCACATCCTTCCCTAGAACAACCCCCCCAAACTGGACCAGACCCACATCCCTCCCCAGAATGACCATCCGTGACCTGGACAGTGCACCCAGCTCAGCCAGGAAGGAGAACTCTTGAAACTTTCTTTGTCTTTTCATCTACCTGATCTTCCCCTAATTACTGGGGTCTCAAAATATCTCGCCATGGGAAGTGAAGATGCAGGCACTGGATTCTACCTCTCGGGAGCCAACAGCACACACCCAGACTGTTGCCTGGGGTATGATGGCACGCTAGAAGTGCCATTTCCAAGTGGTTCAATTTTACAGCTAGATTTGGCTGTTGGTTTCTGGCTCAAAATTCTGAGGCCTGACAATTTTAGCAATGTGCAAATGTGGCTTGTTGCTATAAGGGTCTGCTTCTCACTTCGGGTGCCAGAGGGCCTGGCTGCAGCTCCCGCACAAGCCCTCCCCCCAGGGGTGTTTGCTGCTGTACCTTCCCATTTCTAGGCTCCTTCTGCCTGGATGTGTGGCTGGTGGTTTGTCTTGGAAACTCCTGTGGAATGCAGCTTTCCTTCGAGTTCCCAAAGGATTTGTTGGACTAGGGCATGAGTCTCCTTTACCATGCCAGAGATCCCATCTTCAAATTTCGACCAAGTCCTTGCCAAGGCTCCGTTTGCAGCTGACCCTGGAGGTTTTTTTCACCTGTGTTTTTCTCCAACATCTTGTAGAGGGAGAGCTGCATTAGGGTCTGAATGTGGTTTGTTGGTCAAGCTGTCGGATTCTCACTCAGGGAGGGAGAGAGTGTGGAGAAGACCTTGGAAAGGTGAAATCAGGGGCAATACTTTTTCAGGTGCCTGTTTTTGTGACGGTTTGTTTAATTTTGTTTTTTGCTGAAATTGAGAGAAATGTTGTTCGCTTTCTGCATGAACACTTGTTCTGTCCAGCAGCCCAAACTGCAAGCCTTGTTTCACCTGTTTAATGTTGGACAGTGATAGGGTCACGTTAGCACTTTGACTCTTTTGGAGCCCCTTGATTCTGTTGAAATTACCACAAAAGTTCCCACCCCCTGTGTGAGAAGCATGTGGGACTGAGCGTCTTTTTTCCTTTCTCCCCTCTAGGATGTCAGAAGCACCCTAGACAGGTGCATGGCTCCTTCCCCTTCACATGTCATTATAATGGGCACAGGCTGAGACAAAACAACTATCCCAGGGACAAGTGTGGCCTTGGGGTCAATTCCCTTCCCCCCACAGCATCAATTTCCTCCAGATTACCAAGGGAAGTGGTGCTTCCTCCATCCCTTGATGAGATGCCTTTCTAGAATCTGCTTTGGTCCAAAATTCGCTACTGCGCCATACAGGAGGCCTGTGATGTGCAGGGGGGCCAGATGAGATGATCTAACAGTCTCTTCTGGCCTTCAAGTCTCCAAATTTCTGCAAAAGTGAGTGTGGCACATTGAGCAGCCTCTGATGGTTCCACGTATCGCCTGCTTGATCCCTAGCACTAACACTGAGTGTGTGGGGGTGACCCAGGGGGAGCAGCTCAAACATGCACAGGAGCTGGCTAGGGGCAGGACATGAGCCCTGCAGGGCAGGGGTGGTTGTGTCAGTGACATCACAAGGGCCTTTTTCAGCACTCAGCTGATTGGCCAAAGGAGGTTGGGAGGCGGTGACCTCACAGAGAGTCCATGACAACGGCCAGGGAGACAGGCTGCAGGGCAGGGGGATCTTAGAGACCCCCGTGGCTTTGCTGCAGGGAGTCTCCTTCTTGAGGTGTCTCCTTGAAGACTGAGAGAGAATTCAGGGTCATGTATGTGAGTGCGAGGTGGAGCCTCTCTGGAGTTTTCTCCTTTCCCACTGCTAATTGAGCGAGACGACAGACGTCCCTGTGGAAAAGGTAAGAGCCCCAGAGAGGTTTGGTACCAAGGCAGCCTGATCCACCCGGTGCTGGCCAAATTCTAGGCACGGGAAACACGAGGTTAAGGTGGGACAATTTCCCCCCACTTAGCCCTTTGTCCCTTAGAGTCATTGGGGTTTGTCTTTTTTGGTTTCCCTTTTCCTGCTTCCCTCCCTCCACTGGCAAGGAGGGGGCTTCTCTCTAGCCCTCATGGTGGGAGGCCCTCCCAAAGAGATGGGGCAGGGAGCCGTGCTTTGAGAGTGATCCTCACCGGTGACCTGAGCCATCCCTGGGCCATCTGGGGAACCCTCAGCCTATCACCAGAGTCTCGATGCTGATTGGCTGAGCAGGGTCTAGGGGCAGGGAGGAGATTCAGGACTTTATTGTTCTCTTTTAAGGCCCAGCAAATAAGCCAGAACCAAGCATCTGCTTGGTGAATTGTTCTCCTTCTCGTTGCTGATTGTCTGAGCCATTCCTGGTTCTCTCTGATGTTCTAGTGCTTCTAAAACACTTGCTGAAGAATCAGCGTAGATGGTTGTTGGTCTGTATCTCATTGCAGGTCACTTTATTCTGATCATTCAGTGTGTGAAACTCCAGACTGATGGTTAGTTTGAAAGTCGGGACACCTGGGTCCTGTTCCCAACTCTATCCCGACAGGCTGTATGATGTAAGACAAGGCCCTTCGCCTTTCTCAGCCTTCGTTTCTCCCTCTGTCAGTTCGGGAGAACAATCCTCTCACACCTGCCTCCTGGTGGAGGGAGGCTGGGGAGCTGTGGGGACCTGTTTGAGAGTGTCACTAGTTGCAGGGCATCATAGGAGGTGTCCTATTGGATTGAGTCATTCCAGATGATGATGTAGTGCAGCAGAACCTCGTTTTCCCAACCTTACATTACACAGCTTTCCATGTGAACCGAACCAACAGTGCACACAGCTGCAGAAACTGGCGGTTTCTCCTTTGGCCACTGGATGGCGCTGCAGCCTCCCACTTCCCCCTTCTCGTGGTTAGTCTCACCAAAAAGAACACCGTTCTCGTTTTGAATATTCCTTGACATGCACCATGTGGACTGTCATGATACGTTTCAAAAAGTTGCAGGGTTGTTTCATGGTCTACATGACGAGAATCTTTCTTCCTTTTAAGATGTGACTACATTTTTGGTAAAGATCCTTGATTATTCAGGGACTTATCCAGGAAGACCCAAAGTATTTGGGACATAAGACTTGTATGGAAGGGTGCACAGGGCTAAAGTATTTTTTGGCCATAGTAGATTACTTGTGCCAAGAATGAAGTCAATCTCCCTTCAAAACAAGCCCAAAATGAGCTGTTACCAGATTTTCCTGTTACTTTGGGGTATACTCATTTATTAGGGTTACTCTCTGGGTGGGTCGGGGGGGGGGAGATTCTGTCATTCTGTCAATGTACTGCTTGTGTCACTTGTGTTTTCCTATGGAGTGCTACTCCTTCCTTCTGCAAGTTCCCTCCTAATGGAGCTATCCTGCAGGACCTAGGTTCCCCAGGGCTGGGGTGTTCCAGCCCCCTAATCTGATGAACACACACACATTAACATAGCATGTCTGAGAGGACTGGGTAATTAGCACTCACAAGCTGACTCCTTATATGTCTCTAGACTCAGTAGGCTGGATTGAACAGCAATTTAAAGCTGTTACCCTCATATCTCCTTGGACTCAGCGGGCTGGGCTAAGCAATACCTTAATCTGCCACCCTCCTATGCCCCCAGGTTCAGCACATCCCTATCCCCAACTTCACACCACAACCATTCTGGTAGTAACCCACTTGATGAGAAGTTTCAGAGTAGCAGCCATGTTAGTCTGTATCCGTAAAAAGAAAAGGAGTACTTGTGGCACCTTAGAGACTAACAAATTTATTAGAGCATAAACTTTCATGAGCTACAGCTCACTTCATCGGATGCATACCGCATCCACTTGATGAGCAAACCCCAGAGGATCTTTGGGCACTGCAGGGATCTTTAGCTTAGGTACAAGGAGCGTTGCTGCAGAGTGAATGGAGAAACCCAAAACACCCACGACGGGGGAGAGCAATCAGCTTAACCATGAAAGTTATTTATTTCCAGGTAGTAACCTTACAAGGGGAGCCAAACAAACAAAACCATCCCAAGATTAAATCTAACTTAAATTTGATTACAAAAGTTAGGGCTAGCAAACTATAACTGATCACGTAAGGCAGGGTCAGGAGGCTATACCTAGAGAGAGAGAGACACAGAAAGAGACAGATGGATCTCAGCACTCCTTAAAGCTGGAATCATTCAGGGTTCCCAGGTGGCATTGGTAGCTGAGGGACTGGAGCGCTGGAGCCTGGCACAGCCCCCAGCACAATCAGTCAGGAAAAGATAATGAGGAGTACTTGTGGCACCTTACAGGCTAACAAATTGATTTGAGCATAAGCTTTCATGGGCTAAAGACCACTTCATCAGATGCATGCAGGTCAGGCTTGACAAAGCCCTGGCTGGGATGATTTAGTTGGGGATTGGTCCTGCTTTGAACAGGGGGTTGGACTAGATGACCTCCTGAAGTCCCTTCCAACCCTGATATTCTATGATTCATGCAGTGGAAAATACAGTAGGAAGAGAGAGAGATATATAGGGGGAGGGATGGCTCAGTGGTTTGAGCATTGGCCTGCTAAACCCAGGGTTGTGAGTTCAATCCTTGAGGGGGCCATTTAGGGATCTGGGGCAAAAACTGGGGATTGATCCTGCTTTGAGCAGGGGGTTGGACTAGATGACCTCCTGAGGTCCCTTCCAACCCTGATAGTCTATGAGTAATATATATACACACACACACAGAGAACACGAGAAAATCGGGGTTGCCATACCAACTCTTAACGAGACCAATCAATTAAGGTGGGCTATTAGCAGCAGGAGAAAAAAACTTGTTGTGATAATCAGGCTAATCTGGGGGAGAGAACTAAAACTGCAGGGCAGAGACACCAGTAAGTGTTAGGGGGTCCCGATCCAGTCCCCCAGCTTCTAGCCACCGCCCCCTTAAGGCTGCCATTGCTGGGAGTCCCCTCCATCTGCAACTTAAACTTGTAACGATTGTAAATAAAACCTGTACAGCTGTGTGCCTTAGGACAAAAAGTTACACACAGGTACATCAAATACATTATGAAAGAAAACATGCAAAAGAAAACGCAGTGGGTAAAAAAAGCTAACAAAAGCCTGAGCAGCCAAAACACCAGCCAGCTAAGAGGGAACTGTTACAATATCTCATCCTTCACATTTCTCATATGAACTGCCAGGGCCTGATGAAATTGGGGCAGATTTAAAACTGTGAAAACATTTTTTAAAAGAAAAAACATCCACGACTTTATTACATGTTATTTACAACATCATTATTCATACTCGCCTGGCTTGGCCTTCTCTGCCAGAAGAGAGGCAGACAGACTCTAGACCACATCACTTTCACACACTTTGGTTGCAGTAAACTGCTTGCAAAGACTACCATGAGGATTCCTTTCCTCAGGAGCTTTTCTAAGCAGCAATTCACCCCTCACAGAAATTCTGCCTTTAACCCTCTTCCCCTAGAGCTTGCTCTAAAGGAACACTTCCCTGAGCAACAACAGACTCTTTCTGGGTCTCACTTACATCCAGAATCACCTCTTGCCCATCAGGCGGATTCCTACACAATCCCCCTTCAGGCAAATTTCTAGACTTCCTAGCTAAAAGGTTAGAAGCATGCTCCTTCCCTTTACCACACACAAGCTCAGGAATCTTTTCTTCTTGCTACCAGTTTCCACACCATCAATATGTTACACAATTAAATCACCTTTCTGCTCTCCTTGTGCCCTGGCTAGGGTATCTCCCTGATTAGACAGAGTTGCTACACCCTTTCACAGCCACACATTAGCAACAGGCAAAATACAGGCACCAGAATTGTCTGGTCTCTGGGATTTTGCTAGGACACAAACTGGATGCAACCTAGTTACAGTGCCATTCTCTCTAGCAGACACAAACGTAGGACCATTCTGGATTCAACTAAAGCCCAGGAAGGGAATGGTCCTTCCCTTACCAGCCTCTGCTGCTACATGGAATCAGATGTTAAGTTCACTGAGAGAATACAAGTCATAGCCAAAGTGTCTAGAAATGAGAGTTTACCTGCCATCCCCTGTATATAGTTACAGAGTTGTTCTGCTCTGTAGACTCAGCTACCCAGTCTTCCCTCTGAACCTGAGACACAGACTGTTCACTTACAGAATCAGCATGGAGACATTCCTCTCTCAACAACCTTGCCTCCCCAACAAGCTGGCCAAACACAGCCACTTGGTTATAGGACTGTTCAACTTTCTTAACAGCTTTCACTCCATCTGAGACCTTCTCAAAGCCATAACCTTGACTTAGACACCTTATTTGACCCCATTTATGCAAGATTTGGTGCCACTACAGGACCTTGGGTGCAACAATGTTCTGCACGGTCCCAGTTCAAGTCAATAACATCACAAGAGGGCAAAAGAGTTAAATTAGAAAACAAGTCAGGGAAAGCTTTAGCAAGGTTGTACAGTATCTCCCAACTAAAAGTATTTAAAGAGCCTCCAAAATTACATGAGGAAGATATCTCACAGAGAAATACAGAAAAGGAAACTACTCTGGATGACAATGTGAAAACCTTAGAGATGGGAGGAAATGTATCTTACAACAGCCACATGGATGTCACACACATGAAAGAGGAGGCATGTGTAGTGTCAGGAGTGTCAAGCAGTCATCCAGGTGGTTTTGATGACATGGTTATGGAGGATGATGAAGCGCCTGGACATAAAATCAGCTGTTCTTAATGGGGGTAGGAGGCAGCAATCATTAAATTAAAAAATCTTTAGGGAAGTAGCTGCAAGTGGTCACCAAAAGTTTCTTTGTGTTCACATCTGTACAGAAATGAGGCATAAAGCAGAAATGGGGGGAGAGGCTCTGAATTAAAATCAGGTTTAGAGAGAAATACGTTCAAACACAGTGAGACTCGATGTGTGGAAGAAATAAAATGTGATCCCCAGCTTCTTCCCCCAAGCCTTAGGCGGGGATTAGCTGCCAACAGCTGCAGCTGCTGCTCTGAGGGGAGCAGTATAAGCTGCCTACCTGTGGATGCAGCCCACCAGCTGGTTCACCTGGGGCAGAAGGTGACCGGCTGGGGTCTGGAATATGAACAGAGGTCTAAGGAACTGGCCTCCAGTGGAGGTTGAGGATGCTGAGGCAGTGGAGTCTCAGCATCACAGTCATCAAGAGTCAAAGCTGCTTGGTGGTGAGCAAGGGGGGCAATGGCCCTAGTGGATTTTTTGTGCATCCCTTTCACTACATGCCCACAACAACCTGGCAACCCCCAGCTTTCTGCACTACGGTTGTGTGACCTGTGGGAAGGGGTCTCTAGGAATTGGTATTTCCAGCTACATTAGAGTAATAAAGGAGAAGGAAAATTTCATGCCTTTGAAAAGTGTTTGGGGGGGGCTGGATAGGAGGGTGTCTAGAAATCACTCTGCTTGAGTCTCTTTTCTCTAAAAGAAAAGGAGGACTTGTGGCACCTTAGAGACTAACAAATTTATTTGAGCATAAGCTTTCGTGAGCTAAAGCTTATGCTCAAATAAATTTGTTAGTCTATAAGGTGCCACAAGTACTCCTTTTCTTTTTGCGAATACAGACTAACACGGCTGCTACTCTGAAACCTCTCTTTTCTCTGATTTCCTTTAGAACATCTGAAGCAGGGGAGCAAAAACATTTGCTCTGTCTGAGGCTTGAACTCAGGACCGTCAGATGATGAGACTGACGCGCTGCCAACTGCACTAAGAAGGCTTGGAAAGGCTTTAGGCTCACTGCATACAGGACCCTCCTGCAGCAGTGACTGGGGCAGGGAGGCAGCCTGGCATGTGCTGGAAGAATTGGGGAGATCTGGTCCCAGAGACCTGTCCTGGCAGCTTCCTCAGTAGCAAATGAATCAATCCTTCCTGCCAGTGAACAATGCACCCGGAGCTAATGGTGGCACGGGGGGGCGGGGGGGAGTCCCAAGCTATGCACCAACCTTCACATTTTAGAACTTACTCTCATTACTCCGGTATGGCACTTTCCATGTGAATAAGGCAAAGCAAGTTGGGGAAAGGTACATGGATAACAGAAACCAGTGCTCCAGCTAAGGCCTGAACTCCTAACCCCAGCAATATTCCCCTTTGCACTAACCAGTTTGCACCCTGCAGGTGCATCTTAGACAATGTTGGGAAGCAGGCAGTTATCAGGCTCTGTGGTTCTCACCTTTGCCAGGTAATTGAAAGGCTGCTGGTTCAAACCTAACTCAAGATGTGGCTTTTCAGTGATGAGACTCCAGTACCTTTTAACTGGAAGAAAATATCCTCTAGTGTGATCATCCCGGGCCGCACCTGCTGCCCCTGCGCACCACCCCCAGAGTGTCCCCCCAGTCCCGCCTCCACCCCTGGGCAATTTAAAAGAACGAGGGGATCCCTGCCGCCACCACCAGCAGCACAACAGGGCTATGGTGGCTTCCTGCCCACCCTCACTCCGCATGGCGTGCTGCTCCCGGAGGTGGCTGTCATGTCCCTGTGGGCCTTGGGGCCAGGGGGGGTCTCCAAGAGCTGCCCCCACCCCGAGTGCCAACTCTGCCAACTGCGGCAATGGAAGCTGTGGGGCTGGTGTCTGTGAGTAGAGGTGCACAAAGATTCCCTCAGTTCTTCCACCTAGAAGCTGCTGCCAGAGGGGATGCAGGTCGCTTTTGGGAGATGCCTGAGGTAAGCACTGCACCCCTCACCCCCTCCCACACCCCAACCCCCTGCCCCATCCCAGAGCCCGCACAAATTTCCTTCCAGAGACTGTGCCCCACACCCCCTCCCACACCCCAAACCCCTGCCCCAGCCCAAAACCCACACCCCGCACCCAACTCCCTCCCTGAGCCCACCCCTGCACTCCCTCCTGCATCCCAATCTCCTGCCCCGGCAGAGCCCACATTCAAACTCCCTCCCAGAGCCTGATCCCTCTCCCTCTCACACCCAAACTCCCTCCCAGAGCCTGTGGGGGGGTATGTGTGTGTGTGTTTGCAGGACTTGGTCCCATTGTGGGCACCACCAAAAATTATACAAACCTGACACCCCTGTTCAGCCCAACCTCAGCCCCCACCCATGCAGGGTTTGATGCTTTCATTACTTAAATTCCAGGATGTTTTGGCATTTTAGCTCCCCTTTGTCGAGACGGAAACTTCACCCCACTCCCAACCAGATTCTTGTCCCTGGGATCATTGTAGGGAGGCTGGGTCCCTTGTTGTCTTTTCTCTCTCTAGGACAGGCCAGGGTGCCTATAACTGGGGCATCTGAGATCCTAGGACCTTCTGTGGAGCTGCCATTTCCCTTCCCCTTCTATGGTCTCCTCTGTCATTGATTCCAGCCTTTTTTCTATCCATCGTCAGCACCATCCCAAGCCAGCTGCACTCACCTCAAAAAGACAGTGTCCCCTGGTGGGTGTAAATCACTGACCTCTCTCCACTCTGAGCACTGACTGCCCCTCAGTTTCCTTGCCTCTCAGTCTGTGCAGATGGGACCCTTCCCTCCAGCGTGGGAGGATTCTCCCTTCTCATCTAGGAGGGAGGGATAGCTCAGTGGTTTCAGCATTGGCCTGCTAAACCCAGGGTTATGAGTTCAATCCTTGAGGGGACCATTTAGGGATCTGGGGCAAAAATTGGGGATTGGTCCTGCTTTGAGCAGGGGGTTGAAGTAGATTACTTCCTGAGGTCCCTTCCAGCCCTGAGATTCTATGATCTACCATTGTCCCAAGCAGCACCGCAGGTGGGAATCTTAAAAGTACCAAGGTGATTTAGGAGCAGAAACCCCCACAGACCTTCCATGCAATTGGCACTTGCCCCTCACTGAACAAAACTGAAACTCATGCAGGGAGACTACTGGGCCTTTTGTATTTGTGTGAACAAAGGAGCAGGCTCTCCTGTTTCCAAAGCATCCAGTGGCCTAAGAGCAGCATGGGGGACACATTCCCAGCTTTGAGGGCCATTCCTGCTGTCCTGGAGGTCGCTGGTTCATAGGGGTCACTTTGCAGCAGGGCCAGATTCTGTGTGTGTGGGAGAATGTGTGCACTGGACTCAGAGTGCAGAGAGACAATCAGCCCTCTCCCCTTCACTGAGTGGGTGGTTCTGCCACCCCCTGCTGGAAGGTAATGGTGGTGGAGGGTGCTGTGAGTAGCTCAACACCTCACAGAAGTGGTGTGGGGAGCTCCAGATGTTTTTAGGATCTGCTATGAAAAGCAGGACCTGCCTGAAAAGTCCAGCTTTCCCCAGCATATTTCACTGCGGGGCAATTGGGTTACTGTTTCTTTGGCTGAACAGCAAAGAATCGCTCCCGGTTTCCCTTCTATCTGCAGTATGATTAGCCTCTGTCGGAGGTTAATGAGGTGGATCTAGTTGTAGATTGTTATTCATTCCCCACCTTGACAATTCACACAGTCACTTTCCCATGCACATCTCCAACATCACAGTTTTCCAGTAGCAGGGGTTGGGTTTTCCCCTGAGGCCCTGAGATTTTCAGGGTCCTTTTTTGCCTCCACCTGGAGTGAACTCAGCTTTTTCCCCATCCCAGACATTCCATGAAATAACAAGAGCAGTACTAAGGAAAAGGGGAGGGAACATCTCACTGCCAGGGCTGGATGTGACCAGGGCCCCCTGTTTGTCCATTGTTTCTATTGCACAAGAGAAAGGTTCCGTGGAATTTGACACCCTTCTTTGTACAAGGGACAGAGAAAGATCTTGCTGTTCCTGTGTCTGTGCAAGAAAATTGTGCTTCTGTATGAAAGAGAAGTGGTAAATGGCTGTAATGCTGCACGTCAGTTCATGAGGGGAAAGGTGAGAAAAGCGACCTTTAAACTAAAGGACTAGGGTTAACATTTTAACTCTGTCTCTTACTGTAACACTATTTAATACTGCTCCATCCTGTGTTGGTGACAGTTCAATTTCTAGATATTAGTACATTTCAGTTACTGTTAAAATTAAAGTTTCTATATGCTTAAAGGAAAAGATTTTTTTTATTTGCTTATATATGGCATGAATAAATACAGATTGTAGCATGCAAATTTATTGTCTTATGACACAGAAAATCATGCATCCAAATTGTGCATTGAAATCATGAAATGAGCTACAAATGCAATAAAAAATAAGGTATTCAAAGGTTTAACATGGGGGGGCACCAAAGATGCTTCTTGGCTGGGATGCCATTTGGTCTAGAGGAAGCCACAACAGGGAGAGCATGAGTTAGTTTCAATTGCCTATTTTCAGGCTGTAGTCTGTGGGCACCCTGCTTTGTGGGAGGGACCCTGGTAGCTCAGACTCAGGGCTGGAACAGGCCACTGATTTAGGTGGTTTATAGCTGCATGGTTTATAGCACTCAGATGTCTCAGACAATCTCTCTCTCCCAAAGCCTCAGATCTGTGTCCCCAGAAGGCACCTGCACTGCCTCCGCTCCTTTCACATTCTGTAGAAAGGAGCAGCATCAAGGGTTAGGGGTGATCCATAGGGACTACGTGGGTAGCAGATGCTTCAGGAGTAAACCCAGCAACCAAAGCAGAGGGAGAATTTAGGGCTTTTTCTCTTTACTTAGCCACGTGCTATAGCTCAGAGTACTCCTTTAAATGTCTCCCCTTCCACAACTTGGGAAAGGGGAAGGATTCTCATGTTCTGGCCTGATTTGATTGAGGACCACAGAACCCTAGAACCATTCACTGCCCTTTCCTAGAGAAACCTGTGATACACAGAACGGGGCTGAGATCAATGCTTACTGGAGTCAAGAATTGCTCCCCTGGAATATCAGTAGTAATGGGCAGCTGCTAATCTCACAGAAGGAGCTGAAGCACTGGTGGTTCAGCAATCAAAGTCCTAGATAATGCACGGGAGGTTTAGGTTTGTTTCTGGACAATAGCAGTGTTTTATTGCCTCACAACTTCAGTAGAAAAATTCAGACCCAAACTGTGTGTGATGGGGAGATTGATAGCAGTTTCTCTGGTTTTGAGTTAGTTTGTTCTCTTACTCTCATTTTAAAAGCCCTGGATCATTTTGATGGGAAAAATGTTTGTACAAAGCTGTTCCAGGAGCTGGACAAGTTATTCCCCTAGGTCCCTATGCAGGGGCAGTTGTCAGTTCTGACCTCATGAATATAGTGGTGACTATCCTGACCTGTCACGTGGGGGACTAGGGCTTGATTTTCTGATGAGAAAACTGGGATTTTGACACCAAGTATATGTCTACAGTACAATTAAAAATCCATAACTGGCCCAGGCCAGCTGACTCAGGCTTGCCAGGCTCTGGCTTCAGGAGCTTGCTTAGGCTGAAGCCCAACCAAAGGGATCCTCCCCGCCTCGCTAGGTTCAATGGCCTGTACCCTGAAGATGAGTTCGTAAATGGGGAGTGTGCACGGGGTGCTGCCACTGGACAGACACTTCCTAGGGGAAGACCTACCCAGTTAATGTGATATACTCCAAAAATATTTGATGAAAGAAAGGCATCCTGGGGCTCAGTGACTCCAGATTCAACTTGTTCAGGTTAGAAAGACAGATTTTTTTATTTTTATTTTTTTTTTTTGGTAATTGTGAGCCTGGAAATAGCCTCCTGTGTGAAAGTCAGAGCTGGACTATTTCGAGCTCATGCACCCTTGTTACTAATGAAGGAGTAAAGGAATGAACAAACCGATGAAGCCTTAACATATCATATGCATCCTCAACCCTTGTCCCTGTGGCAGGATCTCAAGGATAGACAGAAATGTTACTCAGGGTCAGGAGAAGAGAGGAAAGCGCTTTCCCTCATGTATTTCCCCAGTCTAGTGGGCAAGGCAGCAGAGGGGCTTTAGGGCATTTTCTGTCACTGATTTTTTTCATGGTGGTGTCGGAGGAAAGACTTAGACCTGCCAGCTCTGGGAACCTGTAAATGTGAAGTGACCAAATGATGAGTTAACAATGATGTTGTTGCAGAGGATTTGATTGGAACTAGAAAACAAAAAGGCCTTAAAGTTGAACTCTTGGGTGAACAGGATGACTGAACTGATATTCAACCTTAGAAGGCAATAGATTGTTACATCACTCAGAACAGCCTGGCTCGGTTGGTTGGTTTTCCCTGATAAATTGCAGAGGGCTCAGAGAAGAGCCACAGGAATGATTAAAGGCTTGAGCAGGGAGAGAAGTTTAAAAACAAACCCAAACTTTCCTGCTCCTGCCGGCTATGACTGCTGAGGACATTTTCCTTCTCTGCTCGAGGGTCTCTCTTCTGCCAGATTCTCAGCAAGTCAGGCCACCCTGCAGACTATGGCAGAGCAGTTTAGTAATAGGCTGCAGGATTCACCATGTAAAAGTGCAGCTGTTGTAGCACCTTGGTTGATCATGGACCAAATCCTGCAGCCCTGGCAGCCTAGGATATCCTCCCACTGATGGCAATGGGAATTTAGCCTTTGTAATTAGCTGCTGGTACCTGAGGTCTCAGCTATGAAATAAACTGGTAGCAGACACAGCTTCATTCAAATAAGTGAAGGATGTAAGTCAAAGAGCAAAGCTGGCCATCTGGAGAGGTGCTTCAGTCTCATAACCTCAGCTGGAAGGGAGAAGAGGAAAAACTCCCTAAAGTGCTGGGAGCAGCACCAAGAAAGTTTTTCAGTGAGAGCAGTAGCAATACACATGAAATGGAGTGCTTTATCCTCTGCGATAACATGTTTGAATTGTGTTACTTTACTATGAGATAAAGCTTTAAAATATCCTGCTCTAATTTCAGGATGGGTCTGTAACCATAATTGGTCTCTGTGGGAAGTGGGACTTTCAAAATTCCCAAGGAATTTAAGGGGTGGCATTTCCTGTTAATCACCTGAGGGCAGGGCGGTAGAGTTCAAACCAAGGACGAGAGAGATGAGAACAGAGATTGTGGGACACCTACCCGAGGCCAGTTGCAGAGCTGTAATGAAACAGGATGTCTACACTGGCACCGCAGCATTGTAGCCCTGGCACAGAAATCTGTACGCCTCTCATGAAGGTGGGTTTTTTTACAGCGCTGCTACTGAGCAGTTTCTGTGCACTAAGTGGCTTGACAGTGTGCACACTTCAGAAGTTACACCGCAGAAATCTGGTTGACTGTGCAGACACTTGCCAGTGTAGACAAGGCTGTAGAGGGCTTATATAAGAACTCAAGACTGGTCATACTGGATCAGACCAGTGGTCCATCTAACCCCGTGTGCTGCCGGAGAGTGACCACTGCCAGAGGGAATGAACAGAACAGGCTTTTTAACTTGCAAAGTGAGGGTCTTTCACCCTGATCTTTAACTTCATTGTTGTAGATTCGTACTTATCCTATTTTACCACCCCTCCCCCAAGGTCTCTGGGAAAAATCAGGTGTGACCCACTCCCTTGATACAGATGTGTCCCAATCCAGCTGAACTGAGGCAGACTTTAGGCCAATGTCAGTTTGGAAAAGGCCCACTTAACCCAGCAGGTTTCTCAAAGTATCTGTTGCTGTGAACCACATGTTGTGTGGATGTGTGAACCCCAAAGATATCAAAGATAAAAGAAACACAAGGCCAGTTCTTAGGAGGTTTCCAGCACCAGGCCTGAGAGTTAAAGTGTTGTACTTAAAAGGAAAAGGGGCCTCAGCACCTATAAAAATAACTGGTTGCAAAAACAAAACAAAAATTAAATGAAAAAACCAAACCAAACCAAAAAAACAACCCAGAAAAGCTACATCACACATCCATCACCAGTTTAGATTTTGACATGTCCTGCCTTATGTGACATCTTTGCTTTGAAAACAAGAGACCTGGGGAACTCTGTGGCTGTTACCCTCTAACTGGGTAAAAGGTTACACGTCTTGTCTCAAGTAATTTTCCTCCTAACAGATGATTTATTTAAAAATTCATCAAAATAAATTCAATTTTAAATAGAAATGACGACAGTCTATACTGGGTCTCTATTTTCATACATGCTATTTTTCTCACATATTCCTCCACTCTAATTCCTTTGGAGTGAGGTTTTAATTTCAGGATTAGCAACAATTTCCTATACAGTAGGAGGGGACAGGGAGAGAACTGGAAGAAAAAACTTGAATTATATTGGAACACTGAAAGTTATCACAATCAGCCTGTGGCGGATCTGGCACCACAGCACCCCTTTCTGGCAGGGGTGGGATGGGGTGTCGAACCCTCACCACTCTCAAGTCTTCCATGCCCATCTCTCTGTGGGCGGCCCAATATGGCCTAATGGCCTGTTTCTGCACAATCACCCCTTTGATCGGGGTTGCGGTCCTAACGATCAGAGTCTGTATAAATCTCTTCCAACGTCAGGGGAGTGTGACTCAATGGCCAGAGTCCAGGTAACTTGCCCCAAGTTTCAGGGCAGTGTGGCGCAACGGCCAGAGTCCATATACCTTCCCCCTCGCAGGCAAGGTAGTGCAGCCCAACAGTCAGAGTCTATACAACTTCCCCCTCTCAGGCAGGGTAGTGCAGCCTAGTGGCCAGAGTCCAGGTAACTCGCCCCAAGTATCAGGGTGGTGCAGCCCAACAGCCAGAGTCTATATAACTTCCCCCTCACAGGTGGGGTGGTGCGGCCTAGAGGCCGGAGTCCATGCAGCTCACCCACACGTGTTAGGGAAGTGTGCCCCAATGGCCACCCTCCCCCTCTTAGGCAGGGTAGTACAGCCCAGTGGCCAGAGTCCATGCAGCTCGCCTCAAGTGTCAGGGCAGTGTGGGTGGGGCAGCAGGAGGACCTGGCCCCGATCTCTCCACCAGGTCCTGACCCAGGGCCCTGCTAGTGGCGGGGTTCCTCTTGGCCTTAGCTCAACGGGGATCCGCCTGCAACATGCCGAGTGTCGTTGCGGCTCTAACACACTTTGTCTTTAAAGTTCCTCTGGGTCACTCCCTACCATAAACACAGTGTACTCCACTTTGGGGGGATCCTCCAGTCTGTTCCCCTCCTGTGGCATCCTCCATCTGGGCCTCGGCTTGGCTGCCTCTGGATCCTGGAGCGTGGGCTGTCCCTCCTCAGGAGCTGGCAGCGTGCCTCCTTCCCCTCCGGCAGTCAGCCTAGACTGAGAAACTCTGCAGGCTTTTATACGTGTTCTCCAGTTGGAGCATGCCCAGCAGAGCTTCCAGGGTGCCGTGGCTTCCTCTGCTAGGAAGGAAGGGTTAACTAATTAATTAACTTCATGTTTAATTTAATTGTCGCTGGTAACAAATCATTTAAAGATTACAAAATATAAACCTATAGGGCAGTTTTCTGTTAATTCCCATTTCCACCCAGTCAGCTTTGTGTGAAGTCACATTCTACAGTTACCTAGGAGCCTTCCATTTCTGTGAGTTCATTTCTCCCTGATCTTCTCCCATAAGTGTGGGTGGAAAGGGTCTCATGCTATGTGGGAATATTGCATTATGAGAAAAAGCACCTGTGCTCTATTTTCATACTTTCTAATCTTTCAACATAGCAGCAGATGGAGAAGTGATACAAATGCATGACTTAATAGCAAAGCTACGAGACCAAATCACAGACTCTGGACTCAGCATTCATGTATCCTGCAGTCTGAACTTGGAAGCTGGTACATTTCCTCATTGGCTACCATCATTCGCCCAGCATGGAAGCGCTTCTTGTCCATCAAGTCAGCCAGATTGGGACCCATAGGCATGGAATGACTCTGAAGGAATCAGCTGTTTCTCTCTGTGCTTCATGAAACTTTGGCTCCAAATGGTAAAAGACAGTTGTTCCCAATTTAATCATGGCATCCTTTAGGACCATGATCAGTGGCACTTTAACGAGGGAGCAGTGTTCTAAAAATAGTTTACTTGGACCACAGGTCACCATAGCTTCCATCTCTAGGGTGAAAATCAACCACTCGTAACTGCAGTTTCTACCTGAATTCTTGTCAAATCTTTGACCTTACGTGGAGTAATTTTACACTTCTCTGTCATAGAATTCTTCACCAACCACACAATGTATCAGTAGTGAAAGTGAGGTATAACTCCCCCAAATATGCCCTTTTATTTCCTTAATCTGGTGGCACAAATTCAAATTAGGGACTAAATTCAGGAGTGGCTTAGAATCCTTGTAAGACACCACGTCAGTTATCTATTAAAAATAGGTATCTTTCTGCAGCTATTTCAACACAGATTTCATTTTCTACACATTTGCAGCATCTGACAGTGGTGAGCTGAACAGAAATGTCCCTTCATTTTTCCCATCCCTACCTAGATAGGGACTGCATTTCCCAAATAGTAAGCAACATGATTCCAAACGGATTAGGAAGATTTCTTCAGGAGCGATCTCCTGCAGGACCAGAGCCACAACTTCTTTGGGAGCCAAATGCATGGGTATTTTGCTTAGTTACAAGTCATTACTCTTCCCAGCCCTTTAGAAAAAATATTGACCTAACCAGTTTAACAACAGGGGGATTGGGTTGGTGATGGGAATAAGGGAATCTCTCTGATTACCCTATCTTCTTCTGTTGCTACAGAGGGTGAAATAACCTTTTTCCCTATCAGTGCCCTGTTCCTGTTCTCTGTTATAGTTCAATATATTTTAAGTGAGGAAAATGGTAGCAAAAATATCTGGTCTCCAGCATAACCTGAAGCAACATCAGAGAAACTGGAATAAAAAAAAAAATTGTTCCCAAAGGGGGAATTTGATAACTAACAATTGCTTTGAAATGGGGGGACAGTATAACTGTGATGCTCAGGGTTTGTTTAGACTAGGAAAAAAGTGATGAGTTTAGGTCAGGTCAAGGGGAAAGCTAATGCCAAGCACGGCACCTGGGCTACATCTGCACTACAACTATAATTGTCTTTTTACACCAAGGTCACTAACTTGAGCAGCCAACACCATGTACAGTCCTAGTGAATGTAAGGCCCAGGCAGTTTTTACCTCAGTGTAGCTTGTTGGGATCAAATCTCTCTCCCCTACCTCGAGCTGATGAACATTCCTGGCTGGAGGGACACACACTCCTACAACTCAAAAAGGAAAAGAGTTGATAGAAAAAAAGAGAAAAAAAATCACAGGACTGACCCCAAAGAACGGGTTGCTGCAAAAGGCAGAAGCAGGCAACTCATCTAGGGGAGCTGAGAGACCACGGTGAACATGGTGCAAATGTCGCTATGTGGGAATTGGCAATTGTGATTTAAAAAAAAAAAAAAAAAAAAAAAAAAAAAAATCTTTGGCCAGCCGGAATCAAGGCTTTTATTACAGTTCTCTCATATGTGGATTTTCTGATGTCTAATAAGGCTTGAGCTCTGATTGAAGCTTTTCCCACACTCAGAGCACATGTAGGATGTCTCTCCGCTGTGGATTCTCTGATGTTTCGTAAGGGCTGAGCTATAACTGAAGCATTCCCCACATTCAGAGCATGTGTAGGGCATCTCTCCTGTGTGGATTCTCTGATGTGAGATGAGGGCAGAGCTCCGCTTAAAACTTTTCCCACACTCAGCGCACGTGTAGGGTGTCTCTCTTATGTGGATTGTCCGATGTCTGATAAGGTGTGAGCGCTGATTGAAGCTTTTCCCACACTCAGAGCACATGTAGGGTCTCTCTCCTGTGTGGATTCTCTGATGTGTGATGAGTGCTGAACTATCCATGAAGCGTTTCCCACACTCAGAACATCCATAGGGTTTGTCACCCGTGTGACTTCTCTGATGTATTGTAAGGGCTGATCTATAACTGAAGCATTTCCCGCACTCAGGGCATGTGTAGGGTGTCCACCCAGTATGGATTTTCTGATGTCTGATAAGGTGTGAGCGCTGATTGAAGCTTTTCCCACACACAGAGCACATGTAGGGTGTCTCGCCTGTGTGGATTCTCTGATGTGAGATGAGGACTGAGTTATAACTGAATCGTTTCCCACACTCAGAACATGTGTACGGTTTTTCTCCTGTGTGGATTCTCTGATGTCTAATTAGGCTTGAGCTCCGATTGAAGCTTTTCCTGCACTCAGCACATGTGTAGGGTGTCTCTCCTGTGTGGATGCTCCTGTGTCTGTTAAGGTGTGAGCTCCGATTGAAGCTTTTCCCACACTCAGAGCATGTGTAGGGTTTCTCTCCCCTGTGGATTCTCTGATGTGTGAGAAGGTCAGAGTTCCCACTGAAGCTTTTCCCACACTCATGGCATATGTAGCAGGTCTCTTCCAAGCTGATGGTCTCACATGTAATAAGGTCTGAGTGGCTACTGAAGTTTTCCTCTGGTCTGTGCTGAATCTCACAGGCTTCTGCTTTTTCTGGGAGTGCACAACTCCCAGAAACATTCCCTTTGGATATTCCTGATAACATCCCATGTGGTTTTACTTGCTCAGCATCTTCCTGCTGGGATGTTTCCTCGTTCTCACTCACCATCCCGTCACTGATGGGAGACGGAGAGAATCCAGACATAGGTCACTCCCTGCAGCAGAGAGAGGAATGGAAAAAGGTGTTAAACCAAAATGTGTGTGGGAGAGATCAAACCTATCAGGAGCTGATTTTCCCCAAACCCTTCCCCAGGGGAGAGAGAGGAAGGTATCAGTTCTGGGCATGCATCTCACTAGAACTCTCAGGGGAAAAGAAAAGGAGTACTTGTGGCACCTTAGAGACTAACAAATTTATTTGAGCATAAACTTTTGTGAGCTACAGCTCACTTCATCGGATACATTTGGTGGAAAATACAGAGGGGAGATATTGTGTGTGTGTGTGTGTCACACACACACACACACACACACACACACACACACACACACACACACACACCATGAAATAATGGGTTTTATCATACACACTGTAAGGAGAGTGATCACTTAAGATGAGCCATCACCAGCAGCGGGGGAGGGGGGGTGGAGGAGGAGGAAAACCTTTCATGGTGACAAGCAAAGTAGGCTATTTCCGGCAGTTAACAAGAACATCTGAGGAACAGTGGGGGGTGGGGTGGGGGGGGGAGAAATAACATGGGGAAATAGTTTTACTTTGTGTAATGACTCATCCATTCCCAGTCTCTATTCAAGACTAAATTAATTGTATCCAGTTTGCAAATTAATTCCAATTCAGCAGTCTCTCGTTGGAGTCTGTTTTTGAAGCTTTTTTGTTGAAGGATAGCCACCCTCAGGTCTGTAATCGAGTGACCAGAGAGACTGAAGTGTTCTCCAACTGGTTTTTGAATGTTATAATTCTTGACATCTGATTTGTGTCCATTTATTCTTTTACGTAGAGACGGTCCAGTTTGACCAATGTACATGGCAGAGGGGCATTGCTGGCACATGATGGCATATATCACATTGGTAGATGCGCAGGTGAAGGAGCCTCTGATATTGTGGCTGATGTGATTAGGCCCTATGATGGTGTCCCCTGAATAGATATGTGGACAGAGTTGGCAACGGGCTTTGTTGCAAGGATAGGTTCCTGGGTTAGTGGTTCTGTTGTGTGGTGTGTGGTTGCTGGTGAGTATTTGCTTCAGATTGGGGGGGCTGTCTGTAAGCAAGGACTGGCCTGTCTCCCAAGATCTGTGAGAGTCATGGGTCGTTCTTCAGGATAGACTACTGAATTGGAATTAATTTGCAAACTGGATACAATTAACTTAGGCTTGAATAGGGACTGGGAATGGATGAGTCATTACACAAAGTAAAACTATTTCCCCATATTATTTCTCCCCCACACCCCACCCCCCACTGTTCCTCAGATGTTCTTGTTAACTGCCGGAAATAGCCTACCTTGCTTGTCACCATGAAAGGTTTTCCTCCTTTCCCCCCCTGCTGCTGGTGATGGCTCATCTGAAGTGATCACTCTCCTTACAGTGTGTATGATAAAACCCATTGTTTCATGTTCTCTGTGTGTGTATATAAATCTCCCCTCTGTATTTTCCACCAAATGCATCCGATGAAGTGAGCTGTAGCTCACGAAAGCTTATGCTCAAATAAATTTGTTAGTCTCTAAGGTGCCACAAGTACGCCTTTTCTTTTTGCAAATACAGACTAACACGGCTGCTACTCTGAAACCTCTCAGGGGAAAGTGAGACTGGGGAAGGACTTGCTGCCTGTCAGTCAGGATAGGTGGGAAGCCATGAATGACATCTGTCTAATGATTCCACATCTGCAGGGAACAATCCTGAACTTGGAGAGCTTACAACTTGGAGAGTCTTTGTAGGGCATCCCAAATGTTTCCTGTATTCATGGACAGTTTTTGAGATGGTTTACCCAATTCCTCACCTGTGCAGACAGCACTTTTTTTCAGAGCCACAGAGGTATAAGACCCACGGCTATTCCCCTCATTCCTGCTGCGAGATCACATCAGGTTTGGAAATTGGAAACCCTGGGAAGGCAAAGAAAACAAGGAAGCTCCATGGAATTTGTAGGATACTTGTCGCAAGGAATATTCCATGGTTTTAACCCAGCTTATTTTTAAGTAGTAACATCCCAAGGCTAGCTTCCTTGGCTCAAAGTGGTAGGAGAGTTATTATTAAAAATCATATTCATTACCTTAGTGCCTAAGAGACAACAAACCGTGGGGCCCTGTTGTGCTAGGCACAGTACAAATCCAGAATAGTAGATGGCCCATGCCCTGAAGAATTTAAAATCTAAATAGACAAGACAGACAAAGAATGGGGGATGAGGTAGAACCCACCAGCAGAGTGAACTATGTGAAGGCAGAGTGACAGATCTGATGAACACAGATGTATATCTTGAGACTATTGTATTTAATGTTATGACTAGGGCCAGTGTTTTCCGGAAATTGCTGCTATTACTGCATTTTTTCCTGAAATTACTCTTCATTTCTGGAGTCACCCTTCATATCCAGAATAGCTGAACAGAGAGTGGGTGGGGATGCAGAGTCACAAACCCCAGATTTCTGCCTGGAGACACCTGACTCCTCCCCAGGGCACAGGGCAAAGGCCGGGGGCTGGCTGCTTTTGAGACTTGCTACCAATTTCTTCCCTCCTCATACAAGTCTGGGCTCAGAAAAAACACTGGAACTTCCCCTTGGGAGGCGGGGCACTGGGACGCCAGGCACCCTCATCATGCTGCAGAGCAGACGGCACTCGCACCTACTCTTGACTATGTCAGCAACACCTCTCCCCTGATCATCTCCCCTGCAAGCAGCTGGTTTATGTCCCATCTCCCCAGCACACAGATGGCTCTAGGCTCTCAATGCCCAGTGTCTGGGCCCCAGCTCCCCCACACAGCTGGCTCCTATCCTCTCCCGCAATACACTTTCAGGCTGTAAAGGATTATATATTGCTCCTGTTTGTCAACTACTCTGTTTTCGTTGCCAGCAAACACTGGGCCTATTTATGACTGTTATCTGTATCTTTGAGCCTGCCCTTGAAAGCATGAATACTTCACAGACTATAATACTGAGATGGGCCAGATGATACCGGGGAGGGCTGAGGGATAGGTTTCCTGTGCAATCTGGTATCACTAAGGCTGGATCTCAATGCTGGTTATGCAGAACTCCATCTTTTGAAGCTTTGCCCCATACAGAAAGGAGCAGTGTCTGATTTTACCTCTTTCAGGAGACTGAAGACAGACAGACAGACAGACTTTTTGGGGAGAAACAGCTGACTGAGGGGGGGTCTTTTTGGGCTACAAACTGACATGACCTGATAACTAAGATGTAAGCTTTTAAAGAAGGTTTTAATACACTTTGGAAATGATCGGGGATTTCCAAGAGGACTGATAGTAAATATGCATTTTGATGCTTTTATTGCTTTATATCTTTTTCCCATAAGGCACACTGACACTGTCATGGATCCATAGGATCTGTGAAATACTCTGGCTTTTAAACAATCCTTGGGAGGTGCACTTTGAGTGCACTAGACCCACAATGGGTTCCACTCTTCCACAGGGATAGGCCAATGTAGCTTCAACACCTATAACTGAGCCTCTGGCTTCAACACTATTTCTACCTGTGAGCTCTGCCAACATGTCCAACTGAATGACACTCCTGTTCAGAGACTGTTCCTCATTCAATGCACAGAGCAAGTTTGTGCTATGACACTGGACAGACTTTTAAAACATAGCAGGGTTTATTAGTCAATCGAAACACAGCATTGAAAGTCTTTAGATTAGGACAGAGAAGCAAAGAAGATAATATAGTCCACACTGGCCAATGCCCTTGAGCCATGCTGCTGTAGAAAACAGTTTGGTTTTCATTCACTGTACCTGTCCATTTGTCTTCTCTCCAATAGAGCTCCCTGCATCTGCGAGCCCAGTTTTTCCCGCTCCCAAAAACATAAGTCCATAAATGCTTCACTCAGCCAAGGGAAGATCCTCCCGTGAACGGATGACAATTATTCCCTTGTCTCTGTCGGGTATTCCATTGATGTGGGTTAGTCGCAGCCAGTCCTTAATGACCCATTCATATCACCTCCTGACAGCTACGTGACAAACACCTCATGTCTCCTGCTCTTTCTAATCATAGCAATACCAATCAGAGAGGAAAACTGAGGTGCGTATTGGCATCATAGAAGCATCACCAAAATTCCCAACTCTATGATACACACAGTGCTTACAACCCTTGGAGAAAAAGCAAAGCACAGGAACTGGAGGTTAGTCCAGTGAACACAGTGTAGGAGAAGCTGCAATCCTCAAACCTGGTCAAAAAGGAGAGGCATGTGGGTCCCTACCCGTAGAGAGGGGCTGGATAGAGGCCTGATACCTGAGAGGGCATTCCTTGAGCAGACCATGGAGGCAGGTCAGAGGCTTAGCTGTCCCAGAATTATGATATCGCAAAAGCACATTGTGGGGAATTAGGAAATCTAGTGATTCAGGTATAATGGGAGGGAGAATTAAACTCCCCCAGTGAATGGAGAAGGCTGGGGAATTAAACACTGAAATTCAGGAGCAACAGCCTCTAATTCTTCCGATGAAGTGAGCTGTAGCTCACAAAAGCTTATGCTCCAATAAATTTGTTTGTCTCTAAGGTGCCACAAGTACACTTTTTTTTTTTTTTTTAAACACTGATACAGACTAACACAGCTGCTACTCTGAATCCAAAAAAGGAGAATGTAAGAAACAAGAACTGGGCCATGCAATGTCAGAAGGGACAGGCTCCAATATCCAAGGAGCCCAGAGGGAAGGCAGCTTGTGGCTGCTGCAGATGGAGAGAGCGGGGCCAAGAGTCTCTCCAAACTCTCACTCCTGTTCACCCCACCCTGATTTTATGATCTTTGTCCTAGTCTCAAGTCTTGTGTGCAATTTTATACTTGCTAGAGATAAAATGTCATTATCAGAAAATTGTTTATTAGCTTGCAATATGCATGGAGGGTCAAGGAAGTGAACATAAATAAATGGGCTATTAAGGGCAGGTCTACGCTACAGCCAGGATCCACACTCTGAGATTGATCCACTGGTGGTTAATTTAGTGGGTCTAGTTAAGACCCACCAAATCAACTGCAGATTGACTGCAGCTGGCTCTCCAGTAAACCCCTGTATTCTACCGCTAACTCTACCCCGACGCTCTCCCGTCGACCCCCCATAGTGTACATCCTGCAGTAACTCAACCTATGTTATGTCCACTCCAGCTATATTATTCATGTAGCTGGAGTTGCATAGCGTAGGTCAACTGACCGCGGTAGTGTAAACATAGCCTAAGCTTGCTACAGTTAAGGGCCTTATATTAGGTTGACACTTTGTGGGAGTGATTATGAAGTCTAGGATTTAGCTGAATAGGCCTCAGGATAAGGAGAGAATCCTAGGTGAGATATTTTGACCCCACATTTTGAAAAACTAACAAGTAATCACCAACAGGTGCATTACACCACAGGATTCTGAAAGAAGGGACGGGCTTTAGCAGTTAGGTTGCTGTGCAGTATCTCAGCAGTTGGGCCGCATTCATATATTAGAATTATTAATAAATAGTGATGTAAATCATGAGTATTAATGCTTGATGCTGAATTATGGACTTCCCAAAGGCCACATATGGGTTGGGGCAGCTATTGATATTACTGTAATCAGAGTAAAGGAGCAGATATAGTATATAGCCATCCTATTACCATAAGTGGATAAAATACCTCTCTTAGTTACTATTTTTTCATTTTGTCAGGTCACTGAGACAGCGTAAACTGAAGGAGGACCTTCCTTCTGATGGACTCCCTTGCCCCTCGATCTTTGTTTCCAGTGGTGTCTATAACTTGGAAGTATGCACAGTGCAAGACGCTCTTTACTATACTTACCTTAGTCTAATCATTATGCATATTGATCCTTGCCTATGATTCCAATTATAACTGCCTGTATTAAATTAAGTTTGTATGTTTCACCAAATTCCATCTTCTCAATTAACTTTGAGCAGCCATGTAAAAGGGCAAGTTGTACCTCAATACGTAGGTGTAAAAATTGTACAGCCTATACTACCACCCTGACATCATCAACAAAGTGCCCATTTGTGCCTGGGTAGTGGCCCTGCTGTGGGAGGGAGGAATGCAGCAAGGACTCAGGATCGGTGGATGGGGTTGCTGTGCATAGAGACGGGGAGGTTATATGGGGAGGGAGGTAATGAGTGGGAGAGGGAGGTCAAGAGTTAAAATAATAATGTTTGGGGGAAAATGTATAATGAAGTGAAAGTGAACAGAAATAAAACTGGAGTGCAGGCTGTAAAGCAAAAAGGCCTGGACAGGGATTTGGGGTTAGAGATCTGGGATCCCCCACAGCTAGATCCCCAAAACTCTCTTACCTCCCACTGATCCACCCAGCCCAACTCCTGGGTGCCTTTCCTCCACACTCCCCTCACCTTCTTCCCATTACTCTCAGCCACCACCACGTCCAGGCACCTTGGGAGCTTCCTATGTTCCCTCCTCGTCTCTCACTGCCTAATCCCTCCCTGCTCCTTCTTACCTCTAATCCGGCACACACACTCCCCATGTCCTAGCACCCCAGAATTAGCTACTCCCCGCTTCTCCTCCCCTCCCATGGCTCTGTTCTCCCTTCACCCATGGGATCCTGAATGGCAACATTATACACTCTCCTATCAAAAGCTGACCTCATCTGACTGTCACACAAGACATGCATGAGTCTTGCATGTACACCTATTTACTCAATTTAGAATT
Organism: Dermochelys coriacea; assembly: GCF_009764565.3. NCBI lineage: Eukaryota > Metazoa > Chordata > Testudines > Dermochelyidae > Dermochelys > Dermochelys coriacea. The sequence goes on along the minus strand of NC_050071.1, from coordinate 28,745 downwards.
TTACAGGCAACATATTTTCCTTTTAAAATGAGGAAAAAGGCATGAAAGCTCTAGTTATTAGTGTACCCAATAATGATAAATTAAATGCAATTTTAAAATGATTGACAGCACCAAAAAGGCACATGTCCAAAAATTATTCTAGTGGGTGGGAGATAAGGCAAAGAAAGTGTGGGGGGGGAAGGGGGGAAGAGGGAGACACAGACTTGTCAAAACTTGCATGACAAATACAGGTATAAAGTTATTACTACTCAAGTTCTTTAGAGACTCCACAGCTTCTTATAACCCAGAGGACAGGACTCCTTACCCAGCCAGACCACAGTCTCGTAGTTCTCCTGCATGACATCCCTGAAGAGGGCTCTCGGAGTGGGGTCCAGCACAGCCACCTCTTCCCTGGTGAAATATACAGCCACCTCCTTGAAAGTCACTGGTACCTGAAAGAGCAAGAGTGCAACACTCAGTATCTGCTGTCCCAGTCACAACCCCACTATTCACAGAACAGCAGCACCAGGTAAATGGAAGCTTCGGGAGACAGGTGTTAACAGAGTACCACCCCCACCTTGCTTAGAGCAGCCAGGAGGCATCAGAGGGTAGAAAAAGAGAACCATCGCGTCTCCCAGCTGACAGACTAAGTCAGGGTTTTCACATTTATCACATACCTACTAGCCACAGCCTGATATAGGAGATGGGGCTGTCTCTGGACCCTGCTGGTGGCTCCCTGGTAGGAATCCCAACACTCTCCAAATAAACTATATGGAAGAAAGGGGAAGTAAATAGTAAAGAATATAAGCTAGAAGATCAGAACTGTAGAAAATTGGTAAGGGAAACTATTAGAAATCAATGATCAATCAATGAAAATAAGAAGGAAGTTTTTAAAAGGTACATAAAGTTCAAAATTAATCCTAACAATGGTAGTGGTAAATTACTAGACGGAAATGGTGGAATTATCAAAAATAATGCAGAAGAGGTAAAAGTGTTCAATAAATATTTCTCTCCTGGGTTCGGATAAAAACACATGATGTAGTCATATCATAAGATGTTGACGACAACACTCTTTCCATTCCAACAATAACTCACAAGGACATTAAACAGCAGCTATTAAAGTTAGACATGTTTAAATCAGCAGGTCCAGACAACTGGTATCCAAGAGTTTTAAAATACCTGGTGGAGGAGTGTTAAGGTAGATTATACTTAGGACTTGGAACATGGGGGAAATTCCAGAAGACTGGAATAAAGCTAATACTGTGCCAATATTTAAAAAATGTAAGAGAGATGACCCAGCTAATTAAAAGTGTGTCAGTCTGACATCGATACTGGGCAAGATAATGGAGCAGCCGATACTGGATTTCATTAATAAAGAAATAAAGGAGGGTAATATAATTAGTACCCATTAACAAAGGTTTAGAAAAAATAGATCCTATCAAACTAATCGGATATCCTTAGTGGATAAGATCAAAAGTTTGGTTGCAGCTAATAGTATTGATGCAATATACCTAGACTTCTGTAAGGCATATGACTTGGTTCAGCACAATATTTTGACTAAAAAACTAGAATGATACAAAATAAACCTGGCATACATTAAATAGATTAAAAACTGTGATTGTAAATGGGGAACCATGGTTGAGTGGATTTATTTCTGGAGGGTTCCCGCAAGGATTGGTTCTTGACCCTGTCCTATTTAACATCCTTATCAATGACCTAGAAGAGAATATAAATCCTCACTGATAAAGTTTGCAGTTGCCACAAAGACTGGGAGTGGTGGTAACTAATGAAGTGTCAGTAGATTCAGGCTCCAGCACTGGAAGTCTGGGACATTTTCCCAGCCCTGGCTGGAGTGTTATTTCCTGTTCCACAAAGAGGGCAAGTTCCATTCCCAACTCCCGTGCCTTGAAATAAGACCCTGCCTGACACTACACCCCATATTCAGCATAGTGGTACGATTATAATATGATTAGGACAGAATTATAATGCATTTTGTGCAATATGCATCATGTGTGGTGTCATTGGAAAAGTTATGATTTGCTGAATAAGATTATCCTATTTGTGTGCATGTATCAAGTTTGTATCTGAAGTTATAGATACAGACTATGTATGGAGTGGTGGATATGCTGGAGGGTAGGGATAGGATACAGAGGGACCTAGACAATTTAGTGAATTGGGCCAAAATAAACCTGATGGGGTTCAACAAGGACAAGCACAGGGTCCTGCACTTACGATGGAAGAATCCCATACACTGCTACAGACTAGGGACGGAGTAGGCAACAGGTCTGCAGAAAAGGACCCATGAGTTACAGTGGATGAACAGCTGGATAAAAGTCAGCAGTTTGCCCTTGTTGCCAAGAAGGCTAACGGCATTTTGGGCTGTATAAATAGGAGCACTGCTAGAAGATCAAGAGACGTGATCATTCCCCTCTATTTAGCATTGGTGAGGCCTCATCTGGAGTACTGTGTCCAGTTTTGGGCCCCACAATACGAGGAGGATGTGGAAAAATTGAAAAGAGTCCAGCGGAGGGCAACAAAAATGAATATAAAAGGGTTTAAGACAGAACTGGATACATTCATGGAGGTTAAGTCCATTAATGGCTATTGGCCAGGTTGAGTAAGGAATGGTGTCCCTAGCCTCTGTCAAAGGTGAGTGATGGATGGCAGGAGAGAGATCACGTGATCATTACCTGTTAGGTTCAACTCACTCCGGGGCACCTGGTATTGGTCACTGTTGGTAGACAGGATATTGAGCTGGATGGACCTTTGGTCTGACCCAGTTCAGCCATTCTTATGTTCTTAATAGGGGGCTGGAGACATGACTTATGAGGAGCGGCTGAGGGAACTGAGTTTGTTTAGTCTGCAGAAGAGAAGAATGAGGGGGGATTTGATAGCTGCTTTCAACTACCTGAAAGGGGGTTCCAAAGAGGATGGATCTAGACTGTTCTCAGTGGTAGCAGATGACAGAACAAGGAGTACTGGTTTCAAGTTGCAGTGGGGGAGGTTTAGGTTAGATATTAAGAAAAACTTTTTCACTAGGAGCACTGAAATGGGTTACCTAGGGAGGTGGTGGAATCTCCTTCTGTCATAAATATAAAGGGAAGGGTAAACACCTTTAAATCCCTCCTGGCCAGAGGAAAAACCCTTTCACCTGTAAAGGGTTAAGAAGCTAAGATAACCTCGCTGGCACCTGACCAAAATGACCAATAAAGAGACAAGATGCTTTCAAAGCTGGGGGCGGGGGAGAAAGAAAGACCCTTTTTGTCTGTGTGATGATTTTGCCGGGACCAGAGCAGGAATGTAGGTCAGAACTCCTGTAAAAAGTTAGTAAGCAATCTAGTTAGATATGCATTAGATTCTGTTTTGTTTAAATGGCTGATAAAATAAGTTGTGCTGAATGGAATGTATATTCCTGTTTTTGTATCTTTTTGTAACTTAAGGTTTTGCCTAGAGGGATTCTCTATGTTTTGAATCTGATTACCTTGTACGGTATTTATCATCCTGATTTTACAGAGGTGATTCTTTTATCTTTTCTTTAATTATTCTTCTTTTAAGAACCTGATTGATTTTCATTGTTCTTAAGATGCAAGGGTTTGGGTCTGTGTTCACCTATGCAAATTGGTGAGGATTTTTATCAAGCCTCCTCCAGGTAAGGGGGTGTAGTGCTTGGAGGGATATTTGGGGGGGGGCATTTTCAAGTGTGCACTTCCCCTGTTCTTTGTGTAACATTTTGGTGCTAGCAGCGTTTAACTTAAGCTGGTAAGGATAAGATTAGGGGGTCTTTCATGCAGGTCCCCACATCTGTACCCTAGAGTTCAGAGTGGGGAAAGAACCTTGACATGGTGGCAGAGCGATGGGATTAACCTGAAATCACTTTGAGATTTTTTTTTGAACCAGAAGCACAGAAGGATTTTAAAAGATTTTAAAGGGTTTTGTAAAAGGGGACAAAGCAACAAGCAAAACAAAAGGGAGCTTGCTTTTGTGAGCTGGAGTTTCTCGACCTAAAGGCAGGGTAGTTAACCTCCTGCAGGGAATTTCAAAAGTCTTCACAGACCTGAAGAAGTTATTTTTTTTTAAGCTAAGAGCAACTAGAGGGTTTTTCTGTCTATTTGCCTGGAGACAAAGGATTTTTCTGTAGGCTGAGAATACTATCAGATAACATAGGTATCAAGTTACGGCACAACCTATATTTTTTTTTTTGACAAGCCAAGTTTTTTTTTCTTTGTTTCTTTTATTTCTAATTCTCGGGTGTAACGTTAGTTAAAAACAGAGAGATAAACATGACAGAGCCCAAGGCAGAAACAGCCAAAGAGACTGCCTATAGGAGAGAACTGGAGGCAGCGAAAGAAAAAAAACCAAGAGGCTGCCCACAGGAGAGCTATAGAGGTAGAAAAAAACCAAGAGGTTGCCCACAGGAGAACTATGGAGGCAAAGGAAAAAGAGAGGAAGCATGAACTGGAGTTGGAGAAGGTAAGGGCTGAGCGGAAGCTACTGGATATCCCTAACAATCCTTCCCCAACAATCCACAAATGGGAACGAATATGTCCACAGTATGATGAATCCGGTGATATTGCTGAATATTTTCTCACCTTTGAGAGACTGAGCACTTTCCATAAAATTCCTGAAGCTCATAAGATGACCATATTGGTCGCAAAATTGACAGGAAGAGCTCTGGACATATTCAATAAGATGCCTATTGATGAGGCTTCTGACTATAATAAGTTCAAGGATTTGGTTTTAAAGCAATTTCAAATTATACCTGAAACTTACAAAGTAAAATTTCAAACCCTTAAGGGAGGGCCTGGACTAAGTAATGTGGCTTATCTAAATCAGATGAAGGATCTGTTAGATAAATGGGTCCAAGGAAGGGGTGTCACCAGCTTTGAAGGAATGTGTGATTTGATAATTCAGGAGCAATTCCTGAATATGTCCAAGGAAGAAATAAAACAGTGTTTATGGGATAAGGAAATGGACTAAGCAGAAAGTCTTGCTTCTTATGCTGATCGATACGAGCAGTCCCAGACCACCAGAGAGGCGGGACAAGCAAAACAAAAGGGGTGGAGGGAGGAGAGAGGAACAACCCTGGTCGCAGTTGGAGCAGATACCAGAAGGGACAACCTCAGACCACACCCTACTCCAGGGGCAGCCCAAGGCCCCAACTACACACCAAGGCATACTCCAGACACCTTTCAGAGTAGCAGCCATGTTAGTCTGTATTCACAAAAAGAAAAGGAGTACTTGTGGCACCTTAGAGACTAACAAATTTATTTGAGCATAAGCTTTCGTAGTCCACCGAATGCATCCGATGAAGTGAGCTGTAGCTCACGAAAGCTTATGCTCAATTAAATTTGTTAGTCTCTTAGGTGCCACAAGTACTCCTTTTCTTTTTGTCCAGACACCTTATCATCCTGCCACACCGTTCTCCAACAACCCACCTCACCCCAGTGACCTGTCAGCTGGACGATGGTTTTAAATGCAAGAACCAGGCCATGTAAAGGCCAACTGCCCCAAGAACCCCAACATATTACAGTTCATTACACCGGAATCACACCAGAGGTCCTCAGGCCCAGATACCTCCCAAATACCCTCAGAGGGAGGGAAACTATGAGTTGGGTGGGAAGAAGGTCACCGCGTGGAGGGACACGGGAGCACAAGTGTCGGCTATCCATGCTTCCTTAGTGGACCCCAATGTAATCGACCCAGAGATCCAAGTGACAATTCAACCCTTCAAGTCCAACTCTTTCAATTTCCTACAGCCAAGTTGCCTGTCCAGTACAAGGACTGGTTAGGAACATGGACTTTTGCAGTCTATGATGATTACCCCATCCCCATGCTGTTGGGAGAAGACTTGGCCAATCATGTGAAGCTAGCCAAGGGGGTGGGAATGGTCACCCGCAGCCAGGATAAGCAAGCCGTCATGCCTAGCTCTGTTCCGGAAACTTCTACCAGGACCCGGTCAGAGGTGATGGACCCGGACCCCATGCCAATGTCTGCAACAGCAGTAGTGGATCCAGTCCCAGAGACTCAGACAGAGCCAGTCCCAGAACTGGAACTGGCGGAACAACCAGCACCAGAGGGTCCCACCGAACCTGAACCAGCAGCAGCCGATAACCCTATACAAGAGGCTCAGCCAGAGCCTGAACCCCAACATAGTGCACCAGTGGAGAGCAGTTCACAGTAAACTGAAACAGCTCCATCCCCTACATCGCTTCTAGAGGGACCAAGCATAGGTCCACAATCCAATGAGGAACTGATGTCTCCAACATCAAGGGAACAGTTCCAGACCGAACAGGAAGCAGATGAAAGCCTCCAGAGAGCTTGGACGGTGGCACGAAGCTACCCACTGCCTCTCAGCTCTTCTAAATCGATCCAGGTTTGTTGTAGAAAGAGGACTTTTATACAAGAAAACTCTTTTTGGTGGACACCAGGAAGACTGGCATCCTCAGAGACAGTTGGTAGTTCCAACTAAGTACAGGGTAAAGCTCTTGAGCTTAGCCCACAATCATCCCAGTGGCCATGCTGGGGTGAACAGGACCAAAGATCGTTTGGGGAGGTCATTCCACTGGGAGGGAATGGGCAAGGATATTTCTACCTATGTCCAGTCTTGTGAGGTATGCCAAAGAGTGGGAAAACCCCAAGACCAGGACAAAGCCCCTCTCCAGCCACTCCCCATCATATTCTGGGTTCTTTTCCGAAAAAGACACCCAGAGGAAAGCAGCGCATACTGACTTTCATGGATTTTGCCACCCGATGGTCGGAAGCAGTAAATCTAAGCAACACCAGGGCTAAAAATGTGTGCCAGGCACTAACAGACATTTTTGCCAGGGTAGGTTGGCCCTCCAACATCCTCACAGATGCAGGAACTAATTTCCTGGCGGAAACTATGGAAAGTCTTTGGGAAACTCATGGGGTGAACAACACTTGGTTGCCACCCCTTACCATCATCAAACAAATGGCCTGGTGGAGAAGTTTAATGGAACTTTAAGGGCCATGATATGCAAATTCGTAAATGAGCACTCCAATGATTGGGACCTAGTGTTGCAGCAGTTGTTCTTTGCCTACAGAACTGTACCACATCCCAGTTTAGGGTTTCACCATTTGAACTTGTAATGGCCCCTTAACCTCGAGGCCATATACAGTTGGTGAAGCAGCAATGGGAGGGGTTTACACCTTCTCCAGGAATTAACATTCTGGACTTTGTAACCAACCTACAAAACACCCTCCAAACCTCTTTAGCCCTTGCTAAAGAAAACCTAAAGGATGCTCAAAAAGAACAAAAAGCCTGGTATGATAAACATGCCAGAAAGCGTTCCTTCAAAGTAGGGGACCAGGTCATGGTCTTAAAGGCATTCCAGGCCGTGTCCTGGGAAGGGCCATTCACGGTCCAAGAGCACCTGGGAACTATTAATTATCTCATAGCATTCCCCATCTCCAACCGAAAGCCTAAGGTGTACCATATTAATTCTCTAAAGCCCTTTTATTCCAGAGAATTAAAGGTTTATCGGTTTACAGCCCAGGGAGGAGATGACGCTGAGTGGCCTGAAGGTGTCTACTACGAAGGGAATAGTGCTGGTGGTGTGGAAGAGGTGAACCTCTCCATGACCCTTGGGCATATGCAGCGACAGCAGATCAAGGAGCTGCGCACTAGCTATGCGCCGACTTTCTCAGCTACCCCAGGACTGACTGAACGGCCATACCACTCCATTGACACAGGTAATGCTCACCCAATTAAAGTCCAACCTTACCAGGTGTCTCCTCAAGCTAAAACTGCTATAGAACGGGAGATCCAGGATATGCTACAGATGGGTGTAATCCGCCCCTCTGGCAGTGCATGGGCATCTCCATTGGTTCTAGTTCCCAAACCAGATGGGGAGATACGTTTTTGCACGGACTACCGCAAGCTAAATGCTGTAACTCGCCCCGACAACTATCCAATGCCACACACAGATGAACTATTAAAGAAGCTGGGACAGGCCCAGTTCATCTCTACCTTGGACTTAACCAAGGGGTACTAGCAGGTACCGCTAGATGAATCCGCCAAGGAAAGGTCAGCCTTCACCACACGTCAGGCTGTATGAATTTAATGTGCTCCCTTTCGGGCTGCAGAATGCACCCGCCACCTTCCAAAGACTTGTAGATGGTCTCCTAGCGGGATTGGGAGACTATGCAGTCGCCTACCTTGACGATGTGGCCATATTTTCGCATTCCTAGGCGTAACACCTGGAACATCTACAAAAAGTCTTCGAGCGCATAAGGGAGGCAGGACTAACTGTTAAGGCAAAGAAGTGTCCAATAGGCCTAAAGAGAGCGACTTACCTTGGACACCAGGTGGGTCAAGGAACTATCAACCCCCTACAGGCCAAAGTGGATGCTATCCAAAAGTGGCCTGTCCCAAAGTCAAAGAAACAGGTCCAATCCTTCTTAGGCTTGGCCAGATATTACAGGCGATTTGTACCACAATACAGCCAAATCGCCGCCTCATTGATAGACCTAACCAAAAAGAAACAGCCAAATGTCATTCAGTGGACCCAAGAGCGTCAGAAGGCCTTTAACCAGCTTAAAGCGACACTCACATCTGACCCTGCGCTAAGGGCCCCAGACTTTGCTCCCACACCACGTTCGGACGCATCTGTAGTTACTAGGAACGGTTTGTCAGTTTTAATGCAGAAAGGACCGGATCAAGAATTCCATCCTGTAGCATTTCTCAGCAAGAAGCTGTCCGAGAGGGAAAGCAACTGGTCAGTCAGTGAAAAAGAATGTTACGCCATTGTCTACGCTCTGGAAAAGCTACGCCCATACATTTGGGGACGGCGTTTCCACCTGCAAACCAACCATGCTGCGCTACGGTGGCTTCATACCGCCATGGGAAATAACAAAAAACTTGTTTGGTGGAGTTTAGCTCTCCAAGATTTTAATTTCAACATCCAACACATCTCAGGAGCGTCTAACAAAGTGGCTGATGCACTCTCCCGTGAAAGTTTCCCAGAATCAATTGGTTTAAATTGTCCTTGAAATGTGAAAAATATTGTTAGTCTTTATATACTTGGTAGTATATTTAGAGGTGCATGCGTCTTCTTAACTTTGTTTTCTCCTAGAGCGCCAGGAAGAAATCACAGCCAGGGTTTCACCCTATCTGTGATTTGGGGGGCATGTCATAAATATAAAGAGAAGGGTAAACACCTTTAAATCCCTCCTGGCAAGAGGAAAAATCCTTTCACCTATAAAGGGTTAAGAAGCTAAGATAACCTCGCTGGCACCTGACCAAAATGACCAATAAGGAGACAAGATACTTTCAAAACTGGGGATGGGGGAGAAAGAAAGGGTCTTTCTGTCTGTGTGATGCTTTTGCCGGGACCAGAGCAGGAATGTAGGTCAGAACTCCTGTAAAAAGTTAGTAAGCAATCTAGTTAGATATGCATTAGATTCTGTTTTGTTTAAATGGCTGATAAAATAAGTTGTGCTGAATGGAATGTATATTCCTGTTTTTGTATCTTTTTGTAACTTAAGGTTTTGCCTAGAGGGATTCTCTATGCCCTGATTCTCATGGGTGACTTTAATTTTCCTGATATCTGCTGGGAGAGCAATACAGCGGTGCATAGACAATCCAGGAAGTTTTTGGAAAGCGTAGGGGACAATTTCCTGGTGCAAGTGCTAGGGGAGCCAACTAGGGGGAGCGCTTTTCTTGACCTGCTGCTCACAAACCGGGTAGAATTAGTGGGGGAAGCAAAAGTGGATGGGAATCTGGGAGGCAGTGACCATGAGTTGGTTGAGTTCAGGATCCTGATGCAGGGAAGAAAGGTAAGCAGCAGGATACGGACCCTGGACTTCAGGAAAGCAGACTTTGACTCCCTCAGGGAACAGATGGCCAGGATCCCCTGGGGGACTAACATGAAAGGGAAGGGAGTCCAGGAGAGCTGGCTGTATTTCAAGGAATCCCTGTTGAGGTTACAGGGACAAACCATCCCGATGAGTCGAAAGAATAGTAAATATGGCAGGCGACCAGCTTGGCTTAATGGTGAAATCCTAGCGGATCTTAAACATAAAAAAGAAGCTTACAAGAAGTGGAAGGTTGGACATATGACCAGGGAAGAGTATAAAAATATTGCTCGGGCATGTAGGAAAGATATCAGGAGGGCCAAATCGCACCTGGAGCTGCAGCTAGCAAGAGATGTCAAGAGTAACAAGAAGGGTTTCTTCAGGTATGTTGGCAACAAGAAGAAAGCCAAGGAAAGTGTGGGCCCCTTACTGAATGAGGGAGGCAAGCTAGTGACAGAGGATGTGGAAAAAGCTAATGTACTCAATGCTTTTTTTGCCTCTGTTTTCACTAACAAGGTCAGCTCCCAGACTGCTGTGCTGGGCAACACAAAATGGGGAAGAGATGGCCAGCCCTCTGTAGAGATAGAGGTGGTTAGGGACTATTTAGAAAAGCTGGACGTGCACAAGTCCATGGGGCCGGACGAATTGCATCCGAGAGTGCTGAAGGAATTGGCGGCTGTGATTGCAGAGCCCTTGGCCATTATCTTTGAAAACTCGTGGCGAACGGGGGAAGTCCCGGATGACTGGAAAAAGGCTAATGTAGTGCCCATCTTTAAAAAAGGGAAGAAGGAGGATCCTGGGAACTACAGGCCGGTCAGCCTCACCTCAGTCCCTGGAAAAATCATGGAGCAGGTCCTCAAAGAATCAATCCTGAAGCACTTAGAGGAGAGGAAAGTGATCAGGAACAGTCAGCATGGATTCACCAAGGGAAGGTCATGCCTGACTAATCTAATCGCCTTTTATGATGAGATTACTGGTTCTGTGGATGAAGGGAAAGCAGTGGATGTATTGTTTCTTGACTTTAGCAAAGCTTTTGACACGGTCTCCCACAGCATTCTTGTCAGCAAGTTAAGGAAGTATGGGCTGGATGAATGCACTATAAGGTGGGTAGAAAGCTGGCTAGATTGTCGGGCTCAACGGGTAGTGATCAATGGCTCCATGTCTAGTTGGCAGCCGGTGTCAAGTGGAGTGCCCCAGGGGTCGGTCCTGGGGCCCGTTTTGTTCAATATCTTCATAAATGATCTGGAGGATGGTGTGGATTGCACTCTCAGCAAATTTGCGGATGATACTAAACTGGGAGGAGTGGTAGATACGCTGGAGGGGAGGGATAGGATACAGAAGGACCTAGACAAATTGGAAGATTGGGCCAAAAGAAATCTAATGAGGTTCAATAAGGATAAGTGCAGGGTCCTGCACTTAGGATGGAAGAATCCAATGCACCGCTACAGACTAGGGACCGAATGGCTCGGCAGCAGTTCTGCGGAAAAGGACCTAGGGGTGACAGTGGACGAGAAGCTGGATATGAGTCAGCAGTGTGCCCTTGTTGCCAAGAAGGCCAATGGCATTTTGGGATGTATAAGTAGGGGCATAGCGAGCAGATCGAGGGACGTGATCGTTCCCCTCTATTCGACACTGGTGAGGCCTCATCTGGAGTACTGTGTCCAGTTTTGGGCCCCACACTACAAGAAGGATGTGGATAAATTGGAAAGAGTACAGCGAAGGGCAACAAAAATGATTAGGGGTCTAGAGCACATGACTTATGAGGAGAGGCTGAGGGAGCTGGGATTGTTTAGTCTGCAGAAGAGAAGAATGAGGGGGGATTTGATAGCTGCTTTCAACTACCTGAAAGGGGGTTTCAAAGAGGATGGCTCTAGACTGTTCTCAATGGTAGCAGATGACAGAACGAGGAGTAATGGTCTCAAGTTGCAATGGGGGAGGTTTAGATTGGATATTAGGAAAAACTTTTTCACTAAGAGGGTGGTGAAACACTGGAATGCGTTACCTAGGGAGGTGGTAGAATCTCCTTCCTTAGAGGTTTTTAAGGTCAGGCTTGACAAAGCCCTGGCTAGGATGATTTAACTGGGACTTGGTCCTGCTTTGAGCAGGGGGTTGGACTAGATGACCTTCTGGGGTCCCTTCCAACCCTGATATTCTATGATTCTATGATTCTATGTTTTGAATCTGATTACCTTGTACGGTATTTACCATCCTGATTTTACAGAGGTGATTTTTACTTTTTCTTTCATTAAAATTCTTCTTCTAAGAACCTGATTGCTCTTCATTGTTCTTAAGATCCAAGGGTTTGGGTCTGTGTTCACCTATGCAAATTGGTGAGGATTTTTATCAAGCCTCCTCCAGGAAAGGGGGTGTAGTGCTTGGGGGGATATTTTGGGCGGGGGGGGAGATTTTCAAGTGGGCACTTCCCCTGTTCTTTGTGTAACACTTTGGTGGTGGCAGCGTTTAACCTAAGCTGGAAAGGATAAGCTTAGTGGGTCTTTCATGCAGGTCCCCACATCTGTACCCTAGAGTTCAGAGTGGGAAAGGAACCTTGACACCTTCCTCAGAGGTTTTTAAGGTCAGGCTTGATAAAGCCCTGGCTCCGATGATTTAGTTGGGGTTTGGTCCTGCTCTGAGCAGGGGGTTGGACTAGATGATCTCCTGAGGTCCCTTCCAACCCTGATCTTCAATGAAATTCTAATCTGGGCCACAGTCTTGCGCTCCTTTGCACAGAGGGGGGGAGTGTCCACATCTCAGTTTTACCTGTCACAACAGGGGTGCAGATCTCACTTGGGATCTCCACAGCACCTGTCACAACAGCAGGATCTGACCTATGTTGGTGTCTCTGCAGCACCTGGCGGAACAGGACCCAGATCTCACTTGGGGTCTCTGCAGCTCCAGGAACAACAAAGTCCCTGATTTTGTTTGCTGTCTCTGCAGCACCTGGCACAACTGGAGCCTGATTTCACTTGGTGTTCATAGATACTAAGGTCAGAAGGGACCATTCTGATCATCTAGCGTGACCTCCTGCACAATGCGGGCCACAGAATCTCACCCACCCACTCCTACGAAAAACCTCACCTATGTCTGAGCTTTTGAAGTCCTCAAATCGTGGTGTAAAGACTTCCAGAAGCAGAGAATCCTCCCTCAAGTGACCCGTGCCCCATGCTACACAGGAGGGCGAAAAACCTCCAGGGCCTCTTTCAATCTGCCCTGGAGGAAAATTCCTTCCTGACCCCAAATATGGCGATCAGCTAAACCCTGAGCATATGGGCAAGATTCACCAGTCAGATACTACAGAAAACTCTTTCCTGGGTAACTCAGATCCCACCCATCTAATATGCCATCACAGGCCATTAGGCCTATTTACCATGAATATTTAAAGATCAATTAATTACCAAAATCACATTATCCCATCATACCATCTCCTCCATAAACTTATCGAGTTTAATCTTAAAGCCAGATAGATCTTTTGCCCCCCCTGCTGCTTCCCTTGGAAGGCTATTCCAAAACTTCACTTCTCTGATGGTTAGAAACCTTCGTCTAATTACAAGTCTAAACTTCCTGGTGGCCAGTTTATACCCATTTGTTCTTGTGTCCACATTGGTACTGAGCTTAAATAATTCCTCTCCCTCTCTGGTATTTATCCCTCTGATATACTTATCGAGAGCAATCATATCTCCCCTCAACCTTCTTTTAGTTAGCTAAACAAGCCAAGCTCCTTGAGTCTCCTTTCATAAGACAAGTTTTCCATTCCTCAGATCATCCTAGTAGCCCTTCTCTGTACCTGTTCCAGTTTGAATTCATCCTTTTTAAACATGGGAGACCAGAACTGCACACAGTATTCCAGGTGAGGTCTCACTAGTGCCTTGTATAACGGTACTAAAACCTCCTTATCCCTACTGGAAATACCTCTCCTGATGCATCCTAAAACCACATTAGCTTTTTTGACAGCCATATCACATTGGCAGCTCATAGTCATCCTATGATCAACCAATACTCCAAGGTCCTTCTCCTCTTCCGTTACTTCTAATTGATGCGTCCCCAGCTTATAACTAAAATTCTTGTTATTAATCCCTAAATGCATAACCTTACACTTCTCACTATTAAATTTCATCCTATTACTATTACTCCAGTTTACAAGGTCATCCAGATCCTCCTGTATGATATCCCGATCCTTCTCTGAATTAGCAAAACCTCCCAGCTTTGTATCATCTGCAAACTTTATAAGCACACTCCCACTTTTTGTGCCGAAGTCAGTAATAAAAAGATTAAAGTAAGATTGGTCCCAAAACTGATCCCTGAGAAACTCCACTAGTAACCTCCCTCCAGCCTGACAGTTCGCCTTTCAGTAGGACCCGTTGTAGTCTCCCCTTTAACCAATTCCTTATCCACCTTTCGATGTTCATATTGATCCCCATCTTTTCCAATTTAACTAATAATTCCCTACGTGGCACGGGCCTGGCACAAAAGGGGTGAGGAGCTCAGTCAGGGTCACTGTAGCACCCATTACAGCAAGGTCCCTGCTCTTTGTAAGGGTCTGTGCAGTTCCTGGCACAAAAGGTGCCCCAAACTTGGTTAGGGTTTGTGCTGTGCCCAGCACACGGGGGCACCTGATCTCAGTCAAGGCCTGAGCCACGCCCAGAACGATAACAGCTCTGATCTCACAGACACCTGGAGAGAAAAGCAGGAAGATTTTCAAGAATTTGATATCAGTATTTCAGAACTGAGGAGAAAATGGGGTACAAACTAAATATCTGCCAATATAAGAGAGAAGCCCAGCATCTGAGGAGATTTTATGTCACCATTTAACAGTTCAAGAGAAAAGAGGGAAAGTTTGACGGGAATCAACAACAGAATGGGATGGATTCTTGTTGCCTCACATTCACGTGGCCAGCAGGGAGCCCTGGGTGATGTGGCTTTCACAGGGGAAAGGAGTGGGGCTGGAGTCAAGTCAGAAAGGGAGGGGCTGGCCGTGGTGTTTGGGAATGTGACTAGCAGGCAGTGGGTTGGGCAAGGTGGGGGTGGGGGAAGTAGCTGGGACTGGAAACCTGGGGTTGAGTCCTCTCCCTGGGGGATGCTTGCTCCTCCCTCCGCTTCCTGGGCCTTCCCATGCCCTGTTGCCAGCAGAGAGTGCCCCCCCCAGCCCAGCGGTATCCTATCCGTGTCTCAGGGCTCTCCCAGCCTCTGCCCATTAACCCTCTTCCCAGTTCAGAAATCACTCAGGGGAACGATTTCCTACCAAAAAAAGGAAAAGTCACTACAGGTAAAAATGGGGTGGAGACACCAGAAACCTGAGATTTGAACTGGCCATTGGTGAAGTGGGGAGCAAATGGGGTACAATCGGGGGAGGAGAAGAGACCTTTTCAGGGATATGGGCGGGGGGGGTCAACCTGGCTGTCGCTCGTTGCTCTCTAGAGAGAAAGGGGGCAGGACGGGAGAGGATGGTGGTTCCCAGGGCAGAGGGCAGCGGTAAATCCGAGGGGATCTCAGCCCCCCCTTCTCTCCCCACTCCTTGGGGTTCACCTGCTCTTCTCCCCTCCCGGCCACGTCCGGGCTGCACAGACATTTCCCATCCGCCCCTTCCCAGATTCCCCCCCCCCCCGCCACACGCAGGAACCCCAGGGCAGAGCCTGGCCGGGCCCGGGGGGCGTTGGGCTCCTGCTGGAACAGCAGCTCCGAGCCCCCCATCCCGCGGGCGCGGCCCCCCCAGGAAGCAGATCCCGCCGCTGCGAGATGTCTGGTCCCCCCCGGACACGGGGGCAGAGTCACCGCCCGGCCCCCCGGGGCTCGCTCCGGTACCTGGAGGCTGCAGCTCCGCAGCAGGGGGGTGGCTCCAGCGGGAGCAGGGCCCGGGGAGTTAATGAAGGTCTCCCCGACACAGACCCTCTGCTCAGCCCAGCCCCGCAGCGCCAGTGAGCAGCAGCGGGGCAGCTCTGCCACTGCGCATGCGGCGCTCTCCCCAACCCCTCCCCCCGATCTGCGCATGCCTAGAGCCGGGAGACACGAAAACTCTTCTCCGGCTCCAGGAGGATCCAACGGCCCCAGCACGAGCCAGGCAGAGCTGCAGCGACCCGCGCGCGTTCACTGCCTATCAAGTCCTCCCTCGGCCTAACGTCGCTTCCGCTCCCTGGAGAGTCAGGAACTACATCTCCCATCCTGCCCCGGGGGCACTTCTGTCCTCTCTGGCCCAGGTCAGGGAGGGTTTCAGTAGCTGTCACTGCGCATGCTCTCTTCGAGCCCCGCCTAACGTAAATTCCGCTACTGCTCCCCGGGGTTTGTGGTGGGGGAGCCTGTCATTAACCCCTCCGTGCCCGGCTGGGGGGGGGGTTCTCCAGCCGGGACCAGCCCCCTGGGCAGCCCCGGGCCGGAGCCTCCTGGTGAGTGAGGGGCGCTGGGGTCGGGCAGGAAAGTGACTCTCTGTCCGGGACCCTGGGAGAAGCCTCGGAGCTG